>NW_026641141.1:0-675296 GCF_028554395.1 Pezoporus wallicus | reverse complement strand
CGCCGATCACGCGCGGGCGCGCCCGGCTCCTTTGCAGGTGATTGGCGGAGGGTGGCCGAGAGCCCCGCCTCCCTCCCCCCTCCCCACCCCGCGCGCGGGTCCGGGGAAGCCGCCACCTGAATGGGGAGCGGCGAACAAAAAGAGGAAAATAAAGGCAGCGCGCGGGGAGCGCCCCGGCAGACTCGGGCCCGTCACCGGTGAGCGACCGGCGCCGGCAGCGGGGCGGCGGGCGCGGTGGAGGTCGAGACCCCGGGGATGGCGCGGCGTGGCAGAGTGAGGGGACGTGCGGCAGCGGGGTGGCGGCACGGGCGAGAGGAGGGTCCGCGGGCAGCGGCACGGGCCGAGGCGGTGAGCCGCGGCTGGGGGACCAGGGCTGCCGGGCGGCGTGAGGGGAAGGAGGGAGGGGGCCCGAGGCGAGCCGGGAACCGGTTGGCACACACACTCCGGTGTGCGTGCGAGCCCGGGCGCGCCCCGCGCGAGGGAGCGGCGGGATGCCCTCCGGCCACGCCTCGATCGGCGCTGGCCAATGGGCGCCGGCGCGGCACGGCGCGGGGAGCCAATCGAGGAGCGCGGGGGCGGGTAGCGGCGGCGGGGTGCGCTGAGGTGAGCGTGGCGCGCGTCCAACGGGCGCCGCCGTGGGCGCTGCTGGTGACAGCCGGGGCCGCCCGCCCCGCGCCTCCCAAACAGCGCCTCTCCCCCGGGCTGCAGCTGGCGGAGACGCAGTGCCTCGGCAGGAAGGCTGCGTTGGGGATAATGGTGCACCCTTAGGAGGCGTTCTGCCTGGGTCGGTTGTGTGTGCTGGCCGGGCAGATAGTGACCAAGAGGTGGCTTTCCTTGCGTGTGGGAGACACCCTTTGTGTATTTCCTGGAACGTTTTTGTTGGCTAATGTGTTTTGAAGAAGGTGTCCGTCGGTCAGTACAGCCCTTTCTCATGTCCCAAAATAAGCACAACACCGAGGGCTGTGTTTAAAGCAAAAATCGAAGGAGGGTGGAATGGGGGAGGAAGCTTTGCTTTCTTTGAGTGAAGATTTTAATTAAGCTTTCAGACACAACACTTGCCACGTGGGATACCTGTGTTGCTGAAGATTTGGAGGGAGTTCTTTTGTCTCAAGAAAATACATAATCTTCACCGGATGTCCAGATTTCCCTACTAACAACTTCATTAAAATGTTATTTATATGAGAAGGGAGGCAGGGAAATACAGGCATGCCCTTCACATGACCAAGTGTATTTATCTTGCACAGGTTGCTTTGTTTGGCTTTTATGGTGCTTTATTTTATGAGTAGCTGCAGAATATTAAAACTTGGTATCATGTATAAAGTTCCCTTTTTCCCCTCTAACCAAAACAGGAGTAAGAAATGGACATGATGACTGAGAAACAGAGAGACAGTAGGTATTTCTGGAACAAGACTCCTGAAAAAAGTGATTTTGAAGCTGTAGAAGCACTTATTTCTATGAGCTGCAATTGGAAATCAGACTTCAAAAAACATGCAGAAATGAGACCTATAACTCCAGCATCTGATATGTCAGAAGAGAGCGATGAGACCTTGCTTCCTGGAGTAGCAGACTTCAGTGCAATACCAGCTTTTGTAAGTGCCTGGGTTTGTACATGTGCGTGCTTGTTTTTAACAACCAATGTAGTGATGTGTTGGTAACGTTCCCCCCCCCCCCCTTTGCTGTGTCTCTCTCCTCCACACAGTGCCTGACCCCCCCCTACAGCCCTTCTGACTTGGAGATGTCGCAGGTGGTCCACCCTGGCAAGTCGCTGGCCGAGGCTGCCAGGTCTCCTGTGCCTGCTGTGCCTCAGAGAGAAGTGGAGAGGCCCCTGAAGGCTCAGGCAACGAGCGTTATTCGCCACACGGCCGATGCCCAGCTTTGTAATCGCCAGACCTGCCCGGTGAGAACAGCCAGTGTGTTGAAATACCCGGATGGTGTTTTGAGGGAAACAAGCAGTAAGGAAAACACGGAAGCAGAGCATTCAGAGTGTTCTGCCGCAGCGCTGAGCAGAGCCAGTGATGAGAGCAGCGAGCTGCCAGTGGTGGAAGGGAGAATTGCGGAAACAGCCGTCGCTCCGGTGGCCCTCACAAAGCCCTTGGTCAGCAGCAGGCATCAGGCTGTCCCAGTGGTCCCGCCGTGTCCTGCCCAAGGCAGTGGAGCCCCCCCTGTGCCAGTGATTTGCCAGATGGTCCCTCTGCCTGCAAGCAACAGCGTTGTGACGGCCGTGGTGCCCAACCCTGCGCCAAGCCAGCAGCCGGCTCTGTGTCAGCCCATGGTCTTCATGGGTACCCAAGTTCCCAAGGGTGCTGTTATGTTTGTTGTGCCCCAGCCAGTTGTACAGAGCCCCAAGGCTCCCATTATTAGTCCAAATGGCACGAGACTCTCTCCCATTGCCCCTGCTCCTGGCTTTGTACCTTCGGCAGCAAAAGCCACTCCTCCCACTGATTCTTCGAGAATAAGAAGTCACATTTGCAGCTACCCAGGATGCGGGAAAACATACTTCAAGAGCTCACATTTGAAGGCCCATGTCAGAACACACACAGGTCGGTTGTTGTTGCTGGATGTTAAAAACTAACGCAGAAAATTGTGGTTACATACACAAGGTGGTAAGGTTCTAGCGATTATCGAATTTGTTCATGGAACAAACTGTGGGGCAGCAATGAAATCCTTTTTATTGCCAGTGTACGTTATAATGCTGCCTAATCTCTGACAGGAAATCTCCCGCAGGGGAAGCTGACTCAGCAGTTTGCTTGTGCTGGACTTGCTTCATGTCAGAGGGCGCCCAGTAATGCTTCTGATGAGTATAGAAACAAAGCCTTGCCTGGTCCAGAGTCTGCTTTTCCAGAGTTAAAAGATGCCTCATTAGGCTTCTCCTCAAGAATGCTTTTGTCAGAAGTGGGTAAAACTTAAAAGAGATCATTTTATGAGAGAACATAGGGATCTACTCCAAACTATTCCTGCCTTGGTGATTTTAGAGTAACTACTCCATGCCTCAGCTCTTAATTGCAGCAGCAGAAAGAGTCACTTGTCATTTAACACAGGCTCGCAGTGCACGACCAGGGCTCTATACGCAAAGCGTTCTCACTGATTGTGTTTCAGAGGGCAATTTTAGGCATGCTGAGTTATCACAATCTGCAATTCACTTGGGGCTGAATTAGAATCAACTGTCTGGAGAGGTAAAGAGCACCTCAAATTGTTTGGTTCCAGAGAGTAGTTAACCCTTTGTACTGCTTAGCCTTAAGGATGGTGAGTCTGTGTGTTTAAATATTGGTATGTAAACAATTTTTCACATTTCATGTATCTGATTAAGTAGATCCTTCTTCAGCTGTCACGATAGGAGCTTTTCTTTAAAAAATCAAATTCTGCCAGTCAAGGCAGTGGAGTTTGCTGCTCACTTAGTACTCATGGTGGTTTCTTCCTCTGTAATTCTTTCAGGAGAAAAGCCGTTTAGCTGCAGCTGGAAGGGCTGTGAGAGAAGGTTTGCACGGTCTGATGAACTGTCTCGCCATCGCAGAACGCATACTGGGGAGAAGAAATTTGCCTGCCCCATGTGTGAGCGGCGGTTCATGAGGAGCGACCACTTAACGAAGCACGCCCGGCGCCACTTGTCGGCCAAGAAGTTGCCCAACTGGCAGATGGAAGTGAGCAAGCTGAGCGACATCGCCGTGCCGCCCGCAGCGACCACTGCGCATTGAGAGGGCTTGTGCTGAAGGCGGTGGAATTAACTGTTGTCACTGGGATGTGCCAGCTGGAAAAAGGCTTTTCCTCCCAGTCTGTGGTTCTCCCACACCTGCTGCTGATGGCAGGGCAGCAGGGAGGCAGTGGCAGTCTGTGCTCCTCACAAAAATGTTGCTGGGAGAACTGGTGGCTGACTGGAACAGCGGGTGTCTTTTACACTGGTAAGGAGAGAGAGGAACGGAAGGTTCTAGAGCAGAGCATATGTTAGTTCTAAATCTTGCAAATTGCTCGTAGATACTTGAGGTCAGTCGCGTGTAAGTGTTGCTGAAGGTTTGCTGCTGGCACTTGAGACCAACTCCAGTTCTAACTTCCCGTTGTCAGTCTTCAGTGCAGCATGGACTAGGAAGACAGCAGCATAAGGGCGCAGGCGTGAAAGCCCAGATTGCACCCATGTGAGATAATCTGAATCAGTTTTCCTGCTTCTGCCACCTTTTCTTGGTAGGAATCTTTTTCTCCTACCCATTTTCTGGCCCCATTGTAAGCAGTGCTTTGGTGCCAAACGCATGGAGATTTGAGACCGGTGCTCCAGCACAAGGTGTTGGACACAGCCTGGTCTGGAAGGGCTCTGGGTGGGCACTCAGGGGCACTCCCCAGGCGATTCTGAATCCTTGCTAGCTTTGATACTGTCCCAGCTTCTCTGGCAAGCTTTGTGCTCCTTCAGCTGGTTGTACCTGGGCATGGGGCGATGCTTCTGCTCCTGTGTTTCTGGCGGTTTCCTTCACCCCTTCTCATAGCTGTGTTCACTGCAGGGACACAGGGCACTTTTAAGAGAAATGTTGTAACTGAAACTGCTCGGGTTGGTTAAGGAAGAAACCAAACTCTTGGGCTTCTTTAGCATGTTATTCTTTGAGAGATGGTTTGTACAAAAAATGAAATGGATATATTATGTATTGTATTAAATTAGAAAGTTGTGATTTGAAAGGTAAAACAAGGCAGTAAAGACACCAGCCTAGAATTAAACTGTAGCTTTTGTGACAAATAATGCATCAACTTTCACTATCTCTATTTTATCATTTTATGTTGAGGACACCTACCAGAAAGTGGACAAGTTTGACAATAGTGTATTAGATACGCTCTTTGTGACTACTTTAAAGATTTGCACATTTCTTATGTTGTACTTTATACTTTGTTTACAATAAACCCAATTTTCTTTAATACCACCCTCTCTTGTTTTTGATTCATAGCAGAACTTACCTTTTTGCAAGGAGAACAGGGCAGTGGGCAGGCAGCATTGGATCTCTGCCTGCTGCTGCCTCTGCCAGGCACTGGGTGCTGTCCCTGCTGCTCGGCTCCTGCCTGCAGGGATCCCAAGTTTTGCAATCGCTGTCTGCTGACTCCAGCCCTTCCCAGAGGGTGTTTGGGACAGGGGCACTCCTTACCTTGCCCTGCCTGACGCAGTGCCCTGTGGAGGGAAAACCTGAGTCACTGCCCTTTCTCCTTGTCCCAGGTAATACACCACTGCAGCCCAGTGCGAGAGAGACATTTCCCTAGGAGTGTGAGTCCTGCTCTGCCATCTTGCTTCAAGAGATTTTATATTTCACAGGTACAAGATGAAGTAGTGAACAGCTCTGGGTCTGAAGCTCTTCCACATCTGCAACTAGCCAATGGCTAAGGATCCAGGTCCCCTCACCAGCCCTGCCTGGCATACTGAGCCTTGAATCCAGGCTATCCTGCAGTGCATGCAGGGGCTTTGAACCCCTCCACCTCAGCAGGGAGCTGAGCTTCAGTCTGCCCAGGTGCACGCCCTTATGCTGCCGTACAAGAAAAGGGGAATAAAAGGGTGTTCCCATGCTATGTCTGTCCCTGCTGCCCACATTTCCTGAAGGAACACCAGCTGCCACGTGCTCAGACCCTGTCCTGCCAGCACCTGCCAGGGCACTAAGGGGAAGCTCTGGGGGAAACCCTGCTGTTGGCCTTGCTGTGAGCCAGGTAAAAGAGATGCTCACTCCAAGTACAGGGTTTAGCAGTAAGAAGTGTGCTTCCCACTAGTTCCAGCCCAAGGTGGAGCTGTAATTGTGAATTTAGTTCACATGCCATTTTTTAAAGCTTAACCGTGGAGCTGACTGGAAATGAAACCATGTACTTGGGGGGATTAACCCAAGTCTACTCTGCAAAATGTAGTTGGAAGGGTTGTTAGACACCTTTTCAATGCTGACCTATCATGCAGGCAAATTTGGTTCCATAGCAGGAAACTTTACAAATTTTCCAGAGATTTCTGTCAGCAATTAGGAGTTCCTTACTCCTGTAGGCAAACCACACGCACACCTCCTGCTTGGGTTTAGTCATGAAGCAGAAATGCAAACCAAAACACCCTCAGCAAACCCCCATGATCAGTCCTTTAATGCCGACACTGGTGATGCTGGCTGTGGTCAGCCTGTTGTTGCTGTGCAGATACCCGACTCTGGGAAGCTGATCCAAAGGGATCCAAAAGATTAGCATATATTCTTGGAACCAGGTTTTCTGAAGTATCTATAAACCATCTTGCTGCTTAGCCTTTATTTCCAAAGTCATGTGTGCACATAAAAATTGATGCTGTAGTGGTGACATCCATTGCGTGAATTGGGGTGAGAGACATTCCCCATCCCGGTCTCACAAGTTGTCCTGGGAAAGGGGAGATGTGTCCAAAGTAAAGTGACATGTATGCCCCAAGCTTGGTGTGCTTACCTTGCTGATGGGTGCTGGGGGAGATGGGATCCCTCTGGGGGGGACATAAAGTGCCTGCCTGCCTGAGGGGCTGGGGGTCTGCATATCTCACCCGCTGCCCAAACCAGGATGGATCGGTGATGGGGACCTCTGATGCTGGAGTACCCTGCATGTGCCCTGACCGTGCCTTTGCCAGTGCTCAGGGATTTGGATCTCTTCAGAGAAAAGGCTGGAAAAAGCAAGCATTTTCCCTTGTGGTTTGGAGAAGAATTATTTCCATTACAGCAGGAGTATTTGTGGGAGGCTTGAATGCTCTGTGAGTGAACTAATATGTATTTTAAAAGAGGGGTCCTGCACAGGGGCAGCTTGTCCAGAGCCACAGATGCAGCTCAGACATGATTCAGGGCAGCCTGTCCACCCATCCTGCCTGGAGAGCCTGGCTTTCTGAGGTTTTTCCTCCTGAGCTTTACCACGAAGCAGTGCTTTTTCAAGCTACCCTTAACCAACTGGTCCTGTGGTCCTGACAGGGGACCCTTACAGCCTTGGTGTTGGGGTGGGTGCCGCAACACCCCCCAGTGCCAGGGTGCTGAGACGTGGGAACAGGTTGCCCAGAGAAGCTGTGGATGCCCCATCCCTGGCAGTGTTCAGGGAAAGGTTGGACGAGTCTTTTGAGCAACCTGGTCTAGTGGAAGGTGTCCCTGCCCATAACAGGGGGGTGGAACTGGATGACCTTTAAAGTCCCTTCCAACCTAAACCATTCTGTGATGCTATGAGCACAGATGTGACACATGCCTAAAAGGGCCAGGAGGAAGGTCTTTATTGTCAGTTGGCCTCAGGCTTGTGCATAGTATGCAGAGGCATCAGGTATTCCCCTGGCAACTCCCCACTTTTACTGTAAATAGATGATTCATTTGTCTGCTTTGGCAACAAACTTGGGTCACCAAGGAAACACTCACAGGCTGCCGGAAAAGTTAGAGCACAAAATCAGGTCAAGAGGAGTGATGAATGAATGAATACGTGCACTGCAGGCTCAGGCTCCCTGTTCTGTACCACAGGTTTTCTGCAGAAACCTTAGCTGCTCCTGGAGCATGTGGGCAGGGGGTGATATTCAGCTAGAACGAATGCTTCTGGAATATGTCTTATGATTTCATTGAGCATGTCATACGGAGATTTCTTGTCTTTTCTAGGAAAATGGGCATCTTGAACACTTTCTGTTGTCACCAAAAGAAAATACAATACTTAAGCGGTAAGAAAACAAGAGCAAAACATATCTTTAGTCATCTCATTATGCTCATGAGCAGACAGGGGCTACACTTGTCAATGCACTTCTTGTGCTGGGATATCAATCAGGTAATAATTGTATGAAATACATTAAATGATCCAGAAGCTTTGTTATGAGAACACAGTTTGGATGAAACTTTTTACTTGCTTGTGTGTTCTGCTCCAAAAGTCAAGGTAGTTGTGTGCTGGACAAATGTCTGCTGTGACCACTACTTCAACTGCTTGGAAGTTTTTGGTAGGTGTCAAGGTACCCATGTGGCAACAACTGCCCTCGTAACTGGATGCAGCCAAACCAGGGCTGCCTGTGCACTCACTGCTGCGGTGTGGCACGAGCACACCCTGCTTGGCTAAACATTCCCCAGGGACCTGGCAAGACCCAAGTGTGTTTGAATAGTTAGACTCATAGAATAGTTAGGGTTGGAAAGGACCTTTAGATCATCTAGTTCCAACCCCCCCTGTCATCAGCAGGACACCTCACACTAAACCAGGCCACCCAAGGCTTCGTCCAACGTGGCCTTGAACACTGCCAGGGATGGAGCATTCACAGCTTCCCTGGGCAACCCATTCCAGTGCCTCGCCACCCTGACAGGAAAGAATTTCCTCCTTATATCCAATCTAAACTTCCCCTGTTTAAGTTTTAACCCATTACCTGTTGTCCTGTCACTACAGTCTCTAATGAAGAGTCCCTCTCCAGCATCCCCCTTCACACACTGGAAGGCTGCTATGAGGTCTCCACGCAGCCTTCTCTTCCCCAGGCTCAGCAGCCCCAACTTTCTCAGCCTGTCTTCATATGGGAGGTGCTCCAGTCCCCTGATCATCCTCATGGCCCTCCTCTGGACTTGTTCCAACAGTTCCATGTCTTTTTTATGTTGAGGACACCAGAACTGCACACAATACTCCAGGTGAGGTCTCACAAGAGCAGAGTAGAGGGGCAGGATCACCTCCTTCGACCTGTTGGCCACGCTCCTTTTGATGCAGCCCAGGATACGGTTGGCTTTCTGGGCTGTGAGCGCACACTGCAGCCAGCTCATGTTCATTTTCTCATCGACCAACACCCCCAAGTCCTTCTCCGCAGGGCTGCTCTGAATCTCTTCTCTGCCCAACCTGTAGCTGTGCCTGGGATTGCTCCGACCCAGGTGTAGGACCTCGCACTTGGCATGGTTAAACTTCATAAGGTTGGCACCAGCCCACCTCACAAGCGTGTCAAGGTCTCTCTGGATGGCATTCCTTCCCTCCAGCGTATCAACCGAACCACACAGCTTGGTGTCATCGGCAAACTTGCTGAGGGCGCACTCAATCCCACTGTCCATGTCAGCGACAAAGTTGTTGAACAAGACCAGTCCCAACACTGATTCCTGAGGGACACCACCCGTTACTGGTCTCCAGCCAGACATTGAGCCATTGACCACAACTCTTTGTGTGCGGCCATCCAGCCAGTTCTTTATCCACTGAGTGGTCCATCCATCAAATTGATGTCGCTCCAATTTAGAGACAAGGATGTCGTGTGGGACAGTGTCGAACGCTTTACACAAGTCCAGGTAGATGACACCAACTGCTCTAGCCCTGTCCATCAGTTCTGTAGCCCCATCATAGAAGGCCACCAAATTGGTCAGACAGGATTTCCCCTTAGTGAAGCCATGCTGGCTGTCACCAAGCACCTTGTTGTTGAACCTGCACCATCTTCTGTTTCCTGACCACCTCCAGCACATGCAGGAGGAACTGACATTCATCAAGTCTATTTTATTTTAAACCTTCACAAAGTTCTTGTTTCATTAATGCCATCTGGGCTGAACTCCATGAAGTTGTCATCGTGTAATTGTCAGGGCTGGGATCTTCACAGCAATAGCTGGAGGACTGGCACAGGGCACTTAGTGTGAGCAGCAGCCTCAGGCAGTTTCAATACTTCTGCTTGGGAAACAGCTTTTAATGTGTAATTGCCTAGCGGGTGGCTGGAAAGTACAACTCTCACCTCCGCAGGATGAAACAGAAAGAGAGTATCACATGCAGCCTGAGTGTAATTAAAGAAAATCTAGAGTACAGAGAGTACATCAATGGCCTAAAATTCAGGGTGGTCGAAACATTAATGAAATCCTCATCAGGCAAACAATAAGACAGGTTCCCCTGACCACCCACCAGCCACAACATAATGTCACCCATCATTGCATACCTAAGGACCAATCGCCAAGTAAAAAGCCGTTTAGAAGCCATAGCACACAGCATGGCAAGAGGGCAGAGCAGCCATCTTCAAACAAGCGAGACAATCAGCTTTACGAAGACATAGCTCTTGATAGCTGTAGTCAGTATTTCTGACTAAGGTTGGGAGGGAGTGCAAAGGCAGCATCAAGGGACAGGTCAGCCAAAGGGGTTCTGTTTGCAGCTGCAGCACAGAGCATGGACCCAGGAGTGGGGCAGGGATGGCCAGGAAAGCTCCTCCTGCCCCTTGTGCTCTGCAGCCTGAGCAGGGATGGCCAGGAGAACTCCTTCTGCCCCTGGGTCTCTGCAGCCTGCAAGAATGTGTATGATGTGCTGCCGCTGCTGGGGTCTGATTGCTATGCAGGTTTAGGGAGCCATTACCTTTAATGCTCTTTGTTGAGCATAATTATTTCCTTTTCTTCTCCTTTTCACGGTGCCATGGAAGTGCTCTGGGGATCTTTTGGGGCTGCCCAGAGCTGGCAGGCTCCACGCCCTCCTGGGGATGAGAGCACCCATTCCTGCCTGCCAGCAACCGCAGGCTGTCCTCAGGAGAGGGGCTCTCCCCATGTCCCTGGCCTGTAGGGCAGGCTATGGGCAACTCCTACCACTGGGAATTAGGCCATGTGCTTCCCACCAGCACTACATTCCTTCCACCTGGCAGGTGATGGTCACCCTGTCACCCCAGCGCCCCATTGCTCCTGATCTGCACTGACTTCTGCAGCCTAGAGTAGAGTCTGGGACAGGGGAAACCAGTAGGAGCCCTGCTGGGGCCACTGGAGCAGCTTGAACCCTACACCCAGCCATGTCCCTCACTGACCACAGCCCATGGACCCTCCTTCCCCACCAGCACTGGCACTCACCAGACCCCCAGCCCTGCTCAGCAGACCATGGCTGAAGCAATCCATGAGCTTCCCATGCTTCCAGGGAAGCTGGTGGGGGTTAAGGAGGGCAGTGTGATCACCTGCATCTCCTCTCGCTAGGAAACCACACTGGCAGAAGGGTCTTGCCATTGTCTGAAATAGAGAGGAAACTGTGATATCCCTGTGGAATTCTCAGTGCAGGACACGTGTCAGAAGCACCCATCACTGAATTAGAAGGAGAAAGAAATTGTATTCTGGAAGTACTCAGAGGGAAGCAGAGTGGGTGGAAAGGACAAGTACTCACAGGCTAACTGGCCTAGATAGCATCTCTTGTATCTTGCACCCGCTCAGTCGTGGGACAGCAGGAATTGTTCCAGGTCTCTCCATAGGAGGACATCCCAAGTGGTTAACCGTTAATCTGCACCTGGGGGGGGATCTTTTTATTGGATTTTTTCCATTTGTGTAACAGGCTTTTCAGTTCCCTATTCAAATGAAGCAATGGGTCTGATGAGTCGATGCTGAGTCACCAGGCCAGGGAAAAAGCTGCAGGAAGGCTGGACTATTTATCAGATACAAAATAAAGAAAGGAAATATATTCTAGATGCAGAAAGATCTGGAAGGTGACTCCGACTTTTGTGGGATCGTGTATTCCCAGGCACCAGGCAGCAAACCTCTCAGGAGGAAGGGGGGAGCACAGTGGGATGTATATGCTCTTTTGGAAAGGATCTATTGGCACTGCACGGAGCAGCATACACCACAGAGACTGCTGCAGGAGAGCTCTGCAGGTCTCCTCTGAGGGGCACGGCTACGCAGCCAGGCTCCCCCCATTTAGCACCTCTGTACTGCTGGGAGGGAGATAAGCCAGACAAGCTCTTCACTGCCATGGCACCAGTGCTGGCTGATGTGCCAAGGCACAGGAAATTCAGGCACTGCCCTGTGAGTCACTGCTGGTGGTGGAGGCAGCTGCAGGGGCTTCCTCCACCTCACTTTCTGCTGGTTCCTTTGCCATGATCAGGAAACCTCTTCATGGTTCAGCCCCTCCAGCTCCCGGCTCATCCAGCTCACACCACCCTACTGCAAGGTGGGGTGTGGAGGTGCCACTGGGAAACAAACAAGCAAACAATCTATTTGGCACTAATCGTGAAGCCTTGGCATGGCTGGGTGTGCAAGCTGGGCTAGGTGGTCCCACTGTCTGGAGACACCACTGCCTGACTCGGACAGCAGAAAGCAATGAAAGCTTCACCTCCACCGAGTGCTGCCAGAGCTGTCTCCAAGAACACGTGCAAGCAACGTGGTGTGGCCTCCCCACACAGCAGATGTTCGCACTGCGGTTTGGCAGTTAAATTCCAGATAACTGTAGCTGCTCTGGGATGTAGTTGGTCAGGAGCAGAGGGAAGCACCTATTGCCAAGAAGGCAAAGAGCACGTGAGGTCTTGAAAGGCCCACCTGCAAAACACGTTCGGTGTCTGTTGGATGGGGTTAGACTGCACCAGCACCTGGTGCTTTCAGTGCAGAGGGGTCTGCAGCCTGGGTCATTTGGGTGGCTGACGCAGCTTTGCCCTCACACCCTTGCCCTGTGCTCACACAGTCTCTGCTTCTGACACTGGGTCAAAATCTAAACGCCTGTCACAAACCCGTGTCACAGCATGGTTAAACAGATGTTTAAACAGGGCACATGGACTGGAAGGTGGTGAGCTTGCTGTATCATTTTAGACATGAATTATGTACTGGTGGCTTGATTCAGCGCCCACGGTTCTCATCCAAGACATGGTTTGGTGCTGATGGTCATCAGCACACATCCCAGTTTGTGGGATACGTGCACACCTAGTGAGATTTAACATGTTTAGGAGTTTATTTAGGTGCTGGTTTCATAAAGCACTGGGTCTGGGGTAGGAGGGGGATGGATCTTTAGTGTTTAAGCAATAATTTTTCTGGTCTAAGTGTACACAAGGTGAAAAATAGCACTATTTACACACCATTTCAGGCTTCTCAGTGAGATGGGTGACAGCTTCTCAATTAGTGCATCTTTAAAGAAACCATCCAAATCAGCATGTTTCTGAGGGGAAATGAAAGTGACGCCTCATTTGAGGAAAGTTCTGTTTTCTAAAGGTAAGAGAGTTGGCTGCCTTTGTTACCCACAGCCTCGAAGAAAAAAAAGGATCACCCAAATTGTATGAGCTTAAAGTATTGCTGGTGTTTGTAGGTAACAAGAAAAAGAAATGTGTTCTGCAAGGGTATTTCAATGGCTTTTACCACCACCATCAATGAAATCTTTCCAATGATGAATTTAGTTTTGCAACAGTGCTTCTGGGGAGGCGGAGAATTCCTCAGCAGCATAACACCGTGCTATCTTTGCTGTCTTGGCTTCATCACATCCTGTCAAAGAAATGCAGACTCTACCTCCTGAAAGCACTTAAGCTGATGCTGAAAGCCATTCCCACACTAAAGAAAACTTTTAATTGCCCTGAAAGGTGTTGCTTTCCTGAATCACTTAATTAAAAATAATCCCTGCAATAAGGAATCGATCCGCTTTATTTCTCTCTGTTGCTAATGCCATTGGTTGGCTTAACCAGGCTATAAAATAAAGCGAGTAGTGCCATTGCGGTACACCATCTGTGGTGGCTGGGAGCTCTTGCGAAGGTGCTGACTCATTCCACACGGACTTAGCAGGGCTTGCTGGGTCCAACATCTTCACGCTGGGTTTCAGAGGTTATGATACCTGCTTTGGTGCCGGCAGGACATCCTGCAGCGGTTGAATCTGCAGTTTGGAGACAACCCTCAGTGTCAGTATCTGGCTGGTGATGATTTAGGGTTTCTTTCTCCTCGGACTCTCACCTGCCTGTCTTGAGCTCTGAGCCTGTGGTATATAGTTACTCCATGAAAGCTCTGGTTCTTGTCTTACTGACAACTAGGCTTGACTTGGCAGAACTGAGTACCTGTGCTGCTTTGGAGAAGAGTCAGGAGGACCAAGCATCACTTGGGTTCAAGGGCACAGGAGGCTTTTCACTTCCTCCCGTTCTTCCTCTCCTGGGTGTTGATCAACTGGAGAGGAGGGAGCCACGCTTTGTCCTCCCCATGCTGAGCCTCTGCACTGATAACACCTCAGAAGCAGGGCTTGGGAAGGAGGAGAAACCAGGCAGAAAGAACTGAGTTGTGGGGCCACCTCTGGCCAAGGCACAGTGTAATTAATACCCATGTAACAAAAACTCTTTAAATCCTGAGCACCGATTGCAATGCAATTTCAGTACTGGGTTTGAAGCCACAGGACTCTCTTTCAGTGCCACTGAAGTCAAATAAAATGTTGCTATTAATTAACTCCTTTGCCTTTTGGTCTATTTTTTCCCAAGCATGTTTTGCTTGCACGCTGATACCTCTCCTCTCTGGTTTCTCTCATCTGTGTTTATCAAGCAAATTTAATTCCCCATACTCTCTGCAGTCATTTTGTCACCTTCCTAACTTGTTCCCAGCTTAGCGGGTGAACTGCACAAGAGGAAGCGGGATGCTGTGATCCGCTGGGTTGGATTTTAGAGTTTTGACAAACACTGATATTCCCCATGGCAACAGCCCCTGTATGGTGCTGCACCCAGCACAAACCTTGCTCTTGCAGAAACACATGTCACTCTGCAGCGTTGACTGCTTTCTGAGCAGATGTTTATTTGCAGAAATGGGGGCCTGGGCTGGGTGGGGGGAGCGCCAGGGATATGTTGGATACAGCAAAATTAACCACCCAAATTCAGTGGATGTGACCTGAAACTCTGCTAAAAGAAGTTTGTGGCTTTTGCTAGGGCAGTAGTTGATGCAATAAAACTACTGCAGAAAGTGCTTCTTGCTGTGGTACCCTTTTGGGTATCGGTGGTACCCTTCTGTATCTCAGTGAAAAACACAAGTCATGTCCCTCCACACTTTTGGTTTTGTTTTTGGTTTTGTTTTGTTTTTTTAAGGAATGTCCAAAATAGTTTATTCCTGATGTTTTGTTCTAGATAAGCACTTACACAGCTGCTTGCTGTGGTGTTCCTGCAAGGGTCCCTGAGGAGTGCAAGGGATGAGGTAGAAAGGGGTGTCTCCAGACATGCTGGTATCTTGGAGTGGTGGCTCATCAGGTTTGAAAATGTGGTTCCCTAGAACTATGCAGAGCATAAAAACTGTAGAAATGATGAATTCAGCTGTAATCCTGCTTCTTTCCCTAACTGTAGCATTTTTAGTGAATTTTATGTGAAAAATAAGCCCAAATACTGTTTTCTCTTTGCTGTTTTCTTCCTCTGCTCTACTTCAGGGTATTGGCATTCCCCACACATTCCTCCAGTTGACTCAGACCCTGGGGAGAGAGCATGAGATGGACAGGCCAGGGCGAGAGCTGCACTGAGGTCTCAGCTGCTTTGCTGTCCATGTTCAGCTGAGGCCAAGGCCGTCACCTTGGTGCAGGGCTGCAGTTCAGTGACATCCTTGCTCCTGTCCATCACGTACACTGGAAAGTAGCACAGCAAAGAATCGTTGTTCAGAGGTTGTTTTTCTTGCAACTGCTCTTCCCTTTTCCCCTGTCAGAGTTATGAAATCGAGGGCATGAACTCTTCCAATGGGGATCTAAAACCTTTTGACGGGAACATCTGCACGTCCTTGGCACAGGGAGTGATGGGGAAGAACGGCTGAAGATACCAGTCAAGAAGGAAACAGAGAATAGCAAAGGCAGGAGAAGCTGCTTCTCTTCTGCTGTTGGGGCTTCTCTAACATCACCTGCAAGTTGCTGCCTCCCAGCTTTGAGGCAGGTCATGCAGAACCTGCAGCTAGGACTTGCATCTTGGCCACATCTTTGATCTTCTCCTTCCCCCCCTCCCTACCCCTGGTAATCCCAATTCATTTCTCCCCTCCCCAGATAATCCTAAAATTAAGCAAAAAAGGGGCTGAGAGGGGCTTTTGTAACACACAGCATCTGAACCAAGCAGGTAACAGCGCTTCCCAAGGCTTCGCTATCCATCCTTGCTGCAACTGCCTCCTCTTGCCTGTTAGTCCCCATGAGCTGCTGTGGTGAGACAAGGCAGTGTTTGTCATGTGTTGCTGAGAACTCCCAGCTTTCAGACCTCCTCCTGCAGCTCTGAGCATGATGCCTGGATGCAGGGCAGCCTCCCTTCTCCCCTTTGCATTGCCTGTGACGGCCCATTTTGCAATTCAAAAGAAGATCAGAAAAAAACTGCTTGTATTAATTCTTGTTTTGGCATTAGAAAGGCAAACTGCAGTCTGACTGATCTGATTGAATTCTGAGTCGTTCTGTGCTGGTGGCAGTACTTGAGGTGACTCTGGCAAGCCAGAACCATACTGCTTTACTGACAATTCTCAGCTGCCCTGAGAATTTCTTCTTCTTTATTAAACCTCCAAACCCAATACTTTTCTGACTCTGAATACACTGATTTGAAAATGAAGCCGTAAACTATGAACTCACCCATTCTTCAGCCTTGGTGTCCGGTACATGGCCACAGTATTTTGGAAAGAAGGTCATTCCATTTCAGAAAGTGGGTTTTTCATTAGTCAAAGCTGACAAAAAGCCTCCAGCCTGACTCTTATCATTTTCCTGGCGTTTCCAAGGGCATTTCAGGAATCATAAATACAAGAGCCTTTAGGAATGTTTGCTACAAAGGAAGTTTTTCAGCTATGGTTGACCCCCAAAGGCATGAAGAGCACTGATAATTATATGGATGCCTGAGTTTATGGAGCTAATTCTCTGATAAAGTCTATGCGAGTAAAAGATGAAAAGGCAAACCTTCACACATCCCAGCAACACGTGCTGCCCTGCCACTGCTCTGCTGGAACACATTTAAGCCAGCACATAAGCAGCAGAAGGGCGGTTCAGGGTGGTGCAGCCTGTGGGGGACATGAGTACCTCTCTTGTTGTGCAGCTCAGGTCACCCCCCTTGCTGTTTGCAACTCCTGTGCTGAGCCTGGGAATGGTGAGACTCTGGCACAGGGTGCCCAAAGAGGCTGTGGATGCTGCATCCCTGGCAGTGTTCAAGGCCAGGTTGGACGGCCTTGGATCAACCTGATTTAGTGGAAGATATTCCTGCCCATGGGGGCTGGAACTGGGTGAGCTTTAAGGTCCCTTCCAACCCAAGCTGCTCTATCATTTTGTGATTCTATGATGTCTCTCCACCAGGAACTGGTGCAAGGACACACTGGCCCCAGCACGAGACGCCTGGGATTTGAGATGGCCGTGCTGGGTCAGCAGTGAGCAGCATGGGGACAGCTGCAGCCTGCCCAGGGACAGAGCCCAGCACGTCTCTGCACATGCCTGGACCCCAGCCCGCGACTGCATTGCCTGGATCAAGGCTGGAGCTGCTGGAGCAGCAGCGAGGAAGACGTGCTTGTTCTTTCCCGCGCACACCGGTCATCACATACCTAGAGAGGCCAGCTCTGGAGGGTGGAGGGAGCCTGATGTGTCAGCCAGGACATGCTCCTGGTGACAGCTCTGCATCTGCTGTCAATGACAAACACAGGAGGGATCCTCACCCCGTGGCTGCACTCAGGAGTTCTCTCTCTGTTCCCTGCTGCAGGGCTTTACTTTCCCAGCTCTGCGCTTCCTGCCATGGAGAAGAATTGCTGTAGGCTGGCCCACTGCCAGCTATTGCTGATGGGCTTCCCTGAGAAACATGGGCTGCAAGGCAGGTCCTCTGGGGCAGAATTTGGCCTAGGTGACACGATCTGCAACCTCCTCTCTGTTTGTTGACCGAGGCGTTGCTGTGAAAGAAACCCTGCCAGCACCTACAGGAGAACTTTGGAGAGAAGATGACTTTGGCTCACTGTGGTCAGGGCCTCTCCGGGAATTTCAGCTCTGTTCCAGACCTCCTCAAATCCTAGAGGAGCTGAGCTTGGAGCAGAGCACCACAAACCATGGTGCTTCCTAGTAAACACCGGAGATCATGATGAAGCTCCTGGTGAATTTGGTGCTCTCTGACACCCCCACAGTGTGCTGGGCAAGTGTTTCCCTGCATCACGGACAGCTGCGTGCAGCCTGCTGCAGAATCTGACTCTTCCAAATGCAGACACTGGAGTCAGGCGGAGCAGAGGCCCAAGGAAAGGATAAGTACATTTTCTATTCAGGCTCACAGACTGAGCAGAAAATCACGTGCTGCAGAGGTTTTTGTGTGCTCCTTCTCTGAAAATATATCTGTATCCAGGATCCAAGCTGTGGCTTCTTTGTGCCAAGAGCACTGCACAAATGGCACCTGCTGCCCTTCTGTAGGTGTGAATGCCCTAACATAAACAAGAAAAGATAGGGGAAGAGAAAAATGAGAAGCTTGATGCAAAGGAATGTCAGCTGATAAAGTAACAAAAACATTTCCTAATGTGACTTTTACAACCCCTGAGGACCTCGGCCAAAAATTAAGCAATTTCCTTGCTTTGCTCTGGCGCCAAGTGACTTCCAATCTGCACCGTCTATATTAGCTCATATGAGGCTCTCCTACTACTGCTCTGTTGATAGAAGAATTTTAAAACCCAACTATCTTGGTGTTTTAAATTTGAACTACTGTGACATTTACTGGTGTAGCACAGGCCTGTGCACCTTGCTTTCATTCTTTGCTTGTCTTTAGAAGTTTTAAGATTACTGCTTTGCCCAATCAGTGACAATGGTGATGGTCACCTTTATTTCAGCTGAAACGTGTGTGTCTTAAACCCTACTGTAGGCCCTGCTGACAGGCTGGGCTGCTTCTCCTCTCGTGTCCCCTGTGTGCTGCCTGCCACAGCCTGCTGTCATCAGCCCAGCAGGAGGTGATCTGTGTCAGGTCTTCTCTGGTCAGAAGTCAGCAGCCTGATGTGGTTGCATGGATGGATTCGTAACCATCCTTTGCTCCTCAGCACTTAATGGAGCTGAACTGCCCCACTGCAACTGATGTGAAAGCCGGTGTGGTCTGCTGCATCCCACTGGAGACCCTTCCAGCTGGCTTTGGCTCTTTAGTATGGTGCTGGGCACATATTTGCAAGCATTTATGTGCCTTTCGTGAACATCCCTAGGAACAAAAGCACAGGTAGGGTATGTGCAAAAGGATATCCAGCACTTCCTATAAAAATGCTAACGAAGCTCCAGGCCTTTTGAGGGGTGTTCAGTGATGTGCAATAAATTTCTTTCATATGGCTTTGTGAGCAGTTGTGAATTTAACACTGTTTTCAAAGAGCAAGAAGTGTCTCTATAATCACAGTCAAGGTGATGGAATAAAACCTTTCCCACCAGCAAACATAAAAATATCTGGCCTTTACCTTTTGAGTCCTCCTGATAATGTCTGAAATTCTGTTAAACCTCTATACCCAGGAGAAAACTAGCACAAATAAGGTCAGAGAGATTGATGCTAATGCTAGGCAAGGGCGAGAGCCTCTGTCTCTTCAAACACATTTAGTAACCCTTCCTTCTGTCATAATCAAAGGCAGATTCTAAGAATGTTAGATTATTGGAGGTAAGCTTATCTCCCTGCTTGTTATTTGTGGTACTCTTTTCCAGAGTAATGAATGTAAGTGATGAGCTGCTGTTTCTGCCAGATCTCATGGGTCTGGCATGAAGCGTTGGAAGCAAACTGCTCTTTGTTTGTAAATTGGAAGAGGTCGATGGATACAAAGCTGTTAACAGGTCAGAAGGGATAAGATGAGGTCTGGAAAAGTGGAAAGCCTGAGTCCCCCTGAGGTGGAACACAGCAGACAAGGAGGAAAGGTGCTAATGAGTGCTTCTCTTCCAAGCCGGACCCATCCATCCCCTTCATGGGGTTTTTCTTCCTTAGATGAAATATAGATTTGAGGACACTCTGTACCATGCCATGCTGGGTCTCAGACATACAAGCCTTCTGCCAAAACAATTAGGTACTGATCTTGTGCTCAGGCAGTCTGGGGATGCAGCATATCCCAGCATGGAACTGCAATGTCCTCAAGCCTGTGTTTGGCTTTTCTGTGGGAATTCTGATCTGAAACTGGGTTGGTCACCTTGTCTTTGTTCTGTCATTAAAGCATTCCCAAAGGGATGGTCAGAAGGACAAGAAGGTCCCAGCATTGTGCTGTGGTTCTGCATAGCCCAGGTGTCACCGGTCCTCATCCCAGGCGACTCCTGCCTCCAGCTGCTGGGATGTGGCACAGTGCAAGCCCGGGGTGCTACCTGGTATGGGGCAGGGGCCACTATAATCTGCCTGCAAACAAGGCGCAGCTTTTGTTTCAGGATCACCAGTACCCTCAGACAGGCTGGGACTGACAGATTCCTTTCACATAGGCTGTTAGAGGGCAAGTTTTGGTTGTGCTGCCTGCAGAGCTGCCTGCTGCTGACACGCCGACAGCAGCGCATCCCTCTGCCCCCTGGCTGCGCAGTCCTCCACGAGCTCCGTTTTACATCTCTTTTAAACCGGATTTTACCTCATACATAAGCCTTGGCAGAGTGAGCCTCTGGCCAAAGCCAAGCTCTGCTGCACTGGCTTTCGTGCTTCCTGGCAGCACAGGGCACCCGAGGGCACCCGGCCAGGACTGAGCAGGACTGGTGAGCTGCGGATATGTTTTCTCCCAGACTACCCATGCAACTCAAGGGTTTAGGCAAAATGAAGCAAGTGTGATAAAACATCTGGCTGCATCCCATACATGGTGCTTCGTGGTTCCCAGAAGCACAGGCTGGCACTGAGGACTGCGCTGGCTTCTGCCTCAGTCCTCTCTGCTGCCAGGGTGATGCAAATCCCTGCACCTCTTCAGGGATTTGACCATGGTTTGGAAAATCCCCCCAGGCATGGGGGGCATGTTTGCTCCTCCATGTGCCCTAGGTGTGCACACTGGGACTGAGGTAGTTTATCCCACTTCCACAGCAGGCTGCAGGCATCCCGGGAAAAGAAGGTAAGTGGGCTCCCAGTGTGGTACCCAACTCTGCAGCCACACAAAGCCAGCTCCCAGGAGCAGGAAACTTGTCCTTCTCATCACTGTCATCCCTGGGTGAGCCAACACTGAAGGAGCTTGGCAATGCTGAGGGTGCAAAGCCTGGAAACCACTGGAGGAGCATCCCTGCTGTGTCCCTGCCCAGGAGCCAGCAGGATGAGTGCCAGCTTCCAGGAGCTCCTGCGGAGGCAGGGCTCAATCTGCAGCCAGCAGGACCCCAGCCTCCGGGGACCCAGCAGCCTGTACTAAGCTGTTAGGAGCGGGCAGGACGCTCAGCTCCAGTTTGGCCAATGTTTACCAATATGTTCATTGCATGTCCCTTTGTGTGGGCAGTAATTCCCTGCAATGTCATGGTTTGCTTTACCTGTTTTCTGGGGAAAGTAAGCACACATAAATAGTTGTATAATACCACAATACAGTCATTGCTCCTTGTCCTTTAGTAGCTGCTTTGGGGACTAAACTGTAAGTGCTTCTTTGGTTCGTTTTGGTGCTTTAATGGGAAGCATCATTCTTTGTGCACACTTTGCATCCCCCTCCTAGAGGAAACCCCAATATTAGCATGAAGTCATTGTGCTAACTGGGCATCTAATCTAGACTGGAAGGTTCGGAGTTTACATGGGCCAGTCCCTTGGGCTATATTTAAGTCTTGAGGTGAGATCACATTACACTAGTGCATTAACATCCATAAATCCTTGTGGGTGACAGACTGGATTTTGAGATAAGTGCCTGGCTCTTTAGGCACACTGAGCAGCCAAAGAGGGACAGGGACCTCGTTGGGCAAGATGGGGTTCTGACACTTCCGCCAAGATGATAGGGTTTTCTGCATGCTCTTTTATTCACTGCAGCACCTGAAGGAGCTTCCATCACAGTATAGATGAATCACACGTGGTGTGGATCTGAGTGTGCTGTGGCCAAAACCCCTGGCCCAGCCTCATAGACAGTGATGATCACAGTGCTGCGGGCATGGGCCTCAATGCACTGTGTGCTTGGCTTTGAGTGGTAACACTCCTGGGTCTATAAATATCTCTCTCTCAGTTTCTCCAAAGGGATTAACTTTGCAGGTGTTCACAGCAACAGTGCAGTTCTGCTGGTGCAGTGATTGTCCAGGGATTGTGGTGGCAATAGAAAGTGCCCAGGACCTGCTGTGAGTGGACCCCAAGTGCTGCCATTTTTATTTATTCCTCTCTTCTTAATGTCCTGCAGCCTTTGTGTATTCTGCAGTCAGCAAGACCTCAGCAAGGCTGTGCGGCTGGTAGGTGCTACATTCTGCTTTTACTGCCTGCTGCATAGCATGCTGTTTTCAGTCATTCTCTTCTGCTGCCTCTCCACCAAAGGATGCTCTGGTTTTAATGATTTACCTCCTCACTCCCAACGTGTTCTCAAACTTCACATCTGCTGCACCAGTCACCTCTACTGCATCCTGTGATTCTGCTGATACTTAAACATTCTGGCAGGTAACCAGGGAGAACCCAAGGCACAGGCACAGCAGTGGGAGTTGCTGCTCAGTGTGGATGTCACTGCCGACCTGCGCAGGAGGCAATGGACTCTGCAGCACCTTGGAGATGCTCTGATGGGGACTGTGCTCAGCTTGAGTGTCTTCAGCACACCTGCTGGCCCCAATCCCTCCTATTCTCCATCCCTTTCCTATTCCCGTGCAGGAGGAGGGAGCCTTCCCTGGCTCTGGCAGGGCTCTGTGCAGTAGCAGCCCAAAGCACTGGGTCCCGCATGGCTCTAGCACGCTGCCCAGTGCCCAGTGTGACCCTGCACTCAGTGGGCTGTGAGCATGCTGGCAGGCTCTCTGGTCTCTGCTGTCTCACTGACATAACTGCTGGCTCAAACACTCCTTGAAATGCTCACCAGGACATGGCTGGATGCTCTGGTGGTGTTCCCAGCTCTGTGCCTGCAGGCACACAACTCTGCGCCCCACAGGCACAGGGCTGGTGACCCCCAGGTGGCAACCCCAGGACAGTGGGGACATGAGGGATGGGATGAGTGCTGTCATCACCTGGTTGTGTGCTGTGGCTGCTGCAGCCCCTCGTGGCTCAGCATGGATCCCAGACCCACCAGGGCTTCGGAGCCCACACCTCAGCAGGGATGGGATTCTGTTTTCTCTCTTGACCTGTTTTAATTGCCACAGTCACCCGTGACCATGAGGCACAGCCCTGGCAGCTCTCCCTTTTGCAGGTGTTTCCATACACGCAGGCAGAGATGCACAGAGCTATGGCAGAAAACAACAAACAAACAAAAAAGAGGCTGGCAAGTAAAAATCTGTGCTAGTGAGGCGCAGGGGGTGAGGATTTTCCCTGTAGTTTGATTAGGGGGTTACAGGGTTTTTAATTATAGCATTATTTTCACTTGCAGGCCTTTAAAGAGGCAATGCCCCAAGTTATAGACCAGCATGAGGGACCAAAGAGCTGAGAGACCTTCTATTATTTGTGATGTGTTGACATTGAGAAAGACAATTACATGGGTATGCATTCACACCACCTATATATAGTAGAGATACCAATAGGATAACATTAGGGACAGCCTGGACTGGGATTTCAGCTTTAGCAAAGGGCTCCATCTTTCAAGGTAAGAAACCCCCCCACATCACTTACCAAAAGAAAGGCCTGGCCTACACAACTGAAGTGGAGAGGGACAAATGGGATGGAAGGGGAATTAGACAGAGATGGGAAAATTACTTTTTATTCAAAAGACCAGGGAAGGGACCTGCAGGTGAAATAAGAGATCGAAGGAAGGGACAATGTCATATGCTCATGGAGGTGGCAGCTCCTTGACGGTCACACGAGTGCATGGAAGTATCAGCTTACCCCTAAATTCAGTGCAGGATTATTAATAAGGTGACAAGTGTTGTCCAGAATGACAACAAATCCACCCAGTCTTTGGTACAGAGGCAGGCTCAAAGCCGTGGGTCCTGCTCTGTCTTCTAAGCATTTACTGCTTTCTCCAGGGGAGGTGACAGAAAACAGGTTTAGAAAGTTTATCTGCAGGACTGCAGTGCCAAATGTCTTAGCAGGGACAATGGTTAAATTTAACCTTAAGCACAAATCAAGCGGATGGATGAAGTTTTTCACTCCCATGGAGGGGCAGTGGAGCCCCCCATGGCCAGCGTGGTACCAACAGTTTCAGGACAAAGACCGGAGGTGTACAGCGTGGGGCGGCCCCTGTGACAGGCAACAGCTCTCTCTCCTTGGCAGGAACAGTCCTGCCGTGCCCGGGCAGTGCCATGCTCCCGGTAGCAGCAGCTCACGGGGGCACTGGGAGAGGAAGGCTGGGATCACCTTGCACCTCCCCACTAAGGTACCACTCTCCCAGTTTTGTGATAGCTGGGAGAGAAGCAACATTGCTACACAACCTGCGCCTGCAGAGCACTGCCTGGCTGCAGGAAACCCCCTATAAATCCCTGACCAAACTGAGACCTGGAGCTACCATCCCCAGAGAGCCTCCTGTTACAAATTCCTAGGACTCCAGCTATTTATAAATGTCCCGATAAGGCTAGAGTTCAAGAATGCGCTAAGGTTTGTAACTACAGAGCCAAGTCACCCTCTTGGGCATCTTCCTCATGCCAGGGAATTCAGAAAGGGCATCTGCTATATGATGATGGTCAAAATTGGCCCCCAAGATGATTTGTTGCAACAATATGCTGAAGAATGATCAACTCCTGGGAGCTCCTATTGGGATAATACCTGTGACAGAGCTGGGCTGCTGAAGCACATGAAACTTGCCTTATCCAGGAGCTGTACTCCAGGGGGAAGTACTGCTGGATCAGAGTTCGACATATGCAGTGTAGAAACATAATGTGCTGGTGGTCTGTCACGAGGGCTCCTGCCCGCCCAGCGTCACAAATCACAGCTCTGTCTCTGGCCTTCCTCTTTGCTGTTAGCATTGCAAAGGCAAATAACAGCTGCAGTGTGTGCTGACCTTATTGCTTTGTAACACCAGCCTCATAGGTTTGCTTTTAAAGAACTAGTTACAGAGGTATATTAATTAATTAATTAATTAATTAATTAATTAAATAAATAATAAAATCTGCCACCTAGTGGCAAAGGAATTGATTTGGTGGCAGGTACTGATGTGGGCATGGCTTCTGCTGTCAATGGTGGTTTTCCAAAGGTGTTTTCACTTAGCAAATTCTCATCTAAGCAGTATTTGGAGCATACAGATTTAAAGAATGCTTTGGAGCGTGTACTGAGGCATTTACAGCATGTAGGTGTTCACAAAACCCAGTCACTACTTGAGTGATTTGCTTCTATGATCTTAATGTCCTTTTCAATCCTAACTATTCTATGATTCTATTACAGATAAGGTCCTAAAGATGCTCCTACCAGCCCAGACCAGCATCCCACAGGATATAAAATGAATTAGGAATTTTCTTCAGAATGCCCCCTAAGATGTGTCCCTCAGCCTGCAAGTTCTCTTTGGATGTAAACACTGGGAGTCCTGATCAGTAGGGAAAAAATGGCTATTTGTGGCTCATTTCTGCAAGAAAAATGTATACCAAGCAGTTTTTCCTTCAGTAACTGAAGTGTACTTCCCCCCAAATGTTTCCTTGTGTCCCCTGGAGTGCCACACCAACCTTGTCCACATCTGCAGCATGAGGAGGTGGGAGAGAGGGAATTACTGCAGCGAGTCCTGGTGGCCACCTTTGCCATTGGCACTGGAAACTTGAAAAGGGGCAAGAATGAGCTAAAGATATTGGAGTTGGACACCAGGTCCTGCAATGAAAAACTTCAGGATTTCAAGACTGAAAAGTGACTTGCTTACAGCGTAGGAGATGTTCATAGCTGCTGCAGAGTTACTACGAAGTCAGCTTCAGAGACCTTCTGTTACCTGGCAGAGAAAAAAAAGGACTGAGGATGCCAGATGATTTTGTGTTGGTAACAAGGCCTGGCGTTTAATTACAAGGAAATTGCCAGCTGGAACAAAATACAAAGAAACATGCTGGAGTTTGTATCCTGAAGTCTTCAAATAAAGGCTACATACCTTCCTGGAAGTTAGACTGCGGGCAGTTTAATTGAGGTATAAGATAATACAACAGATTAGGGCAGATGATCTGACAGTGCCTTCTGGTCTTGAAATCTGGGAATACAGTCATATCTGTCAATAAAGTCTTGCTGCTTGGGAGTGTAATTTGGTGCTAGGAGCCCAATTTAGGAACAAAGTGTGAAGAGCATATGTTAAAGGATGAGCAATAAGGATAGGAGCAGTCATAGCCAGCCCTTCGATTGCTGAGGGACTTGACATATTCTGCAAGCCTGAAGTCAGGGGTAGATGGGAGGTGTTGAAATCTGCTTCTCTTCTGCACACTTTGACAGCTTCTGTAGAAATAGTTACTAAGTGCAAAGACTTCATCCGAAAGGGGCATCAGTTTTATTACTTGATGGGTTGCTTTGTAAGATGGTCTTTGCTGAGGGTCTGTAGCATCCCCAGTCCCTATCCCTGAAGCTGCTCTCACAGAAGGCTCCCTTACAGGCTCCTAGTTGAGGTGTGGCTTATTTCTAAACATCCTCAACCAGCATCAGCAGAACCAGGCTACTTGTGGCATAGGTATATAAAGGAGGCTTGTAAGAAAGATGGAGAGAGACTTTTTACCAAGAACAAGGGGTTTTAAGCTGCAAGAGGGTAGATTTAGATTGGATGCAATAAAGAATTTTTTTATGATGAGGGTGGTGAGTACTGGAACTGAGGCCAGGGCAGCAAATGCAATCCCCTGTCATCACCTCCATCCCACTGATCCTGTTGCTCCCTGTGCTCAGGGAGAGCAGGGGCTGCAGCTATGTGAGGTCTCACTTCAGACTTTGAATTTTTCATTAATCTTACCTTGAAGAAATTACACTGACAATTCTCCCCCTCTTCCAACATGAGAAATGTTTTTATATTAACTTGGAGCTATCAATTCCTACAGCAGGAAATGCTTTAGTCATCCCCTCCTCAGCTGGTAAGTGCCCTGCTTTAGTCCCACCATCTTTTAAGGAGAAGCTCTCTGTCCTTCATCCATGGCTCTTCCCTGCTGGGCAGCCTTTGCAAGAACCAAACTGAGGGAACAAACAGCACAGCTTGTTTTGGGGGAGGAGGCTCCTCCCCTCAAGGTGTTTATTATTAGTGTTTTCTCCCTAGAGATATCCTACAGCTCAAAAGGAAGTGGTGGGATTGAGAGAAATGTGACTGAGGGTAAAGGGTGCCTTTCAGCCTTTGAAATCCATGAGGTCGTATGTAACAGCAACACCTGCCCTGAACCACGCTACCTCCAGCCATGCCTTTGGTACCCAGCAAATGACTGCAAAGTATGCCCAAAGCCATCTTTGCATCTTCTTGCTGGCACTCATTTTTTGCCCACCAAAGCCCTTCAAGATGAGGCTTACACACACATCTGCTCAGAGTTCTGCCTTTTATTTAGGAAGAGGCCCAGGGAGCTGCTGGTGCATGATTAAGGGAACAGGCCTAAAGCTGATGGAGAGATGTGGCAGAGGAATGACTGTGCCTGGGTGTTGCTCCCTGCTGTGGTGGTGCTCGGAAGACAAGGACAGCACCTTACTGCTTCGATCTTCAGAACATTGTTGGGGCACAATGAGTAGGTCACCTCATCCTCACTCACACCCGATGGCAGGGTGATTTCCTGAGAGATGTTTCTGTAGTTATACTCCTTCCCTCTTGAGGTGCTGAACTCCTCCTCGTGCTCTGCTACCACCTTCACCTTCCTGTCTTTCACTGTTACAGAGACTTCCTTGGGGTCAAAACCCTTCATGTCTACCAAAGCCAAAAGTCTGTGATCATGGGCAGAATGTACCATCTTGTTAAGTCTTCTTTGTATGCTGGAATAAAAACAAGAGGACAGCCTTTCAGTCCAACTCACAGAGGAATGTGTGGACCAACTTCAGGACAAGAGAAATAAACAGCAAACTACTGGATCCCTATTCATGCTGATGCACAGCACGTGGGGTGGTGTCTGCACCATCAGAAGTCGCTCTCACCTGCATGCCACAGCAGTCAGGAGTACTGTAGTGTCCTCTCTTGGGATGGGGCAATTGAGAAGCTGAAAAGCTCTTTCACCTAATACAGAGAAGCCAGCTCTCCTCTTTCACACGTACATACCACCACAAAGCTGTGTGTGTCCATCCTACACCTTGTCCTACATTTTGAACAGTTACAATAGATCACATTTTCTAATGAGGAGTTTTGTTTAAAGTGATCAGTGGATAGGAGACACATTGGCAAAAAAAAAACCAAACCCAAATGATCCTGCAGAGCTGGGCTGGAGGCTCACTGAGCCATTAAAATGGTTTCCAGTATCGTCAAACAGTGATTCTGCTCAACCAGAGGGCTGGCTGTTATTGAAACCATTTGTAAAGTAGGCAATGGAAGGGTTGCCTCAGATACAATAGCTAAACTGAACCCAAGGCAACAAATTAAAAAGATAACGGATGTAATGGAAGAGGAAATGGGGCAAGCAATGAGGGAACCATGACCACTAAGGTGAGAAATCCCTGACGAGTAGTTCATTAGCCAGGTACACCCATTTCAGCAATCCTGCTTAAAGCCTGCAGTGATTCAACGTGGTGTGGTGATTTTGGGATGTGTTTTCTGTGCTCTCTGAGAGCTGGCTCCTTCACCTGTTCCTTTCGTCTTTTTTTACATTGCTGGTCAGAGGAGAATAAATGTGCTGAGGAGAACTGGAGCTTCCCAGCAGTTTTTGGGAGCAGGGATAGCTGAATTCCCCAGCGTGATGGGCTGAAATCCTGCTGTAGTGTGGTTTCAGATGGCAGTGGTGTGGATTTACGTTCAAACCAGCAAGTTGTCCCAAGTGTGGCAGGGCTAGGGGGAGCCTGGCACTCAGGGAGAGCACGCCCCAGCATCCCATGGCCCATTCTGAGACACCCCCAGGTTCCATTCAGACTGACTTTCTACTTCTTTATTGGGATTTTGGTGTGCAATGATTCTGCAAGGGGATGCTTCACCTGCCCAGTTCTGGTACCCAATGCCCAGGTGAAAACCTGGACACAGTGCTGTAACACCTGGGATTTGGAATCTGCTACTTGACAGAGTAGCAAGTGGGCTGCAGCTACTGAGTAAGTTTAAGCTGACCCCACAGCAACTTTCAGTTTTGCTGAAGTCAGAGTAAAATTAACCCAGAAGTCAGGCTTTTTCCATTTTCCCTCTAGCTTCCCTCTAACACACATGGCAGACTGTGAGATGGTACCTGCTGCACCATGAGTAACAAAAATGTCACACTTTCAATTGCCAAGATGAAGGTCTCATCATCTCCAGGTGCAATGTAAGTGAACTCAGAGGCTTGAGTCTGGGGAGAAAATGCCAATGCATCAAGAGACTCCCACTGCTGAATGATGGATGACCAAGGGACTTCTTAATCCTCGAGGTCTCTCAATGCTTGGTAGTGCCTTCACCCAAATATTTCATCCTTCAACAACTCCTGTAGGGCTACCTTTGGATTTTATCTCTACTAGAGTCAATCTTGAACTCCATTAACAGAACAAAATCATCACACCAGTGGTCAAAAGGGAGATGCAGAAGTCCTGACACTTATTCTTCCTACTGTATGAGATGGGAAAATATGGACATGTCTGTGGTGTGCTGCACCCCACCTGCAGCCACATTTTGGCTAATTATGAAGATTATGTTTTACCAGATTTAAACTGATTTTATGTTGAAGACAGACTTTGTTCCACAGCTGAACAGCTTTGGATCTTGCTGTGTACCTTACTTCAGGTGCAGTTTGTGAGATGGCTGATACCACAGCACCATGGTCCAAATAATTTTTGACATAGGTGCTGCCTGCGTGGCTCCTCTCAGGCTGCCTGGCCATGCATTCCCATTCCCCTTTCAACTAACTTCTCCGAAGGTGGCTATTTCTCTCCTGTCCTGCTTATCTGTTTACACCTCTGCTCCTGGTTCTGACTCCAAGCCTCCCTTCATCCTGTCTTAAAGGGTGCAGATGCCTGCTGAAAGCAGGGCAATCCTGGTTACCTCTTGAGCTCCCGCTCCACATCCATCCTCGCGGTGATGGCCCTTCTCTCCCAGGGGCAGGCATCAGGCTGGTGCGAGCAGCAGGGCCGCACATGGTGCAGGCAGCACGTAGGCAGATCCTCGCGAAGCTGCCGCAGGTGCAGGTCCATCAGCCTCATCTTGCTCTGCATCTCTCTCTCCACCTGCCTCAGATCTTGCCTGGCTTCTTCCAAAAGGCGATCGTGCCACGACATCGTGCTGCAAAGTGCATCGGGGCTGTGGCCGCGGCAGCCTGCACTTGCCAAGGGGAAAAATTGCCTCGAACTGTGTCGGAGGTGAGTGTATGAGCAGCGCTGGCAGTGCTCCTGCAGCCTTCCACCAGGCTCCTTGTGACATCGTGGGAGCGCCGACGTACCACAGCTCCACAGTTGCCATGGGAAGCGCAGCCCAGCTCCATGCACAACTGCACCTTCCTCCTGCTGCAGCTCCCACCATGGACCAGGGGAGCTTGAGGCATGGCAGGGATGTGTGTGCAACGGCCAGGCAGTGGAGCCATGGGCCATAGGGAGTGTGACTTGGGTGAGGTTTCACGCACAATGCTGCTTCAGCATGGCTGTCCACGCTGTTCCCCTCTCCTGCCCTGGCACAGCAGTGCAGAGGGAATGCAAGCTGCCCATTTCCACTCCAGACAGAAACCACCATGAATACAGCCCAGGTCTCCACTCAGGCTTTTAACCTCAGTCTCCTCTTTAAACTTGTGGGGATTCCCATTCCCAGGTCCTGACCACCACTGCCCTGGGAGAAGGGAAATAAATGCACGCCCAGCAGCAGGCTGCTGCCAACCTGCTGAAAAAGCACGTCCCCCTGCAGCCTTCCCCTCCCCTCTGCTTTTGCTGCTGTTTACCACAGCCTCAAATAAAAGTTATAAATTAAAGAAAGCGGCAATTGCTCTTTATGGCTTTCCCCTATGTGCAAGTGCTTTGCACAAGGTGTTGGACACATGAAGCCTACGTGTGTTTTGCTGGCACGCAGCATGGCCTGCCATGGTGTTAGGCAAAGGCAACCAGAAGCACTGGGATGGTCTGTGGGGTGCTGGCACCCCCGGAAGCACCAGCAGCTCCCCCAGTGAGTGCCAGGGAAAGGTGAATTGCTCACAGTGTGGTCCAAGAAGTGTCTTCTTGCCCGGTGTGCAGTAAACCATCCACACGCTGTTTATTCAGACCTGGGTGCTTGGTTGGGCTTCTCCACACATCATGCACACCCAGTACTGGCTTTCCCATTACTTTTGTACACAAAATTACACGTTGGTACACTGCCTGTTACAATGATTGGTTGTAATCTACATAGAATTATATTTGCTGTGGTATTCCTTCTGATCACTATGCTTAGAGGAGGGGACTTCACCCCGGGGGTCTTTTTGACCTGCGGGTGTGAGTTTTAGTATTATAATGAAGGCACTTTTACTTCACGACACCTTAGAAAGTTAGTTTCTTTGCCTAGCTGGTTAATTGAATGGTCACTTTGCCTGGAGCAGACCACTTGAACCAAGCATTGGGCTAGGTCATCCTGTCAGAGTCCTGGGGTACAGACCAACAGCAGGCTTCTGCAGGAAAAGCAGCAGCTTGAAAACAATTTCAAGTTAAACCTCCCTGGTGCAGGAAATAAGGGGCGTTGAGGATTCACCATGCACCCGGCAGGAGAGCAGGGAGGCTGCAGGCAGAGGTGCCCACGGGTGTGTTTTTATCTAATGATAAAGTTTGTCACCAACAACCCTTTTGAGCGGAAATGTGCGATTTGATGGTGATACCACAACAGTAACAGATTGCATGGAGCGTGTTTTCCCTTACAGATGCCAAGCCAATGGTGTGGGATTCTGTGATGAAAGGAGATGCTAGCAAGTCCTTCTGAGGCCAGGCTTGATATCTCAATAGGCTGGGGAGAGGTACCCCTAAACTGACTTTAGCCAAACTTTTTGGCTAAACACTCTAAACCATCCAGAATATAGGCCTTGCCTCCCTCTACCTCCTCTCTGCCTTATCTCCCAGCCTTCCCTCACGGCCTTGCTTCTTTCTGAAAAGATTGTGGCGCAGTTGGCATCTTCTGCAGCCTCAGCGGCAGTAGGTGACTGGTGAGGCAGCTGAGGACATCTTAAACAACTCAGTGCTCAGTCAAATTCCCACAGCCCCCAAAAGCCTGTTGGGCCCATGCACCAGGCTTGCTGTTAGTGGGCATCAGCTCACAGGGTTTTCCATGAGCCTCCAAGATGACAATGGGCTGTGGGCCACTCCAGTCACTGAGGTGTTTGCTGTGCTAAATACCCAAACAAAAAGAGCCTGTATGGTGCCTTGTGAGAGAGATGGTGGCCACAGACTCCATCGGGCAAGGGCGTTTCACCTCTTCCCACAAAGCAGGGCTAGAGGCAGGTGAAGGATGAAGGTCCTACTCCCCAGTTTCTTCCAGTCCACCGTTGTGCTGGGGTGAGCAGCTGCGTGCCACCACGACATACCACCAGCCATGGACAACACACAAGCTCTCTGTCTGCCAAGGCTGTGAGGTCAACCTCCTGAAGACAGGCACTGTGTCTTAAGGCATCACTATAAACAGGTAAAGAGACTTTCTGAGGCTACTGGGTCTCCGCCAGAAACCTGCATCTGCTCCTGCAGGGCAACGAGGAAGACTCAAGGCATCCCCAGGTTAGGAAAAAAAGAGCAGTGCAGGTGGAGCCGTTAAGAAGACATCACTTGAGCAAAGCTGGAATGAGAGATCACCAGCCTTCCCCTTTCACTCCCTTTCTCCAGCTGGTGAGCTGCAGAGGTGGCACAGGAACCAGCCAAGTAAATGGGAAGTGGGGCCACAGTGTGAAACAGCTTCTCCAAAATGCCTGCTCCTTCTCCAGCCACTTCTGAAGACACACAGCTCTGGAACAAAAGGGCTGGGCTCCTGACTCATGAAGAGCCATCCAATTTACAGAAGCTGCTCACTTCGGAGGCAAGCTAATGTGACATTTCTTAATGGGCTGCTTCCCTTAGCCAGAGCCATGTCCACTCTTCCCCTTCCTCCTCAGCTCCCCAGCACTGATGTATTGTCCTGGGCTTGACCAGCCCCAGATGGGAGCAGGCTGATGGCTGAGCCAGGCATGACAATCATGCTGGAAAGCATCACACACCACGAGTAATGCTGCTGGTGCCTCTGGGACGTATCAGGAAGAGCTTTGTGCTGCAGGAAGGTGAGCTGCTCTATAATTATTTCCTGTGAGCTGTGGGAGAGCTTGCCTGCCCTTCTGGGCATGGATGAGTAATGGCAAAGTAACCAACCATGTGCAGGTGACTTGGCCAACATCACTGCTGAGCTAGTGACTTCTCAGGCATGGGGAAGTGGTACCCATGTTTACATGGGTCAGCCTAGCTGGCCCCACTTGAAAGGGGCAACAAACATGGCTGAGAAGGTACGTGGAAGAATGGGAATTGCTTGGAGCACAGGTCAGCTCCACCTTGAAGGTGTGCTGTCATTTCAAGAATTAATTCAGCTCCATTTCCATAGGGAAAGGAGGGACTTCTGCCAAGCAGTGTGTTACTCCAGCTGCTGGTGGGGTAGTCCCAATAATCCCTCTAGCAAAGAAGGTCTTTTAGCAGTTCTCCTTCACCGCAAGTCACCCATGGCTGTAAATACAGTGTGCACATTGCCGGCAACTTGCTGATACGTGGATGCAGCTGCAACATGAGGAATTACAAGGGTAAAAGCGCTCTGGTATGATGCAGGCTTCAGCTTATTCAGGCTCCTGCCCAGTAAAGTCAAAGTGACTTCTGCTAAGATCTGGCAATGAAACATTTGGGGCTGTCAAGGAAATGAGTTCCCTATCAAGCCTAACTTGTAAATACTGTTTTGAAATTGTCTTTTCTTATCAGTGGAATAGGACATTCTCCAGCTTTGAGTCTGCTGCACTCCCAGGGAGCCTTCACGGTTAGATCTAACCCAGTGTGAGGAGGAGGATGATGAAGGACTGAAGAGACCACAGCACCCATCTCTGATCTGGCCATTGTCAGTCTCACAGATTGTCTTCAGCTCACTCCCACGATGATCTTAAAGGCAAAAATATCCCAACACAGCTAAGTCAAACACCGCGGAGGTTCTTTGGCGCATTGTTTCTGAGCCCTTTAGCACCCCTGGCTGTCAAGATCTTCCTGACACCCGTGAAGCCAAGAACCTTTCTTTCAAAATGTGAAAGCAGAGTACAGGGATGGAAACTGGAAGATGTCCTTCAGACCACTGCCAGGTGTGACTGCCTTCCCCTGTCCTCACTGTGGAGCCAGGAACCTCCCCACTCAGAGTCAGGGGAGTCTATGGAGATGGAGTTTAGGATTCTCCAAATGACATGAAACTTGCAAAAAAAAAACCCAACCCTAAACCAGTCAAACCCAAAATATAACCCCTAAGGACTGGAAGCACTGCTGCCTTCATTGCCCTTCCAAATATGATGCCTGAATAAACCAGTTATTTCAAAGCCTCTCTTGGTCTCTTTTGAGCAAGAACAGATCAAGTACAGCAAGTACTTATCAATTCAAACAGAGTTTGCTCAATGTGTTTTCAGACCTAGCAGGTTTCCACAGTGTCTGACATCCTGATTTACAGATATCAGCCAGGATCTCTTAACACCCCAACCACATTCTTAAGCACGCTGTAAGGATATCGCTTTAAGCCCAGACTGGACTAACCCTCGTACAGAAAGCCAGAGATTGCTTAACTGTGAATGCATACAGCATACAGAACCCTGCAGCTGAAATCAGGTAACCATGTGCTCAAATGGCTAATAATGGTCATTTTCCCCTCTCCTAATTTCCATATGGAACAGAAGTAACTAGCCATGTAACTGTTCACCCATGTGTCCAGCCAAGCATTTCTGAAAGGCTTGGAAAAGACCCAGGGTGTCAGGCTCCAGCTCAGCCTCCTGCTCTTCAGAGTGACATTGGCTTCTCATACAAACCTGTAGAATGAGCTCCTGGGGATGGGATTTCTGGATTCCCAACACACTATTTATGTAAATGATATCCTTTATTTATGTAAAGGATAACCTTTATTTATGTAAAGGATATCCTTTGATATCCTCTCGGTTTTACCAACAGATTTAATACTCTTTAACCTTCATGGGAAAAAAAGATCATGTTATATCAGTAACTGCTTATTACATCTTTCCTCAAGGAATTCTTTCTCCACTTGAAACTCATAATGGAGCGATTGAATTCCTTCAATTCAAATTTAAATGATTTGTTGAATATTTTACACTGATACACTTCTCACTCTGCTGCTCCGACACTGATGCTTAGTCAGCTTTAAAGGAGTTTTCCTTTTTTCCTAGTGCTGTCCTAAGGTGTCTTATTTTCAAATAATGCTTCCCACATCATCCCAGGCTCTTTTCCACTTCTGTTCTCCCACTGGCACACAGCAGCAAAGATCTGAGAGCTAGGCCATGCTTTTTTACACCTAAATGAATAAATGTCACAACCAGAGTAATTTCCAGATGCCCACACCACATTTCTGTAGCATGAACAGGAGGACTGCAGTAGTCTTCAGGCCCTAAAGCTGCTCTGAAAATCCCCTCACCTCAGTTTCTGTTTTCAGCCAACATTACTGTATTCCTACTGCTCCCATTTAGTTCAAATAGCTCAGCAAACGGCCAGTCTGGTGCCCAAAAGAGATGTAAATTGTGGGGCAGCTGAAGGCAGTGTGCTATCTGTGCTTTCCAGCTCCCTGGTGAATGGGCAGGTGGGCATCAACTGGCAGTGCACAGCTCGCCCCGGGGGTGCAAACTCCCACTGAAAACAAGTGCCAAGAGCCATTGGTGCCTGTGCAGTTTAGTATGTAGGGCATTTGCTGGGTCTTGCTCTTCCCTTTTAGGTCTTGTCTACCTGAATGTAAATAAAGAACAAAATGTTGTTTGCTTTGAAAAACTGCACCTTATGTTGTTAGTCAATAGTCTGACATCTGCTTCTGTTCAGGACAGCCCTCTACAAACGAAACTCAGTGTTGCTGCAGGAGTAGGAATCAATGTGCTAGTGCAATGTAAGAGAGAACTCTTCATGAGAATTCCCCTCATTTCTCCAACATCCGTGTTCACTTCCACAGAAAATAGCCTGTATGTGCCAAGGCCACCTTTTGTTTTCTCCTCTGCAGGGTGAAGGTAATGTCTAGCCCCTTGTCAGAGTTGTGCCCAGGTTACTCAAATGCCAGTGCACCTCTGCATATCCAGTATGCTTAAGAAAGTACTTCCCCAAAAGATGGTGTTGCTGCCCTGAAAGACAACCCTGAGCATCTGACAAGATGTGAATGAGAATTCCCTGTATGGCAGGCAGCACCTCTGAGCACAGGAGGAGACCTGCCTGTCAGAAGGGATCACTGGGGTCCCTGAGGATTACACAAGGATGAATAGAGCTATGTGAGTCTCAGAAGTCACGTTTTCTTGGGAAAGCTGATTATTTCAAATCTCTTTTTATTCCAAATTGTAACATGGTAAGAATATCAAAACCAAGCTTATTTAGGTCCTTTGTTTAGAAACTGGCGTTCTGATATTTTATGGGATTCATATCAAGAATAAAATTATTTAAAGTGCTTGATAATTCTGTGTATTTCCACTTGCATCTGTTCTGCTAGGAAAGAAAATAATCTGTCAGTTTTAACAAGAAATGAGTTACCAACTAAATCTGTACCAGTCACCAACACGGGCTGGACACTCCAGACTAGTAACGATGTCTACGACTCTATGTCTTTCTCTGGCAGTCAGTTCTCACCACCAACCTCCCATCACTTCTGTGACAGCTTCACTCTGCATGGATGGAAAAAGGCATGGGCTCTGGTGATGACAAGAAAACCTCAACCCTAACTTTGCCTTGCTTTTCTCAAGCTTTTCTTCCTTGTTTAAAGAAGGATGAGCAGTTCTTGTTTGCAATGAGGATCTCCTTGGCAGTGTATAGCAACTGCAATGACCCAGAAAGATGAGCTGTGCAGCTGTACAGGTCCAGCCTCCTGACACTAAGCATGGGCCACCTTTTGCAGTGGTGAAACAGCAGCTGGGTCAGCCTTACTTTCTCCAGGGAGTCTATCTCAGGGCCTTAGAGGTTTTATCTACAGTATCCTCAAAGCTGATTTGGATAATCAGATGGTTAAAACTGAAAAGCTTCTGGTACTTTGTTTCTGCAGTGCTACCGACAGTGGTAAGCATAAAGAAAAGCTGGTTTAGGGATGGTCACAGGGATCTGAACCTCTACCTGGAAATACCTGTAGGCATCAGGTACGTCCTGACACGCCACTCTACGAGAGACGCTTTCACCATTTAAGTATTATGAAATACAAAGTTCGTCAGTTAATGGATTTTCATTTCATTCTATTTTTTTTAACCTTTCCCAGGGCTGGCTTCCAATCTGGGGAACTCCTGGATACAAGAACTGAATCAACCCCAACAGAAGCCAGTTGTAGTCTTCTCCAGGCTACATGAAGTCACAGCGTCTCTTTCCAAAAAGGGCTGGAGCTTCAGAGCAGCACTGGTAGCACAGGTAAACATGTCACTGATCTGCAGCTGCACATGGAGTGCAGGATGTCTCTGTGAAGTGCTGTTACCCAAGAGCTGTTTGAATTGGTTTCCGTCCTCTGTGGGTAATTATCAAGTTAAATGGTTTAAGAATGAAAACTCAAAAACATCCTCTTTGAGAGGAAAAAGAAGTTGGCATTGGCGCTTTATGTCCTCTCCCAGGAAACTTGTAAAGTATCTCTGATGATGTGGGAACAGTAATTTGATTTCATTATAAAACAGACTGGGAAAATGCACAAATCGAACTGACTTCCAGTCAGTGGCAACTACAAAAACCCCAGCTCACTGCAGGAGACCCATCTAACCACATCCAGGGGTTGTATTTGTGAAAGGGATCAAAGACCAGACAAAACCATTGTTCTCATCATCTTCATTTTAGATGAATTCTAAATCCCTCCATATGCCATCGTGCAACATTTCAGTTCTTTCCCTCCTTCTATTCTATGATTCTATGATTCCAGGATTCTTAGGCTGCACTGTTAGCGTGTGAGACAGGGTCAGACAGCAGCTTCTTCTGTTACTGGGGAGTTTAAAAATAAACCTGTACTTTAATGAAGCATAATGATCACACCCGATTTTAGAAACATTGATCCCTGAATGGCCCACATGCATCAGGCAGAGCATGAGATGCTGAGATGCTCTGCAACTCCTAGGCTCTGTGAGGGCTGCTGTTTTGGAAGAGGTAGTTCCCTATGCACATGGATGTTGTGGTGATGAGCAGGGGTCAGGTTTGCTCTGGCACCTTGCCTCTTAACAGTCCTGCTCATGTTGGGTGCTCTGGAGGAGATGGAGATCCTTTCTCACTTTCAAGTAGAGACACAGTGCTGCTGCAGCACGTCATGATGTGAGGGGTCCACTGGACACCAGCAGGTTGCATGGAACTGTGCCTGCCACGTGCAGCAGCTGCTGGTGTCATCACCGTCACCTTTTCCTTTGTGTCACGCCTGCCTTTGAACTTGCCTTTCCTGTTTCTCCTCACTACTCAGCAGCTCTGCATCCGAGCGGGACCTGCCTGGGTCCTGCTCTGCTCTGCATTGGCATGAGGCACGTGGCCCTGGTGAACGCGGGACCCAACAGACAAGTAGTGACACATTAATGTCTGTGGTTAAGGAGATCCATGGGAGGAGCACATCCTCACCTCAGGGCAACTGTGCCTACCAAAGGGGCAGGATGAATGGCTGCCAGAGGTGACAGCTACAGCTGTGTGACACTAAGCAGGACAGTGGCCCAGTGCCCTCGCCTTCATAGGAGAGACAGGCAGACAGCTCCCTGGCTGCAGTCACCAGGCATCTTGATAGGGTTCACTCACTTCCAACCCCTACAACAAACACTTCCATTCCCCTCTGAATTTCTTCTGCAGACAGTGGAGAAGAAAGGTCTTCCTAGGGCATGGTTAATCCCACCAGCAGCTCTGCAACTGAGTCTGTCAGGTCCCCATTTCTCCTCACTGGCCATAAAGACGGTGCAGGGAACTAGTTCAGGTGTGGTTATCACTACTGTTAGAGCATGTGAAGTGGGTACTGCTTTCTGAGTCCCAAAGTGTGGTAACTGACAGTCTTTGGATGCAGTCTTGCTCCAGTAACACCACTGGAAAGTATGCACCACTATGCATGTATGTCATCCTTTCTCAAATGCAGACAACCTGCTCTGAACCAGAAAAGTCACAGATGTTGCCATAGCTCTCGCACAGTTTTCTTGCTCCAAAATGCTTTGGGGCCCTTCCTCCCACAGAATCACACAGGGACACAGCTAACAAACACTGCTAGACCACTGAGTACAGAGCTAGTCTAAACCTGTCAGGAATAGCCAGTGCTGATTCCATATGTTAATTATATGTTGTGTAAAAAAGGATTTCCTAAGAGCTTTTTTCTTAAGTTAAAATGAAGATCTGCATCTTTCCTTTTTTATGTGTCAATGACTAGATAAGCCAGAATGGAAAATTCTGTCACAGCCACACTTCATGTAAGAGCATAGCATATCAGCATCATGTCTTCTCCAGAGTGCCTCCTTTGCCATGTAATTAATACCTGTGCTTTAAAACTAATCTTTCTTCAGAGAAGCATCCTCAGGCTGTCTTAACATGTATTCCTGGTTTCCTTAATTTATTGCTGTTTCTGAGGGAGTGGAGATCCCAAGGTCCACTTGCTGAGTGCCAGTGGCTTTTAGCCAGGATGGGTCACCTTGAGAGGTGGGAGGAGTGCAGAATGTGATGGACAGGCTTTTTCCACACAGCGAGGATGGGTGGTGGCAGGCAGGAATTTGCCGGTGCTGCACCACTGAGGGTTCTCACACATAGGGAATTCCATGGAGACTCTTTAAGCGCGGCCACATTGCCCTGTTCATTGTGGTCACAGCAGCCATTTCTGGGAAAAGCTACTGAGAAATCTACAGACAAGCAATCCTAGCAACACCTGATGTCTTCACCTTTCTTATCCCAGCCACAAGCTACACTGACAGATGACTTCATGATGAATAAAAAGTGTGTCCTTGATGATTCTCCAATCTTTCAGCTACCAGTTTCCTCATAGAAACAGGTTTAAATGAACATGTTCAGCTATGGAGTAGCCATGGGAAAGAAATTAAGCATTATGAGGATTAAGATATCTTAAGTACAACTAGTTGGTACAAAACAGGGGGCTTTAACGTGTGCACCCTGACACTGTGGACCTGCACCTCTAACATTCTCAATTGATTCACATCAACTTTCTGGAGTAAACCCATGCATAAAAACCACCTGAGACAGCAGCATGCCTGCCTGAACTCTGCTGCCAAAACCCACCCTGAGACTAAGTGCAAAAGAGGCTTGGTGGCTCTTCCTCCAGAGGGTTAGTCTGCCTTAAAGTTACCGTACTGAAATCTCAGCTTAGACAAGGGTAGAGCCCACAGAAGCAAATATCTTTGCTAAGAACCTAGTTAAGATGACTGCAGGCATGCGATAGCAAAGCAACCTGGACAAACCTTGCCTGAACACAGAAGTCAGGGCTTCAGCCCTGGTATGGACAGGACCTTAGTGTCAAGTCTTCAGGGGAGGCTCTGGGAATGGCTTAGAGTCCCCTGAAGCTGCACTGATTTAAAATGAGCTGTGAGGCATTTCCTGATGCTTCATTTATGGAAATGAGTGTGGACTACAATCCTGCACTGCAGTTTTTGGGAGATAGCAGGCTGGCAGGTAGTACCGCCTCTCATATAGGTGCCTGCGCGCACAACTTCTTCAGCACACTGCAGAGGTTTCCTAGCGACTTCCTTCCACGGGCTTTGTGCTCACATTTGTTTTGAGATGTGGGCTGACATAAAACAGTATTTCTGCCTATTTAAACTAGTTTAGTTCTTTTAAGCTGGCAAGGGAAATGCAGTACAGCAGCAGCGTCTGATTTATATCCTTTCCAGCTGTTCCCTCCAGAACTAACAAAACCCAGAACCAATGTAGGTGGGCTTGTTGCTTGTTTTCTTTCACTAACCAGATCACCAGCCCATCACTCACATTGCTGAGTAACAGGAAAAATCCAAGCCCATCTTGGAAATAAAAATACACAGAGCAATGTTTTCTCTGATCTCTGCATCTATTACATTCTTGTGAGCTCCTCTGGCATATCTGAAACCAAAAGATGTTGGTCATGTGCTTTGGACAACTCTTTCCAAATACGTGAGAGACGTCACTTTTTTGAGCCAAAAATGCTCTTAAACCCAAGCAAAACCAAAGTAGTTAAACTGTGCTAATCTTCATGCGCATGCATATGTATCCAGTTTAAAACTGGACATATGTTTTAAGTCTGTAAATTCCCTGAAAGCATCCAGGTTTGAATATGTTGAGGCACTTATTCAATATTTGGTACTGGCTCAGACAGTCAGCTTGAAGTGACACCCTAAGCTAGAAAGGAAGGGAGGGAGCAATTTGGTGAACAGAGCAAACTTGTGAGAGATGGGTGTAGGGGATCCAGGAGATAAACCCAAATTACTTCCATCTCCTAGAGCAGCACCGAGACAGTATTTGTTAACTGAAGTAATTCATCACACAAATGTGCATTTCTTAAAAGATAGTAGAGGGGAAAGTCTTATTCCCACCTTCCTATTTAGCAACTGGAAAGCGAATGCCAAGCGCCTCGGTGTTTTCCTTGGCACCTCTGCTGCTCTGTGAGCTCTCACATAGAGAGCCACAAGCAACTGAAGTGCAAGAGGAAATGTGAAGTCAAGTCTTCCAGTGCTGCAGCCAGACTCCTTTCTGCCCTCAGCAAGACCTGTCCCTGCCTGACACAGAACAAGCCCCATATTCACGGGGCTTGGCATCCCACTGGGCATGGCTGAGGCACAAACCCAGTCCTTCCAAAACTACCCTACATGAACTCTCCCTTTCTCTTCAGGCTTGGCTGCCACCATGACTATTTTAATCCAACATCAGGCACCTCCATGAGAGATTAGCTGCACTTACATCTTTCTGTGTTTTGAGGATTTGCCAGCTGCTGCCATTTGCCATACTTCACTGCTGTAAACCTTTGGATTTCTTGCTCAGCAGTAGTATTTGCACTGATGCAGCTAAGTCAGCTGTTGGTCATGAGATCAGGGCAAACTTCCAGAGCAGGTCAGGCCTTGGATTTCTATCAGAACCCATCTCTTCCTGGCTGAGAGTCATCCCTACCACCTTTATAGCTGGGTGGGATAATGACCTATCAAACCCACAGATTAGCACTACATGGAGCTTTTTTAACATCCTTCCTCTCCAGAAAGTCAAGGCTGCGACTACATCTTGTGTACACCAGCCAGCCCAGCGGGTGATGAGGATTGCTAGCTGACAGTGTCAATTGTTTTTAAAATGTTACTGCACTGCTGACATTTGAAAAACAATTTAATATTTCTCCCACAACAGTCACTTCAAATACTCTGGAAACAACCTGTATGAAGGAGCAGATGGCAGATGCAGTGCTTGTCTGCTCTGAGATGCCCAGGCTGGATTTGGGTACAGCTTGTGTCAGGCAGGACAGCGAGGTGAACATTGCAGCAAACACACCTCCTCCATCAAGCCAAACCCATCTGGTGGTGCGTTTGTGTACAGGAGGGTTAGCCTCACGCTTCAGGCCCTGCCACAAGAGCACGGTTATTAAAGAGTGTGAGGGCTGAAGGGAATTGTCACAGAGCTGCTGTGGCTGCGCTCCCTCCACAGTGAGGAGGGTTAACCAAGGGTTAACGCTGCTCCTGCCTTCACAAATCTGCATAATACCTGCGTTTGGAAGCTCATTTGCATAATTCTAAATTACTCTTTTGTCTCGAAAATAAAATCTAAACCACAGCTTCAGAACTACGTGGTAGATCCGAACGCTGCAGGTACTCAGCAGGCTCGGCTGAGTCTTTGTCTGAACTTGTCTATTGAGGTTGTAAAAATAATTTTAACAGAGTGCTGTCATTTCTTTACTGCAGAACCTTGGGTGCTCTTTCCTGGTGCCATTCTGACTACTCTAAATAAGGTTTAATGCGCTCACGCACCCCACACAAAGGTCAGACCATCACTGGGGCTCAGCCGCTCCAGCCCACCCCTCATTAAATTGAAGAAACAATGCCAGCAGCTGGAGCCTGAATTCTGTCATCAGCACTTCATCCTTATGGGGGATGGGCTTACCTCCAGGCTGTGGATGTGTACCCAGAGGTGTGACACACCGTATGAGCTATGTCCCAACTCCCACTGCCACGAGAGACTCAGTTCACCAGAGGATGGTCAGCTGAATCACACTCTCAGCTCCGTTGACTGCTGTAGCTAACACCTAAATTCAGGGACCTGTCTGGATCTGATTCCTACTCGATGTTCAATTGGCAGCCCATGCGTCAGCCTTTGCTGGCTGAGTCCCGTACCTCAGCTCTTCTCTTCCTCATTTTGGTAGACAGATAGGAAGCACAATGTCTAATAAAGCAGGGATGTGTTTCAGTGTAGAAGGGGCTATTAGACTGAACTGACACTTCAGTGCATTTTAAATCATAGTTTATCAGAGCAGCAGAACAAATCCTAGGAAATAGGAAGCCAAATAGGATAAGATATACATTTAATCATAAATTCATCTGTTGTTATGATTGAAGCCTATCTGAACTCCTACCCCACTGTCTTATATACTATAATCTGTACATTCCTCAGGCAAACTGCTGCAATTTCTGCATTAAAAATTTACAGCATTTCTAAACGGGACACCCCAAACAACGCACTGTGCTCTGGACTTTGCAGTCCCAAAAGCTAGGCAACACCAGAAGACACTTCCCACTCGATGCTGGTTCGCCACGGCAGTGTGCCCGCGGGCGCTCTGCCCAGAGGAGCAGCCAAGGGGCAGGAGGGCTCAATGCCTCCTCCCCTGCCAGCTGGAAGGCACCGCGTTTGGGAAAGCTTTAGGCAAACCTAGCTGAGTCTAGGCAGTTAGTACAGGCTGCATGGGGAAAAGGAGAAGAAGGTACGTAACCCTGCGTGAACAGATCTGCCAAATGCCAACAAGTTCCTACCTGGCATGTTTAGTTCAGTTTTTTTCGCCCAGTGCTCATCACACAAATACAGGTGAACTCTGAAGTTTCCTGCCAGTGACACTATTGCAGGAAACTGCCCTCCTTCAGACTCCAGTGGCATTACAGTTTTCAACAAAATGTTTCAAAGATGATTCAAGGCCTCTTTTTCTACCTTTGCCTTTTGGAATATCTAAACCTTTTATTTGACACTCCTGCTAGAAATTAGACAAAGGCAGATATGCAGTATTAAATATTTTAGCCCAAATAATTAAAGCCTGATGAATTTACAAACATCCCAGTTCACCTTGGCTTATAGCAGCAGGCAACAATCATTGCAAGTGAAACTACCTGTATGTTCAGTCAGCAGCAGGTAATTCTGTATTTGCAAATCTGCCTGCAGTTCCATGTTAACTACTACCTATCTCTATAAATACATACATCAGCACATGTTCAGGGATATACAACAGACAAGTGTTGCAGTTGCTGTTACTCACAATAAAATGTTCATCCATCAGTTACCTGCATCCCTTCCCTCCTACACTGCAATGAGAAAAAAATTTTCAAACTATTTGCATTTTCTTGCCTCTCTTAGTTTCACTGAAGCTAAATTTTAACTACTGAAGCAGTTCTCAACACAGGTCTCCATCTACTGCATCTCCCACTGAACACTGCCCCCACTGCACCTTTCTTTTCTCCTTCATAGCACTTAAGCTCCATCATCATAAAACTCCTAAAACTTTGTATCATGGGAGTCCCATATGTTAGTGCTGCCTCTCCTTACATGAAGCCAACATCTATTTTTTTTTTGACATTTAATCACTTCTGAGACTGGCTGTGATGACCCACTGCAATTATGTTCTCAGCTTGGGGATATGCTACAGGGACGTGCAGGAACAGTTAAAACAGCCATCCTGTTTCATGTGAATGTCCTTAGTGACTTAAGGGTGGAAAAGCAAAGCAGAAGAAAGCTCACAAGACTTCTTTTAGCAGAATGCTGAGATCTTTCCTGAATGCAAAGCCCATCATTTGAAGGGAACAGTGTGGTCCAAGAGATGAGAATGTTTTCACCCCTGGAAAGCTGCAGATACCATGTCTGCACACCTGTGATGGGAGCCTCTTGCTGCTGAAATGTGGAAGAGCTATTTCAGAAGGGATGGTGAACTTGCAGCCCCTGTGTACACTAACTCTGAACTGGCCACATTTCTCCTGAATGCTTTATTACTTTGCAAATGATACAGCCTCTGGTTTGATTAAAATGCCAGCTGTAAACAAAGGCTGCTTCGAAGCTGTTTCAAAAGCAGCTCAGTCTTCTCTCTGTGTGCCTGTGGTACTGTTCAAAACAGTTTGGGATAGAAACACGTCTCCTGAGTGCTTGGGCATTCAGCACCCGCTGACTTCTGGTACATTTGACTCCTCTTGAATTTTTTTTTAATTCTAATAATTTTTCAAGTGGAATTAAAACCAAATGCAGAACTACCTACTATTTATTTCTATATTATAAACAGCTGTTTATGACAGGTGGCTATTTGATGGCAGAGGAACAGTGGCTAAAAAGTAGGCTACTCCATAGAAACGCAAATCCTGGTCGCATTGGTGTCCATGGAATAATTCACTTGCTTTTGCCTTGGAAGGTCTCTACTCTTTTCCCTGTCAGAAACAAATTTATTCTGCAATGATGTCAGAAGGTAGTACATGAATCAAGGCCATACAGAACTATTGCTGTGAATGCAGTTCACCCATACAGAACTATTGCTGTGAATGCAGTTCACCCTCACAATTTATACTGGCAGCTTTTTTTTCCAAACTGCTACTTTGGAAGGTAAATATGGTTAAGACAAGAGTAACTAACCCATCACATGGAACTAACAGAGAAATAAAACCCTTTTTCTTGTCCCAGTTAATAATCCAGACTCCCTTGGCAGTCTGCAGACAGATGAGCCAGAGAAGGCAATTGCACAGGAAGCCCAGACAACCTGCTAGGGCTACACATGCGCCTTCTAGGATGCTAAAGTTCAGACAATTATTTCGTTCTTTACCAGAAGTTTACAGGAAGCTGTTCTCGTGCAAATGGGAACAACTCTGCTTTTCAGCTGCCTGCACAGGAACACCTGCACAGGTGATAGAGCAGACTCAAAGCTTCAGAGATACACCCACCACTTACACTCTGCATGCAACCTCTGCCCAAACTGCCTTCAGGGACAGTTGCACAAGGTGGCTGCCCACAGCCTCAGTTTCTAGGACATTCAGTTCCTGCACAGTGCCTAGGAACATCTCCTCGTGCTCAGCTGCATTTGTCAGCAGACAGGTCTGGTCCACACATACGTGAGGCATAACATAAACTTTGTGGTTGGGCCTCGGCGAGATGTCCAGGATGCCTAGTCAGGGAAAGAGGTGTTTAGAAGTGTCAGTGGGAGCTGGAAGAGATGGATGCTAGCAAGGAGCTAAACAAGGGTGAGGAGCAATGTTCAGTGAAGCATCTGCCAAAACAAAATCTCAGTCTGCCAGATACTGGTGGATCTACAAACTCCACTGAGTACTTGGCAGAGATCTCACCTCGATCACAAGTATACTGTGCCGACTCCCCTAAACAGAATCAAGTATGTATCCTGTATATTGAAGAAAGGAGAAACAGATGCAAGATCCTAATTTCTAGCCTAGGAGTCCTTCACTGCAAAGCAGGGGAGAGGAAATTTGAGCAGCTCAGACAAGAAAGGGGAAAGGAGATCAGGTACTCGCAGTATTGCCTGAGTTTAAACAGGTATATTTCAGTTCATGTGCAGCAGCAAGCATTGTATCAGCAGGCTCTGTGTCAAAGTGCCTAGCTCACCATATTAACTTCCAAACATTCGAGTCTATTTTTGGACAAATTTTGACATGAGGTTCTGGTCTCGGGGGTATCTGTTAACTGACCCAAGTATCAGAGAGGGGGCAGGAGAAATGAGTAGTGCTGCAGCTAAGGGGAAGACTGCAGCAGAGTTCAACCTCTTCTAGCCACTGGAGAACCACAGGGTATGTACCTGTGTGTGCACCATCAGACACCAAAGAACCCACTGTAAGAAAAAAATCCATGGGAAGCAAGTTTTCATCAGCTCTGAACTTCACTAAGCTACCTGCTTTTTCATGGCCTTAGACAATACATCTTGCAGATCAGCACCATTTTGTACACAAGACAAATGATTTTTCTACTACAGCAACCTATTCACTTGACAGCCAGGTACAAGTTCGAAAATAAGAGATAATAAACACTTCATACCTGGCATCAAGATGAAGTTTCAGCTATCATTAACAGGCAACATATAAAACAAAACTGGGCTATAATAACGTGGGACCTGAGCATGGTAAAACATAGCTCAGGACAGCAGAAAGCAAATGGAAGGCAGAGCAGTCCTCCTCAGATGGAATTGTCCAATTTCTAGTGTTAACTTGCAAACTGTGCAGGTACTAGTGTTGCAAAACACAGGACATGGTTTTAAAGCCCCAAACAATTGAGTCTTATGCTCTACCTAAATAGAGGGAGAGCAAGAAGCAGTGAGGACCCTGCTTTGACTCAATTTGCTGCACAAGGTGCTGGAAACAAAATTTCTCTCTTTGCAGTGCAGTTTGTTGCTTGTTATAGGGAAGTTCCATGGGAATCACAGAGAAGCTGCAGTTTTCTGCACAGCATTCTTGTTGACACTTCCAGGAATGCTGGACTCATTTATTCCACAACAAACACAATCTTATGGTGCCAGCCTGATATCATCTGTTGACATCTGGAGTTAACAGCCAGGAAAGCTCTCTTCAGCTGCCAGAAGCCTTTGCCTCTACTCAGGGCCTCGTCCCTGACTTCAACATACCCCACCAGCCTCAGGCACCGCTGCCTGTGATGCACTCACCAGCATCTGCTTGTGCTGTGTACAGAGCCAGGTCCCTTGCAGTCCTCCTATCCTAATCCTCACACCTCCAGCACGTCTCCTCCCTGCTGGACTAACAGACTTCTGTGCAAAGCACCAGGCCTGCAGCTGTCTGGTGGGTTTAGTGAGCGGTCAGGAGTAGATCTGCACAGGTGCACATTATTCACAAGCCATTTCTGATGGGAACATTCCTGATCTGCTGGAACCGGGCATGTGTGGAACACGAAGGTGGGTATGACGACCTCCAGAAGTCCCTTCCAACCCATCCACTTCTACCAGCCTGAGAACTTCAGGAAATGCTGACTCTTATCAAAATTCAATCTATCTCAAACATGACAGCAATGATCCCACAGGAGTTATTTTCTATGGTGTTTTCAAGCTGGCAAAAAATCTCGCACAGACAAGTATACCAGCAAGGAACTTGTTCTGCTGGTTGGGTGTTGGTGTATTTATAGCTGCACCTTCATAAGGAAGCTGCTGCTTTATCAGTAGGCCTGAAAATAGCACCATCTGTACACTGAGGAGTTGTGCAACACAGGGAACTAAAGTTCTTAAGCCAGGACAGAAGTCCTCTCTTAAAGACCCATCTTGTAAAGAAAAAAAATCGAGTTCTGTTCTTGTTTTTTTTTCATGACTTGGCAAATATGAATTTTAAATACTATTTCAGTGCTGGATGTCACCACCTGTCGTGGTTTAAACCCAGTCAGGCAACTCGTTCACTCACCCCCCCCTTCTTTCCCTCCCCCGACTCACGGAGGGATGGAGAGGAGAATCAAAAAGAATGCAGCTTCCACGGGTTGAGATAAGAACAGTTTAGTAACTAAGGTATAACACAAATCACTACTGCTACCACCAATAATAACAATGATAAAGGAAATAACAAGGGAAGAGAATACATCACCTCACCACCAGCAGACCGATAACTCGCCCCCCCAGCCCGACCAAGCACCGACCAATACCTCATCCAGCTCCGCAGTGCCTAGCCCTTCCAGGTAACTCTCCGTTACATCCTGGGCATGACGTGCTGTGGTACGGAATACCTCTTTGGTCAGTTTGGGTCAGGTGTCCTGTCTCTGCTTCCTCCCGGCTTCCCCTCCTCCCTGGCAGAGCATGAGGCTCACGAAGTCCTTGGCCAGACCAAACATTTGAGCAGTAACTAAAAACATTGGTGCTATCAGCACCGTTCCCAGGCCGAAAGTCAAAAACACAGTGCTGCACCAGCTACTAAGGAGAAAAAATGACTGCTACTGCTAAACCCAGGACACCACCCAACAGACCACAACAATCCAGAGCACTTGGGAAAAGTCTTTTATTCTTAAGTTCTTAAAACCCAGAAGTTGCAAGAATGAGCAGTTATCAGAAAACAATTCTATATGGAATAATTTCAGATAATTAAAGGACCATCACACAGTGTTACCTACATGATTATCTTCTAAGAAATGCATCAGTGGACAACAGAGGCATTCAGTGCGTTACCATTTACTGTGCTCCAAAAGTGAGACACAGACTTGCAGCCTGCTAGAGCAGTGTGGGTCTCTTGACAGCAGCTGGAACTTCCACCCTGATACAACCTCCTGTTGGAATAACGACAATGCCAGCTGAACACTTGGGTTGGTGTTCTCTCATCTACGTTTATGATAAGTTGCCATCTTAAAGAGCAGTGTAAACTCTCAGTGTGAACAAAAGCTGACATTTGCACTACTCAAGTTTATTCTGGCTCCAAGTTCCAGTGGAGTCAATTTTAATTTTTCTTTCAGTTTTGCTTATGACAACTGTTTGTATTGGCACAGCCATACGCAGTGGCTAAAACTGGGGTTCAGTCACAATGTAACTAAGGCTACAGAAAAGGGTTACTTGGAAATACCAGCAGCTGACTGCTGAGCCCTTAACAGAGGTGTGCCCCCTTTGGGCTTTCCTAGCTCTTTTCCTGTCTTTTACCTACTGTGTTTCCATAACCCTTGTGCAAGGGGGAATGAAGAGAGTAATGGAAATCTCTTCCTTGCGCCCAGCCTCTAAGAGAACACCACTGAACAAGTCATGTTATTTGGAAATGCAAGTGCTTTGGGCAAGTACATCTTGATACCAAGAGCAAACATAAATACCCGAAGCTCCTGAACCATATCCAACATTTCCCAAAGCATTCCCAAGGATGCAACCAGACCTACGTCAGGAGTTCATGTGGCACATCTTCCTAAATTCAGTGGAAAAGAGGAATGGCTGTCAAACACAAACAATCTTTTTTTTTTTTTTTTTTTAACCAAATTAAGATGCAAGGTCTTTCAGCTGAGTATCGAAACATGCAAGTGTTCCTGATAAAATGACTGAAGTCAAGCCAGCTTAGAAGAATCAATCACTGCAATAAACAACAAAAATGTATTCAAGAAAAGCATAAAGACTGATGCTAAAAAGAAAAAGCAGGACAAAACTAACAAACTTTGCTATAATCAAATGCAGAACTCTGGCCTAAGAGGAAAAAAAAGGCAAATCATGGATGTACTTATTTTTCAAAGCACAGCTGCTGCACTGGTTTGTGACTGAAACAGAATGAGTCCCATTCCGTGCCTTGTGCATTTCCAGAAACCTGTTAGGATCTTCCTTCTAGGAAAAACTAAATTACTTATTTGCATTTTGAATCCATTTGAACATCTCTGTCACTTGAGAACAGAACATAGGGTGAACAGTGTCTGAGAACAAGAAACTTGGAACACATCAGCTGAATATTTTTTCTCTTTCCCGTGTTCCCTCATGTTGTGGAGAGCTGTACTGAGAAAAACTTCACAACTCCCCAGATCTTTGGAGGGTAAGCAGCTACATCAGCCAACTCCTGGATTAGCACCTTTGGGCTGTATTGGAAAAGGAGCTAGGGAAGAAAGGGGAATGGAAGATGGGAAGTCACAGAATTCCTTAGATTTGATAGCGGAGGAACAGACAGGTTTCCAGGGTTTGTTACACAGGCTTAGAAATTAATTACAACTTACTGAACTAGGTTCTAGATTTTTTTTTTGTACCATTATCATGTGATTACCAGCATTCCTCACGTTATAAAATTCCAGGCTGCTTTTCTACATTTCCGATTTCCTGAAAATTAGTGAAAGCAGTGTGCAAAAGCTGCAAATTCCAGTAAAAAGTATTTTTAAAACCCAAATCTTGGTACAATCCTAGACGAAGTGTTAGTTTCTATAGAAACAAATGTCTTTTTATTGACTTTGTTACTCAACTTTCAGCAAATTGAGATGTTAATTTGTTAAGAACAGCACCATTTGCAAAGTACGCTCTTTAAGAGTACCAATTAAACCCCGTTCGAAGGGAGTATGCACAGCAAGAGCAGCACTGAGTACTTCATCGACTTAGGAGGTAACTTTTCATCCTTATATACCACCAGCGTCCCTGGAGAAGGGTGGTTGTTGAGGTAGGACTGTGTGCGTTCTTCGCCAACTGAGTTACAAATCGACGAGCCGACTTTGGAACGCAGTCGACCAAGGACAATGGGTCTGAACCACATCTGCGGCTGCCCGTACACCCGGAGGGGGAAGCCCAGCTGCAACCCCGCACCGGAGATTTCCGGGACGGCCTCGTACACCCGCCTCACTTCCACCCCGAAACCATTCTGACAGGCCGAGGGGCCGCTCACAACAGGGGCTAGCGAGCCGGAGCACAAGCCACTCAGGGGAACGGCCTGACCGAGCACACCGGCGCGGCAACGAACTACAAGAACAACCAGCTCAATGACCGGTGAGGGGCAGGCCGTGCGGCGGGGAAAGGAGGGGAGGGGCCGGCCAGGCGGGGCTCGGCCCCCTGTGGGTGAGGGGAGGGGCCGGTGGCGGCCGGCCGGATCGCGGCGTGGCGGGGGCACCTCGGGGGAGCGGGCACCGCCGACCGCGGAGGAGGCACCGGCACCTCCCCTCCCCAGCGCCGTGCGGCCGTCCTACAGCCACGCCGCAGGGCCCCGGTTCCTTCCTCTCGTAGGAGCGGAGCGGGCCGCGCCGTACACACCCGGTCTCTCCGGGCGGCCGCCGCTGTAAACTTTGCCCCGGCAAGGCGTGGGGGTGGGCGGCCGTGACCTTCGCCGCGGGCCTGTCGCCCCCTTGGCGGCCTCGGCGGTAATCCGGCCTGCTGGGGGATCCCGGAGTCTGCCTGGGGAAATGCGCTTCAGAGGATGCTTGGCCCAGCACGATGAGGAGGGAGCTAGTGTGGCTGTGTCCATATTAATCAGAGATGGAGCAAGGCAGACAATGCAGATGGGGGGATCGTGGTGTGTGTGAGCGAATGATGGCAGCAAGGATAAAGGAAGCGTACGCTGGGGATGTTACAGGCGCACGTCCCCCCAGTGTTCTGTGCGTTTCTCTCACATGTACCTCTTTTAAAATAAGAAAAGGAGCCCAGTCTCCAGATTACTGGTTGTGTGTCCCTTGGCTGGGGTGGGAATGACAGCTAGAACAGAAGCACAGCCTGCTTGGAAACTGTGCAGCTAACTTCTGTGTTGGATTGAGGGACAGAAATTGCAGGCTGGGGAGAAACCTGAATGGTTGGGAGAAAATAAATCCATGCACCGAATTTTCTTCGCTGCTTGATGTGTATTTGACAGCATTCTGTGTGGCTGTCAAATATTTCTTGTATAGCAGTTACTACTGGTATGCGTTACAGCTTGTACATTTTCTTTGTATTCTTTTATACAGAAATTCTTAAGATGTGTGACTGCTAATCCTTAATTTTTTATAAATTTGTGTGTGAATAAATTGAGATCTTTATTCATCACTGGGTAGAAGCATACTCTTTTTGCACTGTAGAAAAATGTTATTTAATTTTTATAAATAGTTTTTTAATATTTATGAACCTTAAAGTATGGGCTCTTGGTTATATTCTTTTGGTTTTGATCTTGCCAGGTTTCATAGTAGGTCAGGGTCCACCTCATTTCACTCTTGTTTCTAGTTAGGTCACTTTTCCTAGACCAGTCTTTGCTGAGATGCCCCTGTTAAAACACATCTGAGGTTTGAGAGCTTGTGATGAGGAAAATAGGTTATTGTAAAGATAAAATCTCTGCCGAGCTACATCCATCATCCATGTCCTTAAACAGGGAAGAGAAATTTCTAGTGATAAAATAGGTTCAAGTCCTGAAGTGTGTTAATGTGGAGTGTATTTTTTTTTTCCTTAACCCGATAATACATTTTACAGGATCCTGCTTCTAGTAGACCTGCCCATTCCTAGGGGGTTGATTGGCTTTCTCCACAGTAATACATTCATATTTGACGCGCATCATCTTCCTTTAGCGTGACAAACTGAGAGGTGATGCTGTACTAAGAGTTTTTCTGCCTCTTTGGACTGTTTTGATTTAGGGTAAGAGCTGGACTTTGAACTTGAAAGGACCCCAATGTGTTTTCTTTTTTTTTTTTTCTTTCTTTCCAGTTTTTAAAATCTTGTTTGAATGTTGGTAGGCCTTTAGAGAACATTTAATGTGTAATTATCACACTTTACACAGAGTGAGAGAGCTCATCTGTTTTTTCTTTAATGTCACCTGTTTTGTTGAGTTATTGATGTTAAATATGATGCCACTTCAGTCTTCATAACACTTCCTTTTCTTTTTTAATTTTTTTCCTTCTTACCACAGCAGCAGCTCTCACAACTTCTATTTGATACAGGAAGCTTCATAATATGTGGTAATTAATATATGGAGAAAGCTGCAGAAGTGCTATTAAGCAGTGGCTGATTTTGAAAAATCAGGTGGCTCCTTGATCTGAGCTGCAAGTCATGAATTTCCACTTCATAAATATAATTTTAGTAGAAGTGCAGTAGCTGTGTATCAGAAATTGCAATGCAGTGAAATCAGAATGATTCATTAGTAGGGTTCAGGCACACACGTGTTGGAAATGCCAGTTCAATTTTATCAGTAGCATTGCTGTCAATATAGATCAGGATCTAGATAGCTTAATACATTCTCATATATGTGCTCATAGAACTAAGGATCTTGGAACATCTCATGTCTCCATGATTTTTCTTCTTCTCTCTCATGTTTTATAGACTTTTTTGAGTCTGTGCTGCAGATACTGGTCAGTAGCCCAAGTGAGGATTTTTCTGTCTGCATCCTGGATGATAATTGTTTCTCAGAATGTGATTTTGGGACCATAATTCTGCATTGTATGCTTTCACTTGTGGTGTATATTGAACATGATTAATTGTGTTGTTTTCAGTAATGGATTTGTGTTCTGCATCTAAGGAATAATCACATTTTAAACCACAAGGGGTTTAATGCTGCAGTGCCTGTGTGTTCAGGATACATGGCAGTTTTGAATTTTTATAGTAAAATACTTGAAGCGTTATGCTTGATCATCAGCAGAGATGTGTGAAGGGGTGAAGTGTGTTTGGAAAGCATCCTTCTCCTGAAGTATTGCTCTGCTTTTAGCCTCCAGAATGTGAGGAAGTAGGGTTGATTTTATTTTTTTTTTTTTCCAGTTTGGTCTAGTTTGTGTCTCTGTGTTTTACAGTTTTTATTAGATTTTTCTGTGTAATTTGTTGTCCCTCTTATTCATGCAGCAACGTGGAGAATGGTAAAACACCTGGAAAAAGAAGGGAAAAGTAACTGTAGTTCCACAAATAATTAGGAAAACTCCTGAGCATGCCTACTCATCATCTGAAAGTACTTTGGAAACACTAGCTAGTATTGTACCTTGATTGTAGTTATTAGACCTCTCTCAAGTAAGTTGAAACAGTGTAGGCTTGTTCGTGGTATTCACTCAAATGTCTGGAAGGTAGTTGTGCTGAAGAAATCTCATAGAGAATAGGGTTATATTTAGTTTTGCAGTTGTATTAAGATTCACCTTTTTAAATGGATAGTAGGCTAAACTTCTGTTTAGGATGAACTGAGGTAGTTAAACTTGTTCTGGTAAGTTTATTTAGGAAGATAGGTAACTTGGAATTTCCCCCAAGCAATTGGTTCTCTGCAAACTGCGTATGAGAAATTTAACTTGAGAAAAATTGCATAGGGCTTGCAGTTTGAGAAACAGCTCCATAAAGTATTGGGTTGTAAATAATTAATGGCTTTAATCTTTGAAAAAGTGATGCATAGTTTCAGTTGCAGTGGGTATTAGATATATTTTGTGGTTATCCACCTGTTCCATGTATGTTTCAGGGTTGGAGACTTTGTGCTTTGGGAAAGAAGTTTGTCAGAGTTTCATAGATAAGTCAATCTTAGTAAATTCTTCTTAGTGTATTTCTTAATTTTATGTTGGGTTAGGATGTGGGTGTAACCGAGACAGGTACCTTTTCTTGGCTATTATGAGACCTCACAGGAGCAGTTTAACTTGCTACTTTGTGGAATGAGGAGTCTTTCACTGTGCATGAACTAACCTTCAGGGACAGGATTTGTCTCAAGGCTTTGCCTTTGCTTTTGTTTTACACTAAGAAAATTCTAGTCAGCTAAGTCATTTAAGCCCTAGCATAGGGTAAGGTGTTGTTTTTTGAAGTGGTCATTGATGCAATGTTAATATGGTTTTTTTTTTTCTCTTCTCCTGAAGATGAGATGTAATGAAGTTGGTTAAATAGAGGGTATTCTGAATTTGAGTGTTAAGAAGTGGCAAGTAATAAGTTTTCCTGCGGTAAGTTCTTTGAAACAAATAATGTGACTGAGAAAAGATCGTTTGAAGCTACAGTGAGTATTTGTGGACAGTCAGCTTTGCGGGAAGAAGGCATTATCTCGCTCTTGTACAAGTTTGTTTTTTCTTGATCATATATTCAGTGCCTTTCTCTATTATTCAAATATTACTTACTTTAGGCCATGCCTGAACTGAAAGTGTGCTTTACCTTGCCCGCATTGTTTACACCCTCTGATAATCAATTTCCATGGAAAAAATACCTAGCAAATGCATACCCTTGAGCCTGCGCCTGTGTATCATGTAGTTTATGTACATGAAAACATCATTTCAAGGTAATAGGGAAGTGATCAGTGGATATGTGTGCTGCTGCTCTGTCAGATTTTCTTAACACCTCCTGCCCTGCTTTGCATTTGCTGATGAGCAAATGTATTAAAAATCCCAAGCAGATGTTGCTGGAAGGAGCTGGTGTAGGGTGTGGTGTGATTCTGTTCAGGGAGCCACATGTCTGTGGGAGTCATGCATGGAGAGGGAAAGAGAGCTCCTGATAAGCTAGTGTTTGTTTAGCCCTCAACTCCCCCTTCTGTGGTCACAGGCGTGCTGGGAGAGTACCTGTCCTCTTTGTGGACAGGAAGTTGGGGGAAAGAAGGAATTGACTGAATTGTTCTTAAATAGAAACCTCGCAAGTTGTGAGCAGATAATACAGTACTTTTTTTAGCTCCAGTGATTTTATTTTGGTACACTTTAAACCGTTTCCTAATCTACTTTAGCAAAAGTGAAGTTAGCCTGCCTCGAACAGGAATAGATGGTTTAATTACAGGAGAACCATTGCTGATGGAGTACTTTAATTCTCTGGCTTACATTTGCTTGATGAGACTTCAGTAATGTAGAAGTGTTGACTTTGTTTTTATGATTTATTTCTTGAAAGCATAGCAAAATTTAAATTTACTTCTTTTAGAAGAAAGTGAGGGAATGGCATGACTGTCATAGAATCATAGAATAGTTAGGGTTGGAAAGGACCTTAAGATCATCTAGTTCCAACCCCTGCTATCATGGCATTATTATTATCATCACACTCTTAGTTAGAAACACTTTTTTGAAAAGAAAATATTTTAGCTGCATCAAAAGGTTTGTGCCACCAGTGTGGTTATACAGTGTTACAGGATTCATACACTGAGCATCAGTGCATTAAGATTTGATCTTATTTCACTATTGTCATTTAAGGATGATGATTTGGGAAGTTAAGCATCAGAACTTACACATAAGCACCATTTCATATCTGGTTGAATGTGAAAGGTTACACAGGCCAGAAGTCTGGGCCTTTTTGGACTTTGCTCTGCCAGGGTTGTCTTTTGGTTACAGTTGTTTGCTAAGCTCTAGATACTGCTTTTAGAGAATGTGTATGTAATTGTCTGTGAATATTCTTGCTGAAACTTTCCTGAGATGTTGCAGTTAAAAGTAATTGCTCTCTTCTGAAGGGGGAAGGTTTCTTTTCCCCACTTCCTACCTTGCACTAACTTTTAAGTGTCTGATCCCACAGTAAACTGACTTAATTTGCTAAAATGATACTTCACTTTATCAGGGCTAGTTTTATAAATAAATACACTGGGAAGTTGAACTGGTGGGTGGCCATCAGAATAGCTGGATAAAAAAGGGAGGGTTTTGAAAAGTGCTGCAGGAGAAAGAGTTGGGAGTGAAGAATAGAGAAGAGGAAGCAGGTTTGAGTTCCTTCCATTTTGAAAGCAGCAAGTTTATTTTGGCTACTGTAATGTGAAACTGTTCCTGTGAATGTGATCTGGACAGAGAGTAGTTGTGACTTGTCACAAGGAATTTAGTAAAACAGTAATTGGGGCACAAATGTTGCCTGTTTTTTCCTCCTCAAATTATCTATGAGGCTTGAGCATATTTCTTGTTAGACTAATGATAAAGCAAGATTAATGGAGTATCATATTAATAACTGTGCTTTAAGCGTGGCAGTGCAAGTCAGAGCTGTCAGAAAACAGTGCTTTTAATTCTAAGAGCAGTAAGGTTCAGTGACATTTATGTGCTAATTCTTGGTAAAAGTTAAAATCTATAATCAATAGCATTCTTCTGAGTTAATTTTGATGTAGCATATATTTATTAAATGTTCTAGTTGCCATATAGGATACTTCTGTAAAATGATGTGTGTCAAAAATTTGTAATTAAGCCGTAAAATAAGTAAAAAGGACATGGCACTTTTTCCCCCTTAAACTATCTGAAGTTAATAACTGTTCAGTACACAGTTATATTTAAGTGAAAAATTACTTAACACTTGCAGGAAAACAACCAAGGATGTACCATGGCAAGCTCTGCAGTGTGTTGTAGCTGCCCTTTTACAGTTATGGCAGAGTTAATTGTTACTGGCTTAACTGAAATAGATGGTGGTATGTATTTGAAAATCAGATAAAGGAGCAGGGGTTTCGAGGTAGGTTTTACTGCAGTGATTACACTAGATTTCAAGGTAGCTTTTATTGTAGTGGTTATGCTAACAGCAATTAAGTAGTTAAATTTGCAAGATTCTCTCTTTCAAAGCTGCTGTTTTCTCTTTCCCTGCATCAGCTCAACAGCCACTTACCAGAAGAAAGCCATATGCAAAAACTACTTCTTTTCAGTTGCATAAACATTTTTTTTAAGCTTGAATTCAATGAAGTCCAGGACAGATTTGGCTCTTAGTAACAACTTCACATAGAAGACTGCAATAGTTGGCATTTGTATATGCTCCAGAGAAAGCATGGGGACAAAGCTTAGTCGTAGTGGCTAGAGGATTTTAAACTGGGAGGAACAAGTGGGAGGAAAAAAAATACTGAAATAAGTGTGCAAATGTAGTTTTCAAGGTGTACGTGTTATTTTGTCCAAGCTATAAACCTGTCAGCTTAAGTGAGGATGGTCACAGTTCAAGTTAGTCCACTACAGCAACGATTATTCAGGTTTCAGATCTTAATTTTTAACTCTTTCTTGCATAGAGCTGTTTTGACAATAAACTCTGTGCTCTACTTTTTGGAGTCTTTCTGTGCTTAAAAACCCTTCAGTCAACCAGCACTGCTGCTTTTTTTTTTTACCCTTCCCCTCCAAGCAAAATGAACTATTTTGTTTCAGTTTAAAGAGCTTTTTGTTACATTTCTGAGAGAAAATGCACCATCACACTGGTACAAAGGTATGAAATTTGCCTATTCTAAACACTGCAAATATACTGTAAAACTGAGTAGAAAGGCATAAGCTGGGTGCGCTGGTCATCTGTGTTTATGTAAAGCTGCCGGTTTGGTTTCAGTTGAGTGATGTATCTCTTGAATTTGCTATCTTTGAAAAATGTTGTTTTCGTCTCACAAGGCTCTTGCCAGCACTTGTCAGGCGGAATTTCTCACGGTAAATATGCTTCACCCTGTCTTTCAGCAAATCAGCGTGTTTTACAGGCCGGTCCACATTGGTATAGAAAGGTTCTGAATATTGCCACCTTTTTGTAACACCCCAGCATGATTATTTGTGGCTGTTCTAAAAATGATTTTTAATATAGCATCTTCTGGTTTGCCTCATTGGCTGGTTTTTGCAATCCCAAGCCTGTTGGTGGTGTGCCATAAGATGTCTCTTAGCAATTCCTCAAATTGTTTACATCCACCATGGAGATGAAATGTGTGCTTTCTGCAGTTCTGTTTTGGACAGCTTTTTTTCGTTAAACTGGTTACTACCTTTTAGCCAAAAGATGCCCCAAAATAGCTTTGCTCCCTTATGTTTCTGATTTAGTGTTATATGATGATGTTTTATTAAGGAATGCAGGATGAAAAAAGTTTTAAAACATTCACATGACTAGTACTATTTTGGACATGGACTGTGTTGGAACTTCTCACTGTCGTTGTCATTTTATTGCCAGCCGTGAGATAAGCTAATGTAATTTGTGACAACGGTAGTGTAACTTAACAGATGAAAGCAATGAAGGCTACTGCAGATTGCAGTGATCTTATGAAATTTGGTCTTCAGAAAAAAAAAACCCAAACAAAACAATACAAACCCCAAAACATTCTAGGGGGTGTGTTTTTTGTTTGTTTGTGATTCTTGCTTTTTTAGTCAAAGTAATCACTGTTGTGAACTGTTGGAATATCTTGAGTAATGGAGGATGGTTGTACACGTGCAGCTGTAGTTTTCCTGTTCATTAGAAAATAGTCCAGACAGAAACTGTGTTCTGTACACAGGGCTTGGCAGTGTTATTTTCTGCCCTCATCTCTAGTTTGGCAGGATGCTAATTTTTGTCCTTTTTTTTTTTTTTTTTTTAAGGCTATGTAGACATAGTAGTTGGCTAGCTTAAGCTAAGCCTGTGCTAAAGCAGCGTTTAACAAATTTGCTTAATCTTTCATAATGCTTCATTTGCTGGTCTGCGTTAGGTTTCCTCTAACTCTTAGGTTTTTCACCTTTGGGATATAAAAAGGTAAGTCGAATGCAAGGAGATGGATCTTGATTAAGGTCTCTCAATTCTCAAAAAAATTATGCTGTCACTATATAGTTTCCAGTGTGGAGTCTGGCATTGACTTAATATGGAAAAATGTTTGTGCTACAGCGTTTTTACGAAAAACCTAACTGGAAAATAAATACCCATGTGAATGCTGTTGGCCGAGAGCTATGGGCCTTACTCTGTTGTCACTTGAAGTCATTGGGTTTGTCTTTTCCTTGAGTAAGTGTGCTATCCTTTTATTTTTTTCATTTCACTAATTAATTTTCTTAAATGTGTCTGTCGGTATTTATTCTTTCATTTATGGTATGAAGTTTTGCTGTTCTCTGTCCAGCCTGACAATGATCAGGGCTGCTTTTTTTTTTCTTTTTCTAGTAAATATCAAGAAGTGCTCTTCTAAAGAGGATTTATGGCTTTTAATCCATTCTGTATTGTTTCTCCTTTTAGTATAACTGAGTTACTGTTGTCTGACCTTTACTAAGGATTTCTCTTAGGTTGTTGAAACTCCTTTCTTCGGCTCTAGCCATACTTTGTACTTTAGTGACAGAAGTTTTCCTTCTCCTTTTTCTTTTCTCTTTCCTTTATTTTTCTTTTTTTTTTCTTTGGCATTATTTACATTAATTTGCTGAGTTTGGCAGAATGTACCTATCTCTAGAGCAAGCATTTAAAGGTACTTAATGAAACATTCCAGTGATACAAATCATGTTGTAGGGCAGATCGATGGGGTAGGCAGGATGTAAGCTGGCCAGGCTTGCCATGCTCTTGATGGGAGGGCATGGGGGGTAACAGGCTGTTTGCTGCAACAGCCACAGCTTGCTTTCTCTTGTGGTGCAGAATCTGTATTTGGCAAGATTGTTACCTAAAATAGTATGGCCATAGGCAAAAAGTGGAGCAGGAGGTACACAGTGTGCTGCTTCATGAGTTCTTGTAGAGGAACCAAAACACTAGTTATGCTGAGGGGAAGCACCTGGAGTTTTGTGGCTGTGGTACATACAGATAGGAAAGAGAATCTGTTTTCAGCAGTGCAGAGAAGTATTGTGATGAGCTGCACACCTCAAAAGCTGGGGTTTCTTTTGGGTTATTTTGCCTGCAGTGTGCATCTGATAAAGTGATTTGGCTGCTTGTTTTTCTGGCATGGTGCTTGCTTTCTGCTCTACTCCCTGTGCCAGGCCTTGTTCTGTTCCTATCTGAATCAAAGATGCAGTGTCTGAAAGGAAGGTTTTTGAAGATGTATGTTTAGTAGAAGACAGTGCGGAGTGTGGAAAGGAGCACCTGATACTTAAAAAGCATTTTTTAACAAGTTTGAAAAAGTGACATGCAGATAATACTGTGATGTTAGAGGTTTTGTTAAAGGCTTTGAGCCTTGGAAATGGAAGAATTGGCAAGTAAAGGACTGGACATGCTAAACGATCTTTCCCTATTGCTAAAACTAATTCAGCATGTGAATAAGCATGCTGGACTTTCTTGCAGAGCAGTTAGAATTCAGTGTCTTGTTTGTGCTTTGTTTTTAATAAAATCACTTGTATAAAATATACTGTTGCTTTTCTCCAGCCAAGACACAAAGAATTTAATGACGTGACAGTTCCTTCTTCTTAAAATATTTTGATAACCTTTGAATGCTCTAATCAAAGGCCATTTTCCAACTTTACACATAGTGGTAAGAGCTTCCAAAAACTTAGAGCAAGAATGAAGGGGAAAATGATGCCGAGATTATGATTTGGGTTTCCACAGTAGCCTCAGCTGTGACCAGAACCTGGCAATCGGCTTCAGGTTGGTGTGCTGGTACGTACAGAGCCTCCCTGGTGGCTTGTAATTAACTTTTGAAGAAGCTTCCACAATGTGTCAAAATGGAACACAAAAGGGTTTTAAGGTTTTACAATGACTGGATTTTTATTTTCATAGTTTTTTTGTTTTGTTTTTTTTTTTCTTCCCTGGTGGAATTGCTACAGTAATGCTCTGTCAGTAAAATAGGATTCCTCCTCACCCCCTTTTGTCTAAATGTGGTCTTTTAAGTTTCATGTGTTCTAGTCAAACCACTGTACAGCTTCCTAGCTGCATTTTAGTAGTTAGCATTCATGCTGCTCAACATAATAATACTAGCTCATGCTGTTTTGTGTATTTTTAAAGTATCCTTGAAGACAACCATGGTGTTGCAAATTCCTGTTATCTACATCTTACTCTCATGGAAGGATATACTTACTGAAATGATGGATAGCTAAATAGCTTACAGTTTCCATTGTTTTAAAATTCAGAACTTCCACCCAGCTGAGTTGGTTGATCCAATCGTTTAGCTTTCAGTGGTTTTCTGGCTGAAGGAATATGTTTAATTCTGTTAAACGCTAAACAGAAACTTTTTGCAGCTACAAGAACTTTGTGCAGCTGAACAGAATCTGGGAACACAGAATGATGATTTGATGCATTTTATACCAGGGAACAGATTTCTGTCTTGTATTGCCTGAATCTGGGACTCATGTTTTTGGAAGTCTGCTGTCATAGAATAACATCAGATTGAGGCTGACTTATTCTCCTGTGGGGTATTTTTCTTTTTTCCACAGAAATACCACTAGGCATTTAGATGATCTGTAGCTGTAGGATTTACTACCAGATCCTCTGGATATTGTGTTAAATAACATATGTAGGTGTGCTGTAATAGCTATGAGCTATGTCAGGATAGTGCCATTTGTTCCATCTGTGATTTCTTTGTTTATATTCAGACTTTTCATTGCAACTCTTTTTTTTCTCAGACACTTGCCTGGCCCCTTGGTGTAACAGTCTCAGCTCCCAGCCTTTCCTCATTTGAGAGGTGCTCCAGTCCCTTAATCATCTTTGTGGCCTTTTGCTGGACTCTCCAGAACTCTTGAACTGGGGAGCTCAGAACTGGATGCACAACTCCAGGTGTAGCCTCACCAGTGCTGAATAAAGGCAAGCATCACCTCCCTCAGCCTGCTGTCAATGCTTTGCCTTAAGGCAGCCCAGGATACCGTTCCCTGTCTTTGCTGCAGGGCAGCTCATGCTAGTTCAACCTGGTGTCCAGCAGGATTCCCAGGTCCTGTTCTTGCAGAGCTGCTTTCTAGCTGAGCAGCCCCCAGCATGTTTTGTTGCATGGGGTTATTCCTCCCCATACTCAACTTTTTGCTTCTCCTTGCTGGAAGTCAGGAGATTGCTGTGCTGTGGATGGCAGCATGATCCTCTGGCATGCCAGCCATTCCTCCCAGTTTGGTGGGTGTCTCAGCAGGCTTGCTGAGGGTACGCTCTGCCCCATCATCCAGATGGTTAATGAAAATACTGAACCACAGGACTGGACCTCGTATTGACCCCTGGGGTACACTGCTAGTCATTGGCCTTCAACTAGACTTCATGCTGCTGATCACCACCATCTGGGCCCACATGTTCAGCCAGTTTTCAGCTTATCTCATTGTCTGCTCATGCATTCATACTTCAGGAGCTTCTCTGTGAAGATCTTGCAGGAGACGGTTTCAAAAGCCTTACTGAAGTCCAGGAAGACAATATATACTGCTTTCCGCTCATTCTCCTGCACATTGATATAAAATCTGCCTTGCTTTCTTAAAACTAAAACTGATGATTATCTTCTCTGTATGGTGAAGAAGATGACTAAGTCATTTTACCTGTGTCTGCAGTATGTCTTTAATTCTCAGTATTAGATATTGGTGGGTATCTTATCTTTAACTTTCTGATGTTGTTGCCACTGTCCTATCTTTGCCATTTTTTCTTGCCCTGGTTTAACCTTGTTGTGGGCTGTCTTATACCTAACTTTAGATATAGGTCATTATCTATACGAGTGTTGTTATATCATGAAATAATAATGGTCTGCTGTAAGGGAATTTACTTCCGGCAGTTATTGTATTACCTGAAGATTTTTCAGTGGTATTGCAGAAAATTGTTTTCAGGAGATTACTTTGTTTGATGTTTGCCATATTAGCTTTCTGCTATAGCTTACTGATTCAGCACAGTGTGTTAATATTGTTCAAGAGAGAGCTATTAAATGGTCAGAACCACATTTATCAACCAAACTGACAGTCTTATGAAATAGAAAATAAAGTTTGGGAGCCATATTCTGTAATCCCATGTGGGTTAATACCATGCAACATAAGAGTAGCTGTTACAGTCAGACAAGGGTCTGTCTTGTTTTCCTTCCATTTGTGGTAGTGGCCATTGCTAGATGACAGGAGAAGAGTGTTAAAATAGGGCAAACATACAGTGATGCTTTTCCAGCTTCTAAGAATTTTCAGCTCAGGGATTTCCTGGGCAGTAGGTGTTGGTTTAGTGTGTAATAACCCAATAGTCCTATTTTATATTTCTTGGAATGAGGAGAGGATGTGGTGAAGCCATGGTACATTTGATTACTGACTGAGTGGAGCAGTGACTTTCTTTGTCCTCTTGTTACAGTGACCTGTGTATTACAGTCTTAAGCACATCATCCCAACATCAGAGGCTGTCAGTTTGTACCTGTGCGTGGGATTCTAAATATTCTGTCAGGGACTCTATAGTGTTCGTGGCTGAGTACAGAAAAACTTCCGTCCTTCTGGAGACTTGCAGCATGCAAACACTCAGTTTTACATCTCTGCAGTTAAATCCTTTGTTTGGATTGCTTAACTTCTGTGATTTTTTTACCATGTGCTCTTCAAAGACCTAGCTGACATTTAGAAATATAGTCTGAAGTTGCAGAGAAAGATGAAAAATAGCTTCCTTTATATTGTGACAGAAATTAATCTCTGAGATGGCAGAAATTGTTTTAATTCCTGTGAATAAATGTGCAAGATGTACTGTCATTTGACCAAAGCTGCAAAATGTCAGATTAGCTATTAGCACCTGTAAATACTGCTTCTGTTCAACAGCAAATAAGTTGTTGATAGGAAAATTATGTAAATCTTGCTGCATGAGATTTCTATTTACAGTTCACTCTGCTTTTCATGTTACTTGCCTGCTTGCAAAGGTCTTGCAGATGTTCACTGCCTATAGATGATGTAGGTATGGGTTTTTTTTTCTTTTTTTTTTTAATTTGGTTTCCTAATACAGGAGAAGGATGCACATACATTTATTGAACTATTCTAAAACCTTATAACAGTAAGAGTTCTGCTTATGTCTTATGTCTTGATTGTGTGTGAGTGGTTTCTGGCATGATGGAAGTACTTGGGCAGGATGGATATTCCTGCAGGATGACTGGCAAGGTAGGACTGCTGCTGCTGGACCGCCACAGGGGACTGAGCATAGGGAAGGTGCTATTGAAGTCTATAATGTCTTAAAAATAAATCTCACGACAGCCTGACAACTTCAAAACAGATTTTTATTCTCACAAATTGGGTAAAAACACAGAATGTAAACTAGAATTTTGCTTTTGTGGGTTTAGGCACCTGTTAAAATAGAGTAAATTTACTTGAAAATGTACCAAAGCCCAGTTTTTTTAATAAAATACTTGGTATTTTGAAATAAAGTTTCTCTGTAGCTCTCTTGCACTTCTGAGTTTAACTTGCTTTTATAAAGCAAGATGTGGTAGAGTGATGGGTCCTCAGATAAACTTCTCTGGAAATAGAAATGTTCTTTGAGACAAAGAATATCTTGCAATGAATAAAAGTGTCACTTGTAAAGTTGAGCTCCTGCAGTCCTGAACTGGAGCCCCTTCAGCTGCTTAGTGTGAGCAATTCCCTTCTAGCCTAATCAGTTTGGAGAGGCTAGAAACTGTAGCTGCAAAACTTTAAATCGAAGCAGTCCCGCTTGGCTTGGACAGACAGACTTTTGTTTTCCTCACAACTGTTTCTGGATGAATTTTGGGAAGGATATTTAAAGAATGTGTGTCTCAACACAGGAGCCCTCATCACTAAGCTTTGTGTGTACAAGTGTGGCAAGTTAGTGCATTTCTTCAGAAATCTGTGAGCAAAATACATGTTGCCTCTTTGTCTTTTGAAATGGTTTAATGGCTTTAATGGACATTTTTCAAAGCTTAGCCTGCCCAGGCATTCATATTGGAGATTTGCTTTATCCAGAAAGGTCTCAGTAGATGTGTTGACCTTCCTTATTGCAAGAATTGATTGAATTGTCTCTGGCTGTATCTCTTCAGTTGAAATTACTGAGTTGTGCTGTTAAAATTAAAATGATCTTAAATATGTATTTCATGTTTTCCCTTCAGAGGGTTGGTAGTCCAATACCATGCGACTGTGCAAATAGAAAGGCTCAGACTGCTGAAGGAAATGTTTCCAGAGTTTTTATTAGCGCACACATACTGTCCATGCAGAATACACAAATACATCTTTCTGCTTTACTCTGTTTTTCTGCTGGTTTAGTTTTGTGCCTGGTGTTCACATGGACAATGGTGGCAGCAGCAGGCAGGGGGAGGAGTGGGGCTGAAACCAGCAGCTGGGGTGCTGGGGAGCTACACTTTTCACCCAGGGGTGTTCTGCATCAAATTCAAGTTCTGTTGGATCTCCAAGGTTATTAGGCAGTACCTGCTAATTCTGCTATTATAGCAGTTGCATATGAGGTGGTTAACTTGTTTTTCTTTCCTTCCTGTAGGAGAGGTTAGTATCTTCAGCATCATTGCTTGTATCCTTCTCTGCTTCCTCTCCTTAAGTGCTGACAGTAGCCTCTTCTCAGTACTGTTAGAGCTCTTGACCCAAGCCTGTTGCAGGTAGACCTACTCTCTTGAGGTTGGTGTTAGTAATAGATGCGCTGAGTATGCAAGTCTTAGCAGCTGGGTCCTTAAAAAAGGATTATGATGAATTTTTAAAATTGAAAAATGTCCATTTTCTGTATGCTCAGGTTTTGTGACAGAAAGCTTGGATAAGGAAGCTTTAAATGTTGCTCATAGACTAGTCTACTAACCATCTTCAAGAAAGGGCTACTTTATTTGCTGTTAGCTTTTCACATAGGCAGTGCAATGAACTTAAATGTAGGTTTTCCTATTCTGTTATTACTTATGCTTGCCAAGAGGAGAAATGTTAATGGGAAACTGCTCAGGATTCCTATAGGAAACTGTTAGGTGATATAGTTAAGACATGAAACTTAGGGATGTTTAACTCATGTATTATGCAGCAGATCCCTGCTTGCTTTATAAAACCAAACCAGTAAGCTGTGGAAGGTATGCCATTTGTCTTCCAGGTTCATTCCACATTCTCCCACATTAGTTCACTCTTCTGGAATACTTTGTGAGGTTTATGTTCTCTCTTTCCCTTTTGTGGGCTGTCTTCACAAACCTTATCTATGTATGTACTCTTGGCCTGTGTGAAGCACTTGTGGCTGGAAACTGGGAGTGTGAAATTGCCGACTGGCAAACCAGCAGCTTGGCTTGGATAGCAAAAGGCGATCCTAAGCATGTTCACTTCCTTCCTGCTCTCCTTTCACTGTAGTCCTTTCCTTTTGTGCTTGAAAGTTATTTCTATCTGTATGACTTACCTTGTTTCTCAAACAGACATGTATCTTTCCCCTTTTTCCCTCAGGACAAGCACTTTAGAGTTAGACAGTTGAGAATGTTAAAGCTTGGTTGTTTGGACTTCAAATCTATATTCTTTCTCATGCTCAGGGCTTGCAAGTACCTGAAGTCTGTTGTCCATAGCAGTCTGTGTGTAGAAACTGAAGTGTTGAAGCAAGTGAAAAGAATGGGTTTAAACACACGGGTTCAGACAGAAGAAAACAGTGCTGCTGTGCATGTCTCTTAGGTTTGGATAGGTATTGCTGGTTAAGGAGGTGTGTGGAATGCCAAGATGAATATGGTGCCAAAGGTGGGGGTGTTTTTTTTTTTTCTTAATTAGGAAGACCTTGCATTATTTTTACGGGATTCATCTCAGTTTTATAACTTAATATACTGAATATAGTCTAAAATTGGAAGCTGCTTAGGGGCTTTTCAGGTTTGCTTGTTATCTTTGGGAAGAAAGGAGCTCGAGTTTTACCTGAAACACTTACCTGATATTGCAAGAGTATCCTTGCTGCCTGGATCTTTTCTGAGTGTATTAGAAATTACTGTGTTGGTTTCCACTTTTGGATACCATACTTCTGAGCAGGAATGATCTGTTTGTTGGCCCTTTTTTTTTGGTTCTGATCATCCATTTGGTGAAGTGCCATGAAAGTAAGATGGAAGAATGTTTGGAAACACTCTTTCCCTTTTAGTAAAGGTAATGTTTTACATAACCCTATATATAGTTAATTTGCTCTTGATTATTCCTTCTACTCATCAAAGTTTTTTGTTTGACCCTTTTGGTGCTGGCTTTTGTGCATCTGTTCCCCTGTCCAGTTTTGGGGAACTGACTGGCATATTTTTGGCTCTGATGTGCCACGTACTTGGATTTCCTAGAAAATGATAATGCTGTCTGCTCTGGGATACCGTATTCAAGCTTATACAAGGAACCACAAGTATATCTACAGTTAATGCTCATTGCTTCATCTGCTTATTTTGTGTGTAAAGATGTAAATGGTGGTAACAAGGCAATAGTGCTTTTTGATAGTGACCTGCAAACCACATAGAAATGCAAGAAAGAATGGGGTTTTGTGGCAAGATAGTAGGTGGAAGGGTAAAACTCTAAAGCAAAACCTGATTTGAAGCTGAACACCATCCAGTTCTTATACAGGCTTCCACCATGTCACATTTATATCAAGCTTCAGTAAATGTGGTGGTAAGTTGTTCCTATAATGTTGTAAATATGCTGCTTAAGTGGATTTTGTGTACTGTGGATGATGTCTTTCAAACAACAACTTCATTTCTTTTTGTTTCAGATTAAGGGAAGTTTCAGAGAAGCTGAACAAATATAATTTAAACAGGTAAGACATACCACATGCTGCTGTAAACCACTTAGGAAAGTACAATATTTCAGCAACAGCAACAAGAAGTAAATGATTGTGCTGTAGATACACTCTTAGCCTCAATTCTGCTAATACTGAGGTTCAAAAATGCTTCGGATTCCTATATTAGTAAAAAAAGGTTAGATTTTCATTTATGATAAACAATATTATTAAATAGCCTCCCTGTGATGCCTTAATTTGAAGAATAATCCCTGTTGTCACTTGCTGATCACATTACATGAGAACTCTATCTCTTTAAGGTTTTGTTCTGTATTTTCTGTATTTAATGACCAAAAATACATCATTATTGCCTCAACTAATGTACATATTTAGTCATTCTTGAATGGTTTTGTATCGTTAACTGTCACTGCGTATTGTGCCTTCCATGTACCACTTGGTTTTTATTTTTTTTCAGAATTTAAAAGTTTAGAAATGTTATTATACATATATACACTTCTTGTTTTCAGCCACCCCCCTTTGAATGTATTGGAACAGGCCACTATTAAACAGTGTGTGGTGGGACCAAATCATGCTGCATTTCTTCTTGAGGTAAATTACTTAAATCTGCTCACATAACAAACTTGAAATTGTACAGTTAAAATTAATTCCTCTAACATCAAATTTATCAACATTCTGCAGTAACTGAAGCCTTGTTTTTGTTTGTATTTTTTTCTGTCACTTGTCTTACATTTCTGTTTTGGACACTTGGTTTTCTTGTTTTAAATGCAGGATGGTAGAGTCTGCAGGATTGGTTTTTCAGTTCAACCAGACAGATTGGAATTGGGTAAACCTGATAATAATGATGGGTAAGAAACTCTTTTCTTCATCTTAAATCATTCTTCTGAACTGGATAAGCAGCATAGCTCCTTTTTTGGTTTGGTTTTTGTTTACTTTTAAACTAGAGTTCCTTTGGAATGGGTACTTTGAGTGGGTACGTAATGGTTATGGTGATGCAGCCAAACAGCCTAGCTTGACAGATTTTTATAGGAATAAACAGTGGATATGACTCGAAAATAAGTGAGACAGGATCTCTTTAACTTCAAGAGAAAAGCCCCTCAGAAAAAAAATAAAAGAAACTTTGTTAAATTGTTAAGGTTCATGTAGAATCCACTCTGAAAGTGGTCTCCCATCTGGAGAGGCTCACTTTCTAGACCTGTTGTCTTCGGTCCAGGTAAGTCTTCCTTAATAGGACTGTTAAATGGTTCATATTTGAATGCAAGTCACTTCTTAATATCTAAGTAGCATACTCAGGCTCAGGTTTACGGAAAGAACACCTGGTGATTACAGTTTGTACATATGTGCTAACTGAAAATTTAGCGCAGTCGCTAACTCAAATCATAATTAGTTTAATATGTATTTGCGACTGTGCTATTATGGATTACTGATGTACAGAAGATCTGTTAGGCATGCTTTCCACTTTCTCTTTCAGTGTACCTCTTAATATACAGTTAGATTAGTTTGGAATATTCCCCAAGGGTGTTGCTTAAGCTGGTATGTTACCAGACTAAGTCCCTGAGAATTTAGACCTGGGATTCCAGGTTTTGTTCTTAACCCATTTGGGATTGTTTTGTGACTGATTTACCATCTTTTACTTTCAGTTCAAAGTTGAGCAGTGGCTCAGGGGCAGGAAGGACATCCAGGCCAGGCAGGACTAGTGACTCCCCATGGTTTCTGTCTGGTTCTGAAACTCTGGGCAGACTGGCAGGCAACACCCTTGGGTAAGTTTTGATAGGATTGAGGCTGCAATCTGTTTGTTCCATATTTGAGTATATGTGTATACACATATATAAATTGTATGCAGTATGTATAAGGGAACGTATAATTATGGCAGTCGCGTAGGTAGGGTGTAACAAGAAAAACTTTATTGACTTGGTCAAAATAACAGATACGCAAGTGACCCTTCAGTACCTAGGACTTGGAGCATTCTTCATATATGTATGAAGAATAGCTTGGTTTTGCCTGTGCCGTCTTTTTTTTGGAACATTTTTTAGTTCCTCGATTTTGACAAGCAGTTTTTTAGAGGGACACTATCAATTTAAACCCCATTAGGCAAGCAGCATAAAGTAAAATGAGTGCATTTATGCAGGAAGAATCTTCATTATCTATGTTTGCAGACGTTTGTGTGCTCAGTTCTGTTGTGCCTTCTCTCCCCTGCCCCAGGTAATGAGCAGTACTTTGTTAGTTGGGCCCTATACATAGTAATAGGAAGGGAACAGTTGGAAAAGGTTGTCATTCAGAATCTTTAAAATTGTACTATGTACTAAATGTACTATACAGATTCAGGTTTTTTATTATTACTTTAAAATTGATGGTGTCCCTTTATATGAGTAATCTCTGTTACCTAATCACAGTGAACTCTCTGTTAATATATTTTTGTAAGATGTGTTGAACATTGCTGCTTCCTAAGGTTACTGACCATAGTGAGGAGAATTGCGTTTACAAACTGGTTTCTGCATGTGAATGATTTATTAAGAGGGAGGAACTACAGCTTTTCCACAAAAGTGAATGTTCTTTATGTTGCCAAATAAGCTAATTTCATCTGGGGCTTTGTTGCATGAAAGATAACTCAGTCTGTTACCCTTCCCTCTCCTCCCCCAAGCTTTTTGTGAAATCTTTGTGAATCTGAACCTGAAAGCCATGTGTTAAACTGTAAAGGCAAATTGGTGTTGTCACGTTGAAAAACTTCCTGTGGAAAGTAAAAAATTATTTTCCTTGTTATTTTTACCTGAGCATAACCAGTTAAAACCCTAAAGGGTGCGTCATCTCTCGTCTTGCATGTTTCAGAATTGGGTATTTGAAAGTCTCCAAACTAGTAGAGTAGTGGTATAGTAGACACTGTAACTGCTCTGTTCAATGAAGGGGCTACTTAATTTAATAACCTGAGTCTTAAAAACTTTTAAATTGTCAAATCCTGTTCCAATCACTGGATTTGGAAAATTGTTAGCATGCTAGTGGGCAGTAAAGAGATGTGGAAAACCAGTAGGTAAGCAAAAATGAGCAGAAAGATTTCGATATTAATATTTATTCTAGGTTTAGATAGCTTTAATAGGAATAGCTGCGTCCCTATGATTATTTTTTCCCCCATAACAGGACCAAGTTAGGACGCACTTGGAATATTTGACTTATGCTAATGTAAATGCTTTTAACTGTTAGATTTCTTAATTCCATCATTGATAGTTTATAAATGTAGAAAATACATCTGTAATAAGTATTAAAATCAATACACAACCTTTAAACCCACATCTTCCCTGCTGAGAGTTGTATTAAGAATTGTGTAGGAAGATTTTGACTTCCTCTTATTTTCCCTTCAGCCCCCTTCCCACTTTCAGAAACCGATTATCTGGCAAAGGGTATTAATAATCAACTTCAGCCATAACATGTAAGAAAGACAAGTATTCTTAATTAATTAGCTTTCCTAGCTACATGTGATATACTTTCAATGTCAATTTTGTGCTGTTTCAGAGAACATACCTTTTTTCTTACTTTTTTTTTCTTGGAAGGAGATTGAGGATCAGGGTGGTTGAGAGCAGGAAAGTTCTGCTGATACCGGTTATTAAATAGTAATAATACCATATCCAGTATCTTTTGAGCTAGATTTGTGCAACAAAGTTTAGATAACCTTGAAGAACAAACCAGAGTGTTTTTCATGACAACAGTGTGTTTAGTCTTGCATCCAGAACAGTTCTGTGGTGTTAAGATTAGTGAAAAGCTGTAAAGATGGCAAATTGTCTTATTTCTACACATCACTGCCTTTTTACTCCCTTGTTTTGATCCTGACTCATAGTGATGAAAAACTCTTCATTTCAAGCATGTTTTTGCAATGTATATGGTTGATGTTGATTTATCTAACAAAAACAGGTTGAAAAACATTCATAAGAATCAGCGAACTATTGAGTATAAGATTTCTTCTGCAGTAAATAAGATTACTTTATTTTCCAGTGCACTCTTAAGCAATTTCTTAAATAAACTCAGAAATTTTAGGAGTGTAAGTGACCTTCTGTCAAAAAGTCCACTGACCATGAAGCCGCTGCATATGTGCTTTTATAGTAGGAAGTTAACAGCTGAGTGTTGGATGTTACGCTGCTGATACCATTGCTTTTAGAAACTCTGGGAATTGGTGTGTGCATGTATTTCTGTATGTACACATCCACACAACTGTATCAGTAGGAAAGAGCACAACTTCCAGTTGGAATCCTGTTCTGTGTTTCTTCTGCATATTTCAGAACTTATCAATTGCCTGGTGCTCTTGTTCTTAGTAGTTTTGAGAGATACTTTCATAATGTTTGTCTATGAAGTCAATCTTCAGTGTTTTTTAGAGACTGTCTAAAAGTTGTTAACATATACTCACTTTCTGAAGTAGTCCCTGAAGTATGCTGCTGTATTAAAAAAAAATATTAAAATGTCACCTAATCTTCTAGAAGTCGCTGGAGTTCAGGGGTTGGTGGAAGTGGAGGAGGATCTTCTGGTAGATCATCTGCTGGAGCTCGAGATTCTCGAAGGCAGACCAGAGTTATACGCACAGGACGTGATAGAGGATCTGGACTGCTGGGGAGTCAACCACAACCAGTGATTCCAGCATCAGTCATTCCAGAGGAGCTCATTTCACAGGTATGTGAACTAGAGACTGCTTGTTGCTGAAAACTAGAGAGCTTCTCATAGCATGTGAACAGCAAGGTGGTGTAATAGTAGTGCAATTTCTCTGAGGAGTAATGGCATATAATTGAAAAGATTGTCTTTCTCTAGCTAAATTGCTTTTATTCTTAAATGCATAGCATGAGTGATAGACTTTATTTTGGATTCTAGCATTTTTATTTCCTAAACATCCACTTAGACAAAGTATGGGTTTAATCTAGATGAGGAATGTCATGTATTGTTCATTTCAGATGGAAGATGTAAGAAAAAATATTTGAAAATCGTTTCAAGCATATGACCAGTGAAGGAGAATAAGGAACAGGGGCAGGTTGACTTTCTTTTCTTGTTTGATAAAAGAAGTGATCCATTTTAGATTTGAAAGGAAGACATTAAACGTCTGATTTCCTTAAAATACTAATATTTTTTCTTCATGGACATGTCTATTTAATATTTTTATATATGTAACTGATTAACGTATAAATTGCTCTAATTATGCCTCCTAATGCATTAAAGCTTGAATAAGTGTTGGACTTTGCATTGTGTGATGAAGTGCCATTTGTTAAAACAACAAAGAAGACGAAAATAATATATTCAAAATATGGCTTGTTAACGCATTGTATTTCTTAGTTCCAAATAACTTGTTAGTCTACATTTAGAATACAGATGTTAGTTGCTAAGGCCACAGATAACCTGCTTGCATGGCAATAGCATGACTGGCACAAGATACGAGGTAGCAGGCAGGGTATCTATAGACCCACGTTTCTCTTTTTGAGTTCAAAACCAGTAAAAGCTGGGAGCTTCTACCTTCACAGAAGCAAAATACTAGAGGTATTGGTTACTCTGAAGCAAGGTTAGCCCTGCTTTCAGGAGGTGGTTTGCTTAGATGACCCCCAGTGGTCTCTTTCAACTGTGGACTGGTAGGGTTGACTTCATTGTTCACCTCCAGGTTTGTTTTGTTCTGTTTTTTTGAGAGTGTTTATTGATGTCCTGGATACCTTACAAAAAACAGAAAACAGACTAATATCCCCTGCTCCAGTCAGTTCAGTTCTGTAATCTAATGTATCATTTGTTGATTAAGTTGTAACTTCGCTTCCCTTGCTGTGATCTTTGTTTGGTTTTTTTTAATAGCATACTTTGTCTGTCTTTAAAGCAGAAAGTGTCTAGAACATTTTTGGATAACTCTAAAGCAGACCAGTGGGAAAATCTTCACATCTGATCTGTGTAATAGATTCCACCATGTCTCAGAAACCTGTAAACTTCTGGCATAGAATGTTATGTCAAAAAAAGTTTACCTTTGTGTGCTGTTAAAATGTTCCTTTCTTTTTTTTTTTTTGCTTTTTGGTGCCTCATTTTTACTGCATTCTGAAAACATTCCGTGCTGGTTTCTTACCTTACTCACACAGTTTGTGATCTTCCAGAACTCCGACATCTTGTCTGGCATTCAGTAGAGGCTAGTCTGTCTGGAAAAACAAAATGCTTTGGATTTCAGTTTAGTGGAGTAGACCAGAATGCTTCTGGTTTTTGTAAATTCATTGCAAGTGTTTAACATATGGAAGGCTTTTTCTGCATTTGCACTTTGCTAATAAAATCTAAGTGTTAAAGAAATTGCTGAAGATGAGCTGTTAGAACCAGAATGATGGGGAAAAAAAGGTGAAGTAAGGTGGTTACATATTGAAGGGCACTGGAAAGAGAAACTGATGTCAAAGACAGGGAATGAAGTGTGGTTTTTGGACAACGGTTGATTGCAAAACTGTTAATTGGCATAGGAAGTTTAAGCACTTTCATGGGAACATACAGAACATTCTCAAAACCAGGTTTTGCTTATCCGTCAGGTACAGCATTAAGCATTTTGAGAAGATTCCATTAAGAAATTCAGTACCCAAGTTGGAATTCAGCTCAGTTACTTGAGCAAAGAAGGTTGACTATCTAGTTAAAGAAACTGAAAAAAATCTGTGTGAATCTTTACTGTATGTACTGTAGTTGACTCTTGGGTTTTATTAGACTATTTTTAGAATTAAACATTTGTTTCTTATGGCTGGTGGCTGATGAGCTGACAGTGACCTGGAACCAATTATGCTCTGCTCTTACAGGCGCAAGTTGTTTTACAAGGAAAGTCCAGAAGTATTATTATTCGGGAACTCCAGCGAACAAATCTTGATGTAAACCTTGCTGTAAATAATCTGTTGAGTCGTGATGATGAAGATGGAGATGATGGGGATGACACAGCAAGTGAATCATATCTTCCTGGAGGTTTGTATCCTGCAACTTTTGATAAGAAAATGCCAGTGTGTTCTGATTTTTCTGTATTTAAGCGCTGACAGCGTGCTCCGTGCTGTGCAAGGTATGCAGCGAAGACAGTTCTTGCTTATAGGAGCAAAATCTAAAGATGCACAAACCAAAAGATGTACGGGGATGTCGTGAGGGATTAGGTCAGGCACTGTAGAATAACTATTGACCCTATTTGTGGGTGGCATGAAGGTTTTTTTTTTTTGTTTGTTTGTTTGTATGCGTTTTTTTTTTGGTTTCTTTGAATCCCAGGCTTTGTAACATCAGTGTTACTTACATCTGTATTTTGCTGCTCAATGAGATGCTGAGACTGCTGTGTGGCTTGCTCATAAAAGCTAATTTTAAAACCTTCTAGCGACTTGCATGTTTTTCACTACTAACATAACTTCTTAAGATACAGCAGTTTTAGAACAAAAATAATACAGCTCTTTTTTTTAGTCAAAATACCTCAAGTGAGGGCAGAAGACCTTATAGTTGTTACAATTTGAAGATTTTATTCATCAAGTTCCCCTCATAAATGCTGGAGTATTGGGGCTATACCAGTAAAACACTGTAATTAAAATCCAGCTATTTTTTTAATATTGTCCATCCCATACAATTGCTTTTAATAAAACACTGAGTTGTCTTTTGCATTGGCTGAATAATTTTTTCTTGCTGAGTAACCATATTTGAAAACATAGCAGCCAAATTTAATGTCTTTGTTAGGTGCACTGCATGAAAAGATCACATCTAAACTCTGACTACATACTAGCTTTTCTTTCTGTATGTCAAAATGACCTTTTGATATTTTTCTAGTTAAGTGTTTTTTTTTCTGCTCATCTGGTTCACCAGGAAGGTTCATGGGCTTCCTCCATCCTTATCTTGTCAATCATATGATTAGACAAAGTTGTTTTTTTCTTTTTGTTCGTTTTTGGTTTTTTTGCTCTGAAGCAAAGGCTTTGTATTTAATTTTGCCTCTCTAGTTTTAGTTGCATTTCTCAAGCTGCTTTATTTTGCTGTAGAATCAAGAGTCATCTGGTGAAAGGAGTGAAAAACCTTTAACTGGACTCTTGGTTTTTAGCGATCAGCTTAATAGCATTAGACAGATGCCCTGGAGGAAGTGAATTCTCTGAAGTCTTTCCAAGTATTCAGAACAGGAGTTTTTACTTTAAGCATGCTCAAATGCATTCCTCCAGAACCAGTCTCCAGAAGATAAATCATTGTTAGTAATCATTTACTGTAGGAGTTCCTTTTAACCATACTAACCAGCTTTATACGGCATTAACTATTCTCTTAGTACTGCTTGAGATCATAAGGATCAGTTGATAGGGACTGACAGCCTGTGGCTGGTAACTTTTATTTGAAGGTGCCTGCATTACAGTCTGTGCATCTTTTGTATTTGAGATACATTAAAGTAATATGCAGAGTTTCACTGTCCTCATTAGCTGTCCAGGAAACCATTTTGTTCTTGGCTTAGTTTTTAAAGGTTCTCCCTTGTTTAGACTAGTCCTTCCTATAAGGATTTGCAACCTTCTAATGTTAGTATTTTTTTCCTTTTTTTCTTTTACCACATAGAGAAACTGGGATAACTTTCCCAGTTCTTGTGGGAAAAGATGTGGAAATGACAATTGAAATGAAACCTTGTTTTAACTCCAGTCTTCAAAGATGTAATTCACAATGTGTAGAGCATAGAATCGTAGAATTATGTAGGTTGGAGGAGACAGTGGTGTCTCTTGTTGTCTAAGATCGTCTGGTGTCTAAGATCATCAAGTAATGATCTCTGTCTGAGATCATCAAGTCCAACCTTTACCCCAGGACTGCCAAGTCCACCACTAAAACCGTGTCACTAAGGACATCTACATGGTTTTTAAACACTTTGAGGGACAGTGATTCCACATGCTATGCCTTCTCTGTTTGTCTTATTTCAGTTTTATGGGCAAAAATAAGTTCTTTGCACAGAAATTAATTTATTATCTAAACGTGATGAGAACAGTAGGAGAGTCAGTGTTGCCATGACTATTGTTGGTATGTTAAGTAGTACAAACTGCCCGTCCTTGCTTGTGTCACATAACCATGTAGGTTAATTTTCAGGAAAACCTGGTGGCCAGAGAAACGTGCCTATAGCTCTCTGGAAAAATACCAGCATCCTGAACTTCAGAACTATGTAGAACCTTTTTAAAGTCTTTTGCTCTAGAAACCTTGCACTTGTTTTGCTTTCATTTGTCACCTTGCTTCTGGATGCTCTTCTTTAACATCAAAATTCATTAAAGAAAACTGTAGATAACTGATGAAAGCTATATGCATTCAATTCTTAGGTTTTTATGATTCAGAAAGATAAAGAACTTCTCTCCTTCTCCTCCCCTTTTATTTTATTTTTTTTTTTAGTATTTCAAATTGTGCTTTAAAGTCTCTTGATTTTGTCCCTTCCAAGCACAAAAAAAAGCGAATTACCAGACTCTTTTTATCTCAGGACTTTTGAGACTCTTGCATTTTGAAGTATATGCTAATTTTTACTTTCTGCATGTCTGGTGCTTTGTGACCCTTAAATTTAGGGGTTGTTCCTCCAAGCCTTCCAAGACAGAGAAGCTTTTTGTTTGTTTGTTTTTAAAACCTTAAGAATAATTTACATATGGTTTAAAAAATAAATGAAAAAAAAAAAGCTAAAGTACTTTACAGCAACTGTGACCTTAATAAATTTTTTTTGAATGCAAACCAGGACACATTAGTAAGTCAGTTGTGATAATTACAGTGAGTATTATGAAGGTTGTTACCTGATTTTTGTTCGTTTAGAATAACAAGAAACTGGTCTGAGTCCTACCCAAATTCTTCCACGAGAAGAGCAGAACTTTACTTTTCTGTACAGACTGCCTTCAGTAAGAGTCTCTTAGATATTTATTGTTGGACTCTTACGTACTTTGACTTGTCTAGTCCTCTTTCTTTTATGATGGTTAGCAGAGGGGAATGTGGGTTCATTTGATGTAACAAGTACATAAAGAAAATAATCAAGGTAAAAACTACAAAGAAGATCATTTAGCATAGAAAAGACTTGAATTCTCTAGATTATTTTTCCAGCTCACATCAGATTGTATTAGAGGCTTCTTCTGAGCTTTATGTTCTGTTAATCTTCTATATAGAGATTTTGTAGAAGTTAAAATATTTTGTTGTTTGCATAGTTCAGATGTGTGCGTGTTTGCTCAGGAACTTCTGCATGATATAGTGGGTTCTTGCTAGTGAGACTTGTGGAACATGGGTTTGGCAACATGCAGGCTACTTTGGATTTTGGAATTGAGATGAGCTGTTTAAAAAGCTTTTTTTTATTCCTATAGAGAAGAGAGATGGGCTGGTGTTGCTGCAGTGCTTACTGTATTGACTTGCAGTGAAAGGAGATGAGAATGGGGCACAGCGTAGGATTAGCTCAGTGGCTTGCCTTTGGGGAAAACAATTAGGTGTGTGGTTTTTCTGTGGTTTTGTTGGTGTCTTTTGTGTTTTTTAGTTGTGGTTTTCTCTCTTTTTTGTTAAGATGAAGTTCAAGTTGGATAATGTTTTGAAGAAATATATCTTACTGAGAAATGAGTTGTGGAGTTCTGTTTGAGTTCGCTTTCCTAGGAAACAAATATACATGTTTCTTTGTCAGTTTTGCCAGTTTAATCCAAACTTGAAAGAGAAGGAGATGCTCAAGGCATTCAGTTCTTGGATAGTTCATAAAAATATGCAGCTGAGAAGAGGGTGGAGAACTTACAATTGCCCCATTATGGGAAAAGGTTTAGTGTGAGCTCAACTAGAGATTGGAATCAATCTAGGCAATGCCTTCAGTTATTGAATCCAGTGATAATGCTACACATGAAGCTGTTGAAAATAAAATTTTTTTGTATTTGAATTGCTGTTTACGTGCTACTAAACTTGGCTTTTTAATTGGGGCAGGGGTTGTGGGTTTTGTTGGGTTTGGTCTTTTTCCCCCTCTGCACTGGGTATCCTTTTGCTTCCAGTTTTCAGTGGTGTTTACTAGGAAATCATAGGTACTTCCTTACCTAAATAGGTTAGTCAGAGTTATTACGTCTAAATGCAAAGGGTGCCGACTGATTCTGGTCTAGCACAGATCAAGAGGTAAATGATGTCATCCCATGGGAATTTTCTGAAGAGCAGGAAAACAAAGTCATTGAGAATGTTTTGTTCCCCCCCCCCCCCCCCGGATTCTTAAGCTGGATGTAGCCTTGCAGTATCTATGTTTTCGTAACACAAGAAAGATTTCAGTGATGTTGAAGGGGAGCATGGAGTGAATTTGGCTCCTATTCCTATTGGTTGTAGCAGCTTTTTTAGCATGTATGGAAAATGGAAGAAAGGGGATCTCTTGCAGAAATACTGGAAGAAAATTAAAATCTGATTTGAAGTTGAAATAAGAGAAAAGGAAGAGGCTTCATTTCCTCACTTGGCTTAATGCACATTTAGGAAAAAAAACCTCAACATGGTTTTGTTTCTTAATTCTGATGGCTCAAATTTTTACTTTTCTTTTGGAAACACAGCTGAACTCTAGATGCCTAACGTGGTGGAAGGGTGTGTGAATGTCACAAGTTAGTGCCTGTTTTCTGTCAAGAGGATTTCTGGCTTAGTTTACCTTCAAAAACCTCAACATACTGTCTTTTAATGAGGCTGCAGAGTTCTTTTCTGCACAGGCCACTCCATTCCTAAACAGAGATAAAAGTTTTTTGCAGTTCTTGGTTGCACAGTGATCAAAACCAAATGAGAATGAGTTGCTAGGCTGTGGAGAGGTTGGAGCTTACCTAGGAAGAGGTGGTCATGGTACATGTGGGAGGAGGGAAAAGAAGCAGCATGTGGATTTTGGGAGATACCACAGAGTCTCAGCTTTGTTTTCAGCTCTTAAAGTCTGGTACTTACAAGTTTACACATTAAGGTGAGGTGTACCGCTCTTTATCATTGTGGAAAGCCAGTGGAAAATAGATATAGTAGAGGCAGAATAAGGTCATTCTGAGTGATCTGAAGTGTTTTAGTAAGACAGAGCCTGTTTGCGAAATCCAGTGCTAGGGTTTCCAAGCAGTCTGTCAAGGATGACTGCTTAAAATGTACTGGATGAACCACCAAGTCCCAAATGGTATGCTTTTAGAAGAAGCACAGGCTGTACTTGAGTGGCTTACTTATTTAATGCAGAAAGCATTCGTGCAGGTCTTGCTTGCTTTGAAATCCACAGCACTCACTGATTACAGTGCAGTTTTTTTGGGGCAGCTGGTTGTAGTTGATAGGTATTACATTTCCTGGAGATGAGACTTCACAAATTTAAGGATGAATATTCTGATGTGGAGGGATGTGAAAGTCTCAACACTCTTTAATATTGGTAAGTGGAAGAGGTAAGTAAATTAATACTGGCAGTGTAGACTTCTGGCTCCTTTTCAATTTTTGGGTACCCACTCCTTTGTGTTTCACACACCCCCCCCACTACCCACCACTCCCATTCCAGACACTTAGAAAAAGACCCATAATAATCAGTTCTTACTGTGTCCTGGTTACAACTGTAACAGTTATTTTTCTCCTTTGTAGTAGCTAGTACAGTGCTGTGTTTTGGCTTTAGTCTGGGAATAACGCTGATAACACATCCATGTTTTAGTTGTTGCTCAATAGTGCTTACCCTAGTCAGGGACTTTTTCAAAACTCTTTCATGCTCTGTCAGTGAGGAGGGGCATGGGAAGCCAGGAGAAAGCAGAGACAGGACACCTGACCCAAACTAGCCAAAGGGGTATCCCGTACCACAACATGTCATGCCCAGTGTATAAACGGGGGGGGAGTTACCCAGAAAAACAGATCACTGCTTGAGACGGGCTGGATATCGGTTGACGGGTGGTGAGCAATTGTGTCGTACATCACTTGTGTTTATTGGGTTTTTTCTTTTTCCTTGTCTTTTTAGGTTTTATATTTTCTCTGCTTGTTATTTCCCTTATCATTATCATTATTATGATTAGTAGTAGTAGTATATTGTGCCTTAGTTATTGGACTATTCTTAACCCATGGAGTTTACATTCTTTTGATTTTCTTCCCCATCGCGCCCAGAGGGGGCAAAGGAAGAGTGGTATGAGCAAATAGCTGCATGGTGCTAAGTTACTGGCTGGGCTTAAACCATGAAATACTATTTAAGAATGCTTTTATTTAACTTCAGACCTTGATTTCTAGCCACTCTTGTTTTATGCTTACAGCGAGGTACAGGCTGAGAACTAGATGTGTTGAAATTACATGTGCTCCTTCTGTGTTTGTTGAAGGGACTCTGTATAGCATCATTTTAGCTTCACGAGTGCATTAAGCAGATAAGGCTGTCCTGTTGCCAGAAAGAGCTATCCTGTGATTCCCTTATATCTTAGTGAGGTTTATGTACCTGCATGGGTTAGCTGAAACCTAATTTGGGGAGCCTGAGCTTTTAGTCAGATTTGCTTGAAAGTCCAGGATGGGGCAGAACTGTTGCATTTGGCAGCAGTACGGTCTAGTCAGCATTGCTGTGTGTGGTGAGGCATCACCCTTGGGAATGTGGTGGACTACCCAGTCAAGTCAGTCTGAAGATTGCTTCCCACCTTACTTCTGTACCCTGTGAAGTATTGTTTGAAGCCAGGTGAATATGCCAGTTGTGGGTTTAGAAATTCCGCCTTGCCTGATTTGGTGTCTGCCACAGGGATGAAGGAGGGAAGCTGAGCTGTCCTTTCTTTAGCAGCAAGATGGTAGTCAGGTTTACTTGTCTTATAAGCCATATTGCTGAATTTCAGTAAATTATATGAATTTTTGGTAGCCTCTTTTGCGTGTGGATAGTAGCTGCAGTCTGGTAAATGGAAGGACATTGTTTTGTACTTTAAGGGTGATCGGTATTTCAGATAAACTGAACAAAGTTCTCTAACATAGAAGCTAGGGCAGTCACAGTAATGAAGTTCATCTTTCTTGTTTTGGTTGTGTTTCTGTTTTTAACTGCATGGTATTTAAAAATTGTGCTTTTTTTCCAGATAACTGTTGTTGTAACATAGCTCAATGTAAAGATTTGTACTGAAAGCTACAAGCTACTGACCTGTGTATTAAACTTTGTCATTCTGTTGAAGAAACGTTCTGTGAAGGAATGTAGTCTTTGACATCAAAGATGTGGCTTTGTGAAAGCCGGCTTTTATCATCAGTTCTGTCCTCCCTTAATTCTAGGTTATCTTTGGAGTCCTGCATTATGTGCATGAGTGTGTGTGCAGATGTATGTATGTGTGTATGTATGTATGTATCTTATCCTGGTGCCTTGTTCTTTCGAGTGACAGGCTAAAGTTTGAATTTCTGTGTTACAGAAAAATGTGTGTTGGGCAAGTCTTGTTTGGGAAATGTGGTTAGGTAAGTGACAGAGCAGTTCTTGTAGGGAAACTGGTTTTGTTCACTAGTCTGCCAAGCTTGATAGTAAATGTGGTTGCATAGGAGGCACATGAGTTTGCACTGGTGAATCTGAAGAGCAGAAATTCAATTAATAGGATTTTTTTGTTTTGATATTTGTTTAGTTGATGGTCTCTCTAGCTGTTGTTTTAAGTAGCTGATTATTCACTTAAGACCCTTGTCTCCTCTTATAGAGGATCTTATGTCTCTTCTGGATGCTGACATACATTCTGCTCACCCAAGTGTCATTATTGATGCTGATGCTATGTTTTCAGAAGATATTAGTTACTTTGGTTATCCATCCTTTCGGCGCTCATCACTTTCCAGGCTAGGCTCATCCAGAGGTAATTTTGCACCTTTTTTCTTTGTAATAAGTAGTTTGCTGTGGAAAAAGCTAGTGGTAGTACACACTGGTGGTGTAGATTCTGATGTAATGCGAAAGTAGACTGTGATATGTTGTCAAATATAGAGTAGACAAATAGACTGCTACTCATTATCAAAATTATTAATGAATTATGAGTATTAGCAGGTAAGTTCTGCAAGAACCTTGATAGTCATGTATTTTAAATCTGTGGATCTTTGGTGTTGCAAGGTGTTACACAATTTTTGCATGTTAAGTTTAAAATAAACTGTAGTGTAAGTACCTACTAATACATAGATTGCATTACAAATCTTTAATTTGGCTTAAAAATGAGCAACGATGACATGCAGCATTCTTTTTTTTCTTTGTTTCTTTTGGGTTGCTCTTTGTTCACTGTTCTTCACATTTCCTTAATTGTTCCATGATAGAAATTACCTTTATGGAATGAGGAACTATAGCTACTTTAAAGGGAGAAAAACCCCTAAATTTTACTTTTTGGAAGCATTCTTATAGTTGGATAATGAGAACTATTGGCAGCTGATTAAAAAAAACCTCCTTGAGCAGTGTTAAGGCATTTTACTTTTTTTTCTTTTTCTTTTTCTTTTTTTTTAAAGCATATTACACCTAAAAGATTTATAACAGACCATGCAGCAATTTCCTGTCTTTTTGAAGCTGTTGCGCAAATGCGTAGAGTATTTCCAAACTGTTAATCCAACCTCTGCTGTAATTGTTCAGTACAGTTTTGTTGCCTTTCATAAGCATGTTTTAGTATATTAATTGCTAAACACTTAAGTTCCTGTTACAAAATTAATAGTCAGGGGTCAATGTGATGTTTGCTAGAAAATAATACAGTACTTTATGAAATAATTCGTGTATGACAAGCTGTTGTGTTTGGCTGATGTGAAAACTCCCATTTATCTACTACAGCAAAAGACCCAAGACGTGGCGTAATTTGTTGAAACAAAGATATAATAACGTGTTCATCTAATACATGTTATTCAGTTGATTTTTATGAGCATAAGTGAAGTACTTAATAGGTTTAAATGCATTATGTACATGTACGAATATTCAGCATCTGACATAACTCCTTCTAAATTCCTCCTTTTTTTTCCTTTCCTAAGGTTTTTCTATATAAGACGTTACCACGAATTTTCTAATACTTATTTTCCATGCATAGTTGACTCTTGGAAAGTTAGTTTGATTACCTGATTTTAAAAATTTATCTGCATGAGTGAACTGCAGAGTGTACTGGCTTTAGACAGTTTGTAGGCCAATTGGAGGGGAAGCATTTTGGTAAGGAACATTTTCCTACAAGGATCCTTTTTAAAACTTGTCTGACTCTTGAAAAGTTTTCATTTGATCTACTCAAAACAGACACACTTTAATTTATTAAATCCAGTCCTATGGAATATTGTTTTAAACAAAAGGGGTTGGATTATCAAACATTATATGAGAGCTTTTTTTTAATGCTTGCTTTCTTTAACCTTTTCAAACTACTGGGTTTTGTTTTTGTTTTTTTTTTTTAAGTTATGAAACTCTAATAAATGCTCTTTTTTGGTTTGCATAAAGGTCTCTAGCAGACTATATAGACTTAGACTTTTTTGTTGTTGTTATTACGTTGATAAAACAGTGCTACAAACCTACGTATTGTACTATAAAACTTTAAATTGCAGTGTTAAATGTATTTGGCCTCTTATGATGTAAGTGAAAATGCTTTAGCATTTTTTTATACTGCACAAAACTGTAAGAGTTCATTTCTAATTTATTTTTATGTTCAGTAATTCTAAAGTACATACACTTGAAAGGGTTAATGTATTGAATGTTGCATGTCAGGACTTTATTTTTAATCTGTGTGAGTAGATTTAACTGCTGTTAGTTGCATCCTGAAGGGTCTTTACTAGAGAGTGGCTTACTTTTATCCCACTGGTGTGACCCAATTGCATACCAGTTCTCCTTCTTCCCTTAGAGAGAGACTCTGAGCTGTTGCGTGAACGTGAGTCCGTTTTACGTTTGCGTGAACGAAGGTGGCTTGATGGAGCCTCATTTGATAATGAAAGAGGCTCTACAAGTAAGGAAGGGGAACCAAACCTGGACAAGAAGAATACACCCGTTCAAAGTCCTGTTTCCTTGGGAGAAGACTTGCAGTGGTGGCCAGATAAGGTACTGAATTTTTTAAATTGTTTTATTTGCATGCTTTGCATTTCCTTTTTGAATATCCATGTTTATGTGAGATAATGTAATAAGGCAGATTCTTTATTATGCACTTAGGAAAATGATAAATAACTTATAAGCTGTGCTTCTGTTAATAGTGTTTGTTTTCTTCTCCATGTGTTTCAAAGGCACTGCTGTAGATCATAAGGTCTGAGGTTTTTATTTTTTTTCTTCCTGTTTTTACTTAGGTTGTCAAAGCATTTAATAGGCAGTAGGACACTCGTGAAACAATCTAAGCTATTCTTCATCAAGGAATCATCTTTTTTTTTTATTAGCATTATTATTCCCAGAGATACTTTCTGTTTGAGTGGATTAGGCTTTTAAGTAGCAATAGTGTAAGGTGACATTTATTTGCAGTGTTTTGAGTTGTCCAGTGATTTAAATGAGTATTGTTTGCTTCTTCAGAATCCCTTTGGTTTTTATTGGCTGGTTTTCTTTGTAACCCTGATTCCATTTTCAAGGCAAGAAGTAACTCCCATGTGAGATACCAGAATAATAGGAACACCAGCTATATGTTGCTAACTGGGTATCTGTAGTAATTTTTTTATAAATTACCTAAATGCTTGAGGAAATGACTTTAAAAAACAAAGCATGACAAACCCAAACCAACCAACCAACCAAACCAAAAAACTTCCGAGGAATGGAAGTGCTAACCTATGTTTATTAGACCAAATTTGATGGACTTGGGGTGTCTTTCTAGTGTTCCCATTTCTGTCTGTCCACAGTATCTCTGAGATTGCTGTTTTGAAATGTCATGCTTCCTTTTTCTGCTGCTGTTTTTTCCTTTCAGACTAAGTATAGATAAAGAAGCTTGAAGAGGGGGGGTTTCTTTAGGGGCTTATTTCTGTTTCCAGCAGCTCACGTTTAGGTCCTGTCATCTTCATTTTGGTGATACCTAAAGAGAATGTTTGTCTCAGAGTTGTTCTCCCAACCAGACCTTTTAGGTCTAAAGTATTAATTCATATTTTTTTCAGCCAGTAATGGTGAACCTCTGTCAGTGAAAATTGGCAGCTTTTGTCCAGCTTGCTTTATCATGATGGTAGAAGGGCATGGTCAACTAGCTTGTGTAGAGGGAGATTTCAGGGGGCTTAGCATAAAAGAATAAATGTAGGTTATATTTGAAGTACTAACTTAGCTTTTTGTTTTCCACTGCTTTGTTTTGGTAACACCAGTTATTATGGTTTTATTTTTGTTTTGTTGTGGATTTGGTTTTTTTTTTTCCTACTTCAGGAATGTTTTCCCTGTTAACCCCATTCTTTCCTCTAGCCCTGAAACATACTTATGAAATTAGTGGGGGTTCCCCCCCCCCGCCCCGGGTGAGGTGTTTGTTACTTGCAAACTCAACAGATTCTGCCCGAGGACAGCTATTGCTGTCTTTTATTGGGCATTTTTTATGGAATTAACTTCTTGTGATACTAATTGCATGCTTGTTCAATTTAAATATATTGAACTTCTTCCAAGATACCAATGCATATGCGTTGATACAAAGCCTAGCTTCCAGTTAAATAAAGGTGTCTTCCTGGAAAGGCCTTTCAACTTCATCCAAAAGTAGTTAAACTTTTCATCCTTCAGTCCATCAGCTGAACATGCAAAATAAATTGTCTGGCTTTTTTCTTGCTATAGCCTCACTCTGAAGGTTTTTCCAACAGAAATTCTTCAAGGTGAATCCTGAGGGAGATGATTTCTGTGAGAGGCCAGTTCAGATGTTTCTTCCTATTTGAAAATTGGAAAGGAGATCTTGAAATGTTAATGGAAAAGACAGTGAGCTAGGGAAGGGATTAAAGTACCTGAGGAATTACTGCAAAATAAGCAGTCTTGTTTGCAAATATTTATCCTTTATTTTTCATCATTTTAATGTCAGCATTTGAAGCAGAACTGTAGTACTGCACGATGAGGGTGGTTAACTTGTGTTTATGGGAGCTCCTGTAGCACTTAGATCACAACTGCTAACATTTTCATGGAAGGGAGGGAAAAATTTGGAACAGCTGGTCTCTTTGGTGTTGAGCTTGAGGTATAAAACTGTGTGGTTATAAAAAGTTGTGAAACACATTAGCAAGATTAAATGTCATAACGGTACTGTCTTGGAGCAAAAATTAATTGCTTTCCTTGGAGCATTAGGCCAGATATCTTCTGAAAATTCAGTTATTCGGATGAAGTAGAGATGCATCTTACTAGACTACAATAGGTTCTGATGGCAGTTCTTCCCCAGAATATACAATATTTATGTGATAGCAAGTATTAATCATGACACACATTAGCATTTGTGCTGCTTCTGTGTTGTGTGGGTAGATGCCCTCCAGAGCAAAGTAAGTCTCTTACGACTTACTTAATTCTAGATCCTGTTATCAGGGTATAAAAAAGACTTGCTTGTGATTGTTCTGTTATTCCCTGCTGCCTTCTTTTTCTTCTTTCCCAAAGTATTGGCAAACATTTTGAGCTGTTGGTAAGGGATGTACTGAATCCCATGTTATTCAAGGACAGGTACCTTTTGAAAAGTGCACTTTTGGACATGAATAAAGTAAAAAAAAGTAGTGTGAAGTCACATTTATGGAACTAAAATATTTCCACTTGTAAACTTCTAGAGCTGAAAGGAAAGCCCCTTTATTTAGGGACAGATAAATATACTGGGTAGTGTGGTTTGTTTTTTTTAATGGTCTGGTAGGGGTCAGTTTTCCCTCATATGGTGGAATTGCTTAAATGTGGTACGTTGTAATCTGGGAGGCCGCTAAAGATGGGAAATAACTGCACAGAAGATGAGTTATCATGTGCCTGTCTTTCAGATTTATAGCTGTAGAAGACAGCATTTGAATTTGCACCAGTTTTTCACTTTTTTAAAAGCTGTATTCTCCCTTAAGTGGAAGGAAAGTTTTAGTTGTTACAGTAAAAAATTTAGAAAGAATGTGATTGTCCTGTAGCTGCACATGCTGAGAAGCAGCAAGTAGATAGACCTTACAAATGTTTCTCTGTAAACAGAAGTAAATGTTTTGTGAAATCTCTCAAATTTACAGCTTTGTAGTTTGACTTTGGTTTCAGTACAGAGGGGAACAGGAACTTGAAAAAGGTGAGCTTCTGTTATGTAGTTGCTGTATGGTGGGTATACAACCAAATATGAGAGGGGGGCAAAATAGGCCTGTGAGAGATTCAGGTAAGGGACAGAATGAAGCAGTTGAGCAAAGTGGAACTGTTTAAGTAGTAGAAAGATGCTGTATGAGTTGTGGTAAGATGTTAAACAGGAGAAAAGGGGGAGGAGGGGGAAACAACCCATTAATTTGGAACTTTTCCAGCATATCAGGTCACAATGATACAAAAATCAGTGTGTTATATGTCACTTTTTAAGATGTCACTTTTTCTTTTAAAGAAGCTTCATCTGCAGTTATTTACCTTCAGAAGTAAAAGATGAGAATTGTTTAACTGATGAGGCAGGGAATTTGGTAATTGTTTCTTTTTGGGTAGTTGAAAGATATCTTCATGAGTATGCTTAGGAATGAAATAATGGAATTACATTGTTTTTTCATTCATTTCAGAAGGTGAGAATTTTAGAGGGAAGTTTTTTTTTATCAGAACTCAAGAGATCTTCCCATCTTTAATGGGCAGTGTTGTGTTCCTCAACTGTTGTGGAAGCTCTTAAGAAACTTAATCGCCATGTATGTGTTATTGCTAAGCTTCAGGAAAAGAATATCTGTCTCTTATTCCCTCACTCTGTCAGAAGCAGTAATGCTTTTTTGTGTGTGTGTTTGTTTGAGGGCATGCTGAGTTTCAGACAAGCTGGATGTATCTTTACTTTCAAGTATGACGGTCATGGGAACTCTGAAAAAAAACAGATTCAAGTTCTTTTTTTTTTTTTCATTTATATATTTATATGTGTGTATTTATAATCTTGTTATCTTACATTTTGTATTTCTGTATTTGTAGGATGGAACAAAGTTTATTTCGATTGGGGCTCTGTATTCTGAGCTCGTGGCTGTTAGCAGTAAAGGAGAACTCTATCAGTGGAAGTGGAGTGAATCAGAGCCTTACAGAAATGCACAGGTACTGTGTACCTTCAAATGCTTACCTTCAGAATGATTTATATGCTTGATTATCTAAAATATTTTTCTGTTTCCAAAGAATCCTTCACTGCATCATCCACGAGCCATGTTCTTGGGATTAACCAATGAAAAGATAGTGCTGCTTTCTGCAAATAGTATTAGAGCAACTGTTGCCACTGAAAATAACAAGGTATGAGATGTGTTAGGTTGCTGAACTTGACAAAGTTGAGGTTTTTGGTTTTCCAGTTACTTGCAATGTATTACAGAGAAATTGATTCTTCAGCTTCATCAGTAGTTGAAAGTACTTAATTCGTTCATTCGTTCTACTTACTTTCCTCTGTAGAGATGTAAAACCGAAACAGAAACCCAGCTAGTGTTTTCTAATAGATGCAAAAGGTTTTTTAAAAAAAAACAGTATGTGGCAGATTTACAGCTGAAACAGTAAGAAGATACCTGTTTTACCTGATTATCTGAAATACTTGTCTGTTTGCTGTTACAGTAGAAACTGACACTAGTTTAAGAATAGAGAAGCTTGTTAATGTTCAGTATATATTTACTATAAATTTAAGGGCATTCAAACTTTAGTGCTGTAAAGTTAGCTTTTTCTGCCCAATTATGAGTGAACTTGAAACTGATTTAATGAAGTATATGTACCTGTTGAAGTTTTTTTTGACACCTCTATGGTCTTTGGTGGTGAGTTTTTTTTTTGTGATGCGTTTTTGTGTTTTGTTGTTGGTTTGTTTTTTTTTTTTTCTTGTTTTTGGTGGGTGTTTTTTTTAAAATTTACTTTTTTTAGGGGACTGGAAATAGAGGAAAAAAAAAAATCCTGAAAAGAGAGAAAGAAAGAGAAGGGTGTAGTGAATAAAATCCCAAAGAGAATAATTGTTTTCCATTTTGTGGTTTGCTTCACCCCACATTCCCCTTTCAAAACCAGTAAATATACATTAAATTGTAAATTTTCTTTTTTTCCTTTCTTCCCTTCTCACTTAGGTTGCTACGTGGGTAGATGAAACTTTAAGCTCCGTAGCATCTAAATTAGAACACACTGCACAGACATACTCAGAGCTTCAGGGAGAGCGGATTGTTTCTTTACATTGTTGTGCTCTTTATACGTGTGCTCAACTAGAGAACAATTTGTATTGGTGGTAAGTAAATGTGTTTATTTACAGCAGTGTAGATCCACTGGATTTTTTCATGTTGTGCTCTGAGGAGCGTTGCAAAACTGAACTACAGTTGTTCTGATGTTTGTAATTCTGCGCTTGAGCTTAGTTTCCCTTTTTAAAGCATATTTATTTTCTTCTTTAATGCCAAAAAAGTTTTTGGATCTAATTATAACAACTCTAAAAGGACAAGGTTATTCTTTCAGGAGATGTGTATAAACGCTTCAGGATTCAGATAGCTCAGTACTACACAGGATCAGAGAATAACGTTTTTTATACCTTTCAGGCCTTTTCAGATTATGAGTATGGAATAAACTTACCCACATAGGAGGTACACAATCTTCTCTCAGGTTCTGTTAGAAAATTTTGTCTATTAGTTTGTGGTTCAGATCTTAAAGAAGAGAGCAATAACATCAGATGTTCCCTCTAGAGCTTGTTAAAATTTAACTCTTTTAAAAATGGTAAAATATGAAATGTTAGTTAAAATATTTTAACTAAGAATTTGATAATTGAGAAGTCTGTGTTTAAAAACCCCCAACCAACAAACAACAAAAAACCCACAACAGAAATACCCTCAAACCCACAAAAATGTCATTCCCAAAAGCACTCTGAAATGAATTTCTCTTTTGAGTGAATTCATTGAACAGTACTAATGCTTTGTCAGCATGCATTATTTTTGTCAGTGTGTCAAAAGTCATTGCATTATATGTCATGGCCAAAGCTCAAGTAGCTTTTAGGCATGCGTGAGTTAAATACTTGGTGATGAGTTGGAAATCAAAGCATTGAAAATTAATTCAATGAAACAGTTTTCTCATTAAATTTTAATAACTCTTTGGAATATATGTAAGTAGAATTGTAGCTGAGCTTGTAAACTTAAACACAGATGTATTTTATTCTAACTTCTAGTCCCAAATCAAAACTGCAGCACTCTGATTCTTGACCCTTTTGTTATGTTATGACATACCTCACTTAAAGTAGTTACTCATAATATAGAAACAAATTATAACAAAGTAAGCTATAACATTGGAGATACCTGGCTATTAGTACCTGCCATCTTTACTGCTTTTAGGATAATTGGTGCAATATATAAAAAGACTTACTAGTATATATGTAATCTTTGAAAGCAATTTATTTATTAACCAGCTTGTCCTCTCTGGGAGGGATTAAATGTCAGCAGTGGTGAATTTGTGTTAATCAGATTGATGTAGACCGTCTGTTACTATTGATATCCATAGTTACAATGGTCTCTAGTACACTAGACAGGATTTTGGTTTCCAGTGTTACGCAGGACTGATACTTTTCATGTTTTATTTAACAATTTTAAATAAAAGTGTCCAACTCCATAACCTACTGACTAAAACATGAAGTATCGCAATAATAGGCATGCTTAACTGTGTATGTGGGAGTTTTCAGCTAAACAGCTAAATTACAAAAGAAGCGTCTTATTTTCCCCTTTCTTGCAGCTTAAGTCTGTCGTAAGAGTCTTAGACTCCTTCAGCCATGTCCCCAGAGAGAAAGTGAGGCTTTTAGAATACAAAACCAAAAAGCCTCACCCTGTGCTCCTATGACTGCAGGTTCTGGAGATTATCACTAGTCATGGGAAGGATGTCCTCAAGTTCTTTGGGGACAACCAGCAACTTAAAAAGCTGTGACTGGAGTGTACCATCTGAGACAGAGGTCTTGCAGCATTTTGGACTAGAAGAAAAGCCATTTGGCAATGACATCTCTTATGTGCTCCTCCTCCAAATAAATTGTCCAGCTGAGATGAATTTGGGAAGTGGGGATGAATACAGGAAAAGTTGTCATTTCTACAGAGCATTGTTAGAGGTGGTGGCACAGAGGCCTGTATGTTGAATCATCACTACATAAAGCAGAAGGAATAAATATTCAAAGTTATAAAATGAGTGTTTATTACAAAGCCTTTTTAAAATTATATGCCTTTTTCCACAGGGGTGTAGTTCCTTTCAGCCAAAGGAAGAAAATGCTAGAAAAGGCCAGAGCAAAAAACAAAAAGCCGAAGTCTAGTGCTGGTATCTCCTCTATGCCAAACATAACTGTTGGAACCCAGGCAAGTGCAGCTGTCACGTGGCATTTTAATCATGATGTATGATGAGTTTACAGCCTGCTGTTGAAAACAAAATGAAGGCTGCATTCTTGTTACGCCCAAAAGTTGTATCAATAGTATGGAATTAAAATAGTATGTTTTAATTATATGACTGTAAATTGGTGTGTTCTGTTAGTGTTGTCACCATTACATGTATGACTGATGGCTGCAAACATGGAGGAACAAGCTGTACTCATACGAAGTACTTCTGTTTTAACTTACCTACTGAGAGAGAATACGTATCGAAATAGGATTCTCAGTAGGGCAAATAGCTTTGTAAATTATTTGATGTTTAAGTGCCTAATACATTAGAGTCTGGGTTTGATTTATTTATGCAGTGGGATAGGCCTTTGGTTTGAAGCCTTCACCAGAAAGGTTAATAACTGGCACAGAGGGTTAGGATTCTTTGTGATTAGTATTAGAACTAGTATGAGACAAAACAGCTTCTTCCGAGGGAACACATTTCTTTCTGTTCCCAATCTGTTATAATTGACTCCAGGATGAGCCTTTGTTATTAGATGAATTGTTCCTTTTGTGATTGAGCATCTAAATACTATTTATTAAGCAATTGCACTGCTAAAGTGGTTGCTTTCAGCTGTGAATGGCACAAGAGTCTCTTTTTTTCCTAGAAAAGTGCGTAGTTCATCATGGTGACTTCCCTCTTCACCTAGTTCCATAAGCTTTATTTTTTGAGTACTGCATATGTCACCAAGAAAATGGCATGCATATATGACTTCTCTCAGTATAACCCGTTGTTCTCATAGAAAAAAATATTTCTGTCTGTAGGTGTGTTTAAGAAATAACCCCCTCTATCATGCTGGAGCAGTTGCTTTTTCAATCAGTGCTGGAATTCCTAAAGTGGGTGTGTTGATGGAATCTGTTTGGAACATGAATGACAGCTGTCGATTTCAGCTTCGATCACCTGAGAGCTTGAAAAACATGGAGAAAGCTAGCAAAACTACTGAGGCAAAGTAAGTGTTGAGAGCACACATGCACGCACACAGGACATTTATGTGGTATTCTCTTGAATTAATTGATTAAAAAATGAAAAGAAAAAAGGCTTTTGTCAGTTTGAACTTCCTGCTGCCTTTGTAAGATTCTAACTTTTTTGTTAACTCTGCTAGCTGTGCAGAAATGCTCAGTGCCAGAAGGGTGTCTCAGTTGTGTGAAACAGCTATGCAAATATGAAATGCAGAAGGAATATTAGATTTAAGATTTTCCTGCAGTGTTTCACAAAGTTTCCAAGATTTTATATTTTAATAACTAAGTGGTTTTGTTATGGACCTATTTTCAGGCCCTTCATGGCATTGAGAGACCTGTTTCAGTCCCTTCATACTCTGGGGATAGGAAGAGGAAATCAGGCTGACAGTTGCCATTTAAATGTTTCTTAAAACAGGATTTAAACCATTTCAAGAATAGCTTGAAAAAGTTCAGCCGCTCTAGCTAGTGTTTCAGGTTTCTGTACAAAGCTAGTAATTATTCTTGTCTTCAGATGAGGCACATCTAAAGATGTTTATTTTCTATAATATTGTATCTATGCTCAGTTAATATTATCAAGCTAATATCTGATAAATCAGGATAACACCATTCCCAACATCAGATATATAGTCTTGTCAATTAGGATGGAGTATGGAGTTATTTCATTAAAGTGTAATTAAAGAAATGTGGCTGGGATGTCATTCTCAGGGAAAAAAAAAAATCACCTTTTTCCTTCTTCATGCTAAATTATATCATTTATTCCAGACCTGAAAGCAAACAGGAACCAGTGAAAACTGAGATGGGGCCTCCACCATCCCCAGCTTCCACTTGTAGTGATGCATCCTCAATAGCAAGCAGTGCATCTATGCCATATAGTAAGTAATATGTAGCTCATAGCAACATAAAATATTTGTGTAGATAGAAGTTTTCATAAAAGGCAGTTCTACAAAGATTCTGTACTAATTTCAGAATCCCTTTTGGTCTTTCAGTCTGAACTGCAGTGTATGTGAAAGCTCTGTAATAGACATTAGATAACCTGTGAGTTGTCAGTGTTAAATTTAAGAATATTAATATAAGCAGTGACTACTTGATGAAAAGTATATCTAAGCAAGCATAACAGTTCTCAGAATCAAAAGTATCTTTCTGGAGGTGATAAAGAGGAAGTTTGAAGATAAAGTTGCTTATGTGTAATTGCAATATAAGAGTGAGTTTCTTTACAGCTGAGAAGTTGAACTTGTTTCGGAAAATTCCCTTTAAGCTGTTATTACACAGTTTGTCTTGCAGGTGAATAGGATATAAGAAGGAAATTCTTTCCTGTTAGGGTGGTGAGGCACTGGAGTAGGTTGCCGAGGGAGGTTGTGAATGCTCCATCCCTGGCAGGGTTCAAGACCAGGTTGGACGAGGCCTTGGGTGATATGGTTTAGTGTGAGGTGTCCCTGCCCACGGCAGGGGTGTTGGAACTAGATGATCTTAAGGCCCTTTCCAGCCCTAACTATTCTATGGTTCTATGAACTTCAGTGAATAAAGCAGTAATTCATAGTCTATTACATAAAATGCTTAGAACTAGACTTCACTAATGCAGAAAAGCAGTGAGAGAAGTCTTACAGTACAGGTTGTACTTAAACCTAGAAGGCTATGTTATAATTTATGCAACTTATCTCTTAAGCATTTTTTTCTGTCGTTTAAACCATACACTTATAAACAGTTGATTACAATGCTGTCATTTCAAGAAATCTCTCTGCTCCTGTTTAATTGTTCATATACTACAGTTCTAAAAAGCATTCATCTGGAGAATCAGATGGCCTCATTCAGTGGCCAAGAATCTCGTATGCTCAGATCTGTAGTACTAATTAATTTTTGCTGCTGATTTCTTCTCTTCTGCTGTTCTTTTAACTGTCATTTTTCCCTGACTGTAATTTTGCTTGAGATTTTGTACTAGTGTTAGAAGTTAACTTCACAGCTGGCTTAGAAGTTTTCTGCTTCTGACTTTAAATATATTGATAATTATGCTGTATACTCAATTCAGGAGATTGAAGGTTCTTGTCAGTGTTAAGTAAGCCATGTTATGTGTTTAAATTTGATCCCAAGTGTTAATACAGCTATTGTTCAGATAATATTTTTGCAGCAAATCTAACTATTGCGATTACTATTAGCCCAAATAGCTATGTTTCTGCCTCATTTGCTACTCTTCTAGATGTTTACCAGAAATTCGTATGTAGAGGACAAAGTTTATTTGTAAAGGTGATAAAAAGCACTGAGCAGGGTTGAATGATGTCATGATGTCAACCTTTTTCATCAAAGCTTAAATACTTAACCCTGATGAAGCAATTTATTGTATTCTAGTTATTTTGCTTGAATGTCCTTAAAAATTGCTTTTTATCAGATAGGCTTTATTAGTGCTAATTCACAGAAAAACATGGAAGTGGCATGGTGTACTGTTAGGTAGCTCTGACTTTTAAAGTCAGATTCTTGTTAACCTCTTGTGAATTTCTGGATTGGACTGTTCATAATCTTTTTTGTGGGACAGGTTTGATGTTTGAACATTGCATTTTGATGCTTTGATTAAATATTTCAAGTCTGTCTTTTTTGGTAATAACTTTTTTTGTCTCAGAGCGACGACGATCTACTCCTGCCCCAAAAGAGGAGGAGAAAGTAAATGAAGAACAGTGGTCTCTGAGGGAAGTTGTATTTGTGGAAGACGTTAAGAATGTTCCTGTTGGCAAGGTTTGTCTAAAATACACTGTCCCACCATCTTTGTGGAGGGAAAGAAAAAGTTTTCCCTTTTAGATAAGCTGCTAAAAGAATCATAGCTTTGGGGATGCTGCAGAATGTTTATGACTAGACTTTTGTTGCATCTTTGCTTGTCCATAAAACAATGAACACATAAAAGACTGAATGTGTTGTGAATAGAAAGTGATGAATCTTAAAAAATAATATTCTGATACTCTAGGTTGAACCACAGTATTAAGAAAAGCAGCTGTGGTTTTATCCAGAGGATTATTTTTGGTGACTTAAGCAATGGTTCTTACTTCTCCAGTGAGATTGTGAAGAGTTACATGTGTTGTGACTGACTTTCACATATACAGCAACTTAATATTCAGGTGAATCTCATGTAACATACTAACAGATTTATTTTTTATTTTATTAATTAGAAATGCTACGCTTCATTAGTAGGACTGTAAAGTTGTTTGATCTATTACTTTATTTTGCCCTTGTAATTTTTTCATTTTCTCTCTAGTAAACCTTTGCTCTTAGTGCTGTAGAGGGAAACACTGTTTCTCCTTTGGCATTGTAGTGTGATGTTAGGAGGGATCAGGTCATCTAGACAGTTCTCTGATTGGCTTTTCAAAAATCAGAACAGGAAAGCCAATAAAGGTTTTGTACAAAATGAAGAGATTGGGTTGCTTTCTGCTGGATTCAGAGAAGATAAAAAAAAAAAATGTTACCAGAAGAGAAAATAACTGTCCACACTAGGCACGTGGATTTAGTCCTTCTGCTTACATCCCTAATGGTTTACTTGTTCAGGAGTGGAAGATTTGCCTTGAGCAGTATCTTTGAAAGGAGAAGGCCCACAGTGAATTTTCATTATCAATTTTGGGTCATTTCTGCAAAAGGGAGTGTGGAGCAAGTTAAGTCATTGAAATACTCAAGTTTCTATAAATGAAGTTTTGAGATCTAATTGAAGTTGCTTAAACCATTGTTTGCCTCATATCAGTTTTGGGAAAGCCCTGTTGTCTCTATCTGTCCTTCATGTTTTGGATCCTAAGATCTTCAAGACAGCGAGTTTTACTGTTTCTGTATACAGTTGTAAAAGTGTCTTTGTGCTGTGTCAAGAGCTACTATAACAAAGAAATGAGTAAAGTGTAAGTCTGCTAGATACACTCTTGGATTTAGTCATCTTTCTCCTTGGAATATATTCCAGTCTCATTACCATTTAAATCCGTCATGGGCTTGGAGCAAAACTAAGCCTTTGTTCCTTAAAGTATGTCATTACATGGAGGAGACGATGATTATAAGATTATCCACCTAATGGAAGACTGAAATAATGAAAAATCTTGGCACTTGTTTCTTCTGTTGTCTGCAGTGGTAAGAAATATGATGCAGTCATCTTTCACTGCCATTTAGAAAAGATACAGGCTGAAATAAGCCTTCGTTACTGCTCACTGATATCAGGGGAATAGAAGTTGCTTTTGTCCATCCCATGCACTTTCAGATACCTGCCCGCATTAGCTTCTGGATCTCCTCTACTGGAAGGCTTAAATGGTGTTTTGAACCACAGTTAGAACAAAAGGGTAGAGAGCCTGGGTTGGAGCTGCCTTTTCTTCTTTGGTGTTTTGTTTTGGTCTGAGGCTTTCTATTGGCAGTGTCCAGGGCCTCCCCAAGCGACTTCTGTTCATGAAAGTTATCCTTAATCCGGTGAGACTTCCATGTATTACCAGTTTTGCAGATCCTATGCCCAGAAAGTTTATCAAGTACTAGAGATCTTGTGGAACATGAATTTCAGTAGAGTAGTTGTTTAACTTGTACTTTGTATTGTTTCAGTCAGTCGCTTGAACATTGTATTTTTTGTTTGATTTCTGTCTGAGATTGAAGTCTTTCATTGAGAAGGTTAAATTGAAAGAGCTCAGGCTGGATAGAATCCCAGAAGAGTTATCTATTAGGAAAGAATTATCTATCTATTAGGAAATTTTTTAATCTTTTTAATCTTTAAACTTTTAATCTTAATTTTAAAGAAATGTGTCGGTATTTCTTTGGAAGTGCTTATTCTACTTTGAGGGTAGAGGGAGGAGCCTTTTCTGTGATGTTAAAATTTTTTCCATTCCAACAAAGAGATAAGACATAAAAATTATGTTTACCTGGTTTTCTGCTGCTGTGTCTTTAGAGAGAATATGGTGATTCTGGAGAGGGAAAGAATCTACAGATGATTGGTGGATCCAGACAGGTTTACTGCTGAAAGGCTCAAGTGCTGGTAGTCAACTTAGGCTTAGTAGCCTCTAAATATACCAGTCTTTAATGTGATTTTTAGTGAACAACCATACGAGAGAACAGGGGAGGAGAAGTGGGGCTCAGGATCTGCTTCCACTTTTTGAGGAAGGGACTTCAGAGGAATGTTTTCTGCCAGTGTGCTTTGGCATTGTGGCTTAAAGGAGTGTGCTGGTGGGTTGATATAAGGGTAAAGGAGACAAATAAAGACATAAAGAATGTATGTCCATCTTTCAGCTTATCAATTTCTTTTTCTTTTACATTAAAAAGAAGGATCAGATCTCTTTATCCTGTAGCTGAAAACGCTCTGAAATGGATCTTGCATTTGGGGAAGAAAACCTTTAGACTTCCATTTTTGTTGCTTAATTTTAATTTGTTTGATTCCATTATTTTAGTTTAGTCCTCATAAGGCAAACATTGCCTGTAGAGTTCTGTAAAATGCTTGTTTCTAATTGATGAAACTTTTGCATTAGCAATATGAATGGTATAAGTACACTAGTTCTGTAAGCTAAAGTGTTGACATCCTTTAGACTCTTGCATTTTATTTTTATTAATGTATTTTTCAATGAATTCAGACTTACATAATTTCAATTAAAGAAGCAACTTACCTATCTTGTTCAGTGCCAATCCATTATACCACATCTCTGTTTTGGAGCTTGTTATGTACAATTCCTATCAGGTGTTTCACTCAGGCTCCTAGTTGCTTGCTGCGTCAATGGATAGTTTTATTTTCTTTCTGTGCAAAGGCCAGTAGCCATACTAGTAGCTATTTAGTTACAGAACTGCATTTTAGTTACCTTATGAAGAGGTGAAGTTCTTCTCAGCCAAATCAAAGTAAATGTATTTTCCACTTTTTAAAGCTACATGATTTTTTTTCTTGAACCATAAAATGGGAAAGAAAAAATATTTGGCATGTGGACTTTGAAACAGTCACCATAGAGTTCCAGCACTTGAAAAACTGGAACATTTCTCTGAACATGTGAAAAGTGATGCAAGTGGTAACATTGCATTAAGAGCAGACAGAAAGCATGTAAAAGAAAACTTCTAATTATGGAGATAGGAAGCTTTAAATATTTGGAGATTGTGCCTTTTCTTAAGGTGTGTTTCTTCCCCCCACCCCAGCCCCTGATTATAAATTTGAAACGTAGTAAATGAGATTTCATACATTTTGCTAGAGGTTGGCCATTTACAATCTTCTGTTTGCAGAAGCAGCCCAAATTTGTAAAGTGTTTTTAGCAGCATTTAGTCGTTAAAAAAACAATCCCTACATGTCAGAGTAGAAGCTGTGGCTGTGCCATTGGCATGTGATATCAGACTTACGAGTTAGTCTGATTACCGTGAAAACATCTAAATGTACCTTGATTAATATTTTTTACAAAAACATTGTTTTTGTGTAGTGTTGTCTGGCAAGTCTCAATAGAACTCAGCCCTTGTAGTGTCTAGATCAGAGTTCATGGATCTTTAGAGTAGGTCTGAATTTTGAAACTTCTGGGTAGTATTGTTACAGCCATCGGTGATTCTCTAGTACTTGTACTAGGGTCTGTGCTCTGAGAGGGAATTTTCACTATGTGGGGAGCAAGTGCTTTGACTCTGTCTACAATAAACTTTGTTACTAATACTTTCATATTTGTTTTTTCTTTTCCTGATAAAGGTCTAATTTATTTTGAAGCAAATCAACCTATACTGTTTCTGTTCAAAGCTTTTGGTAAAACTGTAATGTGTTCTGCTTGTAGGTGCTAAAAGTGGATGGTGCTTATGTTGCTGTTAAATTTCCGGGCACGTCCAGTAATGCGAACTGTCAGAGCAGTTCTAATTCAGATCCTGATCCTTCTTCTCTTCTCCAAGACTGTAGGCTGCTCAGAATAGATGAATTGCAGGTATGTCTTTGTGAAACACTTTAAAAAAAGGTTTGGGTATTCTGAAATGTCAGCACTGGGAGTTTAATTACATCTTAAAATTTAATGCGTGTTTTCAGGTTGTAAAAACTGGTGGAACTCCCAAAGTTCCTGACTGTTTTCAGAGGACACCTAAAAAGCTGTGTATTCCTGAAAAAACAGAGATCCTTGCAGTAAATGTAGATTCAAAAGGTAAGTAGGACTTACCCTGTAAGATACTCTGTTAGAGCCTTTATTACCTGTTTCTCTTCCTAGTGGAAACCAACCATTGTCAAACTAACATAAGCTGTTGTTTCCATTGATACTGGTGATTCCTTAAAAGTGCTTTAGTTAGGAGTTCTTTTACTGGATGCGATCAGTAAAAGACATTAACATTTTTCTTCGTGTATCTTTGAAGGAGTGCATGCTGTTCTGAAAACTGGGAACTGGGTTCGATACTGCATATTTGACCTTGCCACAGGAAAGGCTGAACAGGAAAATAATTTCCCTACTAGCAGCATTGCATTCCTGGGGCAGAATGAGAGAAGTGTTGCTATTTTTACAGCTGGACAGGTTTGTGGTTTTGTATCTCAATAATTTAACCTCACTGCACTTAACTTTCCATCATCTTTGAATAGGATGGTACAGCCTTTTGTAGGGCTTTTCCAAAGACTGGCAAAGAAATAGTTCTTCAGATGGGTTATGAAAGACTTGCTGCTACCATAAATATTTTTAAGGCATGATGGAAATATCAGTCTAACTCACTTAAGCACTTCTAATAATCTCACTCAAATTCTACCTTGAATACAGAGTAAAAAAGGGGGAAAAACTTGACAGTAGTTCCTGTGTTAGTGTATACTTGTCATCTAGTTATACTTTGAAATTGGGTCAGATGAAAATCCACTCCTTCAGAATAAATGGAAATATTAAGAAAAACCCAACTGTATTTGACATTAAAAACGATATATTGAAGTTTTATGCAACTCTTTCTACTATCTGGTGTTAAGTATCTTATCTGATTATACAACTTGATTACACTGTGCTAGGCCTTCATGAGGAGGGCTGATTAAAAAATACTTGAACTCTTCTAGTAACTTCTGCAGATGTGATACATTTTGCTTAGGATAGTCGAAGGAAATACTTTTGGCAAAAGAACTGAAATAGAATGTTTCATTTTAATATATTCAACTTTCTCTGAAGCATTTAAGTAAACTAAAAGTATAGGTACTATGAGTTTCATTGGTAAAGAATATAAAGCATCAGGAAATACTTTTAATAGTATTTAGTACGTTAAGCACATTTCAAGCATTTGAGAAAGGAAGTGTGGTATCTTATTCTGCCACTTGTCATGATAGGAGACAATGATCTAAGTGAGAATTTAGGGTAAACTGTTGTCATTACTGGCAGTCAAGCAGAACTGGACCTTTTGGGACAGATAATATTCATAAATTGTAGAGACTTAATGATAAAAACTTTTTTTTCCAAATGTAGGAATCTCCTATTGTTCTTAGAGATGGAAATGGTACAATCTATCCAATGGCAAAAGATTGTATGGGTGGGATACGAGACCCTGACTGGCTTGATCTTCCACCTATTAGTAGTCTTGGAATGGGTGTTCATTCCTTAACAAATCTTCCTGCTAACTCGACCATCAAAAAGAAAGCTGCTGTTATCATTATGGCTGTTGAGGTAAAGTATTCTCTTTACTACAGAACTATGTACTTTTTTTTCCTCTTGCATTAATAAAGTTATGTGTAAAGCAACTTTGTGTTTAGATACCGATTTGTAATTTCACTATTTCAAAGAAACTGATTTCAACTGAAGATTTTCTTAGAAACAAGAAAGTACAAATATGTTTCTACAGTAGAGTGAAAGATCCATTTTGAGCATTACTTTTAAAACTGTTATCTTTTTATGCTTATTGCCAGTGTACAGTTTTATTTGTTTTATGAGTGTATAGTTTTTTACTGATGGATCCAACAACTTGTTTTCTTGTGTATCATATATTTGGACCATACATTAGGAAATTAAGCAAAGATATTCTGTCCTTCTCCCCAGTCACCTGTAGAGTTCTGTACTCATCTGTGCTACTGTATGAATAGGTCTGTTGTGAATTTATTTATCAAACTTGTATAAAACCACAAGTAATTTGGTGCACTTAGATCTGCTGTGTGCTGTGCTGCCACCAGGAGGTACTGTGTACCTGTTAGACTATGATTCATTTCACAGTGGAGTATTCCAGCGCTGTAAAAAAACTTGTTGTATATGGGGTGAGCCTCCCAGACCTTCAGCAACTTCTGTTCATTCGCTTTTCAGCATGTATATCACTTGTTTAAAACAAATAGGTAGGAGCTAATTGATGTAGACTCCTTAGTTTTTCAGTTGTACCACTTTTCCTGTTACATGTAGCCATGAAGTAATCTGTTTTAAGAACCCAGCTCTGAAGCCAAAGGCATAGTTTTGTGAGCCTGATAGTTTTGGCTGCTTAAGCTTCTCCTTTCCTTTTAATTTGTCTGTGCCCTGAATGCTTGCTGATTTCTGTTTTTTTTTATCAGTGGTATAATTGAGATGATGTGTATTCTCAGCGGTTCCTGTACTAACTTCCAGCTAATGTCCTAGATTTAGGCCTTTCTATTAATTCCAGAAAACTGGAAGTTAGGAAGCTTGTATGTCTGCCTTTTGTATTTTAAATTGTTAAAATACTTTATTCTTTTGAGTACAGAAACAAACTTTAATGCAGCACATTCTTCGATGTGACTATGAGGCTTGCAGACAATACCTGATGAATCTTGAACAAGCAGTTGTCTTGGATCAGAATCCACAAATGCTGCAGACATTCCTTGGCCATAGATGTGATGGAAACCGCAATATTCTGCATGCTTGCGTGTCTGTATGCTTTCCAACCAGCAACAAAGAAACAAAAGAGGAAGAGGGTGAGCTCAAAAATATAATGAAAATACTGTGAAAATAAACTTTTTATACATTTTCAAGAACATTTGAAATAAAGGCTGTATTCTTCCTGTACAGGTGTCTTAAAGTTTGGGACCTAAAATAGGTCCTAGCCTTTCAAAGGTGCTGTGACAACACTGTTATTACTCTCATGAGGATTTGTAAGAATTGTCTAGTTAAGAATACTAAACAGTTTTTATTGATTCTAAAGAACAAACTTTTCACATCCACATGTTGATTGTGGATGAAAACAAATGTTTTTCCACCTTTCTATCACTAGTATCCCTGTTATTTCACTAACAAGCTTTTAAGAGAAACAGTATTCAATATTTTTCAAGTTTTGTAGTATATGTTAATGCCTTCAGTAGGAAATGCTACTTGCAGTTGACATGTATTAAGAGATGTGAAAGAATGGCCTTCTGTTAATGCCACTTACTGACACAGTTAAATACTGTTATGTAAGAAGTATGCTAACAGAGCAAGGTTGCTAAGTCAAGCACTCAAAAATTAGGAAATGCCAGAATGAAGTTTACCCCTGTGCTGTGCATGGGTGTGCATTGTGAAATGGTCTTTAATTACACCGTCATACTATTTTTTCCACAGGACTACCTCATTCAGTGCACAAGATGGACGGTGCTCACCGAATGGGTAGCTATTCAATATTTCTTTTTATCCTCATCATTCAGTGTGTGGCCCCATTCCTTATTTATTGCACACCATACAAACCCTGCACTGGATAATGAATGAACTTCCTTGTGGGATTTTGTATGGTGCTGTCATTGAATTTTAGTCATTTATAGACCTTAATTGTTCCTCATAACCCTGTTTATAAAATGGGGGTAATGCTGCAGCTTTCTCATCTCTTGCTTGAAGTTTTATTATAGTTTGAAGTTTTTATGTATTCAAAGCTATTAACTAATTTTGAAGGTTCTGCTTGAGAAGCCTAGGGCCTGGTCTAATTTTTTTTTTTAGTAGGTATTATTTCAAAACACTTTATTCTACAGCTGGATTACTGGTACTTTTAGTTGTTCTCTGAATGTTAATTATTTCTGTGAGTTGGGCACCTTTCAGGTGTCTAGAAATGAGTAAAATGTATCATGATCATAGTGCTGTGTGTTGTTAGATGTAGCAGAAATAGGTTCCAGTTCTCCAAAGTGGTGTTCAGTGGCATTAAACAGAAGACAGTGCTTCCCCCTCTCCTTGCCAAGCTGTCGCTGCCTTACTACGCAGCTTTCAAATGTTGTAGCAAACAAGGCATAAACAGCTTCCTCATTGTACAGCCCTTCATCTTTAATGTGTCGTCCATCCTGTGCACTGATTGAGGCAGGGGTCTTGTTGTGGGGGCAAACAGCTCCCCCCTTCCCTCCAAAAAAACCCCAACCCAGACCAACCAAACAAAACCTAACAAAGAAAGATTATTTTACTGTAAGCACGCAAGGAAGCAGAAATAAGGATGCATGGGCAAACTTAATCTGACTTTTCCTAATTTGAGTGCTTGTCTTTGCAATCTTGACGTTTTTTCAGTAACTTCATTTGGATGTAATTTAACTTTCTGAAAAATGAAAAACATGAACCTGATAGACTTCTAACACCCCTCTGCCTCTCTCTTTCCCATCATAAAAATTCTTTTAAAAGGGGATTCATATCTTTAGAGTCAAGTCACATCCACCTTCTGCTGTAACTGTTAGCAATGGATATTAAGACAAGCTTATTTTCTGTTCATCATCTGGAGGGCAGTGCTGATTAATGTTACTGTCTGTAAGTTGTGCAGCCATCTGTTAAACTGAAAAGACGTTTGATTTAGGAGTTAAGGCTTCAATTGCAGACTCTGGATATGATGTTCCTTAACAATTACAAAACATACTGCTCCTTTCCAGCTAGTACCTGCCCGAGATTCTTCACTCTTCTTCATACAGATTCCTCCTTAAGTGCCAGAAAGGGAATATTATGGGCAGGGATGAGCTTTTTCATTCTTGGATCCTGTGCCTAGTTTTGCCATAGCTCCTGCAGTGCTGGATTAAAGAATTGCAGGAAAAGTGGCCCCAGACCTGCAAAACTGCTCTGTTTCTCTGTGATTTAGTATCTCCTTAGTCTTGCCAGTAGAGAGGATCTTGGAAAAGACACATTTAAAAGAAAGGTCCAAAACATGTCAAATCATTAAAGAGTCATGATACTAAATGTCAGATAATTTTACCGAACACATACAAACTGAGGGTTTTTTCTAGAGAACTGGGACAAAGTTCATTGGACAAATTAACAGCAAATTACCCTTAAAGCCAAGGCATTTGCAGTAGGTGAGTCTCTGAAAATGAATAGTGACTTCAGGGGCAGAGCAGTGAAAATTCAGCTGCAGTTTACTGCTGGACGAAGGACAGGTGAAATCTGTTTGTTGCAGGGAACAGTTGTATTGCTTTGTATTGCTAGAGGATCACTCTCAAGAGCTGTGACCCCCTTTGTGAGGGCTCCAGAAGTACTGTGTGATCACAGTGGCTGCTTCAAGTCGTACTGTAACTGTGTAACTCGGCAATTTTTTACATTCTGTATAGCACTTGGCACAATTCAGCCATGTTATGTCGAGGACTTTTAGACATCATGGTACTTAAGGGTTTAGATGTTGGAAGAAATGCTCGTTTTGTCTTATGTAAACTGAGTGTGCTACCTTATTATACTCGTAACACAGTTTTCCTAAGCATGCTTGTAAGTAGAGTATCTTAGAAACTCACGACTTTGCATTGTTGTCCATAGCTGCTCATTGTGAAGTGTGGGGAGGGTATTTTTACGGTGTTCCGGTTATTTTTTTGGTTGACAATACTTTTGAAGCCTTGACTCAGGAAGTGTCTGGAATCAGCTATGTGAGATGTCTTTATCTCTTGCTGATACTGAAAACTAAAAGCTTATTCTGCAATTTGAATGCCTTCAGTTTCCTTCCTTGATGGCCTTTTAGCAGCCAAACCCAGTGAAAATCATGGTTAAGCTTGTCCAAAATAAAAATTTATATATGAATCTGTCCCTCTAAAAAATATAAATTAATAAAAATAACGCAGGGAAGGTTTTATGATTAGTGATGTTTCATACTTTAGTCCTTCCTTATAATTTTCCCAAGTAAAATGCTGGCACTAATGCTTTTTCTCATCTTTCAGAAGCAGAGCGCTCTGAAAGGAACACATTTGCGGAAAGGCTCTCAGCTGTGGAAGCTATTGCAAATGCAATCTCTGTGGTATCAAGCAATGGGCCAGGAAATAGGGCAGGATCATCAAGCAGCAGAAGGTAAACTGACTAATGCTTTATTCTTGTTTTCTGTATGCTGATTTCCATATTAATTACCAATCTCAGTGATTCTTTCCTTCAGTCTAGTTAGACAATGGGCTCTGTTGCTACTTGCAAGTCAGATTTCACTTCTTCAAGTACCAAACTAGAGTTCTAGTGGGTTTTTTGAAGCCATTTCTGGTGTGAAAACTAGTGGTGGGAGGATAAGTTCTAGTCCTCTTTACTAAGGGGAATTAAATTTTATTGCGGAAGTACTGTTATAGTGTCCAGGCTTTTTTGCTTTTAAGAGAATTTTGAGGGAGGTGGTCTCTTACACAGACAAAGAATACTGCAGTCAACATGACACCAGTGGGAAAGAACTTAAGTTGATTCTTTTTACCCTAAGTATTTATATTGTAGTGGGAGTCCTTTGTATCTAGGTGGCTCTAAAGGATAGGTTCCTGACCATGACAGAATCCTAATTTCTGATGAAATGTGTGTTGTTCTTCTTTCCATGATGGAAATAGAGTGGTGCTCTCCGTGAGGGAATTTGATGGTTATCTGTACTGAGTTCTAGTTAGTTCAGAGAACTCTGGAGGAGGGCATAGTACATTTTTTTTTTCAGTTAGCTGTGTAGTCAAAGCAATTGAAATGAAAGGATGTTGTTATCCTTCTCAAGCTGCAGTTCTTACCCCCATGATATTTTTGATAACGGGAGATAAGTGTGAGGATTGAAACTTCCCCCTCGGGTTCTGTCGGAAACATTACTCTTAAGAGGTAGTGCATTAAAAAATAAAACAAAAACCAAAGCTACCTTTACGTTTGTATCTCTGTATCATACTGGGTTCTTTGGCTTCTACCTCACTCCTACTACCTTTCCCTCTAGGAAGATGATGCAGCATTTCTCGAAACTGTATTGACTGTTCTCAGTAAAGTAGTGTTTCACGTTAAGTAACCTTAAACAAGTAACTCCTTTCAGATTTATTTTTTTTTTTCAAGACCCATTTTTATTCTTTCATTAACCTCTTCTTGCAGTGAGATTAAAAAAAAGCCCAGCAGCAGCAAGAGCCAATCCTTGCACAATAACACCCTAGCAATGAGTTTAGGGTAAAACCAATGTCAAATAGAAGTAATAATACCCCTCAGCTTATGCTTTTTATTCTCATTATTCTTTACGCTGAAAAAAAATGGAGATAAGAAGAGTTTGGTTTCCTTTTTCAATGTGCAATTCTGTGTTTAAAATGTTCTAATTAAAAATACAGTCTCATTTTCATTTATACCTTTGTTCTGTATTTAGTTTGAGATTAAGGGAAATGATGAGAAGATCTTTGAGAGCTGCTGGATTGGGCAGGCATGAAGCCGGTGCTTCATCAAGTGATCACCAGGACCCAGTTTCTCCACCAATAGCTCCTCCCAGCTGGGTTCCAGATCCTCCGGCAATGGATCCAGGTAAGTGTTCTCATGTATTATATTAAGACTGTAGAATGAAAGATTTAATAAAGGCAACTATGGCTTTTAAGATGAATCACTTAAATTCAGCTTGAGACTGAAATACCTTATGTCATTGAGGTAGCAAGCAGTCACTGAGGTAGCTTTTGAGAGTTTACTTAGACTTAACGACTGGTTTTTAGTCCAGTATGTGTCTTTCTAATGCTGGTGTCAAACTTCTGCAAAGTGTGTTTTGTAACACTGAGTTACATTACTAATCAAGGAATATGGCCATCTGTAGGAAGTGCCAGTTAAATACAGAAAGCCTGCAGTGTGCTAGACATTGCAGAAAGAGCATGTTGTTAGGGATGTTTTTATGTATTGATATACATCCTGCTGTTCTGTTTACTAAAAGATGGTGACATTGATTTTATCCTGGCCCCCGCTGTGGGATCTCTTACCACAGCAGCGACTGGCACCGGCCAAGGACCTAGCACCTCCACGATACCAGGTGAGGACATACTGCTTCTCTGACTATGCTTTGGAAGGAAAATTATCTCAAAAGCTGTTTTTGCCTGCACAGACTTCCTGCATATGAAAATGCCTCTTATCAGAGCAAGATTGGATTGAAGCAGAATTTCACAAGTGTGCAGAAAGTAAATGAAGCACCAGGCTGTGTTTTATGTAAAAATTATTTTTACCTTGGGAATGGAAAACATGTAAAAATATGGTAATCAGTATGGAACTGGAATTACTGTCTGTATTTCAGAATGTGATTTGGAACTGAAATTTACTTCAGTGAAATGTTGCTGAAACTGGCAAACCATTGACTAGTCAGGCTACTGATTAATTACCCCAGTGAAACATTGAATTGTTTGTTTTTAATAAGTAGTCATTTTTGAGGAAAAACTGTTTCTCTGCAACTTTTCTTTTTTCTCATTACAGGTCCTTCTACCGAGCCATCTGTAGTGGAATCAAAGGATCGGAAGGCAAATGCTCATTTCATACTGAAATTACTATGTGATAGTGTTGTTTTACAACCTTATCTTCGAGAATTGCTGTCAGCTAAGTAAGGATTTTCATATGAATTCTCAATATCCTTTGTAATGTTATACCACATGAAATTTATTACATAGAAGCCTTTTAGAAAAGGTTATTTAAAGGTGCATTAGTTAAATTGGAGAATGTTAGACTATTGGCTGTATTTGTGGCCTACCATCCCTTAACAATAGGTCTATTTCACAAAAATAAAACACATAAAAGAGTGCTTATTCACTCTGTGGTTTTTCTGTTTGCACAAGATTAGCAGTGCTAATTTTTCATAGTTTATTTCCTACCTTTCTTGTTAGAACAAAAAAATTCAGTGTGTTTTAACTTGTCTGCTGTTCTTATCCCTAGGGATGCAAGAGGCATGACACCATTTATGTCAGCAGTTAGTGGCCGGGCATATCCTGCTGCAATTACAATTCTAGAAACTGCACAGAAAATTGCTAAAGGTACACCAGTTTCAGTAATTACTAGCCTGTGGTTTCCTTCTAAAGTTCTGCATGTGTGCAGATTCATTATTAACAGTGCTTTTTTGAGTGTGGAATTACATGTGTTTGAGCAGCGGGTAATGGTGGTGAACATCTCTTTCCAAAACACTGCATATTGCTTTATGTTTTGGAAATGTGCCTCTTAAGGAGTATCTTCCTCTTTTGCAGTGAGTATATTACAATAGATTTCTATGAATATTACTGCTTTTGTGCTCTTCCTAGTCTTTTCAGCATTTCATTGATTTACAGACATCAGTGGGTTATGGTACTGCTTTTCAGTAGCTCAGAGGTATCACCTGGAACTTCTCTTTGAATTGGAAAAAAAACAATATGATAAAGCACTGTGCCAAGCTAGATCGTGTTCTTGAAAAGACTTCTGTATAAACACATTTTGTGACTCTCTTTCAATGTTGCTATCTAATTGTTTAAGAGAAAATATATGAAGTTGAACTCAACAAGAGACTTCAGCAGATTAGAGCTGCGGTGTGACAAGGCCTTACAGGACTGTGGGTATTCCTTATAAGAATATTGCCCGTGAATTACTTTTTAATCCTTCAAAATAGTGGTCCACTGACTTGGTTAGAATGTCAGTGAATTTAAAAGTGGGGCAGAGTTGGTGGTTGTATTTTTCAGTCAGGATTTTGAAGCAGCATCTGTAAGAAATACCTGTAACGTGATGAGCAGAAAGCTTTCTCAAGCAATTGTGACAGAGACTTTATTCAAAAGTCTAATTCTGTAGGGGATTTTGTAATGGTAGGTGTTTGTACAGTATTGGTTCTGTTGGTGGGGTGTTGTTATTTTGGGGGTGGTTTTTAACACTGGCATTTGATTGTTCTTTTAGCTGAAGCAACTTCCAGCGAAAAAGAAGATGATGTGTTTATGGGAATGGTTTGTCCTTCTGGTACAAATCCAGATGACTCTCCTTTGTATGTTTTGTGTTGTAATGACACATGCAGTTTTACATGGACTGGTGCAGAACATATTAACCAGGTGAGGCTTTTTGTTGTGTTGTGTTTTTTTTTTTTCCTTAAGTAAATAGGAAGGTGTTTCAATCATGGATTGTGTTAGTCTACTAATCTAATCTTCAAATTATTAAAGTTGCATTGTTTAGTCTGGTATGATCATTGCCTCCTCTAATTGCTTTGTACTCTTAAAGCTGGCTGTGTTGGTCAGAGTATGGCTCTTTGTGAGTGTGGCTCTTTCCCCTCTGGCTAACTTTGGCAATTTCATGGAAACAGCTTTTTGCAAACACTGAATATTCAAACTAACAATGAAGTTTCACTTTCTGGAATTAACTTAATTCTAAGTGAAGGCATGAGTTCGAGCAAGTGCTTTTTTCACTGTAACCTGGAATACTGTGAGATTGCAAGTGCTGCAGGGAGAAAACTGTGTAATGTTTTTGGTAATGCTTTTTTTAGGATATATTTGAATGCCGAACATGTGGCCTATTGGAATCGCTTTGTTGTTGCACAGAATGTGCAAGGGTCTGTCACAAAGGCCATGACTGCAAGTAAGTATTGTATTCTCTTTCTTATAATGAAATCAGTATTTTGTGGGTTTGTTTACTGATAGTTAATTTTTTTTCCTTGAAGTGTTCAGATATTTGAGAACAGAAAATTAATAAAATATTTAAAATACCTTTCTTCTGCTCTGCAAGATTTGTTTTATGAGTTAGAATGGGAAGAGTAATCTGAAGCTGTCTTCTACTTTTCACTTTGTAGAATTTAGAGTGTGTAATTCTAATTCTCAAAGTGTTTTATATTCTGAGAATAATATATCTAAATAATAAATTTTTTAATTTTGGATGTCTCTAGCAGTTATCTGAAGGCAGTGAATCCTGATGACAGATCATTTTTGTAAACTTTTAGAAAAGTGTAGCCTATTAAATGCCTAGATCAACTGTAATAAAGGGAAAAGTGAGTAGGCAGTCAGAGGAACAGTCAAGAAGTCTCTGATCAGCCTGGCGAAAGCTTTGAAGCTGCAGAGGTTCTGTGGCACTGTTAGAGGGTGTAAATGTTACGGCATTAATATCCTAGCTATAATAAGCTAACAGATACAGTTATAACAGTGTTGTTACAATTCTTAGTGTTGTAGCAGTTACTGAGCTTTTACTGCATGTCATGAAGATTGGCAGCTTCCTTGGCTGGAAGGCTATTTTGGGGAAGGATAAATGGTCTTGGATGAGTTTCAGTTAGGTGCTATGAAAAGAAATGGGTGTAGGAAACAAGAACAGCAGATACCAGGTGTTGCCACACACAAACTACATTTCTCTTTTTAGCTAGGTTTTGACATCTTGCTGCTGCAATAAACAAAAAACTCTTACCAGGAATGTTAATGTGCACACTAAGACCCTTTGCCTGTGTAGAGAATGTTTGGTACGTTACTGAGAAGTGTTGCAGCTCACCTTTTCTATTTCTTGTAGACTCAAACGAACATCTCCAACAGCCTACTGTGATTGCTGGGAAAAGTGCAAGTGTAAAACGCTAATTGCTGGACAGAAGTCTGCTCGCCTTGATCTCCTTTACCGCCTGCTTACTACCACAAATCTTGTTACCATGCCAAATAGCAGGCAAGTTCATATTTGCAATGCCCAGGGTAGAATAATTGTTATTATTTTTGAATATGTGGTATATCATATCTCCACTAATCAATTTTTCATTATAGGGGAGAGCATCTGCTGCTGTTTTTAGTACAGACAGTTGCCAGACAAACTGTGGAACACTGCCAGTACAGACCACCTAGAATTAGGGAAGATCGTAATCGTAAAACTGCAAATCCTGAAGGTAAGAGCTGTTTCAGTGTAATAAATGGCAAATCCCATGTTTCAGTACCTCTTTCTTAAGTTGCTTTTTTGTCTCCTTAGATTCTGATATGCCTGATCATGATTTAGAGCCTCCTCGCTTTGCTCAGCTTGCTTTGGAACGTGTTTTGCAGGACTGGAATGCACTGAAGTCCATGATCATGTTTGGCTCCCAGGAAAACAAAGACCCGTGTGTATTTAGATATAGTTGTCAATGTAAAGTTTGATGTGATATTGGAGACCTGCTGACTTATATAAAATTCATTCCCTTTCTTTTTATTCTTTCCAAGTCTTAGTGCAAGCAGTAGGATAGGTCATCTTCTGCCTGAAGAACAAGTTTACCTTAACCAACAAAGTGGAACTATTCGCTTGGACTGTTTTACTCACTGCCTCATTGTCAAATGCACAGCAGACATTTTGGTAAGCACTTTTAGCCATATTTTACATAGATTTTCTGAATAATATGAAACTATAGATTATCTCTGGTGATATTCTTGGAGAATAATTTGAAAATGACTTGTTGGTTGTATTTTTGTAAATTTCTAGTGCTACAACTGTGATCTCCCTTTAAATCTTAATGTGTGTCTTGTTTTATGCTTCTGAATTACATGTCACTATATTGGGTTGTAATGACCTGTTTCTACAGCTCTTAGATACTTTACTGGGTACTCTGGTAAAGGAATTACAAAACAAGTATACGCCAGGGCGCAGAGAAGAAGCTATTGCTGTTACAATGAGATTCCTGCGTTCTGTGGCAAGAGTGTTTGTCATTCTTAGCGTGGAAATGGCTTCCTCCAAAAAGAAAAAGTAAGTGAAGTGGTGGGATGCCTGTGAGCATTGGCTGTGGTGGGTTTATTTTTTCAACATTTATTCTTTTATTAAATTAGTTGATAAAAATCAACAGTAGGCAGAAACATCTTAATTTGTGGTCTGTAGGCAGCATAATGCGGAAAGTTGCAAACCTCAAGCCTGCATGTTAGCTAATGATATGTCATGTAGCTTTTTAATACAAAACTTGTTAAACTTACATGTTCATACTGAACCTTTCTGTTTAAAATGTTAGGATTTTTGGAAGAAGGGAGTTTTAACTTAGAACTACAGTCTGTGATTGTCAGTAATAGATTTCGGTATTCAGCCTTAGTCTTGAATTATTGAAGGATGTTTTTAGCTGACTGGAATAGCTGTGCATAGTTGCTATAAATGCAAATGTATGTATCTGTTAAAAATAATTGTCTTGACTTTCTGGAGGGAAAAAATTAAAATTGATATTATTATATTACCATAATACTTTTTTTTGGTGGGGGGTGTGTGTGTTAAAAAGTTATTTAACCTTTATTTTTCTCTGTTTTTTTTCCCCTAGCAATTTTATTCCACAGCCAATTGGAAAATGTAAACGTGTATTCCAGGCATTATTGCCTTATGCTGTTGAAGAGTTGTGCAATGTAGCAGAATCTCTAATTATTCCAGTTAGGATGGGAATTGCACGTCCTACAGCACCCTTTACACTTGCTAGCACTAGTATAGATGCCATGCAGGGAAGTGAAGAACTGTTTTCTGTGGAGCCTCTGCCACCCAGACCGTCATCTGACCAGTCTAGCAGGTAAAATTCACTGAAGCTCACTATTTGTTCTTTTTAAAGACTTGCTAAAGGTGGTTTTGTTCTGAGGCTTTTTATTCTGGCCAAACGTTTTGGAAGTATTTTCCTACTGACATATTTCTACAGTAATTTTAGGTACATAATGACAGCCAAGGGTCCAACCTACTTTTGTTTTGTTTTTAAAGTTCTAGTCAATCTCAGTCATCCTACATCATAAGGAATCCGCAGCAAAGACGAATCAGCCAGTCACAGCCAGTTCGTGGCAGGGATGAAGAACAAGATGATATTGTTTCAGCAGACGTGGAAGAGGTTGGTTTTCTTTTTTTTGTATTTTTTTTTTTCTCAGCACACACCTAATGCATTAGCACATACTTTAATGTCTGAACCAGAAACACATGCATCAGGAACCCCGATTTGCAAAAGATAGAGTAGCACTTGAAGTAGCCCTACTGTGCCGTAAGCATATTGTTTTAGTAGAGGTTTGTAACTTGTTTTGTATTCATCAATATTTAGTCATTTTAGAGTATACCGTGTCTTGCATTTGACAGTTACAGTATGATTTAGAATACTAATTAATACATCTGTTATTTCCTTTTATATATAAACTTGTGCTATATTACAACTCCCTGTTAAAAACTTCTAAGTCTTTCATGCATGGTTGCTATTTCTTAGGTTCTATTAGAGAACTACAGGGTCTTTTATGAAGATGGTAGCTCTTCAATATTTAGAAACTAATTCTAGGTTTTACAGTCAGTTTTACCCTTTCAAAATTAAAATCTAATGTCCAGTGCTGTGTTTTATTTATGTGCCTGATTTTTTTTTTTTTCCCCCCAAAACTGTGGCCTGTACAAATGTAGACAAGTTTTGTGTGGCTATAAGTTCATTTTCTGTTCATGTCAATTCAATTGTGAGCTCATCTTTCTTGGATGTGAGGGGTTTTTTGTTTTCTTCTGTTTTTAATATAAATTTTGCTCTGAGTTTTTGAAAATATGTAGATTATGTCTGATATGGAAGATATTCTAGTATAAAATTACAATGCTCTTTCCAGGTTGAGGTGGTTGAGGGGGTAGCTGGTGAAGAAGACCATCATGATGAACAGGAAGAGCACGGTGAAGAAAATGCTGAAGCAGAAGGACAGCATGATGAGCATGATGAAGATGGTATGTATAGCACATTACTGCTTGGGTAAGCAATCTGTGCATCATAAATAAAAGGTATCTTTGAAGTCACCAGTGATAATGACATGGGAGACTTGCACAAGTAGAGAATCCAAAGGTTTCAGATTATACGTCATAGAATCATAGAATGGTTTGGGTTGGAAAGGACCTTAAGATCATCTAGTTCCACCCCCCTGCCACGGGCAGGATACCACACTCCAGACCATGTCACCCAAGGCTCTGCTCTAGTACCTAGACACCCTCACAATAAAGAACTTCTTCCTTATTTCTATACTGAACTTTCTCTGTTTGTGTAAACCTGTTACCTCTTGTCCTGTTCCTACAGTCCCTGATGAAGCGTCCCTCTCCAGCATCCCTGTAGGCCCCCTTCAGCTACTGAAAGATTGCTGTGAGGTCTCCTTGCAGCTTCTCTTCTCCAGACTGAACAGCCCCAGCTCTCTCAGTCTGCCTTCTTATGGGAGGTGCTTCAGCCCCTGTATCATTCTCAAGGCCCTCCTCTGGACTTGCTCCAACAGCTCCATGTCCCTCTTACGTTGAGGACACAAAAATTGCACACAGTGTTGCAAGTGGGGTCTCAAAACATCTTACAAAAGGAGATAAGGAGAGTGACAGCTTGTAGTAGGCACATTAATACATTCAGTTTTCTCTTTCTGCTGGAGGAGAAAATACTAAGGTGCCAAAGGATAAAAAAAAACAAAACAACAAAACAAATGTTATGTTCCTGGTTAACAATATTTATTTTTCATTTTGTATTTGCTACTGTAAAATACAGACATAACCTATAGAATCATAGAATAGTTAGGGTTGGAAAGGACCTTAAGATCATCTAGTTCCAACCCCCCTGCCATGGGCAGGGGCACCTCACACTAAACCATCTCACCCAAGGCTTCGAAAGTAGCCCAGCTCTTGCATGGTCAATGATAGAATAGTGGTTAATGGTAGATGTGTTTTCAAAAGGGATCTGAATTATGGTGAGCTAGTTTACAAACCAATCAGAAAGTAATAAATTATGGTTCAGTATTTTGAATAAAATGAATCCCCTGTGTATGAAAGTTCTTGCAATTAATATGACTTGTATTTAGTTAGTTGGGGATTAGATGGCTCAAAACTATGTTTTTAAAAAAAATTATCATCTCTTTCTGACTGTGCTTTGTGTTTTCAGTCAATACATTTACAGTACAGAAAATCTGTCTGTTCACTTGCTGAGTATTCAGGACATTTGATTCTCAAAAGTTAAACTTGAATAGAACCTGTATTTTTTTATTACATTTTTTTAAAGTTTTCAGGTATTCCTTAAATATTAATTTGAAACCTTATATGGTTAATTGTGCTAATACATGTGCATGAAGAGTTGCAGAGTCTTTGGCTTCAGTGACTTGTTCTGAGTCTTTAAAGTCTTCATTTTCAGTGTGTGTGTTGAATGTGTATGTGCAGTATGGTGTGAGAGGGCCAGGGGCTGCAAACTGCTGGAAAATAAGAAAATATACTCCATGTGTTGCTGTATGTTTGCATTGCTTTTATGACATCTCCCTTGGGTATCCATTAACTTCTGCTATAGTAAGAGGCTCTGGGTTTAAGATGTCTTATATGAATCACTACAGTCATGCTATTTTTTTCCACATTCTAAACATGAGATGTTTTGTGTATTGTTTTTATAGGCAGTGATATGGAGTTGGATTTGCTAGCTGCTGCTGAAACAGAAAGTGACAGTGAGAGTAACCACAGTAATCAGGACAATGCTAGTGGGCGCAGAAGTGTTGTCACTGCAGCTACTGCTGGGTCAGAAGCAGGTATGCCACATCATCTTGTGTATGATCTAGCTCTTCAAATTCAGATATCAAGTTGTACAGAAAAAATAAATGTGTTAGTGATTTAGTATGGCTTTCACAAGGGCAGAATTTGTCCCTTTGGATCTAGACTGCATCCAGCACTCCAGAGGTACACTAGAGAAATTACTTCACAGCTAGACTGGACAGAGCGAGAATTACCTGGTTATGACATTTTCACATGTACCTTTCCCTTATAATCTTATTTTTTCCCTTTCTTGTATTTTTTTTTTTCTCTTTACCCAGCTTCTTTCGCACCCCACCACCACCTAGCAGCCCCACCCCCCCATTTCCTCACATTTCCTGCTTTTCCATTGCTTTCCCTTTGCCCGTAATTGTACTACACAGACTTTTAGACAAGGAGATGCACCAAGATGCATCCTAATTTTGTTTGCTCTTACAGAGCTTCTGCATGTGTTACAAGAGATTTCTCTGCTTTCTCATTAAATGAAATGTTTTCACTCATTTTTTGGTATAGAAGTTAGATACAGTTTAAAACAAAACAGAAAACCTGACCAATCATTTTAAGCCATTTTGAATGCCAGTGCTCTACTGTCCAGTTTGGAAGCATATTTTTAGAATTCATTGCCTAGGGGCACAATCAGTGAAGAACTTTTGAATTAAATTATTTCTTAGTTTATCTTCTGAAATGTAATTAATTTTACTGCTTTTTCATGAAACTTGTGGAAAGTTAGCAGCGTGTTGCAAGGATAATTTAATAAAGATTTTCAATAGTGGTAATTGAGCCTTTTTAGTATGTGTAATTTTTTCTCTTGGAAAAGTTTTAGAGCACTGACATCATACAGGCACAAATGTGCAGTTGTCAGTTAACATTTATTGCTTGTTTTCCTCACAGGAGCTAGCAGTGTTCCAGCATTTTTTTCTGAAGACGACTCTCAGTCTAATGATTCCAGCGACTCCGATAGCAGCAGCAGTCAGAGTGATGACATAGAACAGGAGACCTTCATGCTTGATGAGCCTCTGGAACGAACCACAAATAGCTCACATGCCAGTGGTGCTGCCCAGGCTCCCCGTTCCATGCAGTGGGCTGTACGTAATACCCAAAACCAGAGAACTACTAGCACTGCTCCTTCTAGTACGTCAGCCCCAGCAGGCAAGTCTGAATAAAATGCATGTCGGTTGTCTCTGGCCTTGCCCCCTCCTCTGTGTTCATTTGTTCTCATAAGGATGAAGTCTTTTTGTTATAGAAGGACAGTGCTGACCTATCTTGACTGTTCCAGTTCTGGTTTTGAATGTAAAAAAAGGAATTATCTGTTGTAGTTCTCAAGATATGAGTATGCTTACTGTAGCCAGTAATTTTGTGCTAGTTACAGTTGTGATGTCAGTAATATTTACCAGTTTATTTCTAGAAATGTTCATGATAAAAGTCAATACAGAAAATATGTAACAAAGGGTAGATGAATTCATTAATGTCATACCTTCTTTTCTGTTTAGCAAGTTCAGCGGGCTTGATTTACATTGATCCATCAAACCTGCGTCGAAGTGGTACCATCAGTACGAGTGCTGCAGCAGCAGCTGCAGCCCTTGAAGCCAGTAATGCAAGCAGCTATTTAACATCTGCAAGCAGCTTAGCAAGAGCATACAGTATTGTGATACGGCAGATATCTGACCTGATGGGTCTGATTCCCAAGTACAATCATTTAGTGTACTCCCAGATCCCAGCTGCAGTGAAGCTGACTTACCAAGATGCAGTTAACTTGCAGGTAAGAACATCCAGATCTCTGCAGAGAAACAATTCCACTACAGCTGACTTTATTTTTTTTTTTTTTTTTTTTTTTTTTTTTTGTAAAATCATAGAGTTGTTGAGCGTGACCTCTGAAGATAGTCTAGTCTAAATTCCCTGCAGGGTCAACAGAAGGCTGCTCAGGAGCTATGTTCAGTTAGGTTTTGAATACCTCCCAGGATGGAGACTCCACAAGTGCTCTGAGCAGCCTGTTGTTTGACAACTCTTAGAGTAAAAGTTTTTTGCTAAAGTTTAAATGGACATTTCAGGTATTTAAGTTTGTGCTTATTGCCTCTTGTCCATTCACTGGGAAGAGGTTGTCTCTGTATACTTTATGCCTTTTTATGAGCTATTTACACACACTGGTAAGATCCTTCTGAGTTTATTTCTTGAGTCTAAACTATCCCAGCTCTATCAGCCTCTCTATTTTACTTCTCTAATATATTACCTCTATATTACTACCTCTCTGTTATATGAGAGGTAGTGTATGCTGCAGTAGCTGTAGTTACTAATTCCATTAAATTGTTCATATTTCTTATACATACTTTTTTTCTTAGCTTAGTCTGACTGGTATCTGAGTGATAATAAAGTCAGGATTGACTGTTCTGGAGATACTGGTGATCTGTACTTGAAAACCTTCACCCTATTCTTTTTAATATGAATTGTTGAGTTTATAAAAGAAGAAAGTTAGTAAGGACCAAATAATTAAATGAGATAAAAGATTTGTACAGATAAATGTCTGTTTGCTGTCCCTGATGTTGGATAAAAAAAAAAACAAACAAAAAACAGGTCAATGCAGTTAGACTCTGGAGCCTGCTTTTCTCCCTATATTGGGAACAGGTGAAGAAAGACTGGACCAGGAGAGGTCTGTATGCAGACATAGTTCTCTGTGCAGGTTTTAACTTTGTTGTCTTTACTGAGTAAGTTGCGAGGGGTGAAGAATGGTGAAAGATCTGGCTAGTGAATGCTATAGCGGGATGAGGGATGTTAAAGCTACTAGAAAGTCAGCAATTGGACCAAAATCCCCAAGATGTGCACACCTGGAAGATGCTTGGTGGTCATAAGTTGAGGAGGAGATGTCCGAAGGAGAGAGAGGGGTGGTGAGAAAGCTTTACAGACACCAAGGAATAAAGTATTGAGAGCTGCATACCACTACAGTAAATCAGCAGTTGCAGTAGAGCTTTCTGAAACTGTTCTTTGGTCATTCTTGAAATGTGATTTTACACCCTCTTTGGAAGGAATCAGGTGTAACTATAAAAGCCATGGTGGAGGCTTATGTTGAGATTGCATTCTCGTCATCTAGTTCTCTTTGCAAAACTCATTACATCTCATTTTCTATAGAATTACGTAGAAGAAAAGCTTATTCCTACTTGGAATTGGATGGTTAGTATCATGGACTCTACTGAAGCTCAGCTGCGTTATGGTTCTGCATTAGCATCTGCTGGTGATCCTGGCCATCCAAATCATCCTCTCCATGCTTCTCAGAATTCAGCCAGAAGGGAAAGAATGACAGCCCGTGAGGAAGCCAGTTTAAGAACACTTGAGGGAAGAAGGTATGAAAATAGCTTGATTATGTGATATGATTTAGCAGTCTTGGAGTCAAATCTAATCTTCTTGTTTGCTGACATTTTGTAATGCAGCAGTTTACTTACTGTTTTAAGTTGGCTTCCTATGTTGTTCATACTATTTCATTTATTTTTATGTGTTACATTCACCTTGAGTATTAATTATTTGTAATATGCAGCACCTGAGCTGCTTATAGTAAAGCATGGAATATGGTTGTTACCACACTGAGTTTCTGTTTTTTAGTTTTCACATCCATCTTTCAGAAATAAATACTAATAGGTAAAGGCTGAATTCTGCTGTGATGCCTGATCTCTCTGTATTCCATCCTTTTCTTTCACTAGACGAGCTACTTTACTCAGTGCCCGTCAGGGAATGATGTCAGCACGTGGTGACTTCCTGAACTACGCACTGTCTCTGATGCGTTCTCACAATGATGAGCACTCAGATGTTCTTCCTGTTCTGGATGTCTGTTCATTAAAGCACGTTGCGTATGTTTTTCAAGCCCTTATTTACTGGATTAAAGCAATGAATCAACAGACAACATTGGATACTCCTCAGCTGGAACGGAAAAGGTACTGAGCCTGACTCACAGAAACAAACACTTTTGCACAAGTGGTGTATGCCCTTTTGTTTTAGTCATTTGTGTTGCTCAGCAACTCAAATATATACTTACATCTGCGTCTCTGCCTGTATATGTAGTAACATGCGTAATATAAAAAATACATATATAATGGTGTATAATGTATGTTTGATAAGCTTGCTGCAGTATCCTGTTCAAATCTTTTTACGCTGATTGCTAAAAAATTTCTTTCTTGCTGCTGAAACTTTAATTTGATTTTAAGCTCCATGGCAGTTCCTCTAAAAGATGTACGCAGGGCAATTTTTCATCTGAAAAGTGCAGTCTGCTGTTAACGTTTAACATGATGACAAACTTATTTGGAGTTCTCTCAAACATGTTAAGAACAATGTGGAAAAAAATAAAAAAGTTCAGTATGATGGGCTTAGCTGTTTTCTGTTTGGTTTTGGATATTTGAGACTTACTTGGTAGGAAAATCAAAGAGCTGAAAATGTCCTTAAGTTGAAAATCTCTAAATCCCTGCTACTTCAACTCTAGCATTTTACAGGATGCATTTATTACTTTTTAATATATTGCAAGATTTTAATTTTCTTTTTTTTTAGAAATGTTGTTTGATTTTGAAATGTCAGTTAATGGTCATAGAATTATCTGTGTGTTGGTAGTCTGCGCTATCTGTTCCCATTTCTTACTAAGTTTTGAGGTAACATACCTGAATAGTCATAGTCAACGGTTAAATAAATGCACATCTTTGCCCCTTCCTGCCCTGAATTGTCAGTATCACAGGTTAAACATAACTTTTCCTTTTCTCTATAAATTTAGTAACTGTAAAATAAGAGGTATTGATACTTTAAATATATATTGGGCTGCTGCTTTAGTTCCAGTGTCATGTTCAATATATCTTTGCTTGTATATAATATTATTGTATATAATGTAAGGCTTATTATGATCTCAAAATGCATACCAGAGGATGCTGATGTTAACAGTAGTTTCCTTACAAGTAGGGGTGATTTAAAACAATAAATGAGATTTTGTACTGGCTGACTTGAATAGTTAGAGCTGTGGCTTTAAGCCTTTTCCAGGCAATAAGATACTCCTGGAATCTGCTTGTCCCTCCAGAATTCACATATTGAAATCTGGCAAATAACTGTTCATCAAAGAATTGCAAAATTCACACAAAATGCTTATAAAGCTATGAAGGCACAGACCTTTTCAATTAAAGATCAGTGGTTCAAATTCAAACAGTTGCGTCTGCTAGATAACGTTTTAGTAGCCTGTATGAAATGAGATCTTACTGGTCATCATCTAGTTTCGGAATATATTTCACAATGCACAAACTGCCAGAAATGAATGCAAGTCAAAGTTCTTGATCCTTGTTTTCTTAATACAGTGAAATCCATTTCTTTAATATGCAGCTTGCAGGCTTAACTTTCTGAAGTGTGATCAGTGACATTTTTGTAAGACTGGGCATATTTATTCTACACCAGTAAATTTTAGACTAGTACTCACTTGTATTTCTTACACTAATGTAGGGTTCCTAGGTTTTATATATAGACGAGTCCTTAAAAACAAGCATACCAATCACTGTCTGAAGCTGCAGCTTTTTAGATCAAACTTAGTAGGTGGCTAAATGGGTAGGAGAGTAACTGTGTGAGTAAAGTAGTGAGTACGTAATGAGAAGTACTCTACAGTACTTTGATTTTAGAGTGCGTTCATTCTTATTTTGTATATCTCTCAAGCACACTTACAGATTATACTCTTGCTTTTACTGATTGCTACAGCTGTGTCTTGCCTAATGTTTTCTTCAAAGGATTGACTATTCTTTCTTTTTTTTAAGAACTCGGGAACTTTTGGAACTGGGTCTTGACAATGAAGATTCAGAACATGAAAATGATGATGACACCAATCAAAGTGAGTGTACAGATACACTTCTGTAGTATGCAAAAATACCACTTATGCTTTCTTAGCTTTTTTTCCCCTTTAGCTAGCTGAGAATTTGAATAAGTTTTGCTACTTGTATGTTACACTGAAGTTGTTTTTTTTGAAAGGTTTCCTTACCATAATTCCTTGCCAAATTTGTTCTGCCATTGCCTATTCTCATTTCTGGGCCTTCTTTTTGTCATCTCTTACTTATTCTATACTATGACAGGATTTAAAATTTGGTTTGGAGTTAAACTGATTTTTTTGATCTGATGAAACTGCTGCTGAAAATGGTGGAATATGTGCTCTGTACCGAGTATATATAGATTAGGAGTACGTGTTCAGTAAAATTAGTTACGGTAAAAAAGAAAAAAAGTCATAACTGCATCTTAATAAAAATACGGGATTTGTGGAAGCATCCTGTAGAAGTATTAAAGTTCCTCCAGTCAGGTAGCTGAGAGGGAAGCGTATTAACATTTTGGTATTTTAAATTCTTTGCTTCTATAACTGTTAAAATTGCATTGAAATCTTCTCTGATATTTAGGTGCTACACTCAACGACAAAGATGATGACTCCCTTCCAGCAGAGACTGGCCAAAACCATCCATTTTTCAGACGATCAGACTCTATGACGTTCCTTGGCTGCATTCCACCCAATCCTTTTGAGGTTCCTCTGGCAGAAGCCATCCCACTGGCAGACCAGCCTCATCTATTACAGGTGACATCAGAGATGATGTTCTGGAAGAAAACTGCATTTTGCTTTTTCACTTCTAACTGAAGTATATTATTTACCCAGAATGCTTCTGTTAATTTTCAGCCAAATGCTCGCAAAGAAGATCTGTTTGGCCGACCAAGTCAGGGTCTGTATTCATCTTCTGCCAACAGTGGGAAATGCTTAATGGAAGTCACAGTGGATAGAAACTGCCTTGAGGTAGATTTAAAGTTTTTATTACTTTAACAATTGAAGCTACTACCTTCATTCCTTAAAAAGACACTTCAGTATTTTCAGGGAGAATTTTAAGTGGCTTTCAGAATAATTTCAAATTACGTAAGTGTGAAAGTACGTGTGAAAACTTGGACCTTTTATTGAAAGTGTGGGTTTGGATTTTTTTTTTTTAATGTAGGAACTTTTATGATTACTGATTTATAGCAGATTTCAAGAATTATTTTCAAAGGCTGCAGTACGGTCCCAAGTTAATTTTGAAATGCCAATTATATCATTATTTATGATAAAAAGACTTTAATATTCCTATATCCCAGTAAATTGACTTGGCTACAGACCAAGCATTAAATGGCAAGCATGAAGTGGGAAAATGTGTGGTTTTGTAGTTGAAATGATTGAGGTTATTGTGTTTAACAGGTCCATTACATTGCTCATACTTGTGAGGCTTAAAAATTACATGTATCCTGAAAAAGCCTTATAGACTACTTTGAAAGTGCAATTAAATTTTACTTCTCCTCTTTAGGTTCTTCCAACTAAAATGTCTTATGCAGCCAACTTAAAAAATGTTATGAGCATGCAAAATCGGCAAAAGAAGGAAGGGGAGGAACAAAACGTGCCTACAGAAGAATCTGAGAGTTCAAAGCCAGGGCCTTCAGCTCATGATCTTGCAGCACAACTGAAAAGCAGCTTGTTGGCAGAGATAGGATTGACAGAAAGTGAAGGGCCACCTCTCACATCTTTCAGGTAGTTCGAGTTAAAAGTCACTCTGTGAAATATTACTGAGCTGACAAAAGAATATTTGGGACTCTGAAAAGTCTTCTAAACTTTAAATGGGCAGCTTTAGTTTGAATTTGTAGTTTGATAGTTTTAAAATGAACAGTCAAACAGTCTTCAAGGAAGTCTGGGCAAACTATAGTAAAAGTCCTTTACTACCTGGCTTCCTGCTACAGACCTACTATGGTGTCCTGGGTAGCTAAGTTTAAAAACTGGAATTGACAGCTTGCCATGTTTGCAGGGTGATGCTGCCCACCCTTCTTGCAGTGAGGGGCTGAACTGCCCACACTTTGAATTGCAGCTCTTTTAAAAAAAAATACTGAGGTTTTGATTGAAGGGGGACCAATAACAGTAAATTCCGTGGAGCAGTGAAGTTACATGCTTTGAGAGTAATTTCTCCTTGGAAGGAAGATGTGTGTTTCAGCTGAAACTAAACCATTTCATATGCTTTTGTCCACAAACTTACTGTACTGTGGTGGTGTTTATCAGAAGAGCTTATTTGAAGGCAGAGGATGAGAAAAAGATGAAGTACACAAACTGTGTCTGAAATTTCAGCTGATTTTCTTCTCTGTTGTTTATTCCTGCCTTCTATCAGGCCACAGTGTAGCTTCATGGGCATGGTTATATCTCATGACATGTTGCTGGGACGTTGGCGCCTTTCCTTAGAATTGTTTGGTAGAGTATTCATGGAAGATGTTGGAGCAGAGCCTGGATCGGTACGTGTTTCCCAGTGTAAGGGCAGTTCCTCTTCAAATTAAATTGTGCACCTCCCTCATTCTGATTTTGTTTTTTGTTTTTTAAGATCCTGACTGAATTAGGTGGCTTTGAAGTAAAGGAATCAAAGTTCCGTAGAGAGATGGAAAAGCTTAGAAACCAGCAATCCAGGGATTTAACATTGGAGGTAAAAAATGTTAGTTTATCTTCTGAATTGTTTTCATTAATTGAATTATTGCACACAGGATAACTTGCTAATATAACTTGCTAGGAGAAATTGTATTTCAGAATCTGCAAGAAGGTGTCTTAAACTTTACTTTGTGAGCTGTAGTTTCTCACAGTCTAATTGGTGTTTTCTCAGTCTATGCACAAGTGTCCAGAAACTTCTTGTGAAGTTGAAACTTTTTTTGTGTTTTTATTAGGTTGATCGAGACAGAGATCTTCTAATTCAGCAGACCATGAGGCAGCTCAACAATCATTTTGGTCGCAGGTGTGCTACTACTCCGATGGCTGTACACAGAGTAAAAGTTACTTTTAAGGATGAGCCTGGAGAAGGCAGTGGTGTAGCACGAAGCTTTTACACTGCTATTGCACAAGCTTTTCTGTCAAACGAGAAACTGCCAAATCTAGATTGCATTCAGAATGCCAACAAAGGTACCCATACAAGTAAGTGATGCATAGCAGTTAATCTACAGATAACATTCATAAAAGCCTTGGATTTTTTTTTTACACTGAAGTACTTGGCATTGTCTCAGAGCTTAGTTACCAGAGGAACTGTGAAAATTGTGCATGTTACTTCTCTGGGGCAAGGAAATGGCATTCTTTCTGCTTCTAGAAACAGGAAGCTCTTGTTTTTCTAGAAACAAAAGTCTGCTTTACATACTTTCAGTTCTTTTGAGCATCTTCCTCTCCAGTAGGTAATAATTGTCAAGATTTTAGCTAGTAAGAGGTTACACATTTTAATATAACTGCTCCATCTGGCTTGTCATGAATACATTTTAATGTTTTTGAAAGTATATATAACTCTTGAAGTACTTCAGCATTTGTAAGTTGGTACAGACACTTCAGGTTCCTTTCTTAAGTTTGACTGAACCCCAGTCACTACTTTTGAGTGAAGTGGTCTGTCTCATTTACGTCTTTCAAGCTATCTTCTGAAGCCGTGTCCTCCTTACACTGAAACTTAAGTAGGAGAAAGAAATATAAAGGTGTTTATGAGCTTATGAGGCTTTTTCCCCTTCAGGTCTGATGCAGAGATTGCGAAATAGGGGAGAGAGAGATCGGGAAAGGGAGCGGGAGAGAGAAATGCGGAGAAGTAGTGGCTTACGAGCTGGTTCTCGGAGAGATAGGGATAGGTAAGTGATATATATTTTCAATTTGTTGGAGATACTTTGTCAAACAGAATTATTGCCTTGGTCATCTTCAGGAAAGATACCTTTACTTCCTCAAATTAAAGGTGTCCGGCTTTTTTTACTTTCAGGAGCAATTTTCAGGGTAATTTTTTTTTCCAATCCAATATATACTTCAGTTCTTTAAAGAATAATAATGCTTACTTTAGCATTGATAGATTATGTCTCAACTATTTGCCATCCATCTGTCCTGCTTAAAACAATAATAAAAAATTGTGTACTAGAATAAAATTGTGAGGTGGTTCATAAACATTTTCATTGCTGGCATGTCTGACTGCTGTATCCAGAATACTAGTAGAACTAAAAATCTCTGGTTCATTTGATTATGTGCTTCTGAATCATTCTCTCCAAGCAGTTGTGAGCAACACTACTATTCCGGCATAAAAGCTAATGCTTTTTTGCATCTGTGTGCAAATGATACTGTTCTAGATTTTTGTGTATTTCCTCTGAAATAAGTACAGAGTGCTCTAATTTTCTTAAGGGACTTTAGAAGACAACTTTCCATTGACACACGGCCTTTTAGACCAGCATCAGAGGGAAATCCTAGCGATGACCCTGACCCTCTTCCAGCACACAGACAAGCCCTTGGAGAAAGGCTCTACCCTCGAGTGCAAGCAATGCAACCAGTAAGACTTAACAGTTTCATACACTTGATTATACGTTGCTCTTGTCCTTTTTAAATTAAAAATTAATTTTCTTGTCCATTATTGTTTAACATAAATTATTAGAACAAGTAGGACTGTTCCTATATTATTTGGCATTTTCTTAAGATTTTGTTTCTGTAATTTATTATTTAGCTTAGGAAGTGTCTTGCAGTAAATTCTATATTAAAAATACTAAAACTTTCATAAAACTATATTTGAAAATGAGCGAACTGGAGGAGAATACCAAGTCATATAATTCCTTATCCCCAGGCATTTGCAAGTAAAATCACAGGAATGTTGCTGGAACTGTCCCCTGCTCAGCTGCTTCTGTTACTAGCTAGTGAAGATTCACTTAGAGCAAGAGTTGATGAAGCTATGGAACTCATTATTGCACATGGCAGGTAAAGTATCAAGGATTTAGGTAAGAAATGAGAACAGATTTTGTGACCAAAACACTTTGACTATGCTACAGCTAACTCTGATACATACAACTTATTCCTTGCTTTGTTGTATGTATTTTTCTTTGGATTAGAGACTTGTTGACTTTGGTTTAATCTAATCTGTCTCGTTTCAGAATATCCCAGTTCCTTACTGTGAAATTAAATCTGCCTTTATCTTTTTTTCCCTTGTCAAGGGAGAATGGTGCTGACAGTATATTGGATCTTGGATTGCTAGACTCTTCAGATAAAGTGCAGGTAATGAATTGTTGCACAAATTAAACTTACTTAAGCTCCAATTATATCAGTTAATTTTAAAAACTTAAGCAACTGTACCTCTCCTTTATCATGCAAGACAAGAGGTATAAAATGTTACCATTAGGAAATATAATGGAAATTCTTAAGCAGTGAACTTGAACCTTTGGGTCTAGCAGCAAATAGCTTCTTGATGTGTGTCAGTAACTAGAATTAAGTATGTTAATTGCTATTCTGACTTTCAAAACAGGAAAACAGAAAGCGACATGGTTCCAGCCGCAGTGTTGTAGATATGGAATTAGATGATACAGATGATGGGGATGACAATGCACCACTTTTCTACCAACCTGGAAAACGAGGTTTTTATACACCAAGACCTGGTAAAAACACAGAAGCAAGGCTGAATTGTTTCAGAAACATTGGCAGGTATGCTACTAGTAACTAGTGCAGTCTGAAACATGTAAAAGATGAATATACAAAATACCACGGAGAGTACCAATGATACTAGCTGCAAAAGTTTTATTACTTTTATGCTTTGTATTTCTCACTTGGAGCTAAATAGTGGGGAATTTGCACTGTGTGAAAACAGTGTGAAGTTTCTTTTCCTGTTATATTTTTATCTTTTTTTAACAATGTGGAAGTTTTATATTGAAGGAAATACTTTTTTGAAATCATATATGTCTATAATTTTCTTTTTGGGATAGACAGGGCTGGAAAGCTACCTGCAGCTTGATTCTTAGAATATTTTGACTTTCCTAATGTGAGTTTGCTGAATGATCTCCAGTGTAATTTCTCTTGTGCTGAATCAAAACCCATATGCATGTTTTCAGAATCCTAGGATTGTGCTTGTTGCAGAATGAGCTGTGTCCCATCACGTTAAATAGACACGTAATCAAAGTTCTTCTCGGCAGAAAGGTAAATTGACACAGAAATTTTAATTTTCTTCAATTAATGAAACTTAATCTTGAAAAACTGTTTTATTTTCTTTTGTGCATGCATTGAGTAGCAGAGTTGATACTGGAACTGTAAGGCTGCCTTTAAATTTAATTTGAAGAATATTAGTTTTATCATTTCCTAGAGTTTGAACTGAGTGCGTGTACCAGGTGTCAGGTATTTGACCAAGATGTAATGATTTATAGTAGGCTAGCCTGTTACTGTCTTCAGAAACAGCTTACTGTCTCCTCTTTTTCTCTGCCTGAGACTGAAGACTTGAAGATGTAGTGTTCAACAGTACTAGGCAACAGCATGTCAGCTTTCTAAAAGGCATTTTCCTCAGTATTTGAGAGAACTCCTTGAATTTGTCATTTTGTCTCAGGTGTAGATATAACTTAATTCGGAGAATAATTACCTAAACTTTTGGCAAAAAATGCTTCCACACGCCAGAAATCCATATTATATATTGCATTTTTCATGCATTAGTCGGTAGCATTGTGAGTTCTGTGTGATGCAACGAACTTAAACCAAGGTTTGTTACTGTTGTTTTTTCTTTAAAAACTGTTGGTCACATAATCGGTTATCCAAGATACATACAATCTTTGATGAAAAAGGCTTAATGGCAGAAAGATATGCCTCCAAGAATCCCCTGATATCTTCCAAGAAATATTCCCTTCTAATTATATTCTTCAGCTTTTTCTTCCGTTTGCATTCCTTTCAGTTAAATGTCGGATACATTAAAGAGTATTTTAGGTTTAGTTTAGTTTGTAGATGACTTCTCTCCAGGCTGATAAAGAACAAAGAAGCAACGAACTACGTAAACAAGAATTAGACATTGGTATTTTAATTGTTGGAAACTGTGGTATACATTTCAGCCATTGGTCACTTAAATGTGTATACATATCAGCAATATGTATGTGTTTTAAGTGGAGGGGAACTTTCAGCATTTTGTAGCAGCAATGCAAATTGTTTCCAGTTTCAGTCAGCCTCCATCATATTTCTGTTATCTAGGTAATATGTAGAAGAATTTGTTTAAAAAAAACCCTGTAAATTTTCCTTATAGCCTCTATGCCCTTAACGTCAGGAAAGGCCTTAGAGGTCTATCTTTACATTCTGGTAATGCACCTCAGTTGAGTGTTCCAATGTACCTTCAGAGGTGGCTGAATATATCAGTTTGACTGCCTTTACTTCCAAGTGTTTGTATGCTTTTTACATGGGTGATGCACTGCTGTATGCCAGTGCATAGATTAGGCACAGATCACATAATTTTGAGTATATTCTTGAACAACAGGAGTGCTTCAAACATTACTTTCAAACATCTATCTTTTTTTTATAGGTGAACTGGCATGACTTTGCTTTTTTTGATCCGGTTATGTATGAAAGCCTTCGGCAACTTATCCTCGCTTCGCAGAGTACAGATGCTGATGCAGTGTTTGCAGCAATGGATTTAGCCTTTGCAATAGACCTGTGTAAGGAGGAGGGTGGAGGGCAGGTAAGCACAGAAAAACCTGTATCTCTGTAGCTTCAGAACTGGACAGCTTATGCATGCGGTAGTGTTCATGTATATAACCCGTGTACTTGCCAGGTGGCAGAGATAATGTTTTACGTTTCCTAGACTCAAATACAGGGTGGTTCTTGGACACTGAAGTGTGGCTTTTCTCCTTGAAGCTGATGTAGAGCCTACCATGAAGTCTGGATAGCACAGTCAATCCTAGGGAATCTTTAAAGCTAACCTTTAATCGGAATTTTTTCTTGTTTTTAGAGGCATATTAAGTAATAAATCACTGTGCAGCTTACTGTGTCTGTTGTAATAATCTTATTTCCTTTTTTTCTTCTTTTTAAATGGTGCTTGTTACTTTGCCATAGGTTGAACTTATTTCCAATGGTGTAAATATACCAGTCACTCCTCAGAATGTATATGAATATGTCCGGAAATACGCAGAACACCGGATGTTGGTAGTAGCAGAACAACCTCTACATGTAAGTCTTCGGTGCAGTATTTTTAAAAACGGAAGAACAAAAAAATATATGAATTTTCAGTGAGATAATTCTGGTATCATTAACAACAGTATTGCTACTCAGGTTTCATTTGAAGTCTTGACAGCTTGGTTAAAAATATGTAATGTCCTAATGTTTCATAATGATACAGCTGTTTGTGCAGTACTGTGCAGACCACATACTTCTGTAGAATGAAAGGTAATTTCTTTTAAACTTGATCTCATTGGTTTAAGCTTGTATATTCATTTCTTGAGCTCAAATGGCACATACCCTCCTGGAATTTTTGCTTTGTATTTAGCAGTGACTGTTACAGTCGTCTGTCACCTTTGATTTGGTTAGCCTTATAAACAGATTAAAAAGCAATTTCAAAATACTTATATAAATCACCTTGAACTTCTGACTTGTGTCCTCATTTGAAAAGCAAAAATCAGTTATGAAACATACAGCTTTGCTTTTATTTTACTACCCTGGCAAGAGCCCTAGCAATTGACTATAAAACTGCATTAAAAATAATTTGGATTTTGAAGGAAGAACTTTTTAAATTGAAGTTATGGAACCATATATTCTTGTTAACAGTTAATGAAGGTCCAGTACGGGGAACTACTTACTGTCTGTTATATGATACTACATCTAATCTTGGTCATTTCTGAGGGCGGTGGTTTCCTGCTATACTTCTGAGATAGGCTAGCAGACTGCTTGATTACCTCTGCGAAGTTTAGCTCCACAGTTCTCACAGACAGAACATGTTGCCAGAAATAGGCTACTTGATCTCAGTGTGTGGCTGTATTCATAATTTCACTCTTGTTTATTTTAAGAGTTGAAAGCCATAATGTTTGTATTCACTTGGGAATTTCCTAAGACAAATCTATTCATACTTTCATTTTGAAAATGAAATTTCTAATCTTTTCAGGATTTTATTCATATAAAATATGTGTGTGTATAACATTTTTAAAGCAGAGTTGGCATGTGAGTATCTGTGGAAGCAAAGAAAAAGTAACATGCAGGATGCTTTTTGTAATGCTCAGTAGATTCAGTGTAGCTCAGCAAAATACCTGACTTTTTAGCATTAGAGAGTGCATTTGCTTCTGGTCAGAATATTAGTTCAAATCATTACTGCTTTCTTTTGCAACAGTAGGTGTAGGGTTTAACAGATTGGTGCAGTTCTTTGCTTCAGAATATTTGAATCTCAGATGGCAAAGGTTTGAAAGGAAAGAACAGCTAGGAGAATAAGGAATTCTGAGATAATGGGAGATTTCCCATGGAATGTTTTGGTAATGCATTTATAGTCAGTCTGAAAATGATTATGACTATAATGTGAACCTTGTGGTCTTTTACTTAAGGCAATGAGGAAGGGTCTCCTGGATGTACTTCCAAAGAATTCATTAGAAGATTTGACAGCAGAAGATTTCAGACTTCTAGTAAATGGCTGTGGTGAAGTAAATGTGCAAATGCTAATCAGCTTTACCTCTTTCAATGATGAGTCAGGTATGAAAGAACTTCCTCATTCAGAAACTGAGTTGCAGGAATAACTTAAGGCTGCCTGTTCTGTGTAAAGTTACCAGCGTCAAACTACCTCTTCAAATTTGACATCACTTAAGAAGTCACTGAAAGTCCTAATACAGTTATTATTGTTTTTACATACCTTTGAAAATATTTACCTTCAATAGGGGGGTGGGGAGAGGCTTTCCCAGCTTTCCTGTCGCTATATCTTAAATACAAGGATTGTATTATTGGTAGCCTGTCTTTCCTTCTAAAAGTTCTGAGCCAACTTCAGAACTATAAATGTGATGGATACAGTCTGATATTTCTTGCATATTTTTTAATATTTTTATAAATTATTTTATAAATATTTTATAAATTATTTTTATATTTAGCTGTTGTTAGGCTTTTTGAGAGGGAGGGGATGAGGGTTGTATTGAGGTATTTCAGAGTTGGCTTTTACATTCAGAAGTATGTGTATTAGTTTTGAAGCTACTAGTGTCTCCAGTATCTGGATTTTATGAATGAGACTTAGCTGAGATCCAACTTGCAGTACAGGTAAAACAGATTTCTTAATATTTACTGTCCAGTGCACCAGATGAATTATATATCTTCTTTTATTTCACACAGGAGAAAATGCCGAGAAGCTTTTGCAATTCAAGCGTTGGTTTTGGTCAATAGTTGAGAAGATGAGCATGACAGAAAGACAAGATCTTGTAAGTTGTCTGTTCCCAGGGGAAATGTACAGAGGAACTGGAATAACTTAGGCATCATTACTGTTTTTAACTGTGTCTACCTGTATGTGAAAAATTAAGGTTGCAAAGCAATGTAACAGGGTTTGATTAGACTCTCAGTTCTGGAAACATCAGGTGTGAATCCTAGACCTTCCTTGCAGCTGAAAGTAAGTGCAGTGTGTCCTTATCCATATTCACAGGTCTCTCACGGAAGTAGAGTCTCTGCACAGTTATTCTTAAACTGAGTAACTGTGGTTTGGCAGCTGTGCTGTGGGCAAGTGGGGTCTTGAGGTTGAGTTCTCCTCCTCGATAATCTGTGTATCCCAAAGGCAATACCTGTGTCCTCGCTGAAAGATGTCAGTAATGACACTATCTCTTTCTCAGAGCCCTTTAGGAATAGCTGATGAGAAGCATGAAAGAGTGAGATACTGTTCAGCAGGGTTCATTTTGTAAAAGTTGTCTATAAATTGTGTTCATTGTGTGCTTCCTAAAAACCTTCTACTACTTAGGGTACTCCCTTTACAGTTTGCTAAAAGGAAATAAGGACTAATCTGAAAAACAGAAAATCTAGAACACATTTGTTAAGGCATATTTGGTAGTGATTCTGCCCTGCAGGTCATTATATCACACTTCAGACAGTAAAGCAAATGTTCTCTGTTGCTGCCTTTTTGTCTGTACAACCATTACATTCTGTAGCCACTAACTTGTGAAACCTTTCTGATGCATTTTCTATTGATGGCAGTCACCATCTCCCCAGATCCACCTGGGGGCATGTGATTTACTGAAGATTTGTTGATGCAGGATCATTTTGAATGCTGCTTTTATCAGTTTTAACAGAAAAACATAAAATGAACAGTCAAAGGAAGGAAGCCACTACAAAACCATGTAGCATAACCATTGAGTTAGCTGGAATATTGAACATAGTATGACCAAACTTGCTGTGACTGTGCAGTTCTTTAACCTATCCCTATACAACATGTAGGCAATACAAATTTTAGCCTTGTACAGCAACATTTTAAATGCTGTCTTCTTTTTTCAGGTTTACTTTTGGACCTCAAGTCCATCATTGCCTGCCAGTGAGGAGGGATTCCAGCCTATGCCGTCAATTACAATAAGACCTCCAGATGACCAACATCTTCCTACAGCAAACACTTGCATTTCTCGCCTTTATGTCCCACTCTATTCCTCTAAGCAGATTTTGAAACAGAAATTGTTACTCGCCATTAAGACCAAGAATTTTGGTTTTGTGTAGAGTATAAAAAGTGTGTATTGCTGTGTAATATTACTAGCTAAGTTTTGTAGATTTTTCCATTTGTCTATAAAAGTTTATGAAAGTTAATGCTGTCATACCCCTGGTGGTACTTTAAAGATTTAAATGCAAACATTCCTGTACTAAATTTGTAACATAAAGGCCTAAGGAGCACTGGCAAGATCTGATTGCAACAGTTTGCTAGTCAGTAACTCCTTTGCCTAACCCCAGCCAAAGATGACAGCAGAACAATATAATTTACACTGTGATTTATCTTTTTGCTGAGGGAAAATATGTAAAATGTTCTGAAAATTCACTGCTGCCTTTGTGGAAAGTGTTTCAGCAAAGGTTCTTGTATAGAGGGAGTAGGGAATTTCGAAATAAAAAATTAAGTATGTTCTGTGTTTTATTTTAACTTTTTTTATTTTTAAATGGTGTTTAATTTGTGGTTGGCTGCAGTTGTGTATCATGTATATTGAACTTGTAAAAAGTTCCTGACAGCTCAGATCCCAGAGTTGGGATCGTTCACCTACGAAACCACTTTCATTGCAATTTTTGTTCTGATTGCATTGAACTCTGGCACATCAGATACCATCACTAATATTTTGCATGTAATCTGTAACCTTAGTGGCTTTTTGTTTCAGTTTGGGTTTTTTTTTCCTGTACATATGATGAGGCCAATGCACAGTATTTCATAGTTCACAATCAACATTTTTGTATCCCTGTTTCAGTGAACAGACAGTCAGGCGATTGTTCCACTACCAGTTCTAACCCAACACTTGTACTACGTTATCTTAACTATGTAAACTCAGCCTGGGCACTTTCTGGTAACTGTAAAATGTTTATAAGATCATGATTATTGAAGATACATTTTGGAAAACTTTAATGTTCGTGAGCAGCTTAACTTCTTTTGTATCTAGCCTTTTTTTAAGTATCTTGTTACAGTTTTTTAATAAAGAAATTACAGACAAAATACCAAGCCATATTGAAGAAACAATAGTTTTTATTTATTTAGCCATTTATACTTTAGCTAACTGCATACACTAAACATAGTTGTTCATTAAAAATCTGGATTTTGTAACTGAAAAATTGACCTGCAGAAGATATTCAGCCCACATTTTACAGTTAGCAGAGAATCCTGAATGAAACAGGCCAGGCAACCCCTTCTTTTCACAGAATTGGTTTGAAGGGAAAGTGGCTTGTTCTGAAAACTCTCAAGGTAATTAGGTCAGGATAAAATTCCCAAACTGCATTGTAGTGGGTTCTGCTGTATGTTCACTTTTGAAGTGGTTGGTTGCTTTTGGGGAGGGCAGTCTTTGACCATAATCTAGGACTTGTTTTCCCTAATGCTTGAGAGATTTTTGAGAGTTAGGAAGTGATTAATAAAGGAAGGAGCTACTTTTTCTGTGTCAAAACAAGTATCTGAAAGCTTAGCAGGCTGAAGTACTGAAGGTTAAGAGCTTTTGTGGTGGTGATGTTGTTCTCCCTCTTTCTTGCTTCTCCAACACCATGAGTCCATGTTTGCGATTTTTCTTCCTTTTGTTGGAAGAAAATTATCGTTCTGTCAAAATCCAAGTGGAATTCACCTTTGCTGGAGCTCCACTGGGTTTTCCTTTCTGTCAGCTAGTTGAGGATGACCAGAAGTTACCCACAGTTGTGATTTTAAAAAAAAGCCTCTGTTTTCAGAGTTTATTTAGTTGCTAGAGGTATGGAGGACAGCTGACATCAGAAATTCTGATCACCAGTTGCCAAATTGATGTTGAAAATCCTGTTTTCTAAATAAGGCTGACTGGTTCAGACTTGTGTAGTTAAGTTGCGGATAACTGAGGAAACGGGTGTAGAATTATTTCTGCATGTACTAATAGCTCTTAAGTCAATTATCTTAGAAAAGAGTAGTTTCAGTATTTGAGGATTGGATTCTAGTCGGGATTTCCTGTTGTGACCTCCAGTGTATCTTAAGTTCAAAACTGTATTGGATTTTACTGTGCTAATATCAGCTAAAAATGAAAAGCAGTACAGCTACACAAGTTTAGCTGTAGGTGTATTAGTATAGAGAAAATTTATGCTGGCATGGCTGTTCTCATATACTAAGGAGGATAGTTACAAGGGTACAAAGCAACATATGCCTGGATTTCTAACTGGTGTCATTATTTCCATTACCAAAAATGCCTCTAACTGAAATGTGTAAAGTAAGTAGATGGCAACAAGACAAACTGTTTAGAATAGGCATCAAATCTACAGTCTGTAAAATAAAGCTCCCTCCCTCACAAAGCTTTGTGAGACTCGATGTATTAAAAAGTATCCAAGGCCCTTGGATGAAAGGCCATATATAAATGTAAAGTACTATGCGTGTGTGTATATATATATATATGTATTGTGTGTATATGTATATAAGTGTATGTGTATGTATAACATATAAATATATGTTATATGTATATATATTTGTATATAGGTTAAACATTTTTTAAAGTCCTGTAATGTATAGCTAGACAGAAATTATACCGATAACTCAGTAGCTCACCATATATACACACACAAGGCATTCTGATAAGAGGGACTCTAGAATGATTTATGCTGTCATGATTGACTTGAAATGTGTATGTAGCTTTATAAATAGCTTTTTTCCTCTGTATGGTATATTTAAACTATATCAAGATTTTAATAAGAAAAATGTTTATTAAAATCATACACCTCATCTCCCTTTGGCTTAAGCCCTTCTGTTAGTTCACTTTTAAGAGGTAGAGAAACTAGTTAAAAGAAAATCCTGTAATGTTTACATTTTTGAATAGTCCTAAATCCGTAACTGCTGAAAAAGGAGATAAAATTAGCTCCTAATGAAACATTATCACCAACTACTAGACTAGTTTCTATTCTGAACTAGGGAGAGCTGACACCTTAGTGCTAACTTCCAGAGCTAATTCTTGTTGGTTTCTGTTCTCAGCTGACTATATCCAGTGCAGAAACAAATTTGCTTGTTCCAGCTTCGTTAGTTTTCCAGAAGTGAAAAATTGGATGGACTTGTCATCAAGTGGCCTTTCCCATCTGTTTGGTCTGGGAGGAAGTTTTCTTTCCTGCAAGTTAGTCATCTGGTCATTAGGTAACATGCAGTGAAAAAGCTGTAAAGTGGCAAGTCTGTGAATGGAAAGCAATACCCTTCTTGTGCAGCCGCAGTCATTCAGGGAGCCAGAGGAAGGGAAATTTTACTAATCTCTTAAAACTATCTTTGTATAACTTGCACAATTGTATACAGAGCTGCTGTTTTTCTGAAGTTTACTTCTTCCATATATGCACCCAAGGAGAAGTGCACAGAGGGCAAGGAGGGAGCCTTCCCTGGGTAGCTGGAGTGCAGGTCTAAAAAGTGCCCAGTCCCCAGCACCCGCCTCCCTTACGGTCCCGCTTCTCCCAGGGTGCCCTAATTCAGCACACCTCTTCATCATGCTTAACACCGTGTGAGAGAGTGCAGTGGGTTAGTTGCAACCTTCCCAGAGGAAGCTTGCTGCTGTTCTCCTTTAACTCCCTTTTATAGTGTCCTTATCTGTGGATCTTGTCATGTGTGTGAATCTGTAAATGCCATTCTGAGCTTTTTCCATGTCTGTAATTTTTGCTTTAGTGACACTTTTCTCTGGCTTCCTCTCTCTAGGGCAAACTACGGCTGTCTATCATAGTAGCTTTTATTCCCTTTTTCTTCTCAAGCTTTGTATGATTTGATCTGAACTCTTCATACTGCCTTTTTAAGAACAGGTCTGTCAAAACAGAACAGAAAATTCTGCAAGCCTGGATTAACTGGATTTGAGTGCGTGTGGCATTTGCTTATCCCAAGGTGTGAATGTCCACACACAGATTGAAGTGTGTAGGTGAACGGGTCTAGCAAAAGCTCCAGAGACTTGAACTCGCAGTGCTGGAAGTTCCCACGTGGTCTGTGTGGGGAGGACATAGAACAGGCATCACAACTGGAATCTGGCCTCCATCGCAATGTACTCATTGCCCAGCAGGACTTCTAGCATCACCAGGAGCAGCGATGGGTCCTTTCCTAGTTGGAAACTACTTTCATGGTTTTCATTTGGAGCTACTTGAGTAGTTTATGATTGAACAGATTTACTGAATTGAGCATCATGGAGAGCTTTTAATTTTTCATATACCTTTTAAAGATTTTCTGTGGAGTTGTCTTTAAGAGGATAACTTTATATCTTGCTTGAAACATAAGCCTGTAGGACTTCTTTTGCTCCCATTTATCAATGGCTTTCTTAATATACAGGTATTTTTTGTTGTTACTATTATAGTAATATACCATTTAGTATAGCAAGAAACGGTTGCTCCTGTGGTAAAACTTCTTAGTATCCCTTGTCCAGTGATAATGGCAACTAACACAAACGTGTGTGAGTACTGTAATCATGTGAGCCTATTGGAAAATAGGTTGCTGCCACAGCCTGTAGTTAGTTTGCTTTGCAAGGACACTCCAAAGAAAACAGTTTTAAGTGAATTTAATTTACATAAGAAAATTCTTCAATTTACCTGAAATGGCATTCTTCATAGAAAAAATGATATTTATAAAGCATTTTTAAAAGGCATCTAACCACTCCTAAAATAAGTAATACCTTTTGGGGGAAGGGGAGGGAAGAGCAATTATAATTTAAGCTGTGATTACTGCATTTGGGATGCTTTAGAATGTAAAATTTTGGGACACTATCAGTAACTGATTTTGCCTTGCCATGAAAAAGTGCGCTGCTAATATGGACTCCATTTTTTTAAATTGCTTTTATTATTTTTAGGACTGCTAAATGCAACTGTGGTGTTTCGGTTTTAGTGGGTCATAATTACTCTGTTGGACAGAGCACGTTTTAGGAATGCAAAGCTCTGCTGTAATCCCATGAGCTCAGGGTCTGTCCAAAGGTGCACTAAAGGTGTGTGCTGCTGCTGCACCTCCATTAATTGCAGTTAGCAGAGCGAGAGAGAGCTGTTGTGAAGCCACAGGTCACCCTGCAGGAACACCCGTTCTGGCAGTGTGCTGCCTCAGGACATGACAGCGGATGTGATCCTGCACATCAGAGTCCCTCCCCATGCAGAAACACAGCTCCTAGCACCCATGTTTGTTGTGAGCGAGTGCAGGTATGAGGCTGGTAGACCAGGACAGGGAGCTGGGTCATCTAGGCTAGGTTATGCTTGCCTAGAAAGGTTGGACCAGATGATTCTTGAAGTCCTTGCCAACGTGGTATTCTGTAGTTCTGTGCTGTACCACTGGGCAATTGGGAACTAAGGAATGAATACAGCTTCCACCTCCTGCTGAGGAGCTCCTTCTGAATATGACATCATAGGTAGAGCTGAGTAACATGCAAAATCATGCATAATGCTGTACTTGATGTATATGATTATTCTGCTTGTAAACTGTTTTACAGTTCCACATGTGCTTTTCCATATTTCAGTATCATGTGCACGTTGTAACTAATATAAACAAAGCTAACAAGTTGGTGGATTTCTGTGGAGGTGCAAGAGCAGCCAACTGCTGCTTTGTTAATCCTTGTGGTATACTTCCTTTGCAGTATTTTTCCTTTGTATATTAATCTAGGCATTATGTAAATAGATGTTTGCTGTGCATCTCTTAAAGGGCAGGTGTGACTTTAAGGAGTTATCCCCAGATACTAGAACTCCTTTCTATTGCTAAAGATACTTATTTGTGGTAGTTCTTAAACCTTGTCAAATACTCAGCGGGACAATCCCTTGTTTGGGGAGTTTTGCAAGAGCAGCCAGGATAATCAGGTTAGGGGGCTAAGAGAACTGCTAGGAAGGTCAGTGTTATTTGACAGGATTAGCATGCCTAAGTTTTGCTGCTTAGTGGTTTTTGCCCTGAAACTCACGTCTCCCTCATACACCATCAGCACACTCTGCATTAGACACACCAGTGTAATTTGTCAGTGTTAATGGGTCAGTTGGGTTTACTCTACATCAATCAGTGTTTCTCTAATCATTTGCTCTGGACAAAAAATTGGAGTCCCTGGTACTTTGTATGCCAGTGAGTGGAGCTGTTGTTGGATATGAATATTAAGCAACTTGTATGGGTACCTGGGTAATAGCACTGAAAAGCTGACTCGGTGTGCTGAAACCAGGACACTCAGAAAGAGCAGTAGACAGGTAACAGCAGATGTTGGTGTAAACCCACCTTTTCTCATTTACTGTTTGCGTGTTTCTAGTGCACTGCTGAGTAACTTGTTGCTTAGGGCGGTGTTTTTGCTCCTCAGAAAACTCAATGTACAAAACCCAAAGCTGTTCTTGAGCTTCGGATGAGCATGGTCACCATGCTGCATGGATCTCGCTGCTGAACTTTCCTCACACCCTGTCCTGGGGAGGCTTGAGCTCCTCTCACAGAATGTATAAAGCAAGAGGAGGTAGATACGGACAGTCTGGATCAGCCCAGCTGGCCCAGCTCCCACTTCCCGTGCTTGGGAAGCAGGGATAGGGAAGGTCTCAGTCACTCTGTGGCAGCCTGGTGCCTTGGAGAAAATAATCTGAAATTCTTGATGGCAGAGAACTAACAAAACTGAAGGTTACCTTTCTGGAAGAGGATACCAGAATTCCCTGCAGCCCTCCCTGAGCACTCTGTGCCTTCCCTGGCTGTGGGGTGGTGGGGACATTTGGCTGGCACTTGGACTGGAGAGCACCTGGTACCGGTCGTGAGGACAGTACACACTGTCTGTGGATTCATCTCTACTGAGAACACCAGGCCTCCATGTCCTCCTCCTCCTGAAGGGACCACCCTGGTCTCCAGGCATTTCTCTCGGACTCTAAGTACAGCTCAGTTGTGCTTGTGTGCTCCCCGCTTGTCTTGCTGCTCGTTGTGGCTCACCGGTCTTTGCTTTTAGATTTGTCTTTGATGTGAGGTCTTCATGACAAACCAGGCACTACCCATTGGGTGGGACTTTTCTTCTTAGTCTTGGACTATTTCAGTGTTTTAGTAAATAACCCACACCCCTACAGGAACAGGATCCAAGGACCTGCCCAGCTTTGGGATGAGGAAAGAAGAGAAGACCACTGAACTCAGCTGGGTCCTAGCTCTGGATGCAATCTCTGTGCTTGCAAGAAGTGACAGAAACAAATGTCAGTGGGACTTTCACTGGCCCTGTTCGCACTTGGAAGCCCCTGTAAGCATCTCCAACCACTGCAACCATGTATGTCTCCTACACAGTTGCTGGAGGGTGTTCTGTATTAGCTCAGGGTGGATTAAAGGCTTTTCCATACATTGGTTGGTTGCTCCTGTACGCTTTTAGAATGCCTCCTTATTACTGGGTACAGGCACTTCAGGTTCTGCCTCGGTGGCAGCTACCACTGCTATCTTTAGCTCTGTACATGTTCTCCAGTAAATAGTTGACCCAAGCAGTTAACTCCCTCCACTAGTTCATCTTCCATTATCGTCCTCTGGAGGATTGTCCACAATTTTCTCCCTGTTGTGGGAGGTTGTTTATTTTTTCTTGACGGTTTTGAACGCATCAACTGTGGTCAGCGCTCCACCACCCCACGGTTCGGCCTCTCTCTCGGCGGCCGCGGAGGTCGCACACTCTCCTGCGCTGTCTGCCCTGAGGTCAGAGGCTGGCTGCAAGCACGGGCCGCTTCCCCCGCTCCATCCCCTGCCGTCAGCCGGGCGATGGGGGACGGCCCCGGCCCCGCAGCCACTCCTTTTTTCCGGCCCTCCGGCGCCCGAGCTCTGCCGCGGGGCTCGGGGCAGCGGCCGTTGTCCGCCCCGCCCCGGGGAGGAGGAGCTGCCGCAACCGTGGTGTTCCCCCTTCAACCACCACCGCCCTCCCGCGGCCATGGGCGAGAGCCGGGGGCGAGCGGCCCTGCAGGAGCCGGCTGGGCCGGAGCCGGTAAGGTCGGGGCGGCGAGGCTTCACGGCAGATGTCCCGGGCGCGCAGTCGCTGCCGCGCGGCCGGGGGACCCACCGGCCGCCGGGGACAGGTGCGGTGGGCGTGCGGAAGCCAGCCGAGGGCAGCGCAGCTCTGCTCGGCGCTGTCCCGTCTTCGGCCTTGCAGGCTCCGGCCCAGCCCGGCCCGTGCCCGAGCAGCCGGCTGTAGCCGGGCGCCGCGGCCTCCGCACCGCCGGGTGCCGGGAGCTGTCGCCGCCTCCCCGGGGGGCGCGGGGCGGGCGTGCAGGGGTCCTGGCCACCCCGGCCGCCCGTGGCTCTGTGGCGCGGCTCCGTGGCGGCGGTTGCGGTGGCCCTGGGAAGGGCACGGGGCGCCCTCGCGTCCTTGTCCCGCTCCCGGGGGCCGTACCCTGCGGCGGCACCGTGGCTGCGGAGAGCACTCAGAGCTTACCTGTGATGTATGAACACAGCCGGGAGTCGGGCCCGGCCTCGGACAGGCCTGGCAGCCCTGGTGTCTGGCGCAGGGCCTGGGCAGCACAGGGCTCTGCCTCCTGGGCTCGCAGGGCTGAGCCTGCCCGGGGCTGGGGGGGCACAGCCAGTCCGCTGTACCCCGAGCTCCTGTGGGCCGGGAGGGGCTGACCCAGGGAGGTGCGTGAGCTCCTCCTGGGTGCTCCGCAGCACCAGCCTGCGAAGCCAGGCTGAGGGGTGCGAAGGTGAAGGATCTCTATAATACAAAGTCCCTCGTGATGTTCCCAAACCTTTGCATCTCAGCAGTACTTACGTTGCCTAAATCTGGGATTTGCTGTGTTAAATACAAGCCTGAAAAAGCCCTTATTTTTTCTGTCTGTGAATAGCGATATGCTGATCACATGTATGTATGGTGAAGAGGTGCTCGCACCAGCCTGCCCGGAGGCAAGCTTTAGTGCTGTGCATCCCTTCAGCAGACAGAACCAGCAGGTGCTGTGCTCCTCAGCTGCTGTGCAGTGGAAGCTGTGTCTCCCCAGAGCACTGTGATCTTCCCAGTGTCACCAGTAGCATGGCTTGGGCTACTCAGGGCCAGCCTGAAGCCCTTGGGAGCTCGTGCAGTGTACCTACTGCCTTCTTTCAGGGTGTGGAAGAGGTCACGGTCAGATACTACAACATGGTATGTGCCCCATCACAGTGCTGGCTCTGCCAGCACCTTTAGCGTTTTCCCTGGCTACAGCTGATAACCAAGATACTTGTATACACAGCCCAACAGCTATTGCTGTGAGGTGGTGGTTGTATGTGTATACATGTTAATTGCTTCCTAGTCTGCTGTGTTGAAATTAAGAGAAAGAGCTCCAGTACCACTTTTCAGTCATTGTTGTCTGTTGGGTTTATTGTCATCACCAGAAGGGTTGGTTGCAGTTGCAGAACAACTGGGATATGATGTACTGCAGTGTGTCCATCAAAGGGCTGATAGTTAAGGGATTGGAATATCTGTCATAAGAAGAGGAGCCATGAGTGCTGGGCCTGTTTAGCCTGGAGAAGAGAAGGCTCTGGGGATCTCATCAGTGTGCGTAACTACCTGGTGGAATAAAGGTGATGGAGCCAGATTGTTCTTGGTAGTACCCCATGATAAGACCAGAGGCAACAGGCACGTGCTGAAACACAGGAGATAACATTTGCATGTAAGAAGGCACTTGTTTGTTGTGAAGGGAGTCAAATACTGGCACAGGTTGCTCATGGAGGTTGTGTTAGTCTCCATCGTTGGAGATACCAAAACCTTGGCTGGATGCAGTCCCGTGCAATCTGCTCTGGCTGACCCTGCTAGATCAGGGGTAGGGCTGTGTCTGCCAGCTCCAGCTCTTTTGTGCATTTGGTTCATGTTGTCTGAACAGAAAGTAGAATGTTCACATTATAAACTGGATGTTCTTCATTATTATGTTGAGTGTTGATTGTTTTATACACCATTGTAGGAATAAGGAAAAGGTGCTGGGTGCAGACTGAAAACAGGAGGTGTGTTGATGTAGTGACTGTTACCTTCTCCAGCCATCCTTCTGCTTTCCTGGCGTGAGGGCTCTACAGAGCACACACACTGCTTCACAGGTTTTTTCTTCTCTTGCCTTTCTGTCTCGCTGTGTACTGACACTGTTTCTGGTGTGTTGACCCCTCTGTGGTCTGTAGCTGTTAAAGGCCATTGGAAACATGACAAGTGCTCCTTGGTCTCTAGTTTTCTTGCCATACTGGAACTTTACTCTTTATGTACTCTGCTTCACTTCTGGACACCAGAAGTATTTCTCAGGTTATCTCTGTGCATTATGGGCTGGGTATGCTGGCTTTTGACAGGCTTAAGAGCATCAAGGCTGAGTTAGCAACTGCTTGTACAGCTTGTGAAGCTAAAATATATACTTGGGAATAGTCCCCAGGCAGTATGGAAGGGTAAAAGGCTCAGGGTAACACTGGGCTAACAAGGAAGGCTTTTGCAGTGTTTCCTTTCCACCGATGTGGCTGGTGCAGAAGCAGATGGAGGTGCCAGCTGTGTGGCAGGCCCTGAGAAGGTGTGTGCTAAGGTGGGGAGCCCTCCCCAGCCAGCCCACATTCTCCCTTCTGGCACTTCCAGTGGGTTACTGCAACTGTCTGCGTCCCAGGAAATACGAAAGGTCTGGCACTGTCGTAGCCTTCAGCAGGGACTCAGCAAGGTGGTGCTGGGAAATCTGTCTCATGTAGTTGAGTAATATTTAAAAACGTAATAAAATGGTAAAATTGTAACCCAGAATGTGCTTCCTGATGTGTTTTCTTTAGGACTCTGCGGTACGTGTGCCAGCTATGCAAGCTGCATAGGTATTTGTGGTTTGTTTGGTTTTAAATGTGAGTAGAATTATTTGTTTGAGGGTATTTTCCAAACTGATATAAAGAATCACTTTTTATTGTGTGAGTGATTACAAGCAGACTGGGTAGGGAAAGGAGTTTGGCGCCTCCTGGGAGGGTAGAAGCAATGGTAGTCAGTTGCTCCCCTTCCCTTCTGTATTGTGTGTAATACTTCATGTGGAGGTGGAGGTGGGATCTCATAACTAACACATAAAGGCATCCTGATGGCATGCAAACTTTGGTTAGCGTGAGTTGCCAGCCCTTCTCCTGACAGCTCTCCGAGGTTGTCTTCAGTAGGTGCTTGGTGACATGCCTGGCAAGGATGCTGTCTGATGTTGATCCCAGGGATGGGTCTTCCCAGCTGGAGGTGAGGTGAAGGTGCCACTTGTGGAGTGCCCTCTCCATGCTGCTCTTCACTGGCCTGTCTCCTAAACACAGCTGTGCCTGCCTCAGCCAGGCTGGTAGCTCTGTGAGGCAGAGTTCTGGTCAGGTGTTTGGCAGGAGCTTGTGCAGCGGGAGTGAGGTGGGGTGGGTGCGTCCGGGCAGGGCTTTTCCTGCTGCCTGCTGTTGGCAGGAGGGCACACAGCTTCATGTCAGCATTTAAGAGCAGCCTCCAGACCCACGCTGACTTGGGCTGCCTTCTGCTCCCCTCGGGACTGCATAGGCAGACCTCCGTGCAGACTTGCTGTGGCACAGGGCTGTTCCTCTACCAAAGGGGATTAGTTGCTGTGCTCTCATGGCATTTTAAAGTAAGTCAGTCCCTCCAGTGGCTTGATGTACAGGAAATGCTCTGGAGGTATCCTGGGGGGTGAGGCTTGCGCAGCGGTGCTGGGTGCAGGCGGGCAGCAGCAGCAGCTTGCACACACCTCCCCTGTGCCGTACTGCAGCCGCTGATGCCATCTCCTGGGCAGATTTCCTCCTTGCGCTGGAGAGACGCTTCCTCTGCACGCAGGAGCTTCCTGGCAGGGAGCAGTCGGTGGATCCAGGCAGGCAGCCCTGCTGCCCTGGCAGTGGGAGTGCGGATGGAGGGCAAGGGAGCAGGTACCCCAGGGGGGCAGGTGAGTGTCGTGTGTGACATGAGTGGCTTCTGAACCACGCCTCTGGGACATGGGGAAGAGAAGTAATAAGTAACGGCAACCTTAACAAGATCTGTGTGTGCTTCATCTTCAGAGCTCCCCTCAGAGTGCTGCTGAAAATGGCTTGGACCCTGTCGATGAGCCTCTGCTCAGAAAAAACCCACGTCGGTTTGTCATCTTCCCCATCCAGTACCCAGACATATGGAAAATGTATAAACAGGCTCAGGCCTCCTTTTGGACTGCAGAAGAGGTGAGCAGTGGGTTGGCACAAGGCACTCAAACTGGGGTCCTGGTGCATCTTTCCTAGCTCTGCTGCTGGCTCCCATGTTGTAAGGGGTTGGAGTTAATTGCCTCAAACACAAGGTGCCTCTGACAGAGCAGGACTCCCTTCACGGGCACTGGAAAAAAAGCTGCTTCCACCAGGCAACTTCAGCAGATCTGCTCTAGGTTTTTGGTTTAGCAGAGGTGTAATCGAATCCTGGGGCACTTCTCTGGTTACGGAGAGAGCTCTACGACTCTGATTTGTGGTCTAGTAGCTGCTATCCTGCTGTGGTGTCGGTGCCTGCAACAAGCTCCTTGGCTATGTAAGATCTTCTGTGTAATTTCATGTGATTGCTGGTCTTTAGTGTTAGGCACCCAGTTTCCAGAAAGATGGTGATAATTAGGGACACTTGATAAAAATGCTTCTCACTGGTTACAGTGTTACACTGCAAGCTGTAAGTTTTTCCCAGGTTAGCCAGACCTGAGCAGTACTCAGGTTGCTACGCTTGCAGCAGAGGAAGCTTCTGGGCGTTGCACTGATCGGGAGAGGTTACCTGCCAGCTGAACTCATTCTAACTCAAGAACTTCTGCAGCCTTGTGTGTGGCCGGTGATCTGCAGTTGCAGGCAATGAACTGGAAGTACTGGTAGTCTCTAAATAGGCCAGTGTCCTGGGATGGTGAGGAGCTGCTGCCTGTAGAAGTGCTATTCCATTGCTAGCCTGGGAGGCTTGCTGCCCTGTTGCAGTAGAGGTTGATTTAAACCATAAAAGAAAAGGCATTTAAAACTCCTGCCTGATCAGCATTTTACCATATTGATGATTCCTTCTTACACTGTCCTGCCATCTGACAGTGCATTTCCCAATGAACTGGAAAGTTAACTGTAAAACCTGTTTGTGTATATGTGTTGATATGCACACCTATACGTGTACATGTTTTATACACACACACGTATACACATATATGGTTTTAGGCCTCCATATTTTTCACATCTGGCCCTACCTAACTGCTGCTGTGGTTCAGAAATCCCTCCGAACAAACAAACAGAAAAGGCTTTGCCAAGGAAGTTGCGGTTTCTGCTGTGGCTGGAGCTCAGTCTGGTAGAGGAGAGCAGTTGCACAGCATTAGCCCTGTGCCATTCTTTGGCAGGATGGAGGCTGAAAACCTGCCAAAGGCAAAGGTCCCCTCAGTCCATCGTTTGGCACACCTGGGTATGGGTTTCTTGCAGCATTAGCATTTATTTCAAGTAGAGTTAAGTGTCTCAGAATGAACTCAGCTTATTGGTGCATGTTCATACTCATGGTAAGAAGGTACTAATGCTTTTCAAAATCTGATTTATTTATAATTCAACTGACACTGATTTTTATTCTAAATTACGAAGTGTAAACTGCAAAGCAAACACATGATGTTACTGTTGCAGAGGGAGACAGCAGTACTGCTGTGTGTCTGTTGTCTTTTACAGCCACATGTATTTAAATCCTTTACATGTGAAGATTTGAGAGCAAAATCCAAAACTCTGCTGTGGTCATTTGACTAGACTGATTCTGTTCTTATAGAATGACAGACTCAAAGGGCAATAACGCTTTTCTTCTTTCATTTCATTAGGTTGATTTGTCAAAGGACCTTCCTCACTGGAACAAGCTGAAAGCAGATGAAAAATACTTTATTTCTCATGTTCTGGCATTTTTTGCAGCCAGTGATGGAATTGTAAATGAAAACCTGGTAAGGAAGCTTTAGAGAGGGCTTAAATACTGATTTTATTGGTTTATTGGCTTACTGGCTTTTAATTTTGGTTTTCTGACATTAATGCGTAAGTTTATTAAATGTGCACTTTTTTTTCTTCCCATCATCTCACCTTTGCCAAGGGGAATAAGCAGCTTGTTCCACTGGGGCCAGTGTCTGAGTTAAATTGGGCCAGCTGTGGTCAGCAAGACTCCACGTCACTCTTGGATGCAGTTTTTAAGCTCAGCCTTCTGCCTGACTGTGTTGATCCATGTTTCTCATTGAATTAATAGAATCCCACACTTCTTCCTGTATTTGTGTTGGATGAGAAGTAGGGAAGGATTGTGCTGTGCCATGGTCTGTATGCTTCATTTTGGTAAAACCCATTTGGCTCTCACTGAACAGCATCCTAAAATCTTTGAGGGCTGCAGGTGGATGATGCTAAAAAGGTAGAGAAATCTTCCTGCTGAAATCAGTTCTGCAGAATGTCTCACCACAGGTTATCAGTGGTAGCTGGCTGCAAATGCCCAGTTTAAATCTTGAATGTCTCTAATGTGTAGAATGTCATAGTATCTGCATATATTGCATGAGTGTGCCTTATACAGGTTTGGGTTTTTTTAGTGATAAACAAAAAGTCTGAGGCTTTGTTCCACAGGAAGTGATTTCTACTGCAATATTTCGCTGTTCTCCTGTGTACCTGTGCCCTCATGCTTCACTAGAGCTCTCTATCCAATATGCACAGCAGATGTATTTATTTCTAGCTAGCTTTCTTTATTTTCTTCTGCACCACACCTGTTGACATACCTGTGAATAAAGAAGGGCTGAATAGCCCCCATCCTTTCTTCAGGGTAGAGATCTATTGTCTTTGTGTGCAGTTCTGGTGTCCTCAACATAAAAAGGACATGGAACTGTTGGAACAAGTCCAGAGAAGGGCCACGAGGATGATCAGGGGACTGGAGCACCTCCTGTATGAAGACAGGCTGAGGAAGTTGGGGCTGTTCAGCCTGGAGAAGAGAAGGCTGCATGGAGACCTCATAGCAGCCTTCCAGTATCTGAAGGGGGGCTATAGGGATGCTGGGAACGGACTCTTCATTAGGGACTGTAGTGATAGGACAAGGGGCAACGGGTTAACACTTAAACAGGGGAAGTTTAGGTTGGATATAAGAAGGAAATTCTTTCCTGTTAGGGTGGTGAGGCACTGGAATGGGTTGCCCAGGGAGGTTGTGAATGCTCCATCCCTGGCAGTGTTCAAGGCCAGGTTGGACGAGGCCTTGGGTGATACGATTTAGCGTAAGGTGTCCCTGCCCATGTCAGGGGGGGTTGGAACTAGATGATCTTAAGGTCCTTTCCAACCCTAACGATTCTATGATTCTGTGATTCTAAGTTTACAGTACTGTCATGCAGAACTGGTTTTACTGTCCTCATTGCCATGCTTTCTGGTTTTGGCAGGTGGCACGTTTTAGTCAGGAAGTGCAGATCCCAGAAGCCCGTTGTTTCTACGGCTTTCAGATTCTCATTGAGAACGTTCACTCAGAGATGTACAGCTTGCTCATAGACACCTACATCAAAGATCCTGAGAAAAGGTAAACCTCTGGATGTGTTAAAGACCTTGGGGAAATCTTGTCACCTAGACTGGGGGCACAATTGCTGGGCAGTAGAAGCAAGCAGCTGCCTTCCGTTTTCATACTGACTTACTAGGGGAGTTGGGGCCAGCCCCTTAAAGCTTTCAAGACTTTCATGCCTCACCCCCAAAATACAGGGAAGTATCACCGACCAACAGACCTGTGTGGGACTGTCAGAAAGTTAGTTAATACTTGTATAAATCTTTGATTGCAGAAAGTGTGGATGATATGAAATGCTGTTAGAGTTTCCTTGTGGTTATTATGTTCCTGAGGTGCTTGCTGTCACATCAGCAAATGATCTGCCTCAGGAAATTGAGTGCTTGTGATCCAGCTGGTGTTTCTAATGTACAGTAATCAATGTTACTGCCATCCTGACAGCTTTTTTGTTGTCAGTGCTTTTTCATATGACTTGAACTGTTTAACGTATTGGATTCTTTGGAGACCCCATACCTTTGTTGTCTGTAGACCTTCCTAGTGCAAATGGTAATACATTTGAAAAGAAGCACTTTCCCTCAGAGACTCCACAGTGCTGATGGTCAGGCAGAGCTTGGTATCCCACGGTAGCATCCTGTGTGGTAACAGTGCGAGGACTGCAAGGTTTCATTTCAGGTGTTTAGCATGGTAACAGAGCCTGTGCTCATGGGAATTGTCCAGTTCCTTTTGTGGAGTTGTGCAAGATGAGGTTTAGCTCTGTGGGTAGGAAGTAGCTGCCGTCTGGCTTGGAGTCCGGTGGGTGGTCTGGTGAGTGGTCACTCCTGGGTCTGACTTCATTTCCCATCTCTGCAGCTCACCTCCTCTTGAGACCTTGGTATTGTTGCTTTCTGCACATCTGCCTCCTTGTGCCCTTGTTATCAAAGATCATGTTGTGGTTTAACCCGACAGGCAGCAAAACCACACAGGCGCTTGCTCCTTCCCTCCCCCTCCACTTGTTGAGATCCAGACAGTTTAATGGGACAGAAAAGGAATGGAAAATAACAACAATGGTGATAAAAGAATTAGAATATGCAAAACCTGTGATGCACAATGCGATTGCTCGCCTCTGGCTGACCGATGCCCAGCCAGTTCCTGAGCAGTGGCCCTTGGCCAGCTTTCCCCTAGTGAATATACTGAGCATGGCGTCATATGGTATGGAATATCCTTTTGGCCAGTTTGGGTCAGCTTCCTGGCTGTGTCTCCTCCCAGCTTCTTGTGCCCTCAGCCTACTTGCTGGTGGGGTGGTGTGAGAAGATGAAAAGTCCTTGACTTAGTATAAGCACTGCTCAGCAACAACTAAAACGTCAGTGTGTTATCAACATTATTCTCACCCTAAATCCAAAACACAGCACCGTACTAGCTACTGGGAAGAAAATTAACTCTTTCCCAGACAAAACCAGGCCAGATGATTGTCCCTTGTGAGTCCCAAGTCTCTTATTTGGATTAGTTCAGAGCCTGGCATAATGGGTTCCTCTGGTGGAGCCAGTGTGGACAGCCAGGGCAGATTTACATCAGTCACTTTTTATTATATTGATGTTTTCTATTTCTTTTCTTTTATAGGGATTACTTATTTAATGCTGTTGAAACAATGCCTTGTGTCAAGAAGAAAGCAGACTGGGCTCTGAAGTGGATTGATGACAGAGAATCCACTTTTGGTATGTAGCTTCTTAAAAATTTGTTCCTGTCACATGTCACAAACTAATCCTCTGGAAGTGAGCTGCATCCCTGGAACATGAAATAAATTCTCCACAGATGATGTAGTGGCTTCTGGCTCTCTGATTTAGCTAAAGAATTAGAAGTAACTTTTGCTGAGCATGTATATTTATATCTTCAGCTAAAGCAATATTGTAATGTCAGTGCCCACTAGAATCATGTTATGCGAACTGCTTGTAGACTTCTCTGTCTTTGTCTTTATGCTACTTTCCTCAGGTTTTGCTTGTAGACCTTATTTAGAATCATAGAATAGTTAGGGTTGGAAAGGACCTTAAGATCATCTAGGTCCAACCCCCCTGCCGTGGGCAGGGACCCCTTATGCTAAATCATATCACCCAAGGCCTCATCCAACCTGGTCTTGAACACTGCCAGGGATGGAGCATTCACAGCCTCCCTGGGCAACCCATTCCAGTGCCTCACCACCCTGGAGTGGTGAGTTTCTAGGGGTTTCACTTATTTCTTTCAGTTGGCTCCTAGTGTGCAGAACTGGGCAGCTGAAGTCCAAGCTTTTTCTGTGTTCATGTTTATACAGACAAATGTATGTAGTTAGCCATTTTTGTAACAGCGTGACTGAGTCTGAGTGAAAAAGGTTCAAAAATCATCTGTCTCTGGTGTTTCTGGTTTGCTGTTGGGACCGGGTTTCTACTTTTTGTATCTCATTTCAGAGCTGGGACACTGGCTGATCTTCCATCAGCATAATGCAGAGCGTCCTTTCCAGTGTTGCATTCAGTTGCATTCAGCTTACAATGTTGACTCTGAAAGACGTATTGTAGCTGAAATGCATAATGAGCAGAGTCTGGTGAAGTTTTTAAACCAAACAGAGAAAGTGTAGGAGATGGAGAGATTCATCCAGACAAACAAAATAAATCTGAATATCATTTTTTTGCATCATCTGTTGTTCACAGCTCATTTTTGAGTGGAGTTCTTTCTGTAGCTGTAGATCCTCCTGTCCTGGAGTGTCCCACTACCTCCCTAGTCTGGCTTTGCTTGCTGTGTATGATGGCATCTCTTCTTCATCTCCTTCATTTTGCTCCCAGCAGCATGGGGTGTGCTAGGAATCAGTAGGTTCCCTAACTCAAAAGGCAATGTTCCCTCGGTGCCTTCAAACTTCATGCATCCTATCCAAATTTTTGTAAGGTGCATTTTTCCTCTTCTCTTTTTTAATCTTACTGAGAAGACTTCCCAGATTTAAAACATTTGTGAGGCCCAGGTCTTACAGTTATGGATATATCATACGGAGATATGGCATATGGAAGTGGCTGAGTGGCTTGTTTGCGTGGTGTTTCCTTACAGCTTGGGGACCTGCCCTGTAGCCAGGTCTCCACAGTTTGATTGATTTCTTATGCTGAGGTTTCAGTTGTTGTACCTGTTCTGTGGTCTCCCACTGTGCACTCACATTATGTGGTGCTGCTGATTGGTGATTTTTGGTTCAGCGTAACTCATTTGTATGATAGCTAGTTAGGTGGAATGTACTAAAAATCTTATTGATATTCAGTCTTGTCCTTCACTGAATCTATATAGTATGAGCAGCTTTGCTCCATTCCTCTCTAGAAGTAACCTAGGAGATTTTTAGTGTTGCCCGACAAATTCTTTCCTTAGTAACTTCTTGATACAGTTTGTATTGCTCTTCATGCTTTTTCCTGACTTGAATTTCCTCAGATGAGCCAGTAGATGGCATTTGCATCTCGTAGGGGAAGTAGAACATGTGGCTGTTACGAGGTGTTTTTTTTTTTAAAGAAAATTCTATGCAGTTCTTACTGTGAAAAGGCACCAGCACTTAATGCATAAGCTTTCATGTTAGAATTTATCCAAGGCTCTTGTGAAGTTGTTAAAAATAGAGTACATGGAATGATGTGTCTTTACTAGGCAGTCAGATGGTTTTAAGAGTCTGAAGAAATACATTCCTGTAGAAAACAGGGAGAACTGGGACCAATAGTTCATCCTTGGATGAAAGGTGGGATAATGTAAGTAGTTATTTGTGTCTTGATGAATTACATTATGTGTATTGCACTCTTACAAGAATATGGTTTTATGTAGATTCTCAACAAGTAGGGCTTTTAGTTTAATTTATAGGAGATCAGCTCTTCTCTTGGTTTTGTCTATTAATTACACATCCATTTTCCTGCCTTTTAGGAGAAAGAGATAAAGAAGTACCAATGTCCTGCCCACTTTGGATAGATATGTTCTTTCCCTTCTGACCTGTGACAGTTTCAGTGGGTGCTCTGGTTCTTCAGTTCTGCTGGCATTGCCTGTGGTTAAGTGCTGTTGTGCGTGTAGACCCCATGTGCCTCGAGATCTGCTGAAAGATGTGGTCAAATACAGCACCTGGTGCTGCAGAGGGGATTGCTTCTCTCCAGCATCTGTCTGTCTGATGCAAATAGTGCATCTTGCTGACAAGCAATACACTGTTTTGTGTCTAACTGAAAATGTGTTCTGTTAAACAGGTGAGAGAGTGGTTGCCTTTGCTGCTGTTGAAGGCATCTTCTTTTCGGGTTCCTTTGCTGCTATATTTTGGCTGAAGAAGAGGGGCCTGATGCCAGGGCTGACTTTCTCCAATGAACTTATTAGCAGAGATGAGGTAATGTATGTAATATCTTACATACTGTCTGGGAGGAAAGGTGGGTTTCCAGGGGAAAGGCAGAATTATATTAATGAAGATGCTATGTTCCTCAGCAGCAATGCCTGTTTTTAAAGGGAATAAACATAAATATTAGCTATACTGTTATGCTTAGTATGACTTAAGTATGACTTAAAAGGTGGACATTTTTGATTGAAGGGGACATTTGTTTTCCTGTGCCTGGCTGCCCAAAGACTGGCGTGGAGTTGCATGGTTTCCAGCTGCAGCGTTGGCTCTCTTGAGCAAGGACCTCACTAGGACATGTGTGAGCCTTGCTGTACACCTTTAGTCAGGTCCAAGTGGTCTCCTTGTACCACTCCCCATTACAGCCCCTAGCTGTGCGTCCCAGAGCTTGCAGATGGTCGCCTGCATCCATTGCCTGGCTAGCTGTGTTAGGGTGCTGCATAAGCAGCAGATACCATTCCTCTCCATGTTCTGGTGTTACTGCACAGCAGTAGAACTTCCTGGGTGTGGGCAGCTACAGATCTGCATTAGAGGTGAGTGCTTCTTAGCTTAAGATGTGATGTATCTGAGGGGATGCACATTGAATGTGTCAGGCCATGTGGTGACAAGTGCCTTTGCTTTTCACTGCTTCCTGCACTGCTGCCTGCCAGTTGGCAGCAGTTGCTTATGGTTGGGGCCCGTCTTTGAGGTACCACACATCTTATGGTGCTGGCAGTACTAAAGAAGCGGAAGGACCAGTTTTGTATGCAGTATAAAAAGCTAGTGGTTTGAATTTACCAGAGTTGGTCTAAAAGAATAGAGATCTTTATCATAATGTAAGTAATTTCCATGTATTAGGTAAACTGGTTTGAAAAGAGGCATCTTGCAAGATGCCTTTAATTTAAAAGACACTTTGGAAGAAATTGATATGATCAGTAAGCAAAACAGTTCTTCAGCCTTGGCCTTCTTTGTGTCTTTTGTTCCTGTGAGTCATCGTGAACTGATGTATTCAAGTGAAGTATATTTGTCAGAAGGGTCACTCTCAGGTGAATGAGATTTAAGTTCCTCCATACAGCAGTGTAACTGTACTTTGCAGAGTTGAGCACCAAAAGACTGATTTTTTTTCTTGAGCCCCACTGGCATAATTCAAGCTGCAGAGCTGTTGCGAAATGTAAGGCTTGGTGCACACAGCACCTGCACCAAAAACCAGGAAATACTGTTACAGAAGCAGTGGCAGTAAAAAGAATCCACAGTGGAAAAGTACAGAAACTCTTTTCTGATGCACCTGAACAGATAAATCGTTGGTGCTTAATGTGTTTTGAGCTGTAGGCTCTGTTCTCAGGCTGTTTTTTGAGCTGGTGCAATTCTGATTCTTAAAGGTGCAAAGCTGGTGGGAGCACCAGTCAGGGCAGCACGCCACTTCAGGGAGAAGCCAGGCACATCCTGCAGCCTGCTGGTGATGTTGCCCTGAACAAGACCACGGAACCCTGCAGCAGGCACCTAGTGCTGTCCCTAGAGGAGGAGTATTTCCCAAATTACGTTATTTCAGGGCTGTTTCATGACCTGAATCTCAAGGATTTTGTGGCCTTTCTGAAAAACATTTTGCTTCTTGGATTTGTTTTGCCTGTTGTTAACAATAGCAGAGGGCTGTCTCATAGCCCACCATCCACCAAATCCTTCTGATGGGTTTTCACTCTGGATGTGCCCTAATGGTCCATATAGGCTGTAATCACCACCTTGCTGTCAGGAGGAGAGGCAGTAGCACAGTGCTGCTTTAGTCTAGCAGCAGTAGGTATGGCTGATGCCAGAGTCTCAAGCTGTAGCCAGTCAAAATGGAGGCACCTCTTAGAGCAGCTGTCTGGGATCCCCCTCAGACTGTGAGGAATTGCTCATCTTTCCTGATGTTGTCTTGTCCTGGCTGGAGGCTTTTCTGGAAGTCTTGGGAAGCTTGGGAATGAGCAGAGTTTACTGGCCTTGTGCAGGATAGCGGCGTGGATGTGAGGGTGGGTTGAGTTGGGGCACAGTAGTCTTAAGTATTAAAAATCTATGCATGTTGTGGTAGCGAATTCCTCACAGTAACTGCACATTGTGTGGAGAGACTTGTTCTTGGGTTTTGTGACTCTAATCTAAATCTTTCTTTATGAAAATGCTGTGACGAGAAGCAAGGGAAGAATGCTATTGAAGGAACTTAAACCAAGTATTTCTGTACAGGTATCTCCAAGTGGAGAGCAGGTAAACAGTCTACCTTAACTGGCAGGTAGTTTTGCAGATCTTGATGTAGGAGATTTTCTGCAGAAGCATCTCTGGTGGAAGGCAGGGACCCAGCAGGGCTCTGTTAAGGATCACTCGCAGTAGAGCAGCTCTCAAAAATATTTACCTGAGAAATATGTATGCTGAGCATTATTTTGGCATAGATGGCACATGTTGGATTTCAGATGTTATTAACTGGGTTATAAACTAAAAGTGCCTGCTACGTGTGCTAACATGAGGCTTCCTAGCCTCCTGCTTGACAGTCTTTAACCTGAATGAAGTGGCTTCAAAGAGCAAACTATGTGAAGGAAGGAAAACCTGAGTTTTTTTTCTCATGTTCTCTGTTACTTCAGGGTCTACACTGTGATTTTGCTTGTCTCATGTTCCATTATTTAGTGAACAGGCCATCAGAAGAGCGGGTCCGTGAGATCATCGTTAATGCTGTTGAAATCGAGCAGGTAAGCCTGGCCGTGACAGCATCGTGGGCACTGCAGGATCAGTCTTGTGTGCATAAATAAATTGAAACTTGGCTCAGCCCTGGATCCCTGATGCATTATATTATCCTTTCTCTCTTCCTTGATGGTGACAATAAGAATCAGAGACTTCCTGATTCAGTTGTCAATCAACTGGGAGAAGCTGAAGCTGGCAGCTGGTTTCCTCCAGTAAGAAAGGCTGTCTTCTTTAGGATAGGATAGGGTAGGTTAGAATAGTTCCAGTTGGAAAATACTTACAACAACCATGTAGTCCAGCCACAAGGGTCACTTAGAGAAGTGTTTGTTACCTCTGTCCTTTCAGGATCTTTGTCTCTCCCTACTGTATGCACATCCCCGCCTGTCCTCAGGCGAAGACAGGGTCTGCTGTGGCCACAAGTACTATGCTGAGTTCTGAGGCTGCTGTCAGGTTGTTTCACACGAGCTGCTACCCATTTGCAACTACAAGTTTCTGCGCTGCTACGTGTTTGGCGGGATTGTAGTTTACTGTTTCTTTTCTGTTGTTATTTAACTACTGTGATGATGACAGATGCCCTGGCTTTGCCTCACTGTTAGGTATTGCACTGGTGCCTAAGTATGTACGTGGCTGTGTTCAGCACTTACATAAATCACTGTCCTCTCTGATCTGTTGTTCCATAATGGCTGGAAGCCAAGGAAAACAGTAGTTTTCTGGATCTATTCCTGCTCCCTTTAGTATGGTCTGTAGGTTTTATGGAAGTTGGAGTTCAGGTGTACAGTGAAGCTTGGGTTCGTACAGGGAGGAGGGGGAAGGCAGATGAGAGGGGCAGTAATAAAAATTCTTGTGCCTTTTCCAGAAAAATGTGCTAAAAATAAAGGAAGGTACAAACAACTACTGGAAGCAGAAGACACTTGTTGAGTTTAATGATACAAGTTATTTATTCAGACAAGTGCCTGAGGAGCCTGGAATATCACAAATCATGTTACCGTGAAACACAGGTGTCTTCTCTCCCTTTTCCTTCTTAAATTTCATTTCTCTAAATGTTGCCTATATTTTAACTTGTAGGAGTTTCTAACAGAGGCATTACCTGTAGGTCTGATCGGAATGAATTGCACTTTGATGAAACAATATATTGAATTTGTTGCAGACCGGTTACTGATGGAGCTTGGGTTCTCAAAGGTAAGAGATGCATTTGCCTGAAGTGCTGGCCTGCCCTGGTAGCCCAGGAAAGCTGTCGGCACAAAGCACTCTTGATGTGCCTGGGAGCAGGTCATATTTAGTGCTTCCACTTTCTGTGAGTGACAGCTGAAACCACAGCACTAATGTATATCCTTCACTGTTTAAAGGAGCAAGAACAATTTATGCCATTGTTTCCCTTCAGCTGCTCTGCAAGTTTGTAATGGGAAGCTTGTGCTGTGCTCAAGCTCTGTGGTCCTCCAAGGGTAGTAAGCACCTTGCACTGGTGAGCTTCACCACAGACCAAACTCCTGAGGAGTGACAGTACTGAATTTGCTTAGATAGAGGTCCATAGATCCTACAGCATATTGCAGCAAGGGATGAGCTAGTTTGAAAGGGTTTGACTGTTTTGTTTGTTGAAGTTTTTTAAAGCACTGTTACCCTTTCAGAATCACCAGGGTAATGGTGTTTCCCTTTCACAGGCCTTTCATGCAGAAAATCCTTTTGATTTCATGGAAAATATTTCTCTGGAAGGAAAAACAAATTTCTTTGAGAAGCGGGTTTCAGAATATCAACGTTTTGCTGTTATGGCAGAAACAATGGACAATGTCTTCACTCTGGATGCGGATTTTTGATGACTTGGCAAATGAACAGTGACTGTTGCCCTCTGCCCATTTCAGTTTATGCTGTGAAGTTGTCTCCGTTTTCTCTCCTGGAATTGAAGTCTACTGTTTTTTTTTTTTCCTGGGTTTTCATGTTGTTTGCCAGAGAAGTAAATATATTTCTCTATTTAAGGAAAAAAAGGGGGGGGTGTCCTTTTTATATGGCTTTTTAGGAGGATTGCCTTTTGAAGATTCCCTTGATTCATCTGCTGTGATTGCTGTCTTTAAAAATCACCTGGATACAGCTACTTTTTAAAGACTTCGGTAGTACTTTAAGAAAGCAAACTGTGTATTTACCTCATGTTATGGGATTTTAATCTGAAAACCAGATAAGGTAGCACTCTGTATATATGTTGTTATAAATGATTTTCATGGTTTCTATTTTCATGTTTATAGAGTTGGTTTAGAATAAAAGCTCTTCCCTTTCATCTTGCTGTAGATAGAGTAATAAGTGATTGTGGGAAGATATAACCTGTGTACTATAAAATCTTGCTAAATCCAGGGATACACTTTGATCTTCCCATTAACTTGGGTTCTGTCTGGAAATGTTTTACTCTGGTTGCAAAACCGATGGCTGCTGGTGGGAGTTTAAATCAAATACATATGATTTTTGTCTTACAGCTGTTACTGAGCAGGTCAGTGGTCTTTGAATGCTCCTTGAAAAGGCAAGCCTGTTAATAGAGGAGAAAACACACATCCTGTATGTCTTTGTCTTGTGCTCCTTGTTTTTCCATGCTTCTCTGAACAAGTGCCTTATTAAGCAGTCTGTAGTTGTGCTGAGTTGCAATCAGCATCCAACACTGGAACAGCCAGCTCTGGGTGTGGTCTGTCTTCCCTTTGTCATGCTGGGTGGTTTAATATTTTCCCCTTCTCTGTTTCCCTTGTGCATTGATGGGGTGAGAAGGCATATTGTTCCAAAGAATTATCCCTGGAGGTGCTACAAACGTACTGCTTAGGCTGTAAGGAAGCACCAGTAATGTGTGAAGGTACTTCAAGTTGTGTGTTTAATGTGAACCATTGAAACCATCACAGAATCGATTCTGGAGGAAGGCATTAAACCTTTTAAAACCAAATCTTGAAGTAGTGTGGATCAGCAGCATCTCACAGAGGACTGCTCTTTGGGTTTTGGTGTGTTCCAGTGTGTGTCTGGAAGTTGCTCAAGTTCTTTGATGTCACATGCAGCAAATGAATCAATGGAGTAATGGCAAGCATGCTGCAGGGGTACTTGGGATGGAAGAGATACTATTCAGTTGTAGGTGGGTTACTTGCAAATAGATATGTTCTTTTTGCTGAAGTGAGTGCACATGAGCTGGACAAAGGGTTCTTCATTAAACCCAAGCATTTTTTCATAATGTTCAGCAATTTGTATAAGAGCTTTTATAAGTCTTTCTTATTGTTGCAAACATCTTGTTCTGCTTTCAATACGCCTGCCATGAGATGAGCTGACGGCCCAGGGTTATTGGTGATGGGGTGGTAGGGGTGTTATTTCCCTGCCAGCCCACATCAGGCATAGCCCTGGGTACTTGAGTTCCAGGAAACAGGTCCACTGCTTTAGCATAGTTCCTAGTGAACAGTTGTCCCTGGTGTAAAAATAAGCAGCAGAACTGACTCTTTTTGTTTGGTCTCAGTAAAAGATTGTGAGTATGTAATGGGCACGGAAACAGGACGGCTATCTTGCCTACAGAAGTGCCTGCTTCATTTGACATAAGGTACTTAGGGAGGGCAGAGGGGATCTTGGAGAATACAGAGAAAAGCTGGGATTGATGTCCCTCACTAGTGCCCTGCAACTGCAAGAGAACTATGGGCTTGGGAAGAAAATCCAGCACCTTTTGGAAATACTGTGGTACTGGGGGAAAAAGAGAAAATTTTGTTAAATGGGTCTGTTATCTGAGGAATGGAACCTATTTTTATGTCACTAAAACTGTGAAAAAGCGTTTGTTTTGAGTATTGTGAATTAGGAAGAGAGTGTACAGAATATACAAGTATGAAACTGCTATGTGCTCAGGTTTTGTAAATGCAGAGGAGATGCCAAAGTCTGGTACAGCAGCTCCCGTTTGTGTGTATAATACGTGTACAGTTTCAATAAAACTTGAATGTGGAGAGGAGCATGCCTTTGTTTGTTGTTACATGCTCTATCATGAGATATCCAAAATGATGAAACTGGGCCATGCCAGAGTAAATTGGTGTTTACAGCTTTTGGGTCGCGGGAGAGAGTTAAGAGTGCTCCATACGCTGTCTTGCACTTAGTGAGCTCTCAGCTTGCTGGGTTTTGTTCTCAGAAATGGTGTTTGCAGTTTAGGGAGCAAACAAATACTTTTTTTCTGGAATCTTCTGGCTCAAGGAGAAATTTCCTGGGAGTCCCTTAGGTTCAAAGAAGAAACACTCCAGTAATGTAATTTTGGTGGGTGGTAACTGATCTGTCTAGGGCATCGTGCCCTTGCATTGGGCATTCTGACTGTGCCTGGGCCCCACAGTGTAGGGTTCAGCCCCAGGCATGCCTGCAGCCCAGCCTTAGGCACCACAGTCTGTGCTGGCTGAGGTTCATACAAGATGGTGTCCTCGAGGGTGTCAAGTCAAAAGTCTTGTCCCTGCTGCCCCTTTGTGACTCCTTGAGACAGGCATGCAGGGCATAAGGTTCACTCTGCTCCAGTGCTGGGTTTGGGCAGAATCTTTGTGCTCCTGAGGGTTCTGGTGCACAAGCTGGGTCTGGCTCTGTGTATCTCACACTGTGGCCATCATGCTTCAAAAAGACTGATTCTCATTCAAGCGGATGCATGGGTCCTACTGAACCCTTGACTTGATGTCATGGGTGGACAGTGTGCGCCCAGCCCTGCTCTCTGATCGTAAAACCACTGTGGAGTGCAGTGTATTAGTGACTATTCCCAGACCTTGCTGGGAAAGTGAAGAAAGTGGGTGAAGACAGGGCAGTTAGCAAGCTCACTCTCAGTGTTTCTTGGCAGCCTGGAGGCCCTGTTTCTGGGCTGGTGAGATTTAGCAGCAGACGAGGACACGGTGTGTGGCAGCACATCTGGAGCAAGCCCCTGGCCAGCTGACACTCCGCCACGTTCCTCCTCCTTGCCTTTGAGCGTTGTTAAACCCCAAGTGTGGCCTCCCTGCCAGTCACCCCCAACCTGGCAGGGGAGCGCCTCCCGTCAGCCCTTCCGAGGGAATGAACCGGGCTGGATTTCCTCCTGGTGGAGCCCTTGAGTCAGTAAGTGTTAATGCTCTGTCACCGTGCTCTCTAGAGCTCCTTCTGGGAGGGAAGCAGCCACCGGAGGCGCTGATGTGTTAACGTTACGTGTGGCAGAGGATGTGTTTGCCGGGAGGACGGTGGTGGGGCCGGGGAGCCCTGCGCTGCGCTCCGCAGGAATACACGTGTGTGGGTAAACTGTATGTATGTGCGCACTGAGGGACACGGCTGGTGCGCACAGAGTGCGCGCTACACGTAGGCAACAGCGGAGCTGAGGGGAGAAAGAAGGCTTTGAACGTCAGGTTTTAGCAATACTTTCCCCGGAGCAGAAGGGTAAGATGGGCACTGTAGTACTGCTATTGGGAGCTGCTCTTCCTGGTTTGCAGGCAGCTGCCTGCCCTGCTCCTCGCACCTGGGCACAGGTAATGGCAACGGCACAGTCAGAAGCTTCTCCTGTTTCCACTGGCTCTAGGGCTGAAGGCTGCCCAAGCTGTGAGGCTAGAGCTGTACTCTGCTAACCAAAATCTTAAACTAAGGATTTTCATCTTAAAGTAAATACAGTTAAATCTCAGTGTGGAGCACGCGTGCCTGCTTTGGAGAACAGTAACTTTGGCCTTTGGCTGGTTGTGTGTAGCCACATGGACAGGATCAGGAATTCCCTGTTGCATTTTGGTGCTTCTAATGAAATCAAAGAGGATTTCTGAGTGACAGACATAAGATTTCAATGATGGGCAGTGGTGCTTCCAATATCGCAGCTTCTTGTGGAGCTCTGCTGACCAGGGGCTCCTGCAACGCTGATCCTTATTCCCAAATCTGCTTAAAGGGCTTACCCAGGAAATGTCCTGCCGCAGGACTGCTATTGCTTTGCCTGCACCATTCATCACTGCATTGGCTCTCGTGTAGGAGGTGGCAGGTTTGCAGGGACAAATCCTTATCAATCCTTTTTTTTTTTTTTTTTGCTGTAGTACAGTTTGGTTAATGTCACTCTGGGAATGGCCCTGGGTAACTGCTGCAGCATCTTTAATAAGCTGGTGGTACAAGAGGAGCTGTCACAGTGAGCTGCATGGATCAGCCTGGCATCAGGGATGAGGTGTTGACTCCTGCTATGGAGATGCCTGTTTCCTTAGGGAATGCCTCTCGCTGCAGAGGCATGGAGGAGGTCATCAACCAATGCTGAAAAGGGATGAACAGACTGATGAAAAGACAGTATTTTGGGTACTTCCATGGCTTTGGCTCCTGTCCTCTGGTGCCCAGTGAATGTCAGAAAAAGCCGAACCAGGCGCAGTGACTGCTGATGGCTTGCTAGGGGATCTGCTCAAAGCCTGTCCCTGCAAGCCCCTCCTAAACATCACGCCACAACTCCTACTCGGTAGCTACACAGAGAGATGGAGCTGCTGGGATGCTGTAAGCAGCTCTGCACGGCTGCCTCTCTGCCCACTCTGTGCTATGGCTGCTGTGGTGATGCTGTGACCTTTGAGCTGCGGCTCAGGCTGAAGCCCTGCCCTGCAGGGAGCCCTGTGTGCAGCACAGTGCCTGGTGAAAGGTGTGTGGTGGAGGGCAGGGCTGACAAACTGGGGGCAGGCACTGACAAGAACCATGTTTGCCTGCTCTGGCCTGGGCTCAGAGCAGGCTGTGCTCATGTGGCTGGGGTGGTTTGGGAAGCTTTGTTTTCAAGCCCCCCAGACAAGGTCGTGTCTCAGGTTGCTCCTTTTCCTTACTGTTTATATTCCCTGTGAGGGTGCTGAGGCACTGGCACAGGTTGCCCAGAGAAGCTGTGGCTGCCCCATCCCTGGCAGTGTTCAAGGCCAGGCTGGATGGGGCTTGGAGCAGCCTGCTGTAGTGGAAGGTGTCCCTGCTCATGTCAGGGGTTGGATGTAGATGATCTTCAAGGTCCCTTCCAGCCCAAACCATCTCTGTCTCTATGACTTCTAGTGAGGAAGTTCCCAAAATCTCCTGCAGATTCTGGGCAAATGGCTGAGTACTTGATGTGATTTTGTTTTTCTTGTCAGTTTGCAGATCCAGGAGGAGTGTTAAGAACAAGACTCAATGTGCAAATAGTTTCTACTCATCTGATGAAAGCCTCTGGCACCGCTACCTAACTTGAACTTGAGAACTGTAGGAAAACTTTGGCTGCTTATTGCTGTTTCCTAGCCCATGGACATGGTTCTGAAGAGAGTACACTCAGGGGTTTTTACAGGGAAACACTAGAATCCTTTCAACAGCCAGTGACCTCGCAGTGCAGGAGGTCGCTTGGGCTCCCCACCTGTGCTATGTCTGCAGGTCTGTTACCAAGTGGCCTGTCCAGGGCCTGTTGTGTGCTGATGGTGACCTTCACTGCTCTCTGCCATAGGGGGTCTCTGCAGTGGGATCAGAGCGTGCTGTTCCACTGCTTGCACTGGCAGTTTTGAATGATTAGTTGAAGGCAGACTGATGTGGCACATCTGCCATCTCCCAGCAACACCTAGGGAAGGTCTGGGGGCTCCTGAAGGCAGTGATATGCAGGAAAAGTGTGACAGGCAAAAGAGGTGTTGGTGACAGTGGGAGTGACAGCCTGTTCACTCCTCACTGCTTAGATACCAGCAGCTGTGTGACAAAAGAGATCATCATACACAGACTCATGCGGTCACTTGTGTCCTGCAGTCACTTTCTTGGTGGCCCAATGGTGAACAGCACAAACATCAGCTAATAAATATTCAATAATCGTACTGAATAGCGACAGTAGTGCTACCATCTGCTCCATTGGAAATCATGGCAGAAGCAGCTATGGGGGGCTGGAAAATCACTAGATTTGGAAAGATTTACAGCCAGTGTTAAACCTGAGGAGCCTGGAGCAGACCTGGGGGCGGTTGAGCCCTGGGAGTTTCAGCCCCATTGTGGCTGTTGTGACTCTGCAACTTGGCAGTGGCAATAACAAAAGCCTCAGGAAAGGGGGGAGGATTCTTTGAAATAAATCTCAGCTGGTGAGTTCCTGCTGTCTAGCTAGCTACAGAGGAGGGTTTCCATTCATGAATTTAAACCAGGTTAGTGAGTAGAGGCTGTTCAGATCTTGGTTGCGGGGTCCCACAGCATCACAGCATCATAAAACCCGTGGTGCAAGGAAGTACCAGTTTAGAGCTATAATAGTATTTCTTCCACATCAGCAGCTTGCCTATCAGTTATCGATTTCCTTTTTCTTTCAGTGTGAAGGGAAACAGAGTTAAATTACAGCCTATTAGGCTGGCTGGAGAACTGAATGTGTTCACTGAATAACTTCATTCATAGCATGTGTAATTGCCTTCTTCAGAGATGGGTATTATGATAAGCCCTGGCAGAGCTGCCTCGCCTGCTGTACCCTCTGCCTCCTGTTTACTCAACCCTCCACAGGCAAATGGGACCATATGTGGAGGGGGCTGAAACTACTACATCCTATAGCCGCTACTGTATGTGCCGCATGTTTGGATGAACACCTTGGAAGAAGCATTTCTTGGTTTGTTTCTCCAAGACTCCTGTTCTTAAAAGCCCCTTGTATGCAGTCACACCAGTCATGCTTAACTTCTCTTGCTAGCTGAGCAGGGCGTAGGGCCCAAAAATGTTTTCCCAGCTTCTCCAACACTTGAACAGGCTTTCGGGGTGAAGTGAGGATGTCTCCTGCCTTTGGAGCCACCTTTAAAAGGATGGCAGATGGCTGATGCCCCAAGCGCTGTGGCTGTGCAGAGGTGTGAGCTGCTGAGGCTTCCTCCTGAGCTATAAGGCAACAGTCACATCCATGGGATGCACATCCTGCAACCAATTTAGTCAGGATGCTTTATGGCTCCCAGTAGGCTGCTGAGGCCAGGCAAAAGACATGGGGAAACACTGCGTGCAGCTGCTGAGGTAAATGCAGATGTTTTCACACTAGAATGTGGCCTATTGCAATGTCCATCTGCAACACAAAATCACTGCATAGTAATTTCTCCGCACAATTAAAAAATAACTGTATTTTTAACTCTGTCTTGAATTACCCCCCTTTTTTTTTCCTGCTCTCTGGTTTTATTCATCTTGGGCCCATTAGATTTACATGCTTTAAAACGTGAGGCTCCTGATGGGCATGTTAAAGCTCTTCCTTCACTTCTACAATATTAATCTGCATGTACTCTTGGTGCTGCTGTACTTTGTGATACGATAGCTGCATCCATTACATGCAAGTGGCAGTATTAGCACATGCTGATTGTATTTTAAGCTCAAATGGTCTTGCCCAAACCCTGTAAAACAGAAAGCAATTGCTGTCACTTCTGCTTCCTTTGTGTCATGGCTGCTAATTTATTTCCCTGTTACTGCTGAGTGTAGGGCTGAATTAACAGGGTCTGGTTATTCTCACATCAACCACACAAAAAGGCCAATTTTTGCCTGGGAGCAGGAGAGAGAATTTATTTTCCAGACATTTACACTTGCTTGTGGGGCTAAAAAAATGAAGTTTACCACATTGCACGTCCACCAGTGATGTTCAATGTGAATGCTGCTTGTATGAAAGGATGGCTGTGGTTGGGGTGAGAAGCACTTTCCATAGACCTCAACGATGGGAAGGCAGATTCTCACCCCAGATACTAGTGAGTATCATGCAGAGACACTGGAAGCATCTGACCCAGTCAGTGCTTGATTGATGTGAGGCTGGAAATGTGGCTTTGGTGTGATAAGCAGCTATAAAGTCCCATTCTCTGCTCTTTCTGCATAAAGTAGTACCCACACAGAGGTGAGGTGGAGAGGAAGTTCAGATGAAGATGGGAAGGTATTTACCTTTCCTGAGGGCCAGCAGCGTTTCAGACTACACCAGAACAAATACTAATTTACAAAAGCCCATGGAGTTGCAGTCCATAGGCACAGCGTGCTGGCCCTTGGGCAGTGTTGTGCTGTGCTTTGCTGTGCTGATGATGCTTCATCCCTGCAAGCAGACCCCTTCCTTGACAGCCTGGTGCCTGCTGGTAGAGTGAGAGGTGGCAGGGATTGCCTGGAGAGCTTTATATTGCTGGCTTAAACAGCATTCATTTATTTCCCAGTGGCCACCCTGAAGACCTTATCTGAAGCTCATTAATGTCAGCAGCAGCTCTCCTAATTTTATCACAACTGCCTGGTTCTTGCAAGGAAAGGCAAGAACTTGAGTCTGAGAGGATGAGAGGTTTTGGCTCAGGGGTGGTAAATGGGATATGTCCATCTCTGCAGGACAGGCCAGCTGCCAGGTCTTCTGGCCCTAGTGCACCCACGGCAGGCTGGGGTTGGAGGCAGCTGGTGATGCTTGCAGGGAGGAGATCAGCCTCCCTACACTTGCAACTACCTTTTCCTTAGAGGAAGCTGCACCATAGACCAGTGCTCCTTCAGTTAAAAGGCTCACAGTAAACCTCACACAGGTTATTCTCGTCCCCTGGGGCCATTTAGTGGCAGGGAACATTTACATGCTCATAAACTGCATCTGAGAGCTCTTGAAGATTAGCCAGTAAACTTTCCAGTGGTAAATTTGTGATTCCACCTGAGAAGAGGTTTTGCATCCAGAGGTTTTCCTCCATTGCCAAACGCGCAGTGGTCGGGGACTGTACGTTCAATTAGCAGGGTTCTGCTGAGTGAGCGGGGTTGCCTGCATGCACTGGAGGTACAGGCACGGGCTGGAAAGTGCCTGTGGGGGTACCCAGTGGGCTCCGTTACTTGCACTTACCCTGGTGTGTTGCTAGAGGGGTGTAAGGAGGCTGCTGTCTCTGGGAAGCGCGGGTGTGTCTGTGAGGCAGCTGCAGCAAGCCCTGAGATCTGCAGCTGCTCTGTGCTGTGGCTAAGTCTGCTGGGACCTGTGTGTGCCATTTACTGTCTGTTTACCTGCGCTGTGAGAGGAAGAACGAGAGGATCATGCGGACGGCAAAGTAACTTTACAAAAGCCAAACCAAGCGGCAGCCCCCTGCTCAGCTGTTCTCTGGCACCTCCTCCTACGCCCCAGGAGCATCTCCCCAGACTCCGCTGGTGATTGACGGGTGATTTTTCCTGGGAAGCTGGCCTGCAGCGTGGCACCTCCATGCGGAGGTGGTGCCAGATGCTCCGGGGTGCCGGCGGCTCCTCCTGCTCAGGGGCTGGCGCAGCCAGCATGAGCTGTGCCCACGGAGGGAAATGCCATCGAGAAACCTGGCGTCTCCTTCTCTCGATTCACCCCCTCGAGCCGGGCTCCCGGCTCCTGCCCTGGGTGGAAACCAGCCCCTCGTCCTGATGGCCCCTGGGGTGGATGCTGCCCATCCCCTTCTTGCTTTGGAGTGACTGAATTATTCCCTAGAAGAACAGCGCTCGCTTTCTGCCCAGAGACAGCCCCCTGAGCAAGCACTGGGGCATTTTACTCACTGCTCTACACTTTGCAGGGGCACTGGGCTATATAAGGTAGTATGGACCATCTTTGATGGGCAGTCATACAGTAATTGTTCAAACTGCATTTGTATTTCTGCCTACTTTCTACATGAATCTTGCATTGGGAGCCTAATTAGTGTAAGTTATGAGCAGGGGCGCTGGAGGCACAAGCTTCCGTGGAAGCCAACTCTGTAAGCACCAGAAGAGGTAAATTAGAATGATCTTGATGTGACCTACTTTAATTTACACCTTCCTCACATCCATACAGCTCTCTTCCGAGCCCACACAGTGTCAGCCACACAGGTATAAACTCTTGCTGTAAATTATGTCTGTTGATGAATAAAATCCATGGAATTTGTAATCTGAAGAAATCCAGGGAAGGTTACACTTCATTTAGTTATGTTCTCTTGAGATTCACAATATCCTTCTCCTGGACTTCTGGGTAGCAATCAGACTGCAGCCCCAGATGATGTTCAGTGCACAGGACTTTAGCCCCAAACTAAGGAGTCCTCCAAAAACATGACGGACATCAGGATGCTGGTGGATAAGCAGCTTTTTGACCCTATAAGTCTCCTAGGTTTGCTGAAAGACCTGTGTTGTTCAACACTGAAGCCAGAAGAAAGAAGCTAGTTTGGGGTCTTTCAAAGTCCTTGGGGTCCCCTGGGGGCACTTTTGCCATTTGTGAAAGTGGCATGAGGGAGCAGATCAGTCCTGAACATGGAGCAGATACTTGTTCAGGGGATGGGTTTGTCCTCTCTGCCATGCAAAGCCAGGGATGCTTTTCAAGAAAGACAAAACTGAAAAGCAGCATGAAATCTGTTTTTGCAGTGCAGCCCTGACCTGGGTCATTCAAGTCTGTGTCACTCTCCAGTTGCCACTCTCCAGTTACGTGCTGCACATCTCCATTCATTAGCTCAGTCATATCTGCCTTATCTGGTCTCTTAGACCCACTGCTTGGGAAAGATTTGCCTCTGCACAGCGGGAAGCGCTCAGGGAACTTATCTGTAGGTTGCATGGATTTTAGCACTAGGAAGACCACTGTGTATCTGATCCTTTTACACACCAAGTGTGTAGCAGCACTGTGCTGCTAGGAACAGCTCTTCTTCATCTTCTTGATCTTCCCTTCAGTAGCTCCCGTGATTCTGGTTTGCTCCTTTGGGGCTGAGAGGGGAGCTGGAATGTCCTTTGTGTGTGATGAGTTAGCTATCCCTACTTCAAACAGTCACATCCATCTAAAGCAAAAAAGCTCCAAGTCCTCCCACCCCACTGGAAGGTGGAGATGTCAGCATGCTGTGGAAGGAGATAAAAAAAAACATGCAAGTGACATCAGCTAGGACCTGACTGCCTCTCATTACACCAGTGTAAGCTGAGGGAGAAGGCGATGGATGCTGGGGCTGTTACTGGAAAGGCTTTATTACTGCCACATAGAGCATCATTCAATTATTCATATTCAATCCAAGGATTTTTAAAAAGATCGCATGCATTACAACTGGGTCATTTCACAAAACTATAATGCTGTAATTATTATTATAATTAATTATGTATTTGAATTCTCAGAGGATTATTACAGTCTTGGCATGCCTTCTTTTGCTTCAAAATATCCTCTTTCCTATTGCAGCATGTCACCTCTCCTTCCTAGTCCCACCCCCTCCTCCTAATATGACTACAAGGATACTGGGCATGCACATAGGTTCTGATGTTATCAGGATATTTGCAGGAGTATGTTTACTTTGGTAAATTAGAAAGGGTCTCAGGTAAGTGGAAGTTGTTGACCAAGAGGGCAGTTTCGGACAGTGAGGAGTTGGCTGCCTCAGCTGGCCACTTCCTTACTGCCTTTAAGCTGGGGACAAGACAGTTTAGTTCTGCTTTTAGGGTCATCCTCAAAACCACTCACATACACCAAGCCTGTGAAAATACACTATGGTCTAACAAAATAAAGTGCATCAAAGACCTATAGTTCTTTTCATGGTGGGCTTTCAGGTAGCAAAGGTGCTGGAACGTAAAGCAAAATCTCAGTTTAGTGGTTAATAAATAACATCCATTTTTCAGAGTTCAGTACCTGTATTTGATTGAGTTTCGAGGATCTGTGTGTACTGGATAATAGGATGGGATTGCATTAACAGCTGTAATTTAATTTCTCATCAGACTTCAAACATTTTCTACTCATGTGAAACAAATTTCAAAGTTGTTCTGGTTCATCTTCCAAGAGCTCCTTCTTTTTGAGGTTAGTGTAAAAAGATATTGCACAAACAGGGGCACAAGAAGTTCTGAAGTAATTCCCTTCTTGAAAAGCCAGATAATTTTTACTTATTTGAGAAAGAACATATGCCAAAAGGAAAATCTTTATTTATAAAATGTTTATTTATATTATTCCTTTCACTTGAGTTGTTTCTGAAATATCTTACTAACAGATCAAATAATAATAATAATAAAAAAAAGGATATTTTTAAGTAAAATTGTGTTAGTTGAAATATAACTTCTTGGGTAAGATATGGCAAAGATATCAGGTTCTTTAGAAGTGCTAACAACACAAATAAAATACAAGAAATAAAATTCATCAGTTTAATTTTGGTCTGAATGTGAGCTCCCTGTAGGAAATTGAGAGAGGTTCAGTAAGAGGATCTTAGACACAATTTCATGGGATTATATTTGAGCTTCTCTGTTCTTTCACTGGATCTGTAACAATCCTACTGGATAAGAACATGTCATTGCTGATGCTGACTTGCCCAAAACTAGTAATTCTGTGGTTGTATTAAATTAAAGCTGTTCTCTGTCAATTATTGTCTGGCAAGGGTTGTTTTCAGCAATCTTCAGAGGTGCAAAGTGCAAATAGAGGAAAGGAAAGATAAGCAGTCTTGGACTCAAATAATCCTCTTTGGAAGAGGAGACAAAATTACACTTTTTATTTTGGAAGGAAATAGCATGGTGGGAAAGAAATACATAAAAGGAAATAATTCTAAGCACAGTTGTAGAGTTATCATTGCAATTTACTAATAAAATATTCAATAGCATAGTCTCAAGGCAATGTCCAAACCCATAAAGTCTGTAGTTGGAACTGGTGGGTTGATTGAGACCTATTTTAGTCTGTAAGTAAGTGTGAACTGCTGTTGTTGAATAGAGAAGGTAAGATTACTTAAGAACTCCAAAAAGAGGGCTCATTGAAGTAATTCTAACTGGCTCTAAATGTGCTGAGAGGTCTCATTAAGATAATTCTAGGTTTGCTCTAAATAACCAAGGTGGTACCTGTTCCTTTGCTAATAAATATCACCACCATAAAGATTCCTATAAACTTCAATGGGGCTGCGAGTCAAGGAGCATTAAATATTCATTGACAGCAGGTTTGTACCATCCAGAAGAAATTATACAGTGAGTCAAATTTTGGTTTTGGCTACATCACCAGCTTGTGCACATAAAGCACAGGCCTCTCATTGATGTTGCAGGGTGACAGTGTGAAGCTGTAGCTGTTTAGTCAAGAGCCAAGGTACACTGCTACCACATGGAATCTGGTAACAGCCCTTTCCAGTGACCACTGGGAAACTTCAAATGCACCAGCACAAAGTAAATAATTTGCACACCAGGTGTTTGTGGCATAAAGAACACAGGTTTGAAGTCTTTATGGTTTGCTTTGCATGATGTCTCACAAAACCTGCTTATTGCATGAACTCTTTTGTCTTGAAAGGCATATTTGATTTTCTAGAAACATGCTGTGGTTGACTGCTCAGGATAAACAAACACAGAAAATCCCACCTTTCTTGTCCCTGTGATTATTACTTTTCACTGTGTTGCTGTGCAAGTCCTGCTGTCTTTGTGAAGCTCACCCACTCCAGCTTAGACTTTCAGACCACATCTACACTAGTAAATTAAATGTGCCCATGGCTGCTATCTGCTCTGAGATCAAGGGGCAGGGGGCAGCCTGGACCTCCACTGTTAGTATCTAACCCCGGGTGTGGGGCTGCATCCACAGTGCCTGCCAGAACAGCGCTAACTCCCAGCTGTGGGGTTGTTTGAGAGAACATTGCTTGGTGTGGGACAAGACCCTACTGGGGACTCTTAAAACGTCCCAGACATTGAGCACAAGCTATCCCTCAGGAAAGTGTCTTTATGCTCCTTTAATTTCCAAGTAAAGCTGTAGTTGTTGGTCTGGAAGAGAGCAGTCTGGAGCAAATTAAAGGTCAAAGAATGGCCAAAGCCATTGGAGGAAAACCAAGGCCTAATGCTTACAGAAGTGCATCAATGGTGTTTTCAGATGCTGCTTAATGAAAGTCAGTTTTGAATGTTATTTAAGTCATTCCTCCCACCCTTTTATCCCCCATATTTTATGTATTTGCATATATATTTGTGCTTTTTTTTTGTTTAATTTGCAGCCTATTGGATGTTTTCTGGTGTCCTCTGTATGACCGGGATAAGAAAAAGTATTTATGCCATTTTCTCTTTAATCTTGTTAAATCTTCATAACCACACATCTTCCCCAGACATCTGGGTTGCTTTAGCACCTTACTATCAAAAAATGATGCTTTAGTAACAGACATGAGAAACAAGATCTCATTTGGACAAGGTACTGGGTGGGAACCTGCTCTGGGTGGCCTTGGCTAAACAGGGGGCTTGAACCAGATGACCTCCAGAGGTTCCTTCCCACCTCAACCACTCTGTGAGTCTGTGAGGGCATGCAGGGGGAATGCTCCCCCAGATTTGCCAGGGCTGACAAAGGTCATGGATCAGCATGCTTATGGAAGGGAGAGGGTCATGGGAACTGTTGGTAGTAGCCCTGAGCTCATCTCATGCTCACCTCAGGCTCTGCTGAGGGTCAAATCTTGTTTTCCTGGTAGGGATGCATGGTGTTGCTGCCTACTAATGACCAAAATCAGAAAAGGGTTTGGCCTCATTTGACAGCCTTGCGGGTGATTATGCTAGAAGATTCATGAATAAAGACTATTTCTTCATGCTTTGCTTTACTCTGGACTGCAATCTGTTTCCAGTGCGTAACAATATTCTTCTACATATGGACTTTCTATAAATATCTTGCTGTAATTCTTTTCTACAGTACAAATACAGCATAAATCAGTACGGTGTCATCAATTCCCACTGGTTTGCTGGCTGATTTTGTGATCAGCAGAGGTCTGGTTTTTGTGCAGTTCAGATAGAGAAGTATAGCAGTTTAAGGTGAACAGTGATGAGTAGGATTGTCATCATTTTAATTGTGCTAAAGGGGCAGAAGGGAATAACAATTGTGAGGCATTGAAGAGTAGGACTGCTAGTGGCCTCGAGAGATTCACTCAGTCAATTGTGTGTGCCGAGGCAGGATGAATCACACTTCCGTCAATCCTGACATTATAGACAAGCTTGTTCCTGGCTGGATAATTCAGCCTGCAGTGCTGGGTTCCACTGTCACCCCAGGCATTGAAGTCCTGTGCCTCACTGTTAGGTGCTCTAGTGCAAGACTTCCTTCATACCATTTTAAAATCCCTTTACTTTCTCCTCACCAGGAACGCAAAAAACCCAAGTTAAGATGTTAACTCACTGCCACTGTGTTTTTCATGTTTCAAGAATATTCTGTATAAATTGACCAGCCTTGATGCTTTTACCTTTTCCCCTCAGGTTGTGGTGGAAAACCTTGCTGCTTTAGCAGTCCTTCCCACCCCTCTGGCCAAGTCCATTGGTATTTGGTACACCACAAGCCACAAGTCATAGAGATAAATGTTGACAATGGCATTGCTGAGCACAGCTGGCTCCTCCTGTCAGCATCAGTCGTGCTCTGCACCACGTGCTCCAGCAGTGGTGGTTCACACCTAATCTGTGTTGTTCACTAGCAGAAGAGGCCTTCGCACAGGAGAATAGGATGGGGCATTTCCTCCCGAAACAATGGAAAAGACAAAAGTTCAACAGGGGAGAGGACAAAAAGTGTCTGAAATCCAAAGTGCCCAGAACAAGGTCCTCTATAATTACAAGTGTCCTGAAACCAGGGCTGGTCCTAAGGGATTACCCAGCACCATGGGCTGGTTTTCTCCAAAATCTGAGTTGCTGGGGAGGGGCTTCCAGTGCCCCTGTTGAGATCCTGTTGGGGGTTGAAGGTATTTAGGCTGTTTCAGGCAGAAAGTACCACCCTGCTGCTATCAGGTACTCACAGCTCACTCACTCCTCCTAAACCTGGCTCTGCCATCGGTTCCTCACAACCAGAACCAGATATTTAAAAAAAAAAAAACAACAACCCAAACAAAACCCCCCATAATTTCAGTATTTTTCTGGAAGGATTTCTGAAGGAATCCCCCCCAGAGGCCTCCCTTTGCTCCCACCTCTGCAGCTGAGTGCCTGTTTTAGCCTGTTTTCTGAAAATATATATATGGTTCTAGCTCAGTGCATGCAGATAAGTGGGTTTTTAACTCAATTTTTGTCATTCTTCCTTAGTACAGGCAGCAGACGTTTCATTGACTAAACCTGGGAAGTGGGTGCTGTGGAAAGCCCAATGCACTCCTGGTGTGCGGGGCTGCCGCAGCTAGGTACGTACGAGCTGTTCTATTATTGTTTATTTTCAGGAACCCGAATTTTAAAGGCATTCATGGTACCTTGCTCCTTGATTTTTTAAACTTTACTGACTCCTAGACCCTAAGGAAATCAGTGTGTTGAGATGTTTAAATGAGTCATGGAACAGCTCAGGAAGGTTTATATGATTTCTGTAAGGGCAAATCACTTCATTGTCCTTGCCCTAAGTTTTCATGCAAGATAAACTTTTGTGCTTGGTGTGACCTTAAAGTATGGTTGAGAAGGTCAGCATTCCAGAAAGCAAAGTGTGAGTGGTGCATGAGTGCTCACACAAGGACACTCAGGCAACCTTAAGCTCTGACCCCTGCCTCTTTGACCAGAACACCTCTGACTACAAGAGTTGGACTGGATTCCCACTGACATGCTGGTATCCCTGCTGAATTCAGCTGGAGCTGCAAGGCATCCCCAGAGTATTTCCCGCTTCTTCCTCTTTTACTTCATCCAGTTTCTCTTGCAGAAGAGAGCTGGCTGTGACAATTGCCACCATGCTGTGGTGGCAGCTCAGGGATGGTGCTCCAGGAGGCCACGCTGCGTGTGGTTTGCCAGCAGCTTCTGGAGATGTCTGTCAGGGAAACCACTGTGTGAACATGCATGTGCCACTCACAGACACTTTGTTTTGTCATTTCTAGCGACTCTATTGAAAATGACATCCATTGTAACGTGTTCATCCTACTGGATTTAATTAGAAACACTCAGCTTTAATTAAGTGTTTGTTTTGCAGTCCCAGTAGTTCTATTTTGATAAGAGTCTGTCATGTAAATCCTAAATGAAGCTGAAGAAGTAGATTACTGCATGTCACAGCTTCTGAGTAATGATTAAAGACAATACAACGTGAGATACAGTTGCTAAGAGTGGGAGGTGACCCTGTGCTTTGCATTAAGCATTTATCTCATGCTTTCTAGGATTTTCCTGTACTATCAGTGCTCTGTATCCTCAGACTCATTCTTTGCTTTCCAGAATCCTCCTCCCATGACTTTTTCAGGGACTGATGGAGGTGCAGTGGAGGCAGGAGCTAAAGGGCAACAGAGATTGCACAGTGCCACTGACTCCTCCGTCCTTCCACCTAGAACGCAGCCGGCATGGGGCGAATGGGGAGAAAATAGGGCTCCACACAAAAACCACAGGAGTCTTCTTTCTCTTCTCAGTAAACCTGCAATTTTTCCTTACCCTTTTCATGCACAGTTTGGGGTTTTATGCTGCAATTGTGTGACTTGCCCGCACATGGCCTGCTCCATATATAAAAAAAGGCTTCATATGCTGTAGCTTCTGGCTCTGTTAATGGTTTTCTCTACTTACCTACAAACCTTTATTACTTGAAGTGTAACTTGAAGCCTAGCAGAGAAATGAGTTCCAGTTATAATTATGGTGTAAGGAACAGACCTCAGTAAGAGTTTTCCTATACAGCCATACAAAAGTGTGAACTCTTGCTACAGGGTCTGCAGATGAAAGCGTAGGCAGAAATGTCCCAGTTGTCTGGATTTTTATGTTTTCAAAACAAGCCAAAGCTAAGGCTAATGAAGAAGGCTTAGATTTGACCTGGAGGGCCAGGGTGCTGCTGTTGGAGCCTGACAGCCAGCACAGTATGCTTGCTTGCAGACTGGTTCTGCATGCAGTGTTCTCAGCACCTCTCTGGAGTCATCATTGCCTGCAGTACTGACCTTTAGCCAGAGTGAACTTTTCACATCAAAGAGCAAAAATACTCATTTTTTCTCCTTTTTTTGAGGGTGTTGCATGGAACAGAGAAAAAAAATTGCAAGCCTCAGACCCAGGAACATAAATCAGCTCTACACTGATGGCAGTACGTGCAATTTCTGCCTGAACAGAGCAGTCGGCTTGGGCCACTCCATGTCCACATTCTTTCCCTTCAATAGGTTATCTTCAAGATTAATGATCCTTTGTTATTAGCCTGGTGTCCTCACCTCCTGGAAGTTCAGTCCTAAGAGGAGGTAAAATGATAATGAAGGACCAATCCCCACTCACACAGAATTTGCAGTCAGCCTAACTGTAAGCAGATGAAACAGCTTTAGGCAGAGCTTCTGAACCTCTGGCACTTGCTTTCCTGGGGAGAAAGAGCACATGGAACATCCAGAGCAAGGCACCACCCCAACACTCCCCCTCAGTACAGTGCCCCCCAGGTACAGCTTCCCTCTGTCCTAGGGTAGGTACATAAGCAGATCATGATTTTCCTTCTCTGCTCTCTTTTCTAAGCTCCAAGCCTCTTCCCCAGCCTCCCTGATTTACTCTCCTACTCTCAACCTGTCCTTGAAGCTCGTCACTTTGCTCTCAGAAGTTTCTCTGCTCTCCTTCCAGCTTGATATTCCCAAGGTGGCCACCTATTCCCAAGGTGGCCTAGCAGTTGTGGAGTTCAAGGACCTTCTTTTGTTCCTGGCAGAGACACCTCATACAACCTATAGACAGGCACTCACCAGCCCAGTGATTTCCATAGTAAAAACCTCATGACAGTGGTCGGAACCAGGTCTCCAAATGCTTAGCCATGCACAGCAGAAACTATAGTTTAATAAGGGAAACGTTAATGGAATTTACATTTTATGCCATAGCATTTCAAGAAATGCAAATTGCCTTCCTTGAATTTATAATATTATCTGGCCTCCAACAAGCTGGCATGAGAAGCAGGCATGGCAAATGGCCACAGAAGCTCCCATGGTGGTTCGAAGGCTGCTGAATACACCATAGACAGCAACAAAGGCCTTCAGAAATCAGCTTTGGCTCCGGATTAAAAGTGTTCCTTGATCACATCACTCTCTGCAGTGCTGCTGGCAAGTCTCCCCAGCCCCACTAGAAAGGTCATATGGACTACATGCAGGAGCAGAAGAATCTGAGCAGTAGCTCTTCTTGTGTCAGAACATGGAGGAGAGGGGGGGTCTCTGTGCATGGGGTGTTGGGATGTACACATGGGCTGTGGACCATGCCCACCTCACCATAACTCATGTTGCGAATGGGGCAGACCTGATTTCCTTGGCTGTGGCTTCCTTCCTGGCAGGGTCTCATTGAGAAAGCAGCAACACTTTGGCTCTATGGCTGGAAGAACAAGCATTCAGAAAGGTGTGAAGTGAGGACTAACACAGAGCTGGTCTGCCAGCTCAGAAATGTTTCAGTGCTATGATAACAACAGCTTTACAGGTAAAGCCTTTCTCTGCTGGAGCCTGACACAATCGTGCAGCAGGGCTGGGGTAACAGAGGAAAGATGTAGGCATGGGCATGAGCATGGACATGGGCAGGAGGACATCCTTCCTGCTCACAGCAAATGCGATGCTGCAGACCTCCCTGATGGATGTGTCAAAGCTTTATGAGGATGCATCTTAGTGTGCTTCTGGGGGCTGCAAATAGCAGGTGACTCACTGGAGACCTTTGTGGCAAAGCAGATCAGAGCCCCTGTCTAAGTGAAAGCAGTGAAACAGCCTGGAGACCTTTGTGGGGGCTGTTGTACAACTAAGGCCTGTGCCACCTGAAGTGGGTAGAACAGACATCCATGCTCACCCATTGCCACTGGGTCGGGCAATGAAAGCTTGGGCAGCACTCTTAGGAGGTGCATGGGCTGTATGGCACTTTGGTCCCAGGATCTGAAGCCTTCACCTTAATAGTGAGGGCTAATAAAACCTTTCTAAGTAGTATTTGTCTTCTGGAGCTGGCAAGTGGTCTGAAAAAACCCAGGCCTTGTATAATTCTGTCTGGGTAGGTGAAAGTTTCTCTCAACTTCAGTTTAATGAAAACTAGCTGCAATTCACTTTTCTTTCAGCTTGACAAAGTAGCTGTTATTAAAAGCAGACCTTAACCATTACAAAATGCCCTTTGCAGCATTGTCTCCTCCTTCCTGTGCTGCAGAGGCCATGATGGGATTTCACCAGCATATTTTGGGATCCTGGGTCACTGGCTGCGCTAGCCTGTTGCTGCCTCCCTGTGCTGTCTTCTCCTGTCTGTGTGATATGCTTTCCATAGAGCTTCTTCCCACACACTTCAGATTCCCTCTCTCAGCATTGTAGCAATGACTATATGTGCTTTTGTGCTAGCAGCCCACCGCTCTGTATCGGTAGGATTACATAAAGATAGATGATAGAAGTCTTAATCACTATGTGAAAAAAACCTTTAACTGTTACCTGTCTCTTAAGGAGCCCTTTTAAAGCCCTTGTGACATTTCCGCATTTCAGGCTCAAAATCTTATTTTAACTCTCCTGTCATCACTTAGGAGCCTTGATATTCAGTACAGGAATTAAAACTGTTTATGTATCAGCTTTCATGTAAAGACATGCAGAGAGTTAATGCCTTTTTGAATTCGGATTTTGGCTCCAAGTGTCAATTCCTACTCTCTCTGGATGTCCTGGGTCAATAAGAAAGTCTCATTCTTCTTTCATACACACATACATATACACATGCACTGAGAGGCAGCTTGCAGACATGAACCGATTGACTGCCCATTTATGAATAACCATTTCTCAAAGGCATTCTGGAATAACTCTCACTGTTAATTTTTGTTCTAAAATAGTGCTTATACCAGTGGGTTATAATGGAGCAGCTAAAATACAACAGGGCCATCTTTCCCTTCATCACAAGACTTAAACACACTGTTCACAGTGTGACTTATTATCTGTCTAAATGGATAGCCCCCCCAAAGGCAGACACCTCATCTTCTTTTGTATCTTGAACACGCAGCAGATATTTAGGAAGTAAAAATCTAATAGTGTTACAGTAATAGCTAGAATATAAAGATATGTGGCTGCAATAAAAGTTGTGGTAGCAATATTGGATTTTTGTGGTTTACAGTTCCAACTTTGACTCTCAGAAAGTGACATTTATATGCACTCTGGGAATGTGATAATAATCTTGGTATTCTAAAGTAGTTTTCCAGTTTGAAGGATAATATAAACCAAATTAATTTCAGTTCTTAGATTAATCATCTCCCCTTCCCTAGATGGTAGCGAGTCAAAGCTGCTATAATAAAATTTAATGACTGCTGTACTGTGCGTGAGATTTTTTTTTCTTTAGCTCATATGCATTCAGTTGCTAGAAAAGATGGAGTGGAACTTGGAAAAGTAAATCCAGAACTGTTAATTAGAGGTCTTCCCATCCGAAATGATCTCCTAATGTTGACTGTTCTGTACTTACAAATTAATTAGAATTGCTGTGTTTAAGGAAAAAAAAACAACAAAAAAAACCAACAAAAAAAAGAGTATCTCTCCACATCCCTGCACAGACTCGACTTTCTCCCTTTTAAAGCATTTAGAAGGACATTTTCTGTTCAGCATTTTCAGTGGATTGCTGCCCAGAAGTGGTTGTAGAACCCAGTGGGTATTGACTTCAGATGCTACTGAATTTGATGAAGGTGGAAGGCAGGGTGAATGTGAAGAAGACTGATAGAATGGTGCATTAGCAGCTGAAAATAGCAGGTCCGTTTGAAACACTAATATTTTGTATACTCTGATTAGACAATCCAAGTCCAGAACATCAGAACACTGTTAAAAGTGACAGAAATGTCCTAAGGAATTACCCAGCTGACTGTGTTCATAATGTGATGTTGGTTTCCAAGGAAGCCTGCTTGATCTCCCTCAGTACAATAAGCTATGAAAAACAGCATCGTAAAATCACAGCTCTGTTCTGGAAAGAAGCAGAGGTATCCTGCCCTGGGGAGAAATTCAGAGCTGAGGTCCGCGGCCTGGGGACTATGTGGGGAAGGATTGCTCCCAGAGGTGTGCAGAAGCCAGCCTCCTACCAAAAGTCATTCAAACTGCACATTTGAATGACTCGTCTCCATGTTTCGGTTAGTCAGCTTGAGGCTCCTCCTAAGGTTATCGCATATCCACATAACAGCCCTCGACTATTCAGCTGTTGAACACGTAAATAACATACAGATGGACTACATCTTACTGAGTAAGCATCTGGAGATAAACTGGGTTCCCCTCTCTGTAGGTATGTTGTTCATCATAAATGTCAGCCAGATTTTGGTGATATTTTAGGAGGACCCTGTATGTAGCTGCAGTAGTTATCATACTTAGGAAGGTGGCAGGAGCTCATGTGAACAAACACGGATCTGTCATTGATACTGTTGTTATGATCTTGTCTGTGAATTCATAAAGAGATGCACAGTGAGGCAGCTTTAAATAATGTTTGTGATGTGCCTGTCTCTGCAACTGTGTCTGATACTATTGAATCGTTGTTATTTCTTGTCTTTTAATGATATTTTTTACAACTAATAGGGCACTAAATGTTGTTTTCCAAGATCATAGAAACACCCAGAATCAATACAACCAAGCTTCTAACATTTCGTATGTCTCCTGCAAAGGGCAGTAGAGATGATGTCCCACAGGTCCCCTACAAAGAAGAGACACACCAGTGTGGTAGGCTGTTTTTCTGATGGACTCTGCAACATGGTGGATGTGGAGGCTGAGTAGATGAAAAGGCTGCATTTGTGGCTCACAGCAGGCATCCTGCAGTATTAAGGATGTTTCACGCAACTTCTGATCCTTTTCAGGCACCAGCTTGTCTAAGCCCAAGTGACTGCAGCTGGAGGAGGAGCGCAGGGTAGCTACAAGGGCATGGAGCTGCAGGGCTGAGCGCAGGGCTCTTTGGTTTGGGATGCATCAGTCTGAAAACAGGAACTTTGTTTCCCTGAAAATCCAAACATGGGCGCACCTCTGGGTCCATATTCTCCCCATCTCAGGCAGCGCCTGAACCTCTCTCAGAGAACAGAGCAAACCATCAGGCTGGTCTGCATGAGGACTTTGCTCTGATACAGTCTGTGACACTCAGCCCCTTGTACATGTGACAGGGTAACTGAGGCAAAGCCATGGTTTCTACTCAGCGCCGGATTTAGGGCGGTCTGATGAAGCAGATCAACTCTGATTAGGTTTCTTGATTTTGTTAGTTGTCTGCAGACAGCGGCCACTGCATAGCAATGTTTCAAGTAGCATTAACATTTCAGATCGACTACAATAGCTATTGGAGCAGCCAGAGTATTGTCAGGGACTGGAGAATGAAGGAAGAACACATGTAAGCTTTCAAACTTTTCTTTTAAGACCGATCCACCATTGTGCAAGTCTCTCTGGAATGTGGATGGGGCCCTGTAAATCAAGTTATCATTTCAGTTTGGTAAGACATATTGTGATCTTTTAGGCACTGTTCCTGCCAACTTCAGAATTACACTGGAGTTGCTTTTTGGCATAGGAATGAATGGAAATAATGCAAAAGTGATAAGAAACTTCAGGAACATTGCAAAGGCGGGGGGGAGGGGAATCGATAGCCCAACTGATGGGTACCTAGGCCAAAGCATGCTGCATGGGCAGCAAACAGTTGGAGCTGGAAACCATTGTGCAGCAGGAAAACTATGATATAGGTGCCATCACAGAAACATGGTGGGATGACTTGCACAACTGGAGCACTGCAATGGATGTCTATAAACTCTTCAGAAGGGACAGGCAAGGAAAGAGAAGCAGTGGGGTAGCCCTGTGTGGTAGGGAGTGGTTTGATTGTCTCAAGCAGGTCCTGCTTGCAAACCTGAGACCTCTTTCTAAGGAAAGGTGATCCTCATAATGGATGAGGGAAACAGAGTGGATGTTGTCTACCTAGGCTTTAGTGGAGCCTTTCACACCATTTACCGCAGCATTCTTCTGGAGAAACTGGCTGCTCACGGCTTGGATGGGCTCTTCACTGGATAAAAAACCAGCTGGATGGCCAGGCCTGAAGGGCTGCGGTGAATGAGGTTACGTCCAGTTGGTCACAAGGGGTGTTCCCTAGGGCTCAGTACTGGGGCCGGCTCTGTTTAATATCTTTATCGATAGAATGAAGAGATTGAATGCATCCTCAGCAAGTGTTTTATAGTCATAAAGCGGAAGTTTAGCTACATTCATAAACACAGGTATCCTAGCCAAGGCAAACAGGGAAAGCCTAGTGCTTTGTTCACAAAGACAGCTGCCCTTCAAATATTTACAAAGAATGAAGGCAAATTCAAGAGCAATTGGCAGAAGGTTCAGAAGCCATAATGAGTATCTTCACACAAGCTCATTATTCTTGGGGTGAAAAAAGACGTTGCCAGGATAGTTAATTCTGAAATTATGAATGTAACTATGAAGCAATTAAATAAATAAATATTTAAACACAACAGATGCCAAACAAGTTCTGGAGCTGCAGTTGTATTATTCAACATTACCATTTCATTTTTTTTTGTTTCAGGAGGATTATATGCCTGAGGGAGAAACCCTTGCATTAGGAAATGTGACTGACAAATGGGTTAGGAATGTTCACACCTATCTGTGGACACTGTGTACTATACCTTTATGAAAGAAGGCACGGCACTGCAGCAGAGAGGAGTGTCTGTTTACCTCAGCCTAGCTGAACAGGTCAAGTTTCCATGCCTGGAGATGAGAAGAGGTGACTCAGATGGGAGAAGGATGGGGAGTTTAGCCTACGGCAGAGAGGCGGGGAGAGAATGAGTTGGGAACATGTGGCATGTGTGGGGGACTTTGGGGAAAAGCATGAAGGGGACTTTAGGGAACAGCAGACCCACAGTTTGGTCTCTGAGATGATGGAGATTTGCTATCCAGAGGGACCTTGACATGCTTGTAAGAGGGGCTGATGCCAATCTTATGAAGTTTAACTGACAAATACAAGGTCCTATACCAGGGTTGGAGCAATCCCAGGCACAGCTACAGGTTGGGCAGAGAAGAGATTCAGAGCAGCCCTGCAGAGAAGGACTTGGGGGTGTTGGTTGATGAGAAAATGAACATGAGCCAGGTGCAGTGTGCGCTCGCAGCCCAGAAAGCCAACCGTATCCTGGGCTGCATCAAAAGGAGCATGACCAGCCGGTCGAAGGAGGTGATCCTGCCCCTCTACTCTGCTCTCATGAGACCTCACCTGGAGTATTGTGTGCAGTTCTGGTGTCCTCAACATAAAAAGGACATGGAACTGTTGGAACAAGTCCAGAGAAGGGCCATGAGGATGATCAGGGGACTGGAGCACCTCCCGTATGAAGACAGGCTGAGAAAGTTGGGGCTGTTGAGCCTGGAGAAGAGAAGGCTGCGTGGAGACCTCACAGCAGCCTTCCAGTATCTGAAGGGGGCCTATAGGGATGCTGGAGAGGGACTCTTCATTAGGGACTGTAGTGATAGGACAAGGGGGTAACGGGTTAAAACTTAAACAGGGGAAGTTTATATTGGATATAAGGAGGAAGTTCTTTACAGTAAGGGTGGTGAGGCACTGGAATGGGTTGCCCAGGGTAGTTGTGAATGCTCCATCCCTGGTGGTGTTCAAGACCAGGTTGGACAGAGACTTGGGTGATATGGTTTAGTGTGAGGTGTCCCTGCCCATGGCAGGGGGGGTTGGAACTATATGATCTTAAGGTCCTTTCCAGCCCTAACTATTCTATGAAAGGAGGGGAACTTCTTAGGGTACCATGTAGACTAAAAAGCTGATGGACAGAAACCAGAACACTTCCTTGACAAGGCCAGAACCGGCTGTTGGAGATTTGTTTTCTGGTCTTCCTTACTCCACTTTTTTCTTCCAGCAATTCTGGTTGTTTGCTTGTTGTTTGTTTACAGACAGCAAGAGTTTGCCTGATCCTGGTTTCCTATTTTGCCTCGAGGTGAGTCATCCCCAGATGTCAGGGGCATTTTGGTGTGCCTGTTTTAGAGCACAGGTGAGGCAGATCTGTCCTGAGGCTCTGGCTGACTCAGGGACTCACTGCAGTGATGTGGCCATGCTCTTCCAATCTGTGCACAACTTGGCAAGCCACAGCCATGTCTGCCAGTCCGATTCTGGGTGTCTCACCGCTGTTTTCTGCTTCAAAGACTTTGCTCCATGAATAAAGGGAGTGAGATTTACCTGCTTTACACTTCACGTGCGGGCTTTTCAGAGCTGTTTCTGTTTTGCTTTGAATGTGAGTGGAAGCTGCCTGATCATCTCACATGGCTCAGGCTGGGTTTTTCTGTACAGCAAAGCCCAAGGGGGAAACATCTGCATCTCATGCTTCTTCATGCTCCCATGGGCATGAAGAGCAGATGGTCACAGCCTCCTTCAGTTCTGCCTTGTGACAGAGGAGTTGTCAGTGCATGCCATTTGTCAGGGATTAGTTTCACTTATATTATTTGAGGATTTGTTGTTTTCTTCCCCAAATGACTTTGTCTTCCCCTTCCCGATTTCCTTGAATTTAAATTGTTGGGATGAATTAAGGACAGAAGTGTTATTCCTAACCATGAGATTAGGTGCTTTGCCTCAGACCATTGCTGAGTCTTGCTGTTCCCAGATCCTCATCGCTCCAGTGGTTAAAAACCCAGTTTCTATCCTAGATCTGTTTGTGGCCAATTTATAACCATTTGTTCTAGTGCCAACATTGTCTTTCAGTTTGAATAACTTTTCTCTCCCTGGTATTCCCCTTCCTCCAGGGGTGTTTATAAAAAGATACCTTATCACCTCTCAGATTTTGCTCAGTTAGGCTGAGGACATCTCTTTTAATCTCCCCTGACAATTCTGGTAGCCCTTTTCTTGCACATCTTCCCATCTGAAGTTTTCTTCTTGGATGTCATTGCACTGATCATTATCATGTCACTATCTGAGTTGCTGTATATTAAGGAGAGATTGATTTAAGATATGTCTGCTAGAGCTGTCTCTTCACTTCAGACCCTATGTGCATGTAACAACAAGAGTGCAGTGGGAAAAAACAGCCCTCATCACTGCTCTGAGGTGGATACATCCGTCTTGGGGTTTAGATAGGGAAAAGAGATAAAAAAAGACACAGTACAGCTGACACAAGCAGAACTTGACGTAAATATCTTGGAGTCATCAGATCTTGCAAAAAAAATTACCTGAAATCCACACCCTGATGATCAACCCTTGGGTAATGCCCTTGATAAGCAAACAAGATGTGCAGACCTGTCTCAGCTGTGTGGAAGACCCAGAGCTCTGAACATACAATTCCCAACACAGGGTGATTCCAACATATCTTCCTTTGTGGGGGTCAGCAGTGAAACAAGGAAGCAGTGAGCTTTAGCTTTCCTAGGCTGGTATAACAGAGATGTCACAGAACAATATCCAGACTTGTTTCCCACTGACACCACTGCAAATGCCAGAACTCCTGCTGGCATTATCAGGCTCTGCCCTTGTACAGTGTCCCACTGTGCCCTGACCCAAAGGAAACACTGCAACGATCAAGCAAGATCAAACCATCCTCTGCCTTACTAGCATGTGACATACCGGGCTCTGAAGGTGCAGTGCCAGGGCCAGATGCTCACCACTGTCCCACAGCCCATGCCCCAACATCCTCCTTCCTGCTGCTCAGTCCTACTTCTTGGCCCTGTTGCCCCATGCCCAGCTACCTGTCCTTGCCACCAGCCTCATCTTCATACCTACTACTTGGTAATGCAGCTATGGACCTTCTTCCATGAAAGACGTGTTTGATGTTGGTGAACAAGTGTGACATGGACCAACCTCCTGTATGAACTCCTGTCCCTCACTTGTCATCTTGGGATGCAGTTGTGCTTGGTCTGGTATTGGTACCTATGTTTTTCAGGGTTCTTTTGTGCCCACAAAACTTTCTACTGTGAGAGATTTTCATGCCATGGAAGAGATACTGAACTCTCACTGGTTTGAGGAGCTGCCAAACACTGCAACTTAACTGCTGGATCAGTCCCAGGATTCAGGGGACTTGGGCTGTAATTTCTGCTCAGTTGGTACATTTCCTCAGCCCTCTCTATGGAAAAGATTACACTTGCTGGAGACTCGATGCTACTGGGTAACTTTAAAAAAAAACAGTGGCTAATGAAGTTAAAGTGTTTTGCACTGCACTGGCCAGCATGGACTCAGTCCCCATTTTCATTGGCATCGAAAGCACCAGAGAAGCACAGATGCTAAACAGGATGATGTCTACTCAGATAAGCTGCTTATTGTACTGCCTGCCTCGCAGCATGTGTCATGATTTTGTAAATGTGAGTTATTCCTCTCCTACACTCCACACGGTTTTTGCTTGGAAATGATTCTCAAGGACACAGTGCCATAAGATAAAGTAAGACCAACTTGTATCTATTACACATGTTTTCTCCCTGCCTTCCCTTCCTCCATAACACGATGGCTTATCTTGTCTCTGGGAGAACTGAGATTATCCCAGCTGGAGCAGCTGTTCTCACATCTTTCTGGTCCCTGGTTACGGTATTCAGGCTGTTTTCTCTTTGCACCACACACTCACCCACTCATTTCTTCCTCCTACGTTCTTCTTTGCTCCCTATCTTTGTCTTATATCTTTCCACTCTTTTGTTTGTCCCTGATGATTTCTGCTGTCAAGCTCCTCTTCCAGTTGTGTATTTTCTCTTCTTTTTCTCCTTACCTTTCTCTAGTAAATTAACATTTGTTTTGTTTGCTTTGATGTCTTCTGTTTCACAAATTTTCCCACTGTTCTCTTTCTTTCATCTGCTTGTTCTTTTTTGTTTTGGTGCTGTTGTTGTGTTTTTCACACACTGATCTCTTGCTGGCTGCCTCTGCCACACTTGTTTACCAGTTCCAATATGCATCTCCTCTGGTGCTTTTTACAGAGCTGGCCATTGACCATTGGTTCTATAGAAACCTTCTACTCCAGTATAATGAAAGCTCTGTCTGTCTCTGGATGGTCAGTCATTTCTCCACTGCAGGGGCTGTGCAGGGCACCACATCAGAAAGTCAGATATAGGAGGAGCAAAGCTCCCTGTGCCCCCCACCAGTGCATGGCAGCACCACTTCTTCCAGCATCCCTCCTCCTGTCTGCAGGAGGTGATGGCACTAATTAGCACTCTCCAGCATGACAGTACTGCCAGCTCTGCTCACCACTGCTTCACAAGGCAGTTTCACAGGTTGACACAGAGAATGATTTATTGCCAAGAGACAGACTGAGGGGAAAAAAGGGTCTGTAGAAGGTGAATGGAGGATGCAGGGGGGAAGGATGGTGGAGGAGGGCTCAAGACAATAGGCTGCTCTGGACTCCTACCTCTTACGAACAGGAAAATGAAGACACAACTGAAGTTGTTTATGTGAGAAAGCTGATAAATTGCATTTCTACTGGGCTGTATGTTGGATACATTTGGAGTGGGAAGTCAAGCAGCAAGATATTTCTGCTGAAGATGTGCAGAAATATTCATCACCATAGTTAGGGGCTCAGGAAGTTTGCCTTGGAGACACATGTTCCCCCAGGGAAGACACGTGCAAACTGGTCTGCCTGCTGTGCAGGGTAGCTTCTTCCTCCTGTTCCTAGTTTTCTTGACTTTTCCCTACCTGTATTGACCTCTACCCCTTGCAGCTCTTCCTTGTACCTTATCCTGGTTGCTAAAGAAGAACAGCTAATGCTGTTTCATATAAGCCCGTGCAAGTGCCTTGTGGTCTCTGCCCTTCTGATTGTTGTCTCAGATTCAGTGGATATGAAGCCTTGCTGGGAAATTGAGTAGAATTGAAGTGCTGATTGATAGAAAGCTGCAGAGCTCACTGGAAACTGTTCATTGGCTTCTGGGCAAATCTAGAAGCAGGATCTATTGGAAGGTTTCAATCTGCTCATGAATTTGGCCTTCCACTGAAAAGGGGATTCGTGTTTCTGCACCACAGTGAAGGTGACTGGTAATGGTGATGACGTGGGAACCGGTATTTTTGGCATATAGTAGCCACTCTTTTTAAAACTTGTGGGTAGACTGGGGTTAACCTTGAAATGGTCACCTAAATCGAACCAGTCTTCATTTGTATTTCAACCTAGCAGTGTGAGGCTAATCCAGACTGAGGAATGCATCTGATTTTTTAACATCTCAGCAGAGACTGGTGGGCTTTAGATATTTTTTTCTATGGTTCTTGTAGCTATCTGCTACTCAATGCTGAGTTTTTAGTTCTGTTTGTTCTGAAAAACTAATAGTAGATTTGAATATGAGATTTTACCTGTTCCCACTGTTTTTATTAAATCTTTGGCTGAACCTGTGGTCTAGTCAATACAGGAACCATCGCTGGTATTGCTCCAGCTGGTTTTTATGAAAACTGCTTTATGTTTCCAGACTAAAGTATGGAGTGATCCTGAGTCGTGCTAAGAAGTCTAAATTGACATCACTTTAATAAGATTTCAAGGCGTTCACCACCTTACCAAGATTACCCAAAACCATAAGAAATGCTTAAATTTACTTCAAATTTTCATAAAACTGCAATAATCCTTTCCAGTGATTCCCAAGGAAACCATGCTGGAGCTTGTTCAATTGTGCTTGATCCCAACATTTCAATATTCCTGATGCTCTAAGTCCTGTCTGCCTCAGTTTAAATGTAAGAAAATTTTCAGATTTTAATGGACAGCTTGGATCTTCCAAGCACCATCTCTCAAGAATTGAGACTGAAGCACTTCAGGGTTTCAACAGGGCTTATAACTGTCAACCCCCGTCTTCCTCCCAGAAGTAGTTTCAGAGAGCCAGTCACACAGGTTACTAAACTCCCAGACACATGGCATTAGTTTCTGATATACATAAATGGAACATCGAGTCTTAGTCTTGCCGATCTCTGAATCTCGCTGATTATTCTGGAGCAGGTTTAGGCTCTCGGTAATTAGTGTGCATTTCATAGCACCCAAAAGTATCTGCAAGCCCCATCAAAATATCAGTTAAGCAAAAAAGTTACTATAGAGAAATAGCTATTAATTTTAATGGTTTAGTGTAAACTTGCCCTCATCTTCAAAGATTGACATTTGATTGGGACATTTTGTGTTCTAAATCCTGGCAAACTCAAAAATAAAAAATTTGAAGGTTATTTTGATTTTCAGCTTCTAGAAACATTTTAACAGGAGAAAAGAAAAGTAATAAATATACGTTCTGAATGGTTATAAAGGAGGATTATAATGCACTTGCATATCTTCCCTAGTGCTCAAAAGCCTTTGTTAATATAAGGAGATTTTAAAAAAATGGTAACTTTGAAAGCAATTTCTTTTCATGCCCTTAACTTGATAAATTTGCCATGTCGTTCAACATGAAACTTCTCCCTCCAGTGTGCACATGAATGACAGTGCAAAAAATCCCTGTTAGTCTTAGTAGAAATGCTTTTGTCATGCTCTACATTCAGCAGCTGGGTTTAAGAGTCTTTCTATAATTTCTTATTCTGAAGTAATTATTGTATTTCTGAGGTGCCCATCACTGCAATATCTTAACATCATAAAAAAAACCTATGGGATGATGAAGTTCATGCAAGGAGTGTGTTTCCTCACGTCATTTCTTACGCAGAAGCAGCTGCAGGAGGCAGTGAAAGAAGCTGCACTCCAAATGTGATTTGTCTTGTGTTTTGACTTGGCAGGTACCAGCTACCTATCATTTGTGCTGCTGAGCTTTTCACTTTTTTATTCAGGTTTTGGGTGGTCACGGCTGATCATGGTGTTCTGCTGAAAGGAGAAGGCAGGGCCAATACATGTAGGCATGTACAGCTTCTGGCAGGAAGGGGGATCTGACAGCCTAAGTGTCCCAAAACAATTGTCTCCATCTCAACAATTATGATCATGAAGGAGTAGGCAACAGTGCACCAGCTTAGGCTTTGGATAGGTGAAATAGGCTGTCCCAGAAGTTACTAACCATGAAGTGGTCACACACATACGAAGGACTGCATGTCAGTAGGAATTATCAAGTTTATAAATGCTCCCACTAATAGGGCTGGATCTGATCTAGCTCTTCATGAGACGGGGGAAAAAAAAAAAAGATATTTAAAAAGTAAGCAAGCCACTGGGCTAACGAGTTAAAAATAATCCCCAGGTCATCACACCAACCCATAAATTCATGGGAGACCTTAATGTGGAACACTTATTTCAGCTGTGGTAGTCAGAAAGAAAAAACATGCAAGAAACTTTCATGTGCTTGCAATGGAGATGGTGAAAATTATTTAAAAGGCTGGAGAAATTTATGTAGAGACAAATGGGACTTTTAAAACGTGAGTGTCACAAGAAGGACATAGTAAGGGTGCTTGGAAGAATGGGTCACAAGCGGGGCAAACTGAGGAATGTGACAATGCATCGTATATCAAAAAAAAATAACCCTATGAGAAATACAGGTCCCAGTGTGGCTCTGTATTTGTAGCATTGTACTGTTGATGAAAATGACAGAGCCTTGGGCTACATGTTCTAGTGTGAGGTGTTCCTGCCCATGGCAGAAGGGTTGGAACTAGATGATTTTAAGGTCCTTTCCAACCCTAACTATTCTATGATTCTATTTAAAGTGTCTGTAGTTGGCATATAGAGGTTTATGTACAGTATTCACAGTGTATGGACAATAGAGCAGGAGCAAAGTGGGAAGGAGAAGCAAAGTCTGAATTTATCCTTTTGCTCTCTTGTTTTCTTTCTAAATGAAGCTTGGACTATTTTTCTGAATAGATGTTATGAATTCATAGCAAACACTGACCTGTTTTGATACATGTGTGTATGAACATACCTGCATATATTTCATTCTAAGCTCTTGCATATCTGTCCCTGTACCAGCTACTGCAGCACTGGAAGTGTCCCTTTCAGGAGGGTGTCCCTAAGTGCCCGTTTGAGAGGTCACATCTGATGTTGACCTCTTTCTGGAGAAAAGCTAATGGACTAGATGGAGCAGTAGCAGGATCTGTGTGATGATATGATAAAAAAAGAAGTGCAGGTTCGTTAAAACTGAAAACCTTTAATCAAAATAAATGTATTTCAAGCAAACTCACTCTTGTTCCTAATTGCATCTATGCCTGGGTTCCCTACTAGCTCTCCTGGGTGCATGTGTGTTTGTGCACGCAGGGGTGTAACATTCACTCTGCATCAAACAAATTGCCTTGGCAGCACCGTGACAGCTGCAATCCTCGTGCCTCTGAGGCTAGGTAAGAAGACTGTTCTGTGGGCTAGCATCAAGGGTAGCTTTCATTAGTTACTACTAAAAATATCAGTGGGTGCCTATAGGTAGTAATTGTATCCAGTCACACATAACTTTTGTAGTTGGTTGTTTTTTCCTGGAGTGGATACTGGCTAGGTTCTAAAATAAGTTATGTTGCGTATTATCTAAGTATCTGTCTATGAGCCTCTGAAATGCAACTTACTCTTTTCTAAAGTGTGATTATTTTTCTTTCCATCAATGTGTTTGCTTCTGTACAAAAATCATCAATAAAAATGGTTTTGAAGCCACCTCAAAAAATAATTTTCCTTTCCTACCTTCTATATTTCCATGTTCAGCCTGCCAATGTATGCATAATGTAAAGGGAGAGTAGTATTAAGAGCTGTAGGCATGAATGCAAAAGGCAGAGCTAACAGGAAAGTGCAGCTACTCACTTGCTGACCCAGAGCCCCTGACAAACAAATAAATTCTTTGTTTTCTTGTTCTGGAGCAATATATTTCTAAAATAAAAAAAGAGCTACTGCGACCCTCCATACCAAATACTAAATAACCAACAAAGTCTGTCTCTTGCAGCTTCTGGTGTGGCACCATGCACTTGTACATCCCTGGGTATAACAGAAGCTGGACTCCAGGCAGCTGTGGGATAGGCAGTGCTCAGTGCCACAAACCCCTCTGTATTCACACCAAACATCTCCCTCTTTTCTTCTGCTCCCCAGCTATGCCTTCCCACCCACTTAGTTTTCCCTGTTTTGCTTTATCTTGACAATCTAACTGCACCTAGCATTGAGGTCTCTAAGGCGTTTGTTCCTGTTGCACTTCTGCTTCCCCACTCCTATTCATAAAGAATGTATCTGGAGAAAAGACCAATTAAGTCATCAATGCCTCTCTCCTCCTTCCCATCTTTTTTCTACCTCCAATTCCCTCCTGCTTTTCCCCCATCACAAGAGCAGTGGATTGAGAAGCATTCACTGATTTGATCTCTGCCCTGGTGCCCCCCAGTGCCACACAGTGAGATGGAGCAGTGGGGAAAGACGTGCTCTGGCTGTGGGGCACTGTAGTGCTTCCTTGCTTGCAGTCCCCAGGGTCAGGCAGGGAGCCACCCTTTCCCTGACAATGACAAAGCAGTGCCTGCAAGGTAGCATCTTTTTTGAAAAGTTAATTAACATCTTCCTATAGAGAGTATTTTAAGCTACAGTAGCTGCCAAGTGACTCTCAAAGCAGATTAACCTTCAGTACTGATGGAGATTAGGGCTTTCAACTTAAAGGGCTCAAAATACTATTTTCTGCTTATTTGCTGTCACAGAGCTCCACTGTCCCACACATATACTCCTTTTGACACTGCTGAGCACTAAAGAAAAAAGAAAAAATATTATATCTGGTTGTTTTTTGAAGGATTTTAGAAAAGAAGAGGAAATACAAGGGAAAGCTTCCTTTTGCTGTTTGGTGGTATGTCCCCATGGCTAAGAATAAGGAGATTCTATTACCAGTATTTTGCAAAGCATATGCATGTGATCAAGGGGTAGAGAGGTTGAGAGGAAAATGCTATTAATAGGCATAACGTGGGAAAAAAATAAAATAACAGTTCCTCACTTAAGTGTAAGAAAATAAATTAGAGAAGGAGCCTGATGAATATCATACTTAGAATTGAGAATCTGACCAGAATTACACCTGTCTGCATGCGCAGTTCAAACAGAAGAAAGTTACACCCCAGGAAGCCAAACAGCAGGGCCCATGTCTGCCTGGGTATGTGTTATTTTTAAGCAGCAGCAGACTCTGCAGGGACTCCTTCATTTGTTATGGCCACTTCATGGGTGTTGTCTAGCTGAGAATAAATGTGAAAAGTGTTCTGGGGAAGAGCAGAGCATCTTGCCTGATTGTCAGGGAAGACAGAGCAGGGATGGGAAAGTCTTCATTGAGAGGTGATGTGCTGCCTCTCCATTTGCCCTGTGACACGGAGACAAACCAGGCTCAAGCCCAGCTCCATTTATTCCCCAGCAGGATGCCTGCCCGGTGGCTGTTTCTTTATTTTCTCTACAACAGAATCAATTTGATGCATGGGCCAAACAATCAGATTTGGATTATGAATGCTGGGGATGCTCTCTTCTGTGTGACACTTGATCAGAACTGAAAGATGATGGGAAGGAGTGAATGGCAATGCATTTAATAGCTTATTGCACTTCTCCTTTGGGTGACTTTCTTGTTAACCCACATGTCACTCCATCATTCAGCTCTCCTTTACTAAGGCACTTACCAAACCATTTATTTCTCCTATTAAATCAATGCAGAATTGTGAAAACTGTAGGCTTTTTGTTCTTCAATGACAGGCATGAGTTCATAGGAATCAGAGTGCTGCAATCAGGCAGGTTTGTACATACCAAATCTAGAGCTGGTTTTGGAGCCAAAGACCTGAAAATTGTCTCATAAACTTTTCACCACAGAAATTTAGTGTGTAGTAAGGAATAAACTCTTTTTCACGGTCCAGGTTTTAACCCTGGCTGGAGTGGCACTTGGTGATACTCCTGCACTGTGCAGTGGTATATACAGAAGTGATTCAAGCTGTGAGAAGGACCAGAAGCACCTCAAATTCCCCACACGTAGGATGCTGCTTGCAGTTCGAGATACCAGAACATGAAAACTGCTGCACTTGTCAGGATCTGTTTTTCCCCTCTCACTGACCGGGCTAGATTAAACCCTTGGTGTGATGGGTTGCCTGCCCATGGCCTTGTCTATGTAAATGATGATATATCATTAACACCTACACTTTCAGGTTGGCATGCATGTTTGTAGCAATGGTTGTTTGTCCTTATGGGCCTGAAAACCCTTCAGATGTTGTGGTTTTGCTTTTCTCTGATGTAATAAGTTTGAGAACCCCATCTTGGGTAGCTAACTGCTGGTAGAACAGGCCAAGGCTCTACTCACATCTACAGTGGGACAGGGCTAGAGGTGTGGTAGAAAACATTACCTTTCGTCTGACTCAGATGTTCCCCCATCTGTGTCTCCTTTCTGGATTTTCAGCTCCAAGCAGCAGATAACACACTGTGGTTGTCTCCCTCAAACATCACCTATTTTTGACATTAAAATGATACCTCCCTCATTTTGCATTTCATCCGGTGACCATTAATTAAATGATTAAGGATGATGCCTCTTGGCAGCACATAGTGACCTCCTGGGGTGAACGGCTTCATGTCACAGAACTGTGGTGTTAGTTATCTCGGTGCTTTTACAACTATCTTTCAGAATCCATTCAAATAACCCTATTTTTTTACATAGTAGTTACTACATGGAGCACAGAATATTTTATGTGAGCACAGCTCATGGAGAAAATCCTGTATCTAACCCAGCCATTGATGAAAATGCTTTCTTCCTGTGGTTTCTGTCCTTACAATGGAATCAGATTTTCTCAGACAAGAGGAAAAGAGGACTCTGATTTGATTAAAGGCCTGAATTCCCACTTTCACATGGAGTATTCTGCAGCAGATTTATGTTACACTATTAGAATGGGGCAATATATTAAGAACATCTTCTGGGACAGAGACACCATCTAACACATTGGGTTATTCCATGGATTATTACAGCCTTAAAGAGAGATACTGAATATCCATGGATCTGGTTGAATATAATGCAAATTACAGATGCACAGCATTTCACAAGATCGATCTTTATAACTGGCATATATATAACACAGTTTTGTCTTCACACCGTTGATATACTGCTCTCTTTTTGAATGTCAAGACATACGGTGAGCAAGTCAATGCAGAAAGCAGTACGCATTTGACAAGCTGACATGAAAGAGGTTAGTAGTATAGATAAAACATCTCTGAGAGGACTAGTCCCTGTTCCCAGAGGTACCCTTCCTTAGCTGTGATAGTGAATAGCAATCTTCCTTTGTGTCTGCTGACATGGGAGACACATAAGACACGTGATGAGGTTCAGTCATACAAGCTCCAGCAGCAGGAGCTGACTCTCTGTCTCAGGTCTGTGCTCCTCACTCCATGCTCTTTGGCCAGCAGCTTGTACTGGAAACAATCTGTTTACATCATTCTTCTACATGGTTTTGTGTGAACTGTGATTGCTACTGCTTATGTCTGGATGAAATGGACCAAAACAGCACACACACAGTTTTGAATCCAATGGTGTGGAGTGTTTCCTCCCAGTGGATGGACAACTTGTGTGAAGTATCGGAACAACTATTAGATATTTTAATTTTCTGGCCAGGCAGTGGTTCCATCTTGAAATGCCCAAGAGAGTGATGTTTGAAGACAGCTGGAGGCTGCCCATTACAGTGGAAAGAAGAATCTAAACTAGGTAATTCTGATCGTGTGTTGAGTTGTTGAAATTCTCAGGGGAGTGGGAAAGGCTTGAACCTGGTGTCCTGGTTTTGGCTGGTTAAACCATGACACCTGGCCAGAAATCCAGGGAGACAACTGGTCTGCCAGGATGTGTCCTGAGGCTATGATCACTCTAAGATGAGTGTTGGGCCTAAAGACTGAAAGCTGTGTAGGCTTTGGGAAGGAGGAACACCTGGAGCTGTGTATGTGTCTCTAACCCTAGGAAATGTTTTGTCATTCTTCAGACTGAAGAAGGTAAATTAATCCTTTACTTTCCCATAACATTAATTTACTGCTAAGCGGATTTTCAGGGAGGTGACAACACAGGATTTTGATCCAAGAGAGTGGTGAAGCATAGGTAGAAGAACTAGTCTAGTTTCATGTTGCCCACCACTCTTGTACACGGTCAAAGGTATTTCAGAGTAAGAAGACTTTTGCTCAAACACCCAGCACAGGTCAGTGTGAAAGCTAATAATATGTAGTGTCATTTCTGAAAAGATGTTTTCCAGTGACAAGCATGAACTAAACTGTCTCTGACATTTAGCAAAACTGTAAGAATTGTTCCTGACCTCTGAAACTCCTTCTTTGCGGGTTGTGGATGAAAGCCATCAAAATACGCTGTAGTCAATAAAATGGCTTATTCATAGCAACATTCAGAAGTTCTCTTGAGCCTGCAAAATTTGGAAAATCTAAATATGTTTTGTCAATAATTTTAGTCATATTTCATTTTAGTAACTGGTATAATTGACCTGTTAAAATATGTATGTACCCAGTTACTTCCTAAGGGTGATAATATTTTACTAGAGCCTGAGGTTTGTTGATATAAGTAGAATCTAATTTCTGAGACTTAGCCTTAAAAATAACCATGTAAAATATATTTTCAGAATATTATAGTCTCACAATATCAGAAGCGCTTTCCAGAGTGGGCTGAATGTTTTTCCCAGAGAATTTATGAGATCACACATGTCATGGTGGATTAGTGCTGTGATGTGCAAATGAGGTTACAGTATAGAGAACCTCCCAGATCACATGTACACCTTGGAACATTAGCTGAAAGAAACTTGTACTCCTTTTGTAGTTCTTCTGGGCCTCAAAGACCCATTTTTGAAGTTTTACTAAAGATGGCAATGCAGGCAGTTTGTTACTCAGACACGTACATCTAAAGCTCTATCTTGCATAATATCTCATGTTCTTCTGATGGTGCAACAACATGTTGGACTGAAGGTATGGTCAAGCATGGTATCTCTGGATACAAGGCACTCAACTACAAACAGTGCAGTCTTGTGAGACTGGAAAACTCATTGTCAGGATTGAGGTTCAGTTGATGTAAATTTAGGGAAGCAGTTGTTTTGCTGGTGGTTTTGATTTGGTCAGCTTTCGCTGTAAGCAACATCTCTAATGTATAGGACAGTCCCTTCTGAAGACAGCGACTGGCTGCTTTGGTGTGATCTGATGAAGGCATGGCAGTGCTTGGCAGATGGGGCAGATTCTTCGTACACATGCATATGCTCTGCACTTTCTCTGAGCAGCATTGCTATTGTAAGTGTGCACGGTAGAACCGTCATGACACATCTTTCCTTTTGTGAAAGGAGCGCCTCAGGCTGTTCCTACAGGACAGCGAATCTGTGTCAGTTTTAAAAAGCATCATTTTGAACACTACCAAAGCTTGCATGGCCTTCTCAGCATGAAGTTCCTACCACTCAAGAGCTGTCCAGCAGACAGCCTCTGCATCTGGAAGTAATTTAAACAAGCAAACAGGAGATGCATGCCCAGGCCTCCTAGAAACGTTATTTCTGGTTTTAAGTGACAGCTATTCCTCTCATTTTGACAGAGCAAGTTCAGAAGTGAGCCGCCTTCCTGTGAATACATCCTCAGGGGTCTCCAGTGGGGCCTGGGAAGTTCTCTTGGGCCACTGGTGGGCTCATATGGGGCTTTGGGCACTGTGGGCCAAGCTTAGCTGGAGGGCAAGGAAAAGCATCGCTCACTGAGATCAAAGGAGCGGTGTCTGCTTGCAACCTGGTTTAATGTGTCCCACCAGCTAGGGACCCCAGAGAGCACACTGGCTTGCCCAAGGTGCCTCCTTCGCAGGGCAGAAAGCTCTCTGAAAAGCAGCCACCTCTGCTACAGTTTTGAAAATGGGATTTTTATCCTCACGCATCTTTATTCTGCACTGTGTATTATGGAAGAAAACAACTGTATTAGTGACAATGGGCATAAAGTATATTTCTAAAAGGAGAACCCTGCAGAGCACACCTTCTCCTCTTCCATCCCTGCTTTGCCCAGCATGGAGCATAGAAGAATACTGAAAAGCATTTGTGCCTCCCGGGAGAACCATGTGGATGTACCAGCCACCCCAAAATCCCAATCATTTCTGTGAGTGTTCAGAGCCCTGCATCTCCTGCAAACACAGGCTGGCCTCTGAGAGGTCTCCATGCTGCAGCAGGCTGATGGGCAGGTGGGAGAAGGCCTGATCCTCATCTGCCAGGCAGCAACAGGCTATGAGGGTTTTCCATCCTGCAAAGAGAGGAATGTGGGTGACAGCTGCATTTTTTCATTCAGAGCCTGTTATTCCTGCATTTTGATTTGTTTTCTTCAGAACAAAGGGAAAACAAAGGTCTGATGAAAAGTCAGAATGCCCCTGCAAACAAGAGCGTCATCAAATAAACCAGACCCCTGCTTGTGCTGGTGGAGATCACTCTCATTCAGCGACATAAAGATGAAGATTGGCTTTGTAATAGAGATTTAATGGTGAAAGACAGTAGGCTTAGCTAGGAGTGCTACAAAACTAAGTGCCCTGGGCTGCAGTTTGGCAAACATCATGTGCTTCTGGATGTGTGAGATACCCATGGTATGATGTGATACCCAGGATGGTGTGAATGCCCATGTCCTGCTAGTGGCTAGAGACTTTATTCTGAGGGCTTAGTAGACACTATGAACCTCCAAGCATTGTGAAAAATTCCATCAGGATGTTGTGTTGGAGACACGTTCACAAAAGAGACCAAAAGGGAAGATCTTGCCACCCTTAGATGTAGAGCCATGCCACAAATTTCCCACATTTTGACATGACATTGACTTGGTGGACAGCTTTGCTCATTATGCCTGTGGCACACAAAGGTATCTCATGGGCTGGGATGAAACATGGTATTTGCAAAGTGCATGGAATATGCAAGATCTGGTAGTACATGCATCTTGTTCTTCTGGAATACAGGATGTGAAAAAGCCTGCAAAAAGACTCGCAGGTTATTTGGAGAGCCTAATAATAGCTTTCTTTACTCTCATAAATTCTACGTTTCACCTTCCTGGGTAATTTTTGTTTTCCACATGTCATAAGCTGTGGGAAGAACGAGTGGGAGATAATTGAGGTGCCAGGATTAACCAGGAGAGGAAGTCCAAGGTAACCTGAGTAGTACTTAGAGAGAGCATTGGCTGTGGCCATGTGGATGGAGATGACCTGTGCTTACAAGTGCCAGGTCCTGGGTTGGAGCAATCCCAGGCACAGCTACAGGTTGGGCAGAGAAGAGATTCAGAGCAGCCCTGCAGAGAAGGACTTGGGGGTGTTGGTTGATGAGAAAATGAACATGAGCCAGGTGCAGTGTGCGCTCGCAGCCCAGAAAGCCAACCGTATCCTGAGCTGCATCAAAAGGAGCGTGACCAGCAGGTCGAAGGAGGTGATCCTGCCCCTCTACTCTGTTCTCGTGAGACCTCACCTGGAGTATTGTGTGCAGTTCTGGTGTCCTCAACATAAAAAGGACATGGAACTGTTGGAACAAGTCCAGAGAAGGGCCATGAGGATGACCAGGGGACTGGAGCACCTCCCGTATGAAGACAGGCTGAGAAAGTTGGGGCTGTTGAGCCTGGAGAAGAGAAGGCTGCGTGGAGACCTCATAGCAGCCTTCCAGTATCTGAAGGGGGCCTATAGGGATGCTGGGGAGGGACTCTTCATTAGAGACTGTAGTGAAAGGACAAGAGGTAATGGGTTAACACTTAAACAGGGGAAGTTTAGATTGGATATAAGGAGGAAGTTCTTTACAGTAAGGGTGGTGAGGCACTGGAATGGGTTGCCCAGGGTAGTTGTGAATGCTCCATCCCTGGTGGTGTTCAAGGCTGGGTTGCACAGAGCCTTGGGTGGCCTGGTTTAGTGTGAGGTGTCCCTGCCCATGGGAGGGGGGTTGGAACTATATGATCTTTAGGTCCTTTCCAACCCTAACTATTCTATGATTCTATGAGAATCTTCTCCAGCCCATCCCATGGCAGTGGGAACCTGTCATAGTGGAAATCCTTCCCTTACAGATTAGGCTTTTTCCTTCCTAACTCCCTTGCTGGCAAAACAGATGAAAAAATGTTCAGATCCCAGACCTGACATGATGTGGGACCTCTGCCTTGCCTTCTGCTTACAAGGAGGGGCTCAAGCCATCCATATTCACATATGTTTTAAACATCCCTTTTTCTTTGAGATTTTTGCTTTGCTGTCTTTTCTGACTTCCCACTTTAGAAGAAGCCGTGAAGAAATTATTCAAAGTAGGGTTGTCAGAAGTGCCTGACACATTTATATACAGTCTTTTCAGACCAGACCCTTCTGAATAGTTGATAAATTGAGTGGGTTTCCTGCTGAACAGCTCTGCATTCATGCTGATATTTCAGCCCAGGCTTTGTATAAATATACATCCAGCGGAGGCTTCTCTAATGAATTAAGTTTATTTCCAAATGAGAAACCTGTCTCAAGAACTGATTGCTACTGTGGCTAGCTGAAGGCCTATTAAATAGTGCAATAGTGGCCTTTAAATTGCAATGTGTGTTGAGGCACACCTGCTAATAAGGTGGATTTTCTGTAGATTGAAATGCCCCTTTTTAGCAGGTTTGTGCTGTGCCCCTGTCCTTGCCTGTCTCAAGCAGCAGACTCCAGGGGGTGTTCTGAAAGCTTCATTAAAAAACCCTCTGATCTCAGCAGCAGGCAGGAGAGAGCATGTCTGTATAACCTTGTCATTTGTACAGATCAGGGGGTGAGCACCTCTCCCTAATGTCCACTGATTTTAATGCTTTAAATAGCTCTCCTTGACACATGGCAGTGAAAATGGCTTACTGACAAGTTTCTCTTAGCCCCGTGGCTATGAAGTCTGTTCTCTAAAGAAAAATAGATGTGGAGACCATTTGGCTTAAACGCCCCTAAGCAAGTGAATAAAATTAATCAGCTGTCTTTAAACTCTGATTCATTTTTCCTTTAATTCAATTTACAGAAATGTGCAGGCAGAGTCTGAGCCTCTGGGTATATTAGCATTAATAAAACACAATTAAGCAAATGTTATTATGTTGCCAGCAACAAAGGGAATGCCCCTGAGTATACAGCTTCCCCTTGCCATAATAAATATGCAGACACAAGAACTGTGTCTGCAACCTATTGCTTAAGCTGTCTTAAAAAAAAAAAAAATACCCCCTTTGGTTAATACAGAGAAACTAGCAGAAACAGGCTGAAAGTTAACACACCAACATGTAGTCGCCTGAAGAGGAGAAATGAGAAGGACAGGTAGGGAAGTTTTGCCTTCTGTAGTCAAATTTAAAGGTTTGGACTTGATTGATCAGTGTGAGTTGCAGAGCATTTGACTGGGACCTTTGGGAATGACTGTATTTTCTCGTTGCTTCTAGACTGTGCCACAGTCAAAACTCCACTCCCAGCAAGAACAGAGGAATAAAGACTAAGGTAAGAAACCAGGCACATTAATTATCAAAAAAGGAAAAATAATGAAAAAAAAACCAAACATTCTAGTCTTGTGATTTGGGCTTTTTTGTTTGTTTTGTTTTTTTGCTTTTGTAAAATCTGTCTACCTATTGTGGCAAATATATATATGTATATATATACACACACTCATGTATTCTGCATGTTTTGGAAGACTTCCTGATAATTTGGGATATATGTAAGTCAATTCCTTATATGACATAATGCAGACTGCAGCTGCAGAGTAGCTATGCACATGCTGTGTAGGAGCTAAAAGAACCTTGATTAACCAAACTCAGCAGTGAAGTCTATTCACAACTATACCAATAGCAACACTTTACATAGTGATACCCCTCTTCAAAGCACTGAATTAGCTGTTTTCAGGTAATTGTTAAAAACAGCAACAAAATGCAAACCTCTGGTTTGCATTAAAGTTGCTTCTTTGGCATTTCATTTTGAACTTGGAAGTGTATATTTCAAAAGACTGGGTTTCATAGCTTGTGTAGTGCAGGGAGTATTTTCCCAGTGTTTTGACCCCAGGTACTGAGGTTATCTATTTTTCATTCCTTTCTTGGACTCTTTTCCTCATTGCTTGTAGCTCTGTCAAGTTAGAATCGACATTTATGCTAATCCACTGTATGACTCTAAGTCCTTTTATTGTTTCATCAAAAAACAGTGATTCATTATTCTCATGAAGGCATTAGGGACTTTGTTTTGCCAGGATGCAGTCCCTAAAGGCATTCAATTGTGATTCTTTACTGAGTTAGTCCTCTGTAGGAACCAAAATTGATTTGAAAGAGGGATGGTGCATTTTCCCTTATGATCAGCGTGGGCCAAGTTGTAGGGCTTTTCGGTGCTCCTGCCCATAGCCATCACTGTTGAGGGTGGCTAAGGGCCATCATAGCCTCCTGATGCTTAGTGCTGGGCTGAGGTGGGAGGGACATGACCCATCTGGACTCCAGGGGACTGTCTGCAAAGAAACAGTATTCATTATCTGGGGAATAAACTGGCCAGAGTGGATGTAAAGCTGGCCACAGTGGTGTTGGTTTTGGCATGTCTCATTGCCTGACCAGGTGGGGATGCAGGGCTGAAGAGCAGAGCCCACCCAGGGACTGTTTGCCTCCTGTTTGTCCTTTGTTAGTGTGAACTCTTGGTGCAAGGGGAAAGTCAAGTCCACATGGGCATTTCTAGCCTTTGCTAGCTCCTGGTTTTCTACTGATGCTGTTTTCTGTAGAAAGGCCAGCAGTGGTAACTGATCAGTGACATGAATAGCATCAGCAACAAAGGGGAGATGAACACAGAGGAGGAAAGGAAAGGTCATTGGGATCCTGAAATGCCTTCAGAAGTGATGGCTGCAGACCTAGAGCTATCACTGCTGACTTGGATTGGTCTAATATGCAAGGCAAGAGGAAGTGTAAGGAGTTGGAGAAATAATGCAAAAGAAATAGGAAGCAATTCAGTGAAGATGTATGTGCTATATAAGGAAAGCCTGAGCAAAGCTGGCGTTACTCAACAGAAGACTGACATATGATAGCCATTTTCAAGTACGTCAGAAATTGCTAAAAAAAATATTGTGCATTGTTCTTTATGTCTGCTCCAGTACAGTAAGCAGGATCGAAGCAAGGGTGGTTCAGGTTAGAGATTTTCCAACATTTTCCAGTTGTTGGGACAGCTGGGCAACTGAGTAGAGTGACAAGGGAGGTTGTCTACTGCTTGGGTTTAGAGATATACAGAAACAGGTAAAGTGTTATTGAACAGGAATCGTTCATCCTGACTGTGCTTAGGGATGGACTGAATGACTCCTTGAGGCTGTTCCAGTCATATTTCCTGAGATTACTACATTGAATGAACTCCAGTCTAGCTGGAATGTTTTTGCCATTAAGCAAAACAAAAGGCTTACAGATGTGAATGGCAAATTACGTACTGCAAATTAAAACTTTAAGTAATTATGCATGGCCTTTTCAAATTGTATTTATACTTCTAGTGTTATTTTAGTTCATGGCATATAAATAACAAGTTGAAAATTGCAGTCTTTAACTGAAACCACCTCTTCATTTCTATGAGAGAGATTACCATTTTTAACAGACTTTTTGTGATATACTGGGGGTTATTGGAGGTTTTTTTGCATCGTTGCTAGGCAGCTCCCTCCATGCCAGCAGACAGACACTGCTGGGCATGTCATGGCTAATTAAAAAAATCTCTATAGTTTCGAATATACAGCAGCCCAAGGTCTTCAAGCTTGCTGCCCGGGATAAGGGCAATGTAGTTGGCATGAGGACTGATGAGAAAAATAATGGCAATTGTGAAGTGTTCTAAAATAATTCATAGTTTGCAGTCCTCTGAATCCACGGAGTGAATGAAGTGGCAAATATCTAAATGTTATTTATTTGTGAGAAAATAACACTGAGCTGAACTATTCTGACATTGGTTTTGTCCAGGCAATTTCAAAGAATCAAGTACCACATTCAAATACAAGAATAATAAAGGTAAGAGTATTTAACGTGGAAGAAGCAGGGATTTTTAAAGGGGTATAAATTATTTAATTTCTACTATGTTGCTTGCAGTTAAAAAGCTGCTGCAAGTTGGGGCTGTTCATCCTGGAGAAGAGAAGGCTGTGTGGAGACCTCATAGCAGCCTTCCAGTATCTGAAGGGGGGCTATAGGGATGCTGTGGAGGGACTCTTCATTAGGGACTGTAGTGACAGGACAAGGGTTAACAGGTTAAAACTTAAACAGGGGAAGTTTAGGTTGGATATAAGGAGGAAATTCTTTCCTGTTAGGGTGGTGAGGCACTGGAATAGGTTGCCCAGGGAGGTTGTGAATGCTTCATCCCTGGCAGTGTTCAAGACCAGATTGGATGAGGCCTTGGGTGATATGGTTTAGTGTGAGGTGACCCTGCCCACGGCAGGGGGGTTGGAACTTGATGATCTTCAGGTCCTTTCCAACCCTAACTATTCTATGATTCTATTCTATGATTCTAAGTTATTACCAATGCCACAACGGCCATTTTTTTTAGAAGATTAGCCAACAGACTAGATAAAAATGCTTCTTCAGAATGAGGTTAGGAGTTATTATTAGCAAGATAGGTAGATTACTGCTAGGTGCAAATTCGGAGTGAAGGCAGCAGCTCTACGTGATGGTCCGTGGGTGGGTGAGCAATGTTGTGCTGCTGGTTACCTGCTGCTGCTGTACTGCACATTACTGGAAACTCTCTTGCGCAAGGACACAAGCCTGCCTGGTTCAATAGATTTAAAGCATTAGGCGGCTTTTCTTCAGGTGATTTACACAGGATATCAGTGTGTACAGTTAGCAAATACTAGAAAAGAGCCTTTGTGTGAGTTAAATGTGCAAAGGATCAGTTATGATTTCTTTGACTTCCACCCTCAAGGGAGCATAGGGAATTTATAAATTCTGCAAAGAGGATTACAGGCCAAAGGATAAATCTTCATTTAATATCTTAGGAAGTTGCCATTTAAAAATATTATTGAACAGCAGGCTGAAGTGCAGGGACTATAGAAGCTGAGGACGCCTGATACAGATACAGAGACTGATCAGAGGGAATAGATTTAATAGGTGCTTTTCTTTTTCTTTGGAGGGATTGCTTTTAATCTGGATCTAGTTCAGGGAAATGAACAAAGAATCTTTAAACTACTTCTGCATCTAGGCAAGAATTAGATTTATAGGGATCTTTGTGGAAACTTTTGAACTCCTTAGAGCTATCTTTTATGTAAGGTAGTTGAATAGTCTTACAGGGAGGCTTTGAACTGACAACAGAAGTTGCCACTTCTCTTATTTAAAATCTTATTTTATTAGTTGTTTGTCCTATTGTCCTGGGTTCAGCAGTAGCAGTCATTTTTCTCCTCCTTGGTAGCTGGTGCACTGATGTGTTTTGACTTTCAGCTCGGGAACAGAGCTGATAACAATGATGTTTTGGTTTGGCCAAGGACTTTGTGAGCCTCATGCTCTGCCAGGAAGGAGGGGAAGCCAGGAGGAAGCAGAGACAGGACACCTGACCCAAGCTAGCCGAAGAGGTATTCCATACCACAGCACGTCATGCCCAGGATGTAACTGGGAGTTAGCCGGAAGGGCTGGGAGTCTGCAGGGTTGGAGGAGGTATCGGTCGGAGCTTGGTCGGGCTTGGGGGCAAGTTATCGGTCGGCTGGTGCTGAGGTGTTGTATTCTCTTCCCTTGTTATTTCCTTTATCATTATTATCATTGGTGGTAGTGATTTGTGTTATACCTTAGTTACTAAACTGTTCTTATCTCAACCTGTGGGAGTTGCATTCTTTTCGATTCTCCTCTCTGTCCCTCCGGGAGCAGGGGGAGGGCAAGAAAGGGGGGGAAGTGAGCGAACGAATTGCCTGACTGGGTTTAAACCACGACACCTATCTCTTCCTTCCTAAGTATGTTGCGTTTCTTTCGCCTGTTCATGTAAAACACAGTTTTGAAGGAGACACCTGGGATTATCACAGTCATATGGCAGTTACACTTTGAGCCTGACAGCTCTGGACTGGTGACGTTTCTTTCCTTAGCAAAGGTAGGTTATTTACGTTGTGTCTCCTACTGGCCTCTGAGAGAATAAGGATTTGTTCAATCTCCATTAAAACAGGGAATCTGTGTTGAAGAAGAGGTTTCGCGGGTTTCTCTGGAATCCCTAATGCTTTTTAAAAAAAGGACTCGTCTGAATTGTGTAGTGGTTCATGAAGTCCCAAGTAGTGGTACATTCAGTCTCAAGCCTGGACTGGCACAGCTGACACAAGGACAATCTGAGCAGTGGACAGCACAAGGAAGTTCAATGTGGTGAAGCTCATGATGAAGACGTGATGCCTAGCTGAGTAACTGGAATAACCATAACCACTGGAGTGAAGGATTCATGTATCTTTCAGAAAAAAAAACAAAAACAAAAACCAAAAACCAAAACCAAAACCATATCCTTGCTTGATCAGTGATGTTTTGGATAAATGGTGCATGCCATGGCGTCACTGAGGAGCTGCCTCTCTGCAGCAGTGCTATGAGCACAGCATGGTGTATGGCAGTGCTCATACAACCTGGGGTGGAGGCATTTACTCTGGGAGCCCACTGAATGATTTAGAAGCCGTTGCATTCTGTAGGAGAATGATTATATACATAGGGCTTGAGGGATGCTCTGCAGGCACCCTCAGGATTTAATATAAAATAGCTGTGGTGGCTATAGCCCCCCAGGAGCTCCCTGATCTATTTGCAAGCTGTGATAGCAATACAGGAGCTGGCAGCACCAGGGATGGGGACTGTGGCCAAAGGACAGGGTTGTGCAGAAAGCCTGGTCCCTGCTAGGGGCAAGTTTGGGCTATTTTCTGTGCCACACAACACTTCACCAAATATCTGTGGTGGGGGAAGGAAGGGCAGATGGAGTGGAGAAGTATAATGGAAAGATCTGTGCTGGTTCAGGATTCTGTATGTCTGTTGGATTGTCAGAAGTTCTGAACAGACACAGTTCCTGTTGCCAGGAAAGGGCTACACTTACATTCACTATTTTTAGTATCTGAAGAAAAAGAGTTTGTATGATGGCATATTCCATTTTCTATGTTCCTACAAACATCTCTCATCTATCTCCAACAACATAGGTAATCTGCTTAGTGTTTATGTTACTTATTCCTTTGGATTCTGCTTAAAATGGTATCTATGGATGCTTTCCAGTACTCCTCCTCTTCTTCTCAAATACTTCTTGTTTCTTCCCTTGTTCCTATGGAAAAAAAGCAAAACAACCCCAATTTGTGCTGGGATTATTGACTCTGGATTGCTGTAAAACTCCTTTTTCAGCAGTGAGGTTGGAACCTAGGAGCTGGAGGATGGTTTCTTGACATGCAGTCTCTAAGGCATTGGGGATTTTTCACATAGAAGGACTTTTTTTTTTTTTTACATAAACATATAAACCCTTTTAGTATTAAAATACTGCAAAAAGTGCTCTCAAGCTCATTTTAGGGCAGTCTCTGAAGATCTAGATCTCCTGGCACGGATCTTTCACATCCACTTAGCAGGTCAGTCTGTAATACCTTGTCACTGCAGTGGCTCTCCTCTACCTCATCTCCTCAGTTCTGCATGCTGTGCGCTTCCTCTTCAGAAGATGCTTTTAAAGGAGAGTCGGGTGGAAGTGGCTTTCTCCAGCCTCCAAGGACTGTCATGGTTTAAGACCAGCTAGCAACTAAGTACTAGCAGCCCCTTGCTCACTTCTCCCCTGCCCCTCCAGTGGGAGGGAAAGGAGAACTGGAAAGAAAAAAGACCCCAGCAATGACAGAAATAACAGTGCAGGCAGTGCAGACAGTGCTGGCAGTACTCTTGACATGTGGGAAAGGAGGAGGAAGGTTAGGCATCCCGCTGCTGTCAGCCAAAACAGAATTGTGCCTAATTCTGTGAGTGAAATGGATCCAGCTCTGCAACCCTGCTACTAAAGAGGTGTTCGTTGTCCTTAAACTCTCAGTAAGAGGCAAAAAGTAACCTGATGACATTAGGATGCAATTCAATTACCAAAGGAATGCTGTCCAAAATCAAAGATTGGCAATTCTCAGTACATTTATTTATCATTAAAGTCTATTACAGCTTTCACTGTGAAGGATGGGTTCAATTAACTCCCTGATTCCTTGTGTTAAAATAAATTAGATTTTCTTAAGCACTGTGGGAAAAAAGTTACTCTTTTATATATCTTTAAAGTGGTAAATTATTCATATGAATTTCATTTTGATCAAAAGAGAGTTTGCCCAAATTTGACATAAATTCAGGTTTTATGCGCTTGCCTGTGTTCAGTGGGATGCATCCAATTACATTATACACCCAAACAGATCTGTACTTTCCCAGCCATTACCATGTATTGTGGCACCAGCCTGTTTGCTGATGGCTGTGGAAGTGCACAGACTATAAACCCAGATTTGCCAGGGAGGGTGTCCATGTACAAAATGTGTGTGTGCAGCCCGAAGGCTCGTTCAGCAGGGGAATGGTCTGGACTACCCCTCTGAATGACAGCCCCGGGGAACATCTCTGCATTTGACTTTTGGTGGTTTGTGAAGAAGCAGTGGCACGATAAATGTGTGTCCACTGCTTCTGCAAGTAGACTGTTCCATAACTGCTTCATAAAATTCCTTTGCAATGGTATGTTCAGGATCAAACATCAGAACTTAGTTTTCTATAATTACACAGGTTTATGGAGCTGTCATCACCATGTCAAGGCAGCTAAGAAATTAGAGTTTGGTTTTTATTCCTAAAAAAATGTCTTTAAGAAGAATGTTGACGTTCAAATATTAAAAAAGAAACAGAACATGGCGAGGCTAGAATGGGCTGGAAGTTCTTTTAATGGTTTGATTTATATTTAATTAACTACTGATAAGAATGAATGTACAGATTTTGTATGAGTCAAACATTTATCTGTCTTAGCTATACTTCTGCAATACACAGTTGGAATATACTAATTACAGCTTTGTGGCATTATGACTGGTGAAAGAAAAGCCTGTGCATTTTGTGTATGAAAACATCACTGAAAAACTTCAATGGTTGTCTCATCATAAAATGGGAACCAATTTCCACTTATACATCTATCTGTATTGGAACCTGGTGATAGCACCTGTAGGAGGGTGAATGTTAGAGATAATAAATAATTCTCCACTGAACTGCTAGGTTTATTCATTAAAAAAACCACTTTTTTTTGCCACATCAATAGCACTTTGATGAGTATCTTTTTTCCTCATTGTCTTTGTGTTTTGAATTTTGTGGGGAGGATCATATATGATTTAGGATAGGCTGCAGCAGCTGGAGTCCCTCAGCTGGGATAGTCCACTGGTTGTGCCAAGTGGTGGGATTTGTACCCACAAGAGTTAGAAAGTCTTTGTGTCCTCAATGATAGTGATGTGAGGAGAAAGAGGAAAAAAGAAAAAAAAACAAAAAAGAAGCAGGAGGAAAAGAAAAGGTACTGTTATACCAAGAAGTTCCTCAATTAGAAGACAACATTTGAATCAGGTGGTTTAATAGAGTGGCAGGCGTGTGTGGAAAAGTGACAGGGATCTTTTTTGCTCTCCCTTCTCTCCCCACTTTCAGCTTGTTTCTTGCTTTTATGTGCATCTGCCTACCTCTGATATGGAAGACAGAATGCAAGATGGTTTTGGAGGTGCTGGGACTATCCTCTCCATCAATTCAAATGCGGCAGCATAGCTCATCCACCCTCCTTCCCGGACCTTCAAACCTATTGGTCCTCCCTGCCCAGCAGCTCTGCTTTGCCCCAGTGCACTACTGGGGAAGATATGGCTTGCTATTATAGAGCCAGGAGAGTCCAAGGTCCTGTCTGGGTTTTCTCCTTCCCCACTGTCTCCAAAAATGAGGCTGGGCTCATTGGGGCAGCATGAAAACATGCAGGAAGGGAGGAGGTGCTGCAGATGGGCAGGTGCTTAGGCTGAAACTATTGACACTGCCAGAGCAGCAGTGCCTCACTGTTCTGGTGAGATGTGAAGGAGGATGGGCACAGGTTAGGTTTTATAGACACACACATAACTGAATTTTCATAAATGCAAGAGCACACCACAGCAGCCAGCTCAGAGTCGTGCTATCAATGAAGTAATTAAAGAAATCTTTCTGGTTATTTGTCTTGCTGCTTCTTCTCACTACATGTTGCACCACACTCCATGGAGGTGTCTGCCCCAGAGACAGGCCTTTAAGATACTGCCAGGAATATTAATTTTTTCATTAAAAGAAGAGATCTATATAGAGATGCTTTAGCAAAAGAGTAGCCAAGCAGTAGAGCAGTGGGGTGAAGGGGAGGGCATGGGAAAACCGAATGGAAGAGAGGGGGTGAAACAAGAAGGGATAGAAAAATATTTCTGGCACAATCACAAGAGGTGACAGTGTGTGTATGTTGCTCCAAACTGCAGTGATGCTGTCATCTTGCTTCAATACCCAAGGAAAGCATAGCAATGAATCACAGACTTTGAGTTCACCCATACTGTAGTCAAGGGCTGGTGCGAGCAAAGCTCCTTAAGAGAAAGTTAAGTAAAGTGAGGAAACAAGAGAGCTTAAAGTAACATGTCAGTACAAGGAGGTATATAAAGAAAGTGCTTCATTAAGGGAGTGATCTTTATAATGCAAACAAGGTATTTTTCAAGTACAAATATGTTTGCAGGTGTAGCGATAGGAGTTAGTAACAGCATCCGTGCATGTTCCCATTTCTTTACCCTGGTCAGAAGTGTGGTTTACAAAAGGCATTTGTAGGTAAGTGGAAGCACACACTGTGTTTGTGTGGGAGATCCTGTGCAGTCATACTCCCATCACATACTTGTGTGCCTGTATTTTCACGCTCTGGGCCATGGAGAATGGCCTGTGAGCACTGTCTGCCACGCAGGGCCTCCAGTTCCTGCCGCTGCTTTCCTGCATGACCTTTTTCAGGTTGATCAGGGTTGGCTTTTCAAAATCACCCCTGAATTCCAGCTGCTAGGTGTCAGACAGCAGCAGAAATACAGATCCTCAGTGCCTGTGATTTGTAGTGTCAAGAGCAGACATGAAATCGACAGCAGCCATTGAACTGAAATCGAGCTGAAGCCAGTGGTTGTGGATGGTTTTCATAGCCTTGGGGCTTAATATCAGTCTTTCAAGATTGATTCCTAGAGTTACAGCCATTTAATTAAAAAAACCCACACCAAAGCCCAAATCCATTAGAAATAATCTTGATTTTTCTCTGTGCTTCAACTGCCTCCCCAGTACCAAACCTGCTCTGGGTTTCTGTTGGAGTTTCATTTGTTAATGGTTGTTCGCTGCCTCCTGATACTTAAGAGAGAAAGTGCCCTGTAAGCTATGAGAGTGGTAACAACGGAATTGTTTGCTGCTCATTTCAAGTCTCTCACAACAGTCTGTCAAACATGCACAGGCAATCATTTAATTACCAACTCAAACCAATTGCTGTAGCCTACAGGAAGACTATTTGTCTCGTTACATAAAGTCTCTTTCTCATGGGTCTTGTTGTTTTATGTTGTTAAATGGAAATCGCTACTGAAGTCCCAAAATATCTTTAACCAGGACATTATATCCCAGTATCCTAGACTGCGTCTGATCTGAGTAATGTGATGCTGCTGGGATAAACTTCCCCATGCAGTTTCAGTGGAATACTGTTTTCCTTATGTCTAACCCTGACTCATCACAGAGTGTCAGGGATGCTGCAGTCCTTTGATGTTCATTGGCAGGATGAACGTGGTGGGAGGAAGACAGATTTCTCGTCTAATAAGACCTGAGGTAGTATACGAATTTTTAAAAACCTAGCAGATTATGGCATGTTAATTTAGAAAAACATGCATGATCCTTAGTCTTCCTTTAAGAACAGGGCAATAGGAAAGGTGCTAAGATGGCACGTACTTTTTCAGCAAGTAAATAAGCTGATTGAAATAGGTCACTTATGTAAGGAAGGAGTTAGCCTTTGAAAGCACTTTTCTTCTAATTGTGAATTGTGTAATAATATGTAATGGGTGCATCTTTTCAAAATGCACATGGAGCTCAGACTTGCTCCAAGCTTATGTATTTTTATAAAAGAGCACACGCTGGTGATGCTATTCCTCCCCACATGCTGTCTTATCCTGAAGGGTGTTTGCACCTACTACCTTTTCAATGATTTTTTTTCTTTTGCTTATTATGAATATGCTAGTGATTGGTTTAAACAAACCTGAGTGAAGCAAGCTGCTTCTTCTAGATACAGAAGCATGGCTAGAGGTATCTTCAATAGTTATTTTATATACAGTTGCCATGGGTACTTGTCTGTAAGTCTTAATTTGGCATGATTGGTGTATGAATTTTAGGATTTTATAGAGGCTTGCCTGGGTGTAGGCAGGGCTTGAGGGCTTGGCTAACAGATAAGATGCTGAGCCTACAGACCAGGTCAGCGAGGGATCCACACAAGCAGCACCATGACTCAAGCAGGGACCAAGGCTGAGTGCCTGAGCTGAAAAGCAGCTCCCAGGTGAGGGGCTGGAGGTCCCAGGAGGGCTCATTTCAGCCCCTTCTCATGCAGCTCTTTCCCCAAGGCTGATCCCAGGTTACAGCTGCACTGTGTGGGGTAGACAGTGCCACAGAGCCCTGACATGTCTGATTTTGCTTATGCAAGAGCTGCAACCTGCATGTGGTGTCAGCAGACACTCTTGCACCCACAGGCATTTAAAGGCTTGTGCTCTGCTCAAGTCAAAACTGGGCATCCTTTCCTGCCCTCCCCTCCCCTCTTGAAAAAGAGATCTTTATTGCCATAGGCAGGCTGGAAAAGCAAAACTAAAATAAAACCTGAGCTTTGGGCAGAGTGAGCTGGTGGGTGCCTTGGTGGAGGGAAGGGATCAGGGATGGGTGTGGAGATAGCTGGATTTAGTCAGAAGGAAGGATTTGGTTTGAAAGCGAGAAGAAAAAGAGGAAAAACCATGGGCAGAAAAGTGGAAATACGCTGACTGCCAACAGATCTCTGTAGGAAATGAACCACAAATTTGGTGGTTAATAAACAAACCACCCCAAGACAGGAAGAGACATAGTAAAAGATTCTAGGACTTGGTAGGAGATATTTTTCATTGACAAAAATAGTAATTCACCCAAAGTAGATTAAATCATTTATTAACAGGAAAGAATGGTTTTGCAGTTGAATAAAAAGTCCCATGGGTTTAATGATCTCACATTAATTACTTAATCTCTTTGTATAGCATGTATTCCCTTTTTGCTCAAGAGATATTTCATTAAAACTTTATCATCTCTATGATAGACATACTATTTACCTGCTTGAAGAAATGCTCTAGAACTGGATTAACCATTTTGTAAATAGATTTGATAATACTCATCAGCTCATCAGCTGATAAATTCAGTATTAACTTTAAGAGATCTTAGGCCTTCATTTTTTCAGAAGTTGGTTTCTAGGGAAGATTGAGTTGGGCACTTGAAATCCTTAGTCTTAATTCACGAGTGGCTTCTGAATATTTTTATATGCATTATAAGGTTGTTATCTGCTTCCCACATATAAATTCATTTTAGAAAATGCCTGAAGATAGAAGCTAGAATAATGGTGACCAGAATTTTCCTGGTAAATTTATCACATCTACAAAAATTAAACTTGGAATTAATATGAAATACTAGTAAATACGCTGCAATGGGAAAAGCAGATGTGGCAGAGGCAGAGGAACATTTAGATACCTTCCAGATATAAACTACCATGCTACTGAGATCTTTGCAAACATTCGGATAAGGATGAGACAGAAGTGGTGATGGAGAAGGATGACAGAGAATGACAGAAGGCAAACACTCTTTTAAGGCTATTGGGAAAGAAAATTTCTGCATAAGGATCCCAGAAAAAAAGAATAGGACAAGATTCAAGGAGTTGGATATGTTGATTAAAGGCTGCTTCAGAGTGGGAAGGTTGATACTGATCCAGCTGTCTTCTTCATGGGCAGTTCTTTAAATATGGGTTTGGAGTGGGTGCATGCCTGTATCTGAGAGGGAGAAGGAAGTTGGGGCAAAACAAAGACTCTGAAAAAATTAATGAAAGAATAAATAGTCCTTTAAAGAAAGCCCTGAGAATATGTCTGATAGCATCCACCCCAGGAGACAACAGTGATATAAAGTACAGCCTAGAATCATAGAATAGTTTGGGTTGGAAGGGACCTTCAAAAGTCATCTAGTCCAACCTCCCTGCAATGAGTAACTTCCTCAGAAGGAGCCTCATGTGCAATGCTGGATCTTCACCATCCAGGATGAATGATCTTGAAAAGTCATGTTGATGTGGTGATCCTGGTCTCTGTTGCAAGTCAAATACTGGGAATGGCAATGGGGAGAGTAGGGAGGAACACTGTGAGCAGCAGAGGAGTCCAGACTAGTTTTGTCAGAGCAGAGCCTATTACAGACAAGCATCTGGCTTTGGGGTTGGGGTTTTTATTAACAGAGTGGGGAAGACAACAGGCACTCTGTGCATGCTGGGAAGCATGTGCTGCCCTTCTCTCCTGCACTGTCAGCACCACAACTATGTGTGGGCTCTGCAAGGGCCCACTGCAGCCCCTGATCAGATGCAGGGTGCCCAAAGGAAGAAGTGCCGAGTTTGGTGCAGCAAGCAGCAGTGGCAGGCAGGCTAGCTGGCCACAGACAGCACAGGCAGCTGCCTGCATGCATGTGTGTGCTGCCAAGGCTAAGCAGCCCATCCCATGCCCAGCAATACCGGATTGTGGGGATTTGTCAGAGTCTCTGGAATTTGAGTCACTTCTTTAAATTCATCCTTAGGATAAATCCACCAGCCTCAGCTGGGTTATATAAGAACTGAGCTTGGCTGGGTATCTGAGGAAATCTCGCTTGCAGAAGTAATTCAGACTGGCTTTTATATGAGCAGTTTGCAGTTTCGTGCTGATTGAAAATTGGCTGAGAAGTTGTAAACAATGCAGAGTGATTAACAGCAGTGAATCAAGCCACAGGGAATGGCCAAAGGGACCGGAGTTTCATCCTCCTCTGCATCTTGAATTGGAATTAAACCCAAACATGTCAAGAATTATAAAGTCAAATTTTTACACAATAATCTGTCAATATTGGCGTCCCCAGGAGCAGAAAAATAAAAAGATGGACCACAAATTAAATAAGATTCACATCTGAAGGCGGTAAACTGGCACCTGGGGAAGGCGGTTTGAAATGCTTATTCTGGAAGAGGGAGGAAACTTAGAAATGAGTCATTCACCAAATACTTCCTTGCAGGGCAATGGGAGTCTTCAAACTAATGCTGACAAAAATGCAACATGATTTTGGACTTAGTTATATATGCATACATATACACACATATACCTCATACGGAAATGAGCCTACTTTCTCTGCAGGGCTGTGACAGGCCTTTTGTGCCAGTGCAGTTGAATGGACCCTACCTCAGACCTTCCTTGGAAACTGCTGGCTAAATGAGTATGAATGATTTCACTCACAATACCTTTGGTTTGATAAACATCAGACAAAATTAAGATAAATCCTGGGAGACCTTAGCCTAAATCGAGGTAAGCAGCTTGGAAAGGCAGTGCATCCTTCCTGGTCCTCCTCCCTTGTCAGTCAGCCGTGTTTCCAGGCTCCATGCCTAGGAAATGATGGGCATGCACTCATGCCTAAACACTCCTCTTATCTTCCTTGCAATGAGGGCTGGCAGTCCTCAAGCAGGTTCCTGGGGCACTAGGCTGTGTAGCCTGCCCTGAAGCAAGAAAAGTCACTGCTCCCATGGTCTGCAGCTGCGGGGGGAAAGCCTGGAATCCCGCCTCTAGCTAGGCGTGGGATCTGCCTCTTCAGATCATAGAATCATAAACCAGTTTGGGTTTGAGGGGACCTTTAAAGTCATCTAGTCCTACCTTGCTGCAATGAGCAGGGACATCTCCAGCTAGATCAGTGGGCTCCCAGAGGGATCACCACTTGGTTTTGAGCATCTCACATTTGAGAGATGCAGACAAACTGGTGGGGGATTTTTGCTGTGAGCGTGGCCAAGCACTTGCTGCCCAGGGAGATTGTGGAGTCTCCATCCTTGGACAACTCAAACCCCAGCTGGACATGGCTCAAAACAACCCCCTTTGGCTGATCTTGCTTGAGTAGGGGGATGGAATCAAGACCTCCACAGGTGTCTGCTGGCATCAGTGATTTTTGGAAGTCAGGAGTGGCTGCAAAAGGGCTGGTTTCTATAGAAAGACTAAAAGCTTCTCTTTGACCACTGGCTGTAGCTGCATGCTCAGGGGCAGGAGCTGGTCCCAGTTCCCTGGCTAGAGAGGAAGGGAAAGAGTGCTTAGTGCAGGTTTCCTCTCCTGCCAGCATCCAACAAAACAAACTACAACACGTCTCTTGCTGTGCTGGACTATAATTCCCTGCCTTTCCCACACCGAAGCATAGACGGTGGAGATGGGCCAAACCTGAGTGTGGGCTGTGCACAAACTCATTATGCCAAAGGTACAATGTAGGAGGCACAAAGACACGACTGCAGAAGACTGGGTGTTGAATGAGAAACTATGTGTGTGTATAAATCCATGTACATTTGTTTTTAAAGCTCTGCATGGTCACAGGCTATACTCCCGTGCATCACCGCTTTTCCTTATTTCCTGTTGTGGTAAGTCCAGGGTGCAGTGAAAAGGTGCAATAAGTGCTAACGAAGTGCTGCTTTGTATTTCCTGAGTGTGTTGTATGAAAGCTGAAGGCTGCAATAACAATGTCCTTTAGCTGGCTGGCTTTCCCCAGCCAAGGAGAAAACAGCTTGGACTGGAGTAGGAACACCTTTGTGCTACACAGATGGCTGCAGCGAGTTATGCTGCTTGATGGGTGAGCCAGCACTTCCTGGCATGTTTTCTGCCATCCAGACTGCGTGTCCCTAGCCACAGGTAAAACGTGACATCCCATTGTACAATCCTGAATGAATTTATTTGAAGAATGACTTCTGAAATGTCAAAATTCAAATGGAAAATAAAGGGTAAAGGTAGGAGAAATCCAAATGCTCATTCCTAGCACTGGCTGCTGGGCGTGGGTGAAAGCATGTCCTCTGAGACATTTTCAGACCTCATTGCTGCCCTCTTCTATCCCACTCATCTGCTATCAGTTGCTGAATCTATCCCCAGCCACAATTGTCACCCTTTATGCCCCCAATTTCTCTTCTGCATCTGCAGAGCTCAGACCATGATAGTACTGAGAAGACAGACACTCCAGGGATGCTCAGGGGCTGGAGAATGACAAAGGAGATAAGAAGCTGGGAGGGGTTTGTGGAGGTAAAGAAGAAGGAGAGGAAGGAGAGCAGGAAGAACAGCGGGACAGGGACATGGAGGGATGGACGGATGGATGGATGCATCTAAGTCAGAGAGCCATTGAGCATAGGAGAGCTGGTACAAGTTTGACTGCTCGTGAAGAAAGGCTGGAAGATGGGATAGGATGGGCAGCTTAATGCTATGGGGACAGAAACAGAAGAGCTTCTTCAGTACCATGGTGACGTTTGGTGGGCATGACCTGGGCCTGGAGAGGTCCCACCTTGGCTGCTGCTGGGAGAAAGAGCAGATGGAGATGAAGACTGTCCCGGCAAGCTCCTCGGCATGTGTTTTCCCTTTCCCTCTGTTGAGAGACCCTCATGAGTTTCCCTGGTTGGGGTTAGTAAGCAAGACCTTCTTGTGTACCCCTGGGCAGCCCCTGGAAGGTGCCTGGCAATGCACAACCCTGCCCCAGTCCTGGTGTGCTGCTGCTGCTGCTGCAGCACTGCTGCTGCTGCTGCAGCACTGCTGCCATGCTCCTGCAGCTGCATGATGGTTGGGAGAGTAAACAACTAAATCAAATCTTGAGAAATCAAAAGGAAATGTGGTTTTCAAACAACACAGCTATATAAACGTTTCAAAATGAGCTTTAGTGCTGTGGTTCTGTGACCCCCAAAATGAATTAAATTGCTTTTACACCCACCAATGGAACAAGACTTGATTAGTTACAGCTCTCTTTCTTCTGTTTCATTAAATATTATGATTGTCAACAGCATGAATAGAGCTTTTGTTTGATAAAGAGATAGCCTACTAGTGAGAAGCGTTTGCTAAATACTGAGACTTAAAAGATTCATTTTTTCAAAGCCTGTGGTTCTCATGCACTGGAATTAATGGTTTTCAGGTCTAATGAATATGTAAGGTTTCCTGCTGGTGAAAGGATGCTGAAATGTGCTGCTGGTGGAGCATGTACATTTGTGGCCAATCTCCCTGCGGTGTCCTGGCAGTGCTCTAGGCACAGCACCACAGAACAGCAGTGTGCAGGGTATCAGCTGGAAACTGGAGTGCTAAAAAAGTGCTGTACTCAGATCTGCTCTAGCAAGCAGGCTTTTTTCATTGGTTGTGAAGCCAGAATTCAATTCATACCTGTAAGTATGCACTAGATTATTTGAGAGTATCATCAGGAAGAAAATAACCGTGCATAGTCCCAACTTCTCTTTCCCCATGCAGGCCTCCTTGTTATGCGTTTCCAATTCACCTGTTCTGATGAAAAGTTGGCTAAGGGGACTTGTTTTGTCAATACAATAGTCAGACTGTCCCTGATCTGAATTACAAATCCAGCAGACATGGCAACCTGTGGGTCTGGGTTGTGACTTTCCTCCTGAGAAAGGAGAAATACTGACTTTCTCCTCTCTGAATTTCTCTTCTGCTGAGTTTCTGCCTGCTGCTGTACTCTGCAATCTGCATCGGAGAGAGGCAGTGCTTTGCTCTGCCTGCCTCTTGTGGGACTCTTGTAGAAGGTGCTGAATCCTCAGAGATACAGGAGGAGCTGTGGACTGCCCCACAGATAAGAAGCGATGTGAAAGTCTGGGTTTTTTACTGCATCAGATTAGTTTCATAGCCTTTTAAGTTTGCTGTCTGTAAGAACATTCTGCTCCATGAAATGGGCTGCATAAGGCATGGTAGCAGCGGGAGGTCTGTGACTGCATTTCCCCATGATGTTCTTCTGCTTTCACAGGTGAAGTTCCTTAAGATTCATAACTTGCCTTCCTGCATCCCTTCTTTCCCATTTTCCCTTTCCTATCACTGTAGCTTAGAATATGTTAATATTGCTGACATTATTGGAGCATTCATGACCTGATAAAAAAACAGCTCCACTGTACTGCCCAGAGATAAAATAAGCCCTGAGTGGTACCATCGGCCACTGATACATTACTTATGGCAGGGCCTGGTAGCACTGTCCCTCTGGCAGGACCACAGGGCAGCAAGCATGCCCATACTGCCCAGCAGGGCTGCATTGTGTAGACCTGAATGGGAATTCACGTCTACATGTTTCATTGACTCCATTGCATTACATTGATGACTTGATGAGAAAATCAAAATGTGCAACAGGGACAACGTGAGATGACACTACATTTCCAGTGTCCTAACTTGTTAAAATAAAAGCATTTGTTCCAGTTATTGTTTTCTTTTACTAAATCAGAAGAAAATGTAAAAAATCACGCTTTCAGTTTCTCTGCAAGGAAGGTCAGAACCTCATTGAAATTACATGAGATACTTTTGATCAATAGAAAAATTCCTGGTTTTGAAGGCAGGAGAGCAATTTGAAGTAAGACAATCTAAACTATAAAGTTACTTTAATGAGACATTTTGTGACCTTGTGTTCTTCAGAGCTATGAAGTTAACTATGTTTCTGGTGGGTGGCTATACAGTGGAAATGAAAGAATATATTGTGGTGGGGGTGAGGGTGCTTGCTTGTTGTGATACCTAAGTGATGATTTAAGGTTGTTGAGGATGTTTACGTTGCCTTAGAGATTGCTTCCTTGAGTTATTTGGTGTCATTCATAAGAATTTGGATTGGGGTTCACATAGAGTTGCTGAAATGTAATATGCTGAGCTGCAAATCCAACAGTAGGATATAGACACAGTGACCCATATTTATCCTCTGCTAAATACTTCTGGTTGCTTCATGTGAATCCTGATCAGTTTAGTTCATAAAACTTCTGTTCATTTAAAAGTCTCCAGAACTAACTCACATGGGCTTTCTTGGATGGGGACTTGATGATGCAATATGTAAATGTGAGAATCCTTATGCTCATTTTGCCTTGAAGAACTTGTCCAAGCCAGGACCCAGCATCTGCCATTTTGTGTCTGCATGAGCAGTGGTTATCTGCTGGCTCCTTCGAGTTGGTGGGCATACCCTGATAACGAACAGGTATTTCAAACAGTAGACAAGCTCTTTTCTCTGGGCATATTTGCCTTAATGATGTAGACTTGTTAGCCTTTAGTGATGCTAGAGAGCAAGGAAATAACAGAAATTAGCTTCCTTCCTCAGTGTTCAGAATATCTCATCATTTTGCAGCCCCTGTGCCAGCTGTGACATACTTGCAGGCTGTGAGACCCCATTGAGAGATGAGCTCCTGCTGGGGACTGGGGACATGGCCAAGGCCTGGCTGTATGGGGGCCTGTCTGAGCTCTCTCAGACCTTATGGTGCAAACCAAGCTCTGGTTAGTCAGGTGTGTTCAAACACAGCACCTTCCTGCCTTCCTCTTGAAAAAGTAGAAATCAAAGTCCAGGTGTTGGCTGTGGACACTTCATTAGCTTGAACTTTCTTTCATCAAGAGGGACACCATACTTCTCCCAGCCCAGGAGAAATGGCCTCATGTAACTGAGGTATATGCTGGTGCCAGAACTGAAAGACCCCATTCGATTCACCCCACAGCCTATATGGTAAAAGCATGGTGGAGCTTTAAACTGCTGAGAAACACCTTTGTGGTGGTGTTCCCATTGCCAGTGCCCCTTTTTCCAATATACCACCTTGTCCCTGGCCTCCAGCTCCATCTCAGCTCCTGAGAAATCCCTGGTGTGAAGCACAGAGGATGGTGCAGGCAGTCGGTGGAGATGTGCCATGATCATGAGTTTGCTGGCCCAGCAGATCCAGGTGCACACTCTCTGGCCATGGGGCAGCAGGAGGATCCCAGCACCGTGGGAGAAGCAGGAGCAGCCCCAGTGCCTGCAGATCGCTGTGTCGCTGCTCATCTTGCTTACAAACCACCCAGCTCTTGGCTATTGTTAAGCAAGGAACATTTTTCAAAAAGACCCATGTTGTTTGTTTTAAGCTCGTAATTGACTGTCATTTATAAGATTATACATGAATGAAGGAAGAACAAGCTTAACAAATGCCCCAGGTTTACCCTTCATAGCATGGAAATATGTCTCTACTGTTTACAAGTGCTCCTTGTTTTGCATTTGGAGGCCGGATCTTTGACTTCCTTTTGGACTATTCTCCACTGGAAATGAATATTTGCTGCCAAAATAGTCCACCTTTTCCTGAAAGATTTGGTATTAATAGTTTTGACAGAACATCTTGTTCCTATGTAATACAGGAGTCAGTCTGGCAGCTGGTCCTGAACAGGGGTACAAAATACAGTTGCATAACTCTTATTTTGAGATGAAATATTTGCAGTTTAATAGAAAAAAGTGAGCTTTCGCCAGCAAACATCTCCTGAAGCTGGGAAGAAGTGTTGGTGTTAATGGTGTAGCAGATTGCTGTGCTTGCTTTCGCTTAAGGAAGCAAGTGATTTTTACTAAAATGTATTGCGTGGCTTGGAGTATTTCAGAAATGCAGTTGGGATGCTTCCACTCCCCAGAGAGGGCTTTTCTCGTCCCTCCCCCTGAGCCCCTGCCTGTGTGGGCAGCCCCAGTGCTGGCTCACTGCTGCCTGCCTGCCTCAGCCATAGCTCTGATGTGGGATGGGGACCAACCAGAGACCCTGCTGTGCCTGTGATGCACAACTTCCCCAGATGCCTTTGCTGAAATATGGTCAAGCTTAGATGCTTTTGACCTAGCACATGTAATAGGAGCAATCCCAGACTTGGCTAAAAGCTCCTTTGGCAAGGCTCATGACATCTTCTAATTTATTCTTTCTTGGTTTCCATTGTTTGATTTCGGTTGCAATTTTTTATTAGCAGTCATGGTAGCCATATGACAGGGGATGAATAATCTTTGATAAGGGTTATTTGTTTCATGTGGTAGGCAAAAAAAAAGCAATTTATATTGTTGCAAGACTTTTCCCAAACTGAGCTCAATGATTAATGCTGTAGACTGTAGTGCAATAAGTGCAATGGCATTTGTACGTTGTGACACCAACAGTTCCGGACTGTTAACAGGCAATTTTATTTTGGTCTGTGTCTGTGCTTTCTGAGTAGCTGTATGTGAGAGACTGAACTGAAATCAGCCTGACACTGTACACAAATATTTATAGGTATTATTTTAGTTTTCTAGCAATTAAACAATACTCTAATTTATTCTGCTAGGCAAAGATTTCCTCCGTGTACACAAAATTACACATATATATACCAGAAATGTATCCTCTTTCCTCTTCTGCATTGTAAAACACATTTTACACGTAAAAGATGAATGCAACTGTAGAAAGAAGAGTTGGTAGTGGCTTTAGAGGAATATCATTTTTACCAGTCCCTGTGACTGGTAAAATTCTGTAATGTCCCCTTTTACATTGCTGCTTAACTTTCCCTAAATTAATGGAGTGGACCAATTGATCAGTTCAGGCAGGTTTTAACCTGCTACTGTATGTGGTATAAGAAACTCGGCAAGATGATTGGCAGAATTTAATCATTTTTGTTGCTGTCTCCTTTATAAAACCGGCTCAGTAGCTGGGTTCCATTGGCAGTCTGGGACTGGGTTTCTGTACTACAAGTGAAAATAAGTTTTCTAAGTTGAACACAAACTTATTTTGTACCTACTGACTGATCAAAATCAGAAAGAAGGTACCTGGAAGATTTAAAGCTGAGAATATGAAATTCGTTTTAACACGAAGATATAATCCTTTTTACCTATCCTGATTTTTTATTTATAGACAACTTTTTCTAAAGAAAACAGCCTGACAATTGGTAAAAAATAAAAAGCATCAAGTGCCATTTGAGAAGGGGCATAAAGTGAATAAATGGTTGGTTCTGCTGATAGCTCTTGTGTTGATTTTAAACTCGTTTCTGAAGAAGAGGACAACTGGAGATAAATGAACATAAAGCAGAGAGAGGGACAGGGCACAAAGCACAGGGCTGCACTCTGGCTCTGGTGTTTGCAGTGCAGTTATTGCAGCTGCAGGAGGATTATGAAGATGAGTGTTTCAGCACAAATGACCATGGCCCTGAATTCACTGGCGGGTTTTTACCCTGGGTGCTACCTATCCAAAGATTCGCCAACTGATTTGCAGAAATGCACAATGACTGCAGGAATGATGAATTTGTCTTGTCAAAATAGGTCAGTAAAGGCATATTTCTCTGACACCATGCCATAAATCAGAAGATGGAAAGCAGAGGGAAAATATCTTGCTAGGAGTTCATGATGGGGAAAAGGGAAGCTCTTACATGTCGTGTTTTGAAAGCAGCGACAGTGTAGTAACCCCTAAGGGTGTGTTGGAGACCTGCTGATGAAAAGAGCTGCAAGCCTCAATTTTCACCTTTTCTTACTGATGCCTGAAGAAGTGGCATTTAGTTTTTTTTTTACAGTGAGCAGCACCTGACAGAAAAGAACAGCAGTTTGGGGTTTGTAGCTTGTTATAAACTTGATCTATGTTTGTAGCTCTCTGTACATTTGTCTTATTTTTCTCTCTCTGCAGGTAGCTTCTGAGCAGCCAGTGTAGCCAAACGGTTTGTACAACACTGGAAAGCATCCTGCTTGTAAGGGTAAGAGCACATCTTACCACTGATTTCAGTGGGCTGAGCCCAGAGAGAAAGCAGCAGGATGAAGCAGATCTATTAGATATGAATGGTGTGACTTTTCAGCATGGCAACAGTCTCATGAGGATTTCATTGAGTGCAGTGAGTGCATCTTCTGTTAGTTATGGAGCTGGAAGTGAGACTGGTCTAACAGTATGTGTATGGGAGTGATGCAGGCTCCAGGGTAACAAGTAACCAGTACTCCAGGGTAACCAGTAACGAGTGGTGGCCCTCAGGGATCGGTGTTGGGACTGGTCTTGTTCAACATCTTTGTCGCTGACACAGACAGTGGGATTGAGTGCGCCCTCAGCAAGTTTGCCGATGACACCAAGCTGTGTGGTTCGGTTGATACCCTGGAGGGAAGGAATGCCATCCAGAGGGACCTTGACATGCCTGTGAGGTGGGCTGATGTAACCTTATGAGGTTTAACCATGAGAAGTGCAAGGTCCTACACCTGGGTCAGAGCAATCCCAGGCACAGCTACAGGTTGGGCAGAGAAGAGATTCAGAGCAGCCCTGCGGAGAAGGACTTGGGGGTGTTCGTTGATGAGAAAATGAACATGAGCCGGCTTCAGTGTGCACTCGCAGCCCAGAAAGCCAACCGTATCCTGGGCTGCATCAAAAGGAGCGTGACCAGCAGGTCAAAGGAGGTGATCCTGCCCCTCTACTCTGTTCTCGTGAGACCTCACTTGGAGTATTGTGTGCAGTTCTGGTGTCCTGAACATAAAAAGGACATGGAACTGTTGGAACAAGTCCAGAGGAGGGCCATGAGGATGATCAGGGGACTGGAGCACCTCCCGTATGAAGACAGGCTGAGAAAGTTGGGGCTGTTGAGCCTGGAGAAGAGAAGGCTGCATGGAGACCTCATAGCAGCCTTCCAGTATCTGAAGGGGGCTTATGGGAATGCTGGGGAGGGACTCTTCATTAGAGACTGTAGTGATAGGACAAGGGGTGATGGGGTAAAATTTAAATAGGGGAAGTTTAGATTGGATATAAGGAAGAAGTTCTTTACTGTGAGGGTGGTGAGGCACTGGAATGGGTTGCCCAGGGAAGTTGTGAATGCTCCATCCCTGACGGTGTTCAAGGCCAGGTTGGACAGAGCCTTGGGTGGCCTGGTTTAGTGTGAGGTGTCCCTGCCCATGGCAGGGGGATTGGAACTAGATGATCTTAAGGTCCTTTCCAACCCTAACTATTCTATGATTCTATGGTCTTGCACAAAACCCAGTGCAAAGATGCTTCTGTACTGCTTGGAAGACACGTGTGCACATCCAGAGCAGACGGATAAGCATCCAGGTGACAAAGACTTGGATGGTCTGGCTGGCCCTAGACTGAGATGAGCAGCAGGGTGAAGTAGCTACTAGGCAGTAAAACTAAGCCTCTCTGATATCTTCAGTAGAAGGAAGGACATACTAACGTTGAGCCCTTTGAAAGTTGGTCTGAAATGCCAGGGGCTGTTTTGACCATGTAGTTCAAGCAAGACCTGAAAGAGGAGTGAGAGGATCAGGTTGAATGCTCAGCCACACCAAGGCAGGAGGTGACAGGGACACTAACGTTGACACTATCCATAAACAGGTGAGGGAGAAAAGTGAACAAGTTACTTGGGAGAGGATAAGGTGGCCCAACAGTATCTGTGTATGAGCAGCTGTAAATAAAGCAGACTACAGTTCAGAGGCATGTTGGTAAGTATCAGAGCAAGCAGCCTGAACTGTTCTAAGGCAACAAGGGTTTTTGCAAGGATCCCACGATCACAGCTGCAAGGTAAGGAACTAGACTTGCTAACTTGGTCTCTTTCAGTCATACAGTTTATGTTTATAAATTTTAAGTAATTCATACAGCTACATACTAATTATGCATATACATTTGTAGGTATTATCATACAGTATGTGACTGCATCACTTACCCTCTCCCTATGTGTAAATGTGTGTATGGGTATATGCATCTGCCTGTGAAGAAAGGCAGAGAAATGAAGGATACGGCAACTGAAAATGTTTATATGTTCGTAATTATCATCATGCAATTTTAACTCTGTATCTACTTCACTGAGTGTCTTTCTAACAGTAATACCTTCTCATTTTTTATAGCACTGTAGCTGAGAACAAAGAAGGGTGACCACATCCTGCATGACTTTTAAACAGTGCACCCTGGCAAGCGCTGCTGAGTACTGTGGTTTTACATTTGTCAGCTGCTGTGAGCTTTAGACACCGTAAATTAGTCATTAGTCTGATGGGTCACTCATTTCCTCATCCAATCTTTTCTTTTCTTTTTTTTTTTTTTTTAATTTTATTTGCATGTTCACTCCTATTGCAGGAGGGGATGCTCTTTCTGAAGTGTGGGTGCATCCCCACAGACAGAAGTGCTGATGAGGAAAGGAGACTCCTCTGACTCCAAGCTGCGTTTTCTCTCACTGATGTTTTATGAACAATCCTGTTTCTCTAGCAGGTGCTGGAAACTCAAAAATTGGCAGAGAACCCTGTTCTACTTCATCTCCTTTTTAGGTGAATGGTGAAAAATGAGGTTTTGGAGGTTTGTCCTATGTTACTTAAGATAAAGCTTAAAACAATACTTCTTGAATAGGTTCTGACTCCCCCTCTCCAATTACTGTCTTATTAAGGATCCTTGTCCATGGGTCACAAATCCTCTTGTACAGCATCAGCACTGTGCAAAGAAAGCACTGCAGGTCTGAAGGTGTCCTGGCTGTTTCTGAGCAATTGCTGTCCTAAGAAAGCCATTCTGTTCTTGCCTGATTCCATGGAAAGTACAGAGGGAGGTGAAGCTGGGTACTTCGCCCCATTGATCCTATATACTAATCCTAATGTATTAGCAAAATATTTAACAGTATCTTTCACCTCTGTAAGTATGTCTGTAATTATGTCTGTGCAAAACCCCACTGACAGGGTTTAAAGCTTAAAAATGAAAGTATCAGTGTCTGGAAAAAATCAAGCTAAGCTGGTAGGTTCCTGTTTGGAGAAGAACAGGAGGTGAAAGTAATAACCTTGCAGTGAATCCCTCACTTTTTGTAATTGCCACTAATTCAGTTTTTCATTGGTTTAACTGTTGCAGATCTGCAGTGTGATAGTTATCATGCTCACCTGCTACAATTAGGTTAGAATTGAGTTTGTTTCCCTGAAGGTAGGTATTGAGTACTCATACATTACTTTTTTTCTTAAATAGAGGAAAAAGTGATGACTTCTAAAGGGCTGTGTGGTTCATACAACACTGCTGATGTCTCCATTATTTTTGTTCTTCAAGTGATGTGTTACTCCCATCCTGCTAGTTGCTATTTTGTCAGCTTTCCTGGAGGAGGTTTCTCTGGAGTGTATTTATCTTTCAATTAGCAATGTTTTCTTTGCAGCCTTACTGATTAATTTATTTTGCCTAAGCATAAAACAAGTTGAATATACAGAATTGCAAATGTAGGAGTGAAACAGCAAAGACACTTCAGAACATTTTTCCAGCTTTATCTCAGATAATTTCCTGGGTTCTGCTTAAAAGCCTTTAGTCAAGTGCTCCCAATGGCAGGATGTGGGCCTTGCTAATTTGGTGATCTTGCATCTTACAGTAACATGCTGCAGTGCTACCTCTTGTCTGAGAGCTGTGCAGAGCTGTTGTAACTCCACCTGTATGCATTACTTTGCCGTCTCACTAACAGGGATATTAACTGCAGTGTGGCCATGGCCAATTTTAAAAACATATTTTGGCGTCTAGATGTATGCAGATGAAACCCTTGTAAGTTCTTACACATCTCATGCAAGTGGGGACAAGGGTGCGGAGGTGCTTTTGAGAGGTTCCGTGAGTGCACACCCAAATCCTAAGCTGTTAGCACCTTGTTTCCCACACTCAGCCCTTGGCAGTGGGGAGCTGCACAGCTGTGCACAGGAGCTCCTTCTCTTTCATCCTGTGCATTTTGACTGCTTGGGCCATCTAAGTGACCCTTCACTTGTTGACCCAACCTAGTCCTTCAGCCAGCACTTCTTCAGGGGGCAGGCTGCAAGCCTTGCAGGGCTTCTCTGATTTGGGAAGATACTTCTTCTCACCTTCAAGAATCAATGTTCATCCACTTCAGTTGCAAAGATAGCCTTGAAAATGCAGACTATTGATTAGGGATAGCAATGCACATCTGCAGGACCGCTCAGCATGGCATTTTTCCTTAGGCCACCCTTTTATAGATAAAGTGTCCATATGCAGCCTTAGTTCCCACAGCCAGTGTCTTCAGTCCTTCCAGGTCTTGTGTAGGGCAGTGTTTTAATATCCTGTCATTGAATAATAAAAATAGAAACGAGTTTTTAGGTTGTTCCGGCGTCTGTGGTTGCCTTGTAGTGCCTCTCTTACACATCTCTCCTTTGAACTGCTTTGGGCAGCCACATTTACAACTCTCATTCAGATGTCGTGCAGCTGGTGCAGAGCAGCAGTGTTCTGGGGCTGTGCTGGGGTGTGCTGGGGTGATGTGTGCTTGAGTGTGTTGGGGTGTGCTGGGGCTGTGTGGGGGCTGGGCACAGCCTAAGGCCAGATTGAATGACTGATGCTGGGAGAGTGAAGCTCTCAGAAAAGACTCCCGTGAGAAGCCTTTGTGACTCTGAAGTTGCATGCTTTGCCTGTGATAGGCTTGCACACAGCATCTCATCTTTTAAATGCAGCTCCCTACAAAGACAACACTTGTCACTCTCCCCTAGCTACATGAGAAACAGTCCTACCTGATAGGCTAGTGTATTCTGTGCCTGATCTGCTAAGCTCCTGGGAACAGGCTCTCTGCTGAGGATGGGAGTTTGAAAAGTGCCCAAGCTGCACCACAGACAGCTTTGAGTCCTGGACTCTGAGTGCTGAAATCATAGGTTTTAACTGGAGAGCTCCTCCAGCTGTGATCTGCAGCAGCACCACATTATTTTCTTCACTTACGGTAAGTATCTTCATTCCTCACAAGACACAAAGTGTATCTTCGATAAGCAAGGCCACACTGCAGGGGATGGACCCTGAAGTCTGGCACTGTGGGCAAAAGCAAATTCTGTCCTGAAAGCTGCTCATTGAAGGACATCAAAACCATCACAGTCCCACCTGTCTGCATGATTCCAGTGTAAGCACCAGCATTTGTCATTGCCTTTATTTCTGCCCTGATTGGTTATAAATAGTGGTGCTCCTTTTCTAGAGCAATTTGTACTACTCCTTGTCTCTGCTTCAAAGGCATTCTGAGTAAACAACCTTATTTTAACAAAGCAGATGGAAAACTTTTTATAGCTGTAGAGGCACTGGCAGTATATACACCCCTCAGCTAGCTCTGTTCTGCAGTACTGCTCTCTGCTGCACTAAGGAAACATTCAAAGTCACTTAAGTGTTGGATATAACCCATCCCACTTCAGAGAATGTGGATTATCGAGGTCATAATATTGCTGAATTAGTTTTACAGGTACTCCAAAGGTACCATCTCTCACTTCTCATTAGAAGCAGCTATCCAAAAGCTGAAAGCAAAGCAAAGCCATCAGACTTCCATGAGAAAGAAAAGCACCAGCACTCAGGAATCTTGTACATGCCTACGTTATGCTGGTTCCTCTGTGCTGGCCTGGCCCTTGTATCTTCCATCCATGGGATGATGCTCACCTTGTGCTGGAGCCAGCAGCAGCACTCAGATAGCTGCTGCTTTTGAAGAAGTGTCCTCCTGCAGTGCAGGAAGTTTGGCACTGGTGCCACAGGAGGTCAGAGAGTCCATTTCCTGCTGTTTCCTCCATCCCCATGGGCAGATGCACATTTTTGACCTTCTCCTCCATTCCTGCAGAACCGTATCCTGGCCTTCAACAAAAGAGCACTCTTGCTGGATGGGCGCATCATTAAACATGCCTGGATGGGTTATTGTAGTTAATCTCTGCCTTATGGCACAGGTCCTTCCCAGGTAGCTAGCATTATTTCTAGCAAAAAAACCACACATATAAGAATACTCCTCATTACTCTACAGAAAGTCAAACATTTGTTTATGCAGCAGATGTGCTGATGAAAGGCTGGCCTCAGACCTGCAGTGATTTTGTTACTTCAGACCCTATGGGGGAATGGACGTACATCCCTGAGTGCTGGGCTGAGTTGGAGGGAAGGACATGCTGTTTCTGAAGCCAGACTTTCAAGTGCAAGTTAATCACCTGGTCTGCACTTGTTTGAAGGGAAAAGACAAAGGGGAGTATGAGTAAAACATTGTTATTTTGTTATGTGAAGTGGCTTGAAGTAATTTCAACATTTGGTTTCTTGCCCATGACAGGAGCATTTGAGAATTTCCAGCTTTTGTCGGGAAGATGTTACTTTTTTCACTGCTGATTACCCTCCTGGTGTGAACTTCATTATTTCTTACTCAGAAGAAGATTATTGTAGCCATTTATTTTCTGGTTAAACTGGTGTAAATAAAACAATTTCACTGAAATGATTGAATTTGCTCTTTAACGTATGAAGCACAGATGCAGAATACACAGTTCATTTAAAAAAAGTCTTCCTGCTCCCAGTCAAATTTATATGAGGAAACAATCAACAAAAATATACTTTTTTGCTATCTGTTCTGGGAGAAAAACATAACGAGGCCATATGCTGTATGTGTCCATATTTTGTGGGGAATTCATGCAAGCAAATGAGCTTCTGCTTTTTGCTAGGAGACATGGAATTGTCCCTTTATTCCCACTGAGGGGCTTTCAGTGTTCAAGCTAATTATTCCTGTTGATAATGAACCATGAAGAAGGCAAGCAGCAAATGACAGTGCAGATGCTTTCCTTTTTGGGGGGGAAATATGGAAATGAAAAGAGGTCTAGGTAGGAAGCCTCCTCTGCTGATTGTTTTTGGGCTGGATAAATGAGCAGAGAGTTCCCAATCCAGCCACCACAGGGTTGCAGTAAGTGAGCAGAAACCTAACTCATTTTGAGCACACAATTACATGTCTGCTTTACTCCTTTCATGAAGGGTTATATGGCTTGGTTCTTCTTTCGATGTTAATTTAATTCTCATCAGCCTTTTATTGTAGCTCAGGGAAACAGGCATCAGTTCCTTGCAGGATGATAAGGAGCAAGTAATCACAGTCACTCCTGCGCAAGTGAGTAAAATGGCTTCTTTGCAATTGTGGTTAGCCTAAAGATGCCATCCTCTGATTTCTTACAGGGTGGTATTCCCACAGTGGGCATAAATACAGAATCACTTATTACATTTTGGACACCTTTTTGGTAAATCAAGACATGAAATTGACTGTGACAAGTTTCTGAAAAGCTGAGAAGCTGGTGACATTTTCTCTGTCTGTTAATAACATGAAATGTCTTCTTATCTTAAATGTTAGCAAAGTGTTTATTGGTCACCAGGGACTGCAGCTTGTGGTGAGCTTTCAAGAGAAGTGCCAAAGCCTCCCTGGTGCAGAAGGGTCAGGAATGATCAATTCTCTCCTGAAATATCTTCAGTGTTGGTCATTTGGGGCTGATCAGTGTGAAATAATTTAAGTTATAAAATAGGGACACACCACATCTCTTGCCTTTCCACTTCAGTGGTAGGATATTTTGGGTTTTCTACCTGCTCAGTGGATGACATGGAAACAAACGGCCATTTACCCTTTTTCTTGCAATAGGTGTTCTCTCCCTGCTATCCAGAAATAATATAATTTAATTTCTTGTTTGAGAACTAGAAAAGTCATTTCCAAGTGAAGGGAAAATATTACTATGGCAGACCAGGTGCATCATTATGGTCTATTTTTCTAATAGCTGTAATCAGCTCATACTTCTCAAGAAGTTGTACCCAAAATGTGTGAGGTAATATGTGACATATTTAAGTACTGTCCTGTGTCAGGGCCTACTGACCTGTCTGTGGCCCGAGATGACAGCATTGAAAGAAAGGTTTAGACTAAGCAGCTTTCAACTGTTATTGCTCATATAATTTTTCTAGCTTTCTGTAGCTGTATCGGAAAAGGTAAAGCTGCGGTTTCAACCCAGACGTTTACAAGGAAGTGTTTTTTTACTTTCAGATGCCATACTAGATGGCATGATTTTCATCAGATCTTATTAATGCCAATACATTTCAATGTGCAAATATGCAAAATGCAGGAAAGGAGCCGGTGGTCACCAGGGGACAAGCATCTCCCTGCAGGTCAAGGGCTTTTCCAGCTGCAGGGCAAGACCATCCCTTCCTTCCTTCACTTTCGAAACTGCATGACTCTGGGGTTGATTGCAAGCACCTTGCTTCAGCTACAGCAGCAGCAAAAGCCTTTCCCTAGACTGCCCATGAGGCTGCAGAGGAAGGTTGTGCAGATGCATTAAGAAAGAGAAGAATACCTTATTGTTTGCATTGGCCAGTGAAGTCAGATGCTATTTGGGCTCTGCTCTGTCAAGCAATTAAAATGATGGATTTAAGCATTTGATGTAAACTCTCTCACTTACAGAGAACATACAGATGAATTGTTTTTTTCCAGATGGAGTATGAATAGGGCTGAAACAGAAGTTGATTTTATTTCTTCTGCTCCCAGGTCCTACTCCTGCCCTGCTAACTTTTCAGCCTTAAAGTTTCTTTATTTCTCCCTCTGAACACACTGCTCCCAAGTCTTCTTCTTCATCTGCCTGGCCTCCTGATACCACTCACTCACTGCATAAATCCTCCCTTTACCTGAGGGGTTTCTCATCTGCCTGTGTGATCTGCTTTTTTTTTTTTTTTTTTTTTTGGGGGGGGGGGGGGGTTTCCCTGGTTTGGTTATTGGACCCCACATGATGATACTGACTATGTCTCATATTCTGCTGTGGTAAAGGCTTGCTCTCACACATCAAAGTCTCAGCTATAACAGGTCTGCAAGCATAGTTCTCCTTTAGAGTCATGTTGACCCAAAAGCAACAGGGATCGCTCATTTGTGCAGGAGGTGAATTTGAGCTACCCACCTGCATACACTGGCAAAAACAGCTTTACAGGCATATTGTCCTTTTGTTTCTTATTCCCTCATGCACCTACACATTTGCTGACAGCCTTCCTTCCATCCTTTCTCCAGATAGCCTCTCACCACACACCTCATAAGCAATCAGGGGCTCTTGAAGTGCTCACACAGCCCATGCACCTTCCTTTTGGCCACCTTCTCTCAAACTGCCCCCCCCACTCCTCCCACCCCTCACGCCTTCTCCTCCAGCCTGCCTCTACAGGACAGTTTACCTACTCTTCTGCTGTTTAGTAATTACTCATTTTTGTTTTAAACACCTCTGCAAGCTGACTTTCCTATTGCAGGGTGCAGCATCACAGACTGAATATATGAAACCATTCTGAAAGCTCTACCCCTTTCCTCTCCAAATCAGTCACCAACCAAGTCCCAGCCACAAACATGCATCCTCCACAAACATACCACCAGCATTCCTCCTCCATCCCCGGGGAGGCAGGCTGCCTAAACCAGGAATAATAATGCAAGAAAAGTAGGTCATCTGCTGTCTGAGAACATGAAATACAAAATTCAGCCACTGAGTGCTGGATGAGCACAAATAAGAAAGTTAAATGAACTATCAAATCAAACGGATGCAGGGCAGAAATTCCTTTGAATTTTAATACAAAGTGCTTGTCTCTTCACTTGTCTGTGAGTGCTGGCAGGCCTGGGCTGCCCCTGCTCTGCTGCTGCAGGCAGCTCCAGTGGCTTCTTTTGTAATCCGCTGACTGGACGTAGCAGCAAGGACTGTATTACCAATCTGGATCTGAAGGCACATTATTGCACTGCATGTTACCATGTTTCAGCATGGTAATTCAACATTTGGCAAAATGTTTTGGGTTTTTTTTTAAATACCTTTTTCTGCTCTTTCCCTATTCATTTTGCTGGGATGTGTTCTGTAGTATAATTTATTTTAAATGTGGCCAGAAGACACTGATTTTTCCTATGCACATACAGGGACAGGAAAGGGGATGGAATATATCACACACACAAATTGCAGTCCTTCTATTCCAGCACCATCTTTCCTGGGTGGAAGTGCCTCTGAGAAATGGAGAAATCCCATGAAATAATCAGAAATGGAATAATTTGCTCACCAAGAATGAGTCTTTCTAGCTGCCATTACTTCATGGGGACTTATGCCCTAAAGCTTAAAGCTTTATAGAGGTGCATGTAGAAAGAGCTGAAGAAAATTGTGTTGCCTTTGTCAGGGCTGCAATTTTACAACCAGCAGAGAGAGCACAGTGTCGCTGTATCTAGCCAAAGAGTCCCAATAATACTGAAAGATGTTATTATTAGCGAATCAGTGAGTACTTCACTGTTAGCCTGCCACAAAGCTTCTGAAAAGCATTTAATGGACTTTGGAGTTGGATTTCCACTGCTCTGTGATTGGTGCCTGACTTTCCCAGTGTGTTGTGCTTTGCCTGCTCTCCATTCTGCTTCCTGCCCTTCTTTAGGCAGAGCAGGTGCGTTTCTGCACACCTCAACTTTATGCCTCACTCATGCTCCACAACCTTTTTTCTTTACAGTGTCCTCTGTTTTTTCTGGTTCATACTAGACCCATCTCCTATTTGAAAGTCACACTTTCTTTCATTGAGTTAAATCCTGAGGAACAAAAAAACCTCTGATGTGACAGTGCAGTGCTGTAACAGCTGAGGAGACTTGAACAGTGTGAATGATCAAAGATGAAGGGGGAAGAGAAGCAGTTTGCCTTATTTTCATGCTTTCATCAAGACTGTTTATAGCATCTTTGACTTTGCATTTTCCTTGGGAACTTGTGTAGAGGAATGTTGACAGCATGAATGAAGTTACAGTTCTTCTGTGCAAAGCAGGAGCTACAGGAGATGCAATTAATGCTTCCTGTATCAAACATTTGGCTGGAAGGTTGGTGATTCACAATTCTTAATTTTTTTTTAAATCCTAAATCAATGTAAGCACAAGGCATACTTGATGTAGAAACCATCGTAATGCAAGAATAATGCAATTCCCTGTGTCTTCAGATTTGGTCAATATGACGTTCACTGCAGGTTGCCATAGAGATGCAATATTACTTTCTTAGCACAGTGATGTGCACTGAATTCTAATACTTTCATAGGAGTGGTATAAGTGAATAAAAGTTTTTATGGTTCAGAAAAAGCTTTTCTTGCTCATCCTTCAAATAACATTTGAAATCAAGGTTTTATTTAATGAACAGATTCCTCCAGTTTGAGTAAATTCTGATGACAGAATAATAGTATTTCATCTATGTAACTGTGTTTAAGTGTTCTGGCATACGTTCTGACATTGCTTATGAAGGATAAGCAAAGTCATAAAGGATAATGACTTTGCTGTTGCACAAAGGTGCGCTGGCTTCACTAAAATGGGGGATGAGAGGAAAGGAAGAATGAGAGTGATGGAAAAAACAAAGCTTCCCAGACCTAAAGTGTCCTTCCACATGAAGGCCTGAGTCTACACATGGCCAACTGCTTTCCAAAAGCCCATGAACAGTATTCAGTTATCATGAGAGTCAGTTCTTATGAGAGTCTCTGAACTCCTCATGAGATATCGTCCTTGAAACTGTTCCCTGAATTTATGGGTTAGTGGAAATAAAACCGGCTGCTGCTGAAGCCCAGGACCAGGCGCAGGGGTCTCCCTGCATGACATGGCAGCCGGAGGGGATGAAATGCAAAACACCAGCGTGGCTGCAGATGTCAAGCTCCCTACTCTCAGGTCAATATAAAGGAAGGAAGGAAATGTTTATGGCTTGTTGGAGTCAGAGCTGTAGTTTAGATGTATTTCTGGTGACAAATCTGAGCCAGAGGAATGTGTAGAGAGCTCAGGGCACTGAGGGAGCGTCTCTGTGGTCTGGCTTTTCTTGTTTGGTGGGGAAGATATGTTTTGTTTACTGAAACAAAGCACACTGGCTGAACATTAAGAGGCTATAGGTTTTTGTTGCTGAAATTATGACTTACCCATCTGCTCATCCCTTATGTAAATGTTGCTCACAGAAGTTCTCCAGATTGCTCTGCAACACAGCCATGATGGTTATCTCTGCAGCTTGCTGGGGCAGCAGATCTTCAGCTAAATTGTATTAAATACTGATACTTAATTTGTCAAGAGTGATCAGAAGCAGCACAAAATGAGTTTTTAGACAACACTGAAAACACTGTCAGAGCTTGAAATACGGAAACATTCCTGGGCAAGAAAAATATGTACCTCACTGAGCAACTCTTTGTGAAGGAAACCATCAGTTTGGTTACTGGCCCATTTCCTTGTTCTCTAGGGGTAGAGGATGCTGTGGGGAAGTAAGTGCTGGGCCTTCCTGCTGGGCAAATATCTGGTGGGACCCCCTCCTGGAAGCCAGTCATGATGTTGGCATTTGAGAACTTGCGCATCCGTCCAGAGGCCACGTTGCCACGCTGAGGCTGTGCCCGCTGCCTGGGCAGTTCACATCACAGCACCGGGGCTGCTGCGTGGGGAGCCCCGATGACCATGCCCCCTGACAGTGTGCTCGCTTTCAGGGATGGGGGGGACTTCTGAGTGCACTGAGGAACCCAAGCCCACCCACCCTGTGGAGCTCACAGCCACACACAAACCTTCTGCCTCTGCCCCCTCCCTCTGCCAGCGCCAGAGCACCACCTCTAGGAGGGACGACGTGCTGCTGTCTTGGTGAGCCAGTTTCCAGAGGGGGATGAGCCAGCACAGTAGTAAGTCAAATTCTCCCTTTGGAGCCTGTGAAGCGGGTGGCTGCTGGCATCTCCAAAGGCCAAATGTGCCAGGGGAAGAATAGTGTGTGCTGATGTTTATAAGGCAACTAAATGGCTCTGTATGAGACTCCCCTGGAAGCCTGCCATGGCTGACCTCGTTGCCTAAGGGCAATGTTAAGGAGTGAGGTTGCAGAGGCAGATGCTTTGGTGAACTCCAGGTTTATGATTTTATAGTGTCTTGCCCTTGCTAAACACTATCTACCCTCTAAAGTCCAATTGTTACTTGCCAGAAGGTGTTCTACAGGCAGTGGTTTTAAGTTTTGCAGACTACCCTGTAGCTGTTCCACCCAGTGGCCACATTTCCTTGAGAAAGACCCACTTGTGGCTGCTGCCAGGAGCCAGGGGAGCTGCCTGCCTTGCTGCCAGCGCTGCCTTCTCATGGGCTCTGAGCTGGCTCAGGAACCACTTGTTCCTGGTTCAGAATAAGTGGCTCAAAGAACAAGATTGCACCTGCGTGCTGTGAGGTGACTGGCTCAACAGCTCTCACCTCGTGGTTTCCCACTGGCTCTGGGCTCCTGGATGGGGGATGCTGCAGTGGGCCGGGCAGTGGTACTGTATGGTGTTGTGTGAGGGACCCTGCATGCAGCAGCACCCTCATGTTAGAGGCATCCCCTGGGCATTCCCTGGGACTCCCCTGGGTGTCCCTTACAATTATCGTCCTGGTGTTTCAGTGAATGCTGCTCTGTGATCCTGTTCATGTGTTTGACATGCCATGCCAGTCAAACAGCTGATGGTGCCCTGAGCTCTGGATGCTAGGAGTAGCACTAGGGACAAATACAGAAGGTGCAGTTGGGGACTGCATTTTGGATGGAAGCTCTGCATTGCAGATACAGATTTACCCCGAATTAGGAACGCATTTGCTTCTCTTCAGACCATTTTCAGAACAGTTCACAGACAGAGATTGCTTTGGCAGTGCCGCCTTTCATTAGCAGCAGGTATATTGACATGTGAGAGCCAAACACAGCCAGAGTATGAAGGCAAAGCTCCCTGCTGATGGTGATGCTGCTATATCACACAATGGCAAGCAGGCTGATGTGTGTAATACCATGAGCTGAGCTAGGAAAGAGCACACAGCACTTTTAGCCCCACAACAAAGCAGCACCTATACATGCTGGTAGCATCTGGATAGGTATCATCTCAGGAGTCCAGGGCCTGTCCTTTAAATGTTTTATTAAGCTCATGCTCTATGCAGTCTTTATTGTCTGCAGTTAGAGATAGAAAAGTTAGATACAGAACAGCAGCAGGTTTAGGATTTCCTCTATGTGGCTAATTAATGCCTCTACCATGGAGCTTGGTGCTCTGCATGACTTGTGAAGACTGGGAGTGTCCCATATCATACTATGCTACAACTTGCTATTGCTGCAGCCTGGTTGCCGGCTTTAACTGCTTCACCTTGCTCTTATGTATCTCTGAAATGTCACTTGTGCCGGATGGCAAGCGAAGGTGACAACCACAGTATTCAGTGGCATTTATGTGAGACACGATGCTATCACGAGAGGGCTTCCTCCTGCCAGGACATGAAAGGGCAAGGTGCTGAGCACTCACTTCCTCTGAAACTGAGCTTAACATGATCAGAATATTATAGGGTATTTTTTTTTTTAATCTGAATAATTGATTTACTAATTATTTGGTATCTAATTGATTTAATGTTGAATGATCGCATCAGAACTGGACCATGCTGGCTGCTGTACAGCTTCCCTGGTAAGAGCCAGGCCAGTCCCTCCAGGCTAAAGACAGCATGGACAACCAGATAAGAAAGTAAGTGTATATTTATTCAAGGTCACACCAATGTTTGGGAAATTATATCTCCCTCTCCTGTGTCCCAACCTACTGCTCTCTTCCTCAAGGCAAACTTTCTTTCTACTACTTGAGCAGACACAATCCGTGCGCTTATCTGAGGTCCAAATATGCATATGATGTAAAGAAAATTTCTAGCCCCATCCACAGTGAAAACCCAGTGAAGAAGTTGGTGGGGTTTCTAATATCTGGGTGTTCGTGGTCTTAAGATCATTATTTCACTGTATTAAAACTGCTGTCATTTGTTTAAGCATTTATATACCATCTTAAAATTCTCCTAGTATTTATTTCCAGGATCCTAGATGGTTAAAAGCTTGGGCTCAGTCTAGAATGTAAGTGTAGATATGATGGTAGGCTTCCTGTTTCTTTAAGAAGCCTTAATTTGTATCAGCTCATTTGATTTCCTTTACAGTAATATAAACCCACTAGTTTTTACATAGGGAGTGAAATATTGGCAGTGCCTGGACACTAGTATTGCTTCACATTGGATTGCAGAATTGTTTTCATTTTCTCTTGGGAAACCATCTGCTAAGAGGATTCTTAACCTTTTTTTGGTAGCAATCTAATTCAAAAGGATGGGCCTTCACAAACACGAAACCCCGAGGTGATAGTTTGTATGTCTTTGCTACAGGGAGTTAAATTCAATTGCACTCCAAAGGGTTATTAAAACTGAAGTATTTTAGGAATGCAAACTCAGGCTTACAAGCCCCACATGATCTAGCAATGTATTTTTCTTCTTTGCAATGCATATTTGCAGAAGTCAGAGCTGTGCTTCCCCCCCTGGAGCCTGGGAAACATCCAGCAGCACGTGAGTGAGCACAGGGCTGTTTCTGAGGAGCTTCATTATGGAAAGAAGTTCCTGATGAAGGACTACCCATGGGTAGGAGTGTTCATTCTTAGGGGCATCATCCCCACTGACCACTTTGAGTTTGTTTTTCAAATGATGAGGACTCTTCTTTCTCCATACCACGTGCCCTCACTTTTCACTGTCTCTGTGGGCTTGGGGAAGAGCTCAGTACCCCACAATGGGCTCTGAAAGCCCTGAGTGTGTGTCTTCACAGGACTGTTTCATGGTGGATATAAAGTGAATGCTAAAACCTGGGGTCTGTGCCTGGCTCTGGGGGCCAGGGCTTGCCCCTGCCTGCTGTGCAGCTGAGCTAATGGAGCCCATTGAGGTCTGTGCTGCAGGCTGTGGGCATGACTGGCAGAAGCTTGGGTATGATTTTTTAAACTGATGTAGCAGCATTCTCTTCAGTCCCTAGTGCATGTCAATAAAATCAGCCAGGCCTTATATCTGACCTAAATCTGTGTGACTGCTGCAGAACTGGTACCTGCTTGAGGTCTTGCATTGCTGCATCCACCAGCAAGGTCCCAGATCAGCTGAGAATCCCAAGCATTTGGAGATATGAATGCTTGTGGGTAGAGCACAGATGGCTTAATATCCTGGTGTGGCTGAGACTTGGCACCTAGGCTGTAGTGGGTGACCCGACCTCCTGCTTTCCTAGACTGTGTCCCTCTGCAAACCCTTCCTGTGGTGAGCTCATGGCGGGTACCTGGAGATGTCCATGCTGCCCCAGGAAAGCGCATGCTAGGGAGAAGGGCACCTTTCCCACTTTTGTTCTTTGGTTAGTTGGCAGGTGGGGAAAACCAGGTGAAGTTAAGCACTGTCTTTTGCCACTGGGTCCAATGGGTAGAGCAGTGACCCAGGGAACTGAAAGCATGGGTTTTACATTCAGAAGTCTTAATAAGACAAAAAGCCCTGCCAGTAGGCAAGCAGGATAAGATCTCTGTAACTGCATTCCTCCTTGTAGATCCAGCTACACGTGCATTCCAAAACAAGAGTACCATACCCCAGTCCTAGGGCAAAACTGACAACTTCATATCAGTAATCTCTGGCTGTTTAGAAACACACTTAAATGTTGGCTTGACCTGTGGGTTCACAACCCAAGCTAGACAGCAGCACAGCTGGAACTACTGTGTGGTGTTAAAATTGCCTTACACTTTCCATTAACGTACCACAGTTTCCCTTCCTTTTGACTTTGCCAGTTTCCAACTGTTGGGGCCAAAATTTTACATACCAGGTGTCTGCCCCAGGCTGGGAAAATCTGGAAAACATTCAGTGAAAAGGATATGTTCATTTCCAGGGATGAGGCAACAGGAGCATTCAGGTGAGCTGCCCATCTGAGATACCTGGAAGGGTTTTTCTCTGAGAGGCTCCTAGGCTCTGACTCTGCAAGCAGGGTCTCCATCTCTGCCATCCCACCACGTGTCAGGGAGCAGCTTTCTGCCTGCTCCAGGACAAGGTCTCAAATGAGGGGAGGTCTGTGCACACACTCCTGTTCCGGCAGCTGAAGCAGATGAGATTTCCCAAGTGTGGTGGACACCTGCCTGAGGCTGGACAGTGATCCAGTTTGTGCTGCCCTGGGCACTGGAATGAAGGAGGAGAAGCTGATCCTTCCCTTCACAGCCACGATGCAGTGCCAGAAGGAAGGCACAGATCATGGAGGAGGAGCAGGAGATGATGGCAATCAGGGAATCGGACAAATGCACTGATTTTGCTGCCAGGACTGCCAGAAAAAACACTGCTCCTCATCCTGCCCTTCCCACACAGGCAGCACGTGCTGTACCCTTCAAAGGAGAAAACAGAAGGTGCAGACGCTGACCTGAGTTGTTACTCCCTGGATCTGCCCGACCAGTATCATCAAGCTTCTGTCCTGCACAACTCTGCTTCAGTCCTTGCCTTCTCAATTCCCTGTATGCTGGGGCAGGTAGATTAACTGCATTCGGGTAACAGAAAGGTGGCAGCTTTGAGCCTTCAGATGCTAGGGATCAAGCAGTGCAGGCAGCATCCAGCCACCTTCACACTTCCTTCTGTGCACCCATGCTGTGAACAGGCAGTCCCCTGCCCCTTGCACTTGTACCCGGTCAGCAGTAACTCTGCTTGATGTGGGCAATTACCCAGAGCAGTGCTGCGGGAGTGAGGAGAGTGGGAGAGGTGAGTTTTATAACACAGATTAAAAATGCCGTTAGGAAATGGGACTGGAAAGTCTGCCGCCATGGATAGTAGTTTAGCAATAAGTTTGTTGGCTTTTTTTTGTTTAATCTGCTTTTTCTTTCCTGTTTTACTGCGGCTGTGTCCCAGGTGGAATCCTGCGTGGTGGGTTTTGGAAAATGACAGTGCTGCGTCCAGCCAGAAACTGTCTGCAATGTCTGCAGCAGTTATGGGCTGCCATCCACCCAAATGCCCACCACCAGGAAGTGGCAAAGATGCAGATTGTGTCTGAGGATACTGGGAAAATGTAGGACTGAAAAACATCTTTCTCTGTGTAGACACATGCAGCCATGATAGTGCTACTGATTCCTTCTAGTGTATACAAGGGTGCTAAAGACTGCTTTAAACCCAGCTGAGTTAAAACAAGCCTTTTTTTCCCCAGAAGGAGAGATCATTAGAGTGCCTAAGGGCTTGTTCCCAAGGCTGTATGTGTTCTTGCTTTCTTCTCTGTTTCTTTTTGATTGCTTTTTGGCTTCTTAGGCTGCACTCTCAGTCCAGCCTTGCTTGTTCGTGCATTCCTAGTTTATCCAATTATTGTGTTCTTCCTGGTAGTGAGGAAGCGCAATAGCCTCTTCGCTACCTGCAGCAAAAGCGAATGCCGGAGTAGAGTGTTTGTGTATGTGTGTGTGTGTATTTGTGACTACTAAAAGAAAGAAAAAGGGAGCAAGTACGGTTGCATAGAGAGCGTAGGTTGTTTACAACATTCTCTAAAGCCCTATGCTAAATAACAGAATATATTGTGTAGGTAAGAGTGAGTAGGAGGGGGTTCCTGATGGAACTACTCCTGCAGAATGACTCTTTGGTGTAGACAACTTTCCTGATCAGTTTATTCTTTTCAGAGAGATCCTGGAGATTTCCTGGTATGGTCCTACCATTGCTTCTAGCGCTGACCACACTTCAGAGCTGAGGCATCACCTCCCACTGTAACATCCACCTGCCTCAGCACTCCCTCTCACTTCCTTACATTGTGATCCTCAGTTTTGGGTCCAAAAGCTGTTAGGAGATGGTAAAAATAAAGAAACTAATCAGTTCCCTGCCTGCACTTAAACAGCAATGCTGAACACCAGAATAGAAATCGCTTTCCAAACACAATTAACTGCTGTGTATTGGCTATGCTGTTTGCAGACTGGTGGAGGGTCATGCAGTGCTGACTAGAGGGATTGTAGCAAAGTTTGCTTTTAATCAGTTTCTAAATGTTTTCACCTTGGGGTGTGAGGGCCCTATTCTCATGCTGTCTGTGCTATTAACAGTGCCTGCCTGGGGCTGGAGGAAGTTTCCATCACCACCACATTCGCATAACGTCAAAAACCACTGAGGAGTTGCAAAATAACAAACCCAGGCACTGCAGCTCCTTCCTTGGGGCTTTCTGCTCTCCTGCCTCTGCTTTCTTTTTCACCACCACTGCTGTGGAGACTGAACGCTGCTGCCCCCCAACGCCTTCTCCAGAGGTAATCCTGGGACCCTGGTATGCTCAACACCCTGCTGAGTACTGCAGAGGCTGGAGTTAGGGGCTGAGATGTGACCAGAGCTCCTTTGAAACCCCACAGAGACCTGCTCCCTCTGTGCCCATTGCAGCAGTGCCTTATTGGGATTGACAAAATCCAGCTCGCCTCTAGTGCGTTTTTCTTGGGGCTGGAAGGAAACCTTCTCTTTGTAGCTGATGACTGGAAGGGCTAACTAACACATCCGGGGCTCTGCTCCCCTTCCAGCTCAGGTCACAGGCTTTTTATAGTGCTCTCTTTTCACCCCAGACATTTTACAGGCCTCATAGGTTGAGAAGTTTGATGTTGTGTTGGTCAAAGTTTTATCGCAAGGGACTGGCATAAGTAGTTGGTGATTTCTGCCACCAGAACGATTGTAAGTCTTTCTGTAAATACACTGAAGACAAGGGCTGGCAAGGTGAGATCGTTTGGCCTTAAAATGGTGTAAGAGACACGTCCTGGTGGAATTTTCCAGTGATCCTTTGTTAGATCTCTTACTCAGTGCTCCCCTTTGCAGAGGGAATGCCCTTGGGGTGGCCCTGAGACAAAGTGGGGTGCATTTCCTTGTTTTCAGTGTAGAGGAAGTGTAACCTGTGGTGGGATGCAAACCAACAGGCAAAGGAGAAGATGACCTTTTGGGTTTGTTGTTCTTCTTTCTGTCTGCAGTGAGTACCCTTCATTTCCATCTTATGGACTACTCATTTCTACCTGAAGAGGAATTGAAAGCACATAATTGAAGAACTGGCTGTTAGCTAGGTGAAGTCTTTATGCTTGTCACCTCAGAAGAAATAAACCAGATTAAAAACTAAAGCTGACATGCTCTGGAACAAATTATATTGTCAAAACTCATGTATTCCTTTAGGAAAATAATTTACATGATGGTCTGATTTCTGGGGTGACAGTGAGAATTTGAAGCTATAGGAGTTAAATCCTACAAACTAAAAAATGACACTTGAAAAAAACCCATCCTAATCTGAAGCAAGGATGTATATAAGAAGGCCAGATAATGGCTGGGATAAAAATTAGATTTCATGTTTGAGGACATCTTTAGGATTCTATCTTTTTCAGGAAAGAATAGACTAATGAGTGCAATAACAACTGGCAGCTCTTTTCTGGCCATTTTAAAGTACTGTTCAGCTTGGAAGCTCTTAAATGAGATACATTACATCTGTCAGAGTAATGTACAATAGATCTTCTACTGAGGCTCTACATGTCTGTGGTCTTCAGTGCAATATTTCTTCAGTTACACGGTCATCAAATTGTTTATAGAGACAAAATGCTACCCAGTCAAAGCAAATACTTCAAAATAGCTTAGCTATTGTTGAGATATTTATTTGAAAACATGTAATTTATCACTTGGGTACTGTTTTGTTTTGGGCAATTTAGCGTGAACAGCACGGTTCCTGATTCAGCAGGAAGATCAGTATCAGGATCTTGTTTTGGAAAACAGATCAGGTAAAGCAGTAGTCCTCATTTTTAACCAAAAATCGGAAATATAGCGGAGGTTAATATGACCAAGTACTGGCTGCTGCTCTAGAACCAAGGAATTTGGGCTAAAGATATATCTCATCAGAGTTGTGGGATACACTGAGAGAATTATGTTGTTGTTTCAAGACTTGCCAAATACTTTTCAGACGAAAGTTGAATTCTCAAGAGCCCTATGACACTCTTACAATTTCAAACACTGAAACTGCATCTTGCAGAACTGAAGGTGCCTTCAGTCTGATAAGCATCAGCTGTCTTCCTTTGATCTAAATAAATATCGCCCGGCTGGGGCCCCCAGCACCTATACACAGTGCTGCTGCATCTTGCTGGGAGGAGGGACATGCACAACAGGGTTTGGAAAGAGAGGATGCCTCTTCCCATCTAGCAGGTGGACAACACCGACTTGCAGCTCAGCCCTTCTCCCCTCCATAGGGAAACTCAGCACCTGCTTTAGGTCACGTAAGTAGTTGGTGTCAGAAGATGCTTTCTGTGGTATGGCAAGATCCCAGCTGAGTGTTGTGAAGAGTCACTTCCCAAAAGAGGCCTAGGATTGGAATAGAGATATATAAAGCCTTCCAAAATGCTTTTCTGATGTGAATGGATAGGGCTGAGGGCAATTCTTCTCACCAGGAGGCTCCCCAACCATTCCCTGTCGGAGCACCCGGGTCCCAGCCAGGCTGTGCAACCCCCGGCAGCAGGTCCCACAGACATTGTTCTGTCCTTTCTGGGCCATAGGGAGTAGGAACAAGTGAAAGGTAACACAGGACATGAGAAATACTTTTCATGGGTGCCTGCAGTCAGAGCAAAGTTCCTTGCTATATTTCAGCTCTATGCCATGAGGAACCCATCATGTGAGACCTGCAGCATTTGCCAAGTAATGTACCTATTGATTTGTGAGGAAGATGGTTTCTGTACTAGGCTGGATTTAACTTTATGCTGAAACCTTGCTGCATTGATTTATCTTTGCAGGCTAGAAAATATCAGAGAACTTTGTTAATGATTTTTCTTGGTTATTACAAGTTTAGTGAAAGATCCAGTAACAAACCAGGTCACAGATCCTGTAACCTCACAGCAGCTGGTCCACAAGCCTTGCATTTTTTCCCTATAGATAAAATGCCTGAATTAATTTCCACTATATGTTGTGTTCCGACAAGATTTCCATGGCCATTGAATCCTCCTGTGGATGGCATTTTTTAACACATCTGATTTTGTTCTCAGATCACTGTTAAAATTGTTGATTATGATGGAAGTTCACATTAAAGCAATTTACAAAGAGCAGCAGCCCAGCTATATGTCAGCATGTGGGTGTCAGGGCACTTATTCCTGATGCTATCCTGCCATGTAAGACTTGCACTTGGGACTGTATCTTCCAACATCTATGAATGCTGTTTTGCTTGACTTCTTCAGTAAGTGGACCAGAGCATTGTGTAGACTTGGTCAGAGGAAATCTGTACGAATTCATTTTCCTCCTTGTGTCAGCTTCACTGAAAGCACTGACAAGAGAGAACTTCATTTCTGTTTCTTTGATGGCAGATGCTGAAACAAAGTAATAATTTAAAAAGAATGATTAATTACTGTTGTGTTTGTTAACTTGGTGCATACAAGTTATGGCAGCAAGCTGGTTTGGAGTGCATGCCCTTAGCTGAATGGCACAGTACTGCACAACTGCTCTCTGTGCTATTTCACCCCTGTGAAACCCTCAAAGGTTTTAATTCAACTTTTTGGCAACTTAAGATGTCACTAGTATTTTTTTTTTTAATTTAATCAGGTGTGTTCTTTTTATTTCTGCCAATATCTCTGACAAGACACACATGTAAACAGGTCAATTTGCTTCATGTGTTTCTGCTATGCATTTCAGCCTGATAGATGCCTGACAGTTACACAGGTATGGGAGTACAGTCTCCTGGGCCCTCTGCTAAATATGAGGCTGGCATGTGCCACTGACATCCCAAGAGCTGCTCTTGGAACCAAATGTTTTCCTGTTGAGATGTTTATATCGGTGCTCATGGCACGCTAAGTGTTCATTTTCAATATAATTTATTTTAATATCATAACTTTGATTAGGATGCAGTGCTTGGAACAGGTAACCAGATTTTTTAAAAATTATATTTTTGGGCAATACATTTGGGTTCTCCCGGTTCATTAAATACATAATTGCAGTTGCCATTCAATTATCTTTGCTTTAAAGCTTTGTCTTTTAAAAAGAGCAAACATGTCTTCTTCAAGCACTAAATAAATATGAAACATTTTGCCCCAAAGGATGAGCATCATAAATGAGGGTAAATAGGACCAGAGTTCTACAACAAAAACTGTTAAACACCATAAATATCATGAATGCCATGTACCATCTGCTTTGACTCAGGACTCTAGCAGCTCAGAGGAGTTGTGCCTAACCCTCCTGGCAGAGCTGAATTTGTGTCTTGTCAATGAGTTGTCTGCTCTTCAGCAGCTGAGAGGCAGTTTTTCTACAGGATCTATCTGCACTTTGAATTAAAAAGCCACAGCCTGCAGCAGCCACAGCAGGAGCAGGCTCCTGCCTCATGCACCAGCATGCAGGTTCTGCTGAGAAAGGTGTCTATGGCCTGGCCTCTCATAAATGTTATTTAATGAATTTATTGCGTTTGGAGGTGTCGTGGTTTAAACCAAACCAGACAACTCATTCACTCACTTCCCCTCCCTTCTTGCCCTCCCCCTACTCCTGGAGGGACAGAGAGTCAAAAAGAATGCAACTCCCACGGGTTGAGATAAGAACAGTTTAGTAACTAAGGTATAACACAAATCACTACTGCTACCACCAATAATAACAATGATAAAGGAAATAACAAGGGAAGAGAATACAACATCTCACCACCAGCTGACCGATAACTCGCCCCCTCCCAGCCCAACCAAGCACCAACCGATACCTCCTCCAACCCCGCAGACTACCAGCCCTTCCGGGTAACTCTCAGTTACATCCTGGGCATGACGTGCTGTGGTATGGAATACCTCTTTGGTCAGTTTGGGCCAGGTGTCCTGTCCCTGCTTCCTCCCGGCTTCCCCTCCTCCCTGGCAGAGCATGAGGCTCACAAAGTCCTTGGCCAGACCAAAACATCATTGTTATCAGCTCTGTTTCCGAGCTGAAAGTCAAAACACAGCAGTGCACCAGCTACCAAGAAGGAGAAAAATGACTGCTGCTGCTGAACCCAGGACAGGAGGAATATATGAGTCTTGACAAGACAGATGTGAGACCCCTCATCACTTCTGTTTGACTTGTTGCAGTAGCAAAGAGCTGCAGCAGTTATCTCCAGGCTGAGATGATTGACTAGAAGTGATTTTTCACCAGGTGACATTTGCAATAATTATATGGTGCTTTACTCGCTCGGGAGGAAATAATCAGCACAACCTTCGAAAGGCTCTGCGGAAAGAAGCTCTTGTAAAAACAATTATTTGAACCTCCTACTATGACTGCTCCCAGTACAGCTAGGAAATGAGGGGAGTGCACTGTGCGTACGGTAACTGCTGCTGGCTGATTAAAGACAAGCAGAGCCAGGCAGGAGTAAACTCGAGGGAAATCAGATTTCCTTCTGAAATCCTGCATGTTTTCAGCACCTGCTTCTCTCTGCCAGGCTGCAGGTGGTGGAAAAATCAAAACGAGTGGTTGGGGGATCAGATCTACTATGCAGGCTGGAGCAAGGCTAGAGGTCTGACCCCTCTGCTCCAGCCTCTGGGAAGAAACCTTGGGTACCACTTCATCCAGGATTCTACAGGGGCACGTAAAACAAGTAATTATGCTTTCTTCCCCAAGGGCAGGACTTTCCCCATGCTCCCATCCTGCTGTGGCCCTGACAAATTATCCATTTGTACAATGGCAAGACTGGGAAGCTTTCTGCGGAGCCAAGGGTAGGTGGCCCGTGCTGGGCCAGCATCCCCTATCATGTCCTGGGACACAGCCTGGTCACTGGGGAGCAGTATCCCCATTATAGCCTGCAGTAACATGTTGGACCCACTGTGTGTTTCCTTCCTTCTTCCATGCCAGTGACCATGAGGAATGTTTTACCCCCTGGGTGCCATGGGGCAGCCAAGGTTTCCAGCAGATGAAGGGGTTGGGGTGGGAGGAAAACTCCTTAGAGGTCCCCCGAAGCCTTGCAGCCTCATGGTGCAGCTCAAGACCCTCTTGCCATCCCTTGCAGTGCCTGGTATGCACAGCATGGGGTGCACTGCTCTGGCCCCCAAACAGAGCGTGTGACAGGAATCTTCTTCTCACCATGTCCTCCTAATACCAGGTTAGCAGAGCCATCGCCATGGCTCAATCATCAGTTTCCATAGCACAACATGACTTTCCTGAACTTCAGTGCAGCATTGGAACCTTGCAAGGAAAGCGCCAGGCAGGCAACTGCTTTCCTACGGCTACCTGCAAAGGCTGTGCTTTTGCAACCCTGCCCACGAAACTTTACTCCATCAGAGCGACAGACCCAGGACAAATCCTCGCGGTGTATCTCCTCCCCCTGTTATAGTGGTCCTGGCTGAAAACTAATCCTAGGTTGTCTGTTGAGGTGCCAGCCTTCTGGGCCACTTGGTTGGGATTTCAACAGGGTGTTGGCTGCCTAAACACCCTGTAAATGAAGGATCCTGGGTGCCTTCTAGTCCTATCCACTTAACCTGACTACTGCCTAATGCCTGCTGTGAAAAGCACCCCCATGCCAGGGGTGTCTCTCCTGCCTATGGGCACAGATATTGCCCCACAAGCGCTGGGTCCAAAGGGACCTGCTTCAATCACAACAAAGCTGCAGTGTATGCCAGCCCAGGCTTCAACTTTCTGAACTCAGACCTTTTTCACATAGGGTAGCACCATCTAAAAATAGCAGCCTACAGCTAACTGATGTATTGAACAATCTAGCACAAACAGCTAGCACAAAGTTTTCCAATATAAGTCATTCTTATGACATGCCCACACCCACCTTCTTGTTGTCAAGCTCAGACTAGCCTGGAATATTTAAAATGGGATTTTTTTTTTTTTCAGTGAAAATGTCCTTATTCTTTTATAACAATAAGAAAAAAAAAAGTCACTCTGAACAGACTTTAAATAAATCATAAATAATCATTCCCAAGCTGAGAGAAAGCTGGGAAAATGACTCATTTTGGGTGATCCTGAAAAAGAAGCCAGAAGTCCTGTCTCTCGTTCCAGCCAGGAAACTGTGCTGTATCATCAGAAAAAACTGATTAGCTTTTTATTTAAAAGGGGGTTCCTAGACATGTTATGTGAACATGGCACCAGAGCAACCTGCTGCTGACCCAGTACCCCTTGGCCTGGGAGACTGGTCCCAGCCTTTGCCTCACAGAAGAGGTGCTGGGAAGGCAGCCCATGGCACATCACTTGACAGGGAGAAGATATCGTTTTGGTTCATCAGCTGCTGGAAAGAAAGCAGAGTTCTGCTTTGGGCCACCCCAGGGTTTACACATGCTGCAGACATCCCTGGTGCTGGCACGGGGCTGTGCAATGCAGCAGGAGCTGCTGCTGGGTTGCTGAGCTGCACCCATGCCTTGTTTTGCCATACCCAGCCACATCACCAAGTCACCACAGCTAAGGGCAGCTGAGGGTTGCTGGATTAGAGCTTTGGATGAGGCACATTGTTATTTCTACAGCACCCATCCCTGGAGGCACCCTTCCCATCGATACAGCTGCTGGCTGTGGGAGAGCCAGCCACTCGAGTGGGGAGTTATAGCCACGTTTCTGGCCCTCCTTGTCTTCTCAGCAGCAGTGGGACAAAGTCCTCTGCAGTACTGGAGGTCCCTCTGTTTGCTCAGCTCCTTGGAGAGCACTGTCTGTGTTTGCTTATAGCTGCCTTGTGCAAATGCTGGCTGCACTCCAGTGGGAGTCCCCGAGCTGAGCCCGGGATGTGCCTTTGATGCTAGGGGTTTCCCCCCTTCCCATGGACTGTGCAGACTTTCTTCCACTTTAGGCTCTTCTTCAGGAAGAGACCCTGAAGGACAGCAGAGTTGCTTTAGCCTGCCCTGCAGGTAATGCAAAGCCTGTGTTGGTGCCCCCTTGATTCCCAGTGTCCTCGTTAATAAGACTATTGCCCACTGTTTTCCAAGGAGTGCACCCTTGTAAGGCGATGGAAGAGGTCTGTGAGCATGCCAATGCTTGGAGTTAAACTCCCCACACCTTCTGAACTGGAGCCCAACCATCTGCTGTACAACTGTGGATTGGTCAGAAAGCTGCTGGTGACTCAGTAGAGGAAGCCAAGGCATGGGTGGTCTATTTTTAGCTGTCATTAAATGTACTAAAGTGGCTTACTGCTGAGTTGAAGAAAGGACGGACAATCCCTGCTTGCCCTATTTAGGGAATAAATGTGAAATACTTACATCCATTTCTAGAGTCTAAATTATAGGTGCTGCTGAGGAGAAGGCTGTTGGAGAGGAGAAATCTCTGGCCATCCTTCTGCATGGCTCAGGACAGCCTTTCCTTTCCTGCAGCATCAATCCAAAAGGCAATCAGCATGTCTGCAGAAACAGAAGCAGAGGAAGACTGTGGCACTCACCTGGACACGTGCTGCAGCTACCTGGCTGTGCCCAAGTCTACTCAGCCTGTCTTGAAAAGGATGCAAATAAGTGATGGGTAGCAATGAGCCCAAGGGGACTGTTAAGCTCTTGTTTTACAAAGGGGAGCAGTAAGAAAGAAAATGATAAGCCAAATTTTGTGTGTGTATATATATATATATATATATATATATATATATATATATATATAAAATAGATAATGAATCTATAAAAAATAATAACATATGTATACTATATGTCTGTAAAAAAGTCTCTGTTCACCTTTTATCAGAATACAAAAAGATATCCCAGGAAACAGTTTGTAGATTCACAGCCAACAAAGACATTTTACTCACCCAGCAGAGAATTAGCCTGCAGATATAGCAAACATCAAGAGCGTAGTAAGGTTGCAAGAAGGATGAGCCATTAGTGTTTATGAAAGGACACACAGAGAGATGTTAGTAATTTTTGACAAATCCCATTTCTGCCTGAAATGTCTTCTATTACTGCCAACAGTAACTCTGGCTGAAAAGGAGAAGGAAAAATTCACTTTTCTTTGTATGTGGCCTTGCCTGTGCCATGCTGGCACAGTTCATTCTCTGGTCTTTGTCTGCAAGGCTCCCACACAACAGAAAGTGAGAAGCCTTTCAGATGGGGTAAAAGCTGACATCTTGAGGGGGGGAAGTTGGCAGGGATGAAGTGCTGTCCCCACAACTGCCATAAGGCTGCTTTGGAAATGGGCTGGCCAGGGCTGCTGCTGGGATAAGATGGCATAAAGTAGTGACCAGACCAGTATAGGAAATGAGGAGATGTTAAGAAAGGCAGGAAACAGGTCTTGGTAGGGCACCAGCATGAGAGTGGCTGGGGGTGAACTGAACTGAGATCTTCCTTCAGGAGGGATTTGTCTGATGGGAACTGCATCAGAGATTGGGTGGAGACATTTGGATTTGGTCTGTGGATTGTTGCCACAGTTGCATCTGTTCTTTAAAAAGAGACTAAGCCTATTCCACCTTCATCTGTCAGTGGCAGTGGGAAAGGCTGCTTTGCTGCAGGCACTGCTGCTCCTTTAAAGCTTCCAAATGCTCCTCCACTGAGATGTTGTCAAGGTTTATTTCCTTGTGGTGGCTGTGGTCAGAGCAGCGTGATGGGCTCACAGCGGTAGGAGGCAGAGCATCTGTACTGAAACAGCTGCAGAACTGTAAAATGAGTCAATACACCTAAAAAAAGAAAGCTTGTGGAGAACAGAAAGGAGGAAGGGCCCCTAAAATTGAAAAGGAAGAGGATAAATAGCCTTTTGGATTTACTTATTTTCTAAGCATTAGCAGTGAGCAGTGGAGATCTAGAGGGATCCATGCAGTGATCAATATTCAGGGGAGAGGGGAGTGTTAATGAAAAGTTCTGGAGCTGTAGGGATGGTCTGCTGGCTCTCCAAGACTGTTCACACACAGGCCTTGCCTAGCAGGTACTTGTGACCCACCCTTGAGAGCATCCTCATTGGCACTGAAGCAGGTGTAAAGAGCTGGTGCTGCTGCCCTGCCTGTGCCTGAAGCTATGCCTGAGGGCAGTGCTGCAGGGCAGTGGCTGAAACAGCCACTTCCAACCCCATGCTGCACTCCTGGTACTTGCACCACTGCCATTCACTGTGGCGTCCTTATCCACACCTGCCTGCCACTGATCACTTTTGTGGCTGGAAGAACAGGGCTTGTTTGTCTGCTCTGGCAGAAGAAGACACAGGAGCTATGCAGAAATAACACTTTGTGCTTTCCTATTCTATTAGTGGTGTAAATGTTGGTGAGAAACTGAACACTGAATGTTTAAAAGAATACTATGCATAGGAGACATTAGAGCTTACATGGATTTGGTGGCTGAACCACCTGACAATAATCTCTTTAACTTGCTGGGCCAGGAGGAGACATCTTCTGTCACATCTCTAGGAATGCCACAAGATAAAAAATCAATATTAAAGTCAATATTATTAACAATATTCCCTGCAGAGAGTCTGTCTGGGATTGTGTTTTCTTGTGGTTGGTCTTTCAGTATGAGATGTTCCTCATGGAGAGCTGCAGTTTCTGCTTGCCGTGTGTTTCCAAAGCACCAGTCCAAGACTGGTGAGGTGCAGCACCAACACCAAGGCACCAAGCCTTGTGCTGCTGCAAACCCCTATATGAATACTGCACTGATTCCTTCTTTTCAAAAGCAGCCTTGTGATCCCCTTCTCTCAGACTGTAAAAGACACTGTGCTGGATGTGAGCTGCTGTGCCAAGCCTGGTGCTCTCAGCTATGCTTGGCTGGAGGCAGTAGCATCAGTGCAGGCTCTCAGCACCCAATGTCTGCGGCCATTTCAGAGGCATCGCTCCCTTCCCTCCTGCACATTCTGGCAATTTGGGTCTCCAGGTGTACGGGGCTGCTTTGCAGCAGACTGATTTTTCCCTGGTGGCTGCCCAATGTTTTGGATCTGTTTGAATAGTTTGACTATCTGTTGGATAGTTTGAATGCTTGAAATTTTAGAGGCTGATTTCACTCCTCTGTTCTGACTGTCTATAATCATTCATTGATGGATCCTCAGTTAGAGAGAATTTCCTCTTCATTTTTTATTGGAAGAAATTGAATATTGATAAGAGCAGTGATTCTGATTGGTGGAGATGGAGAAGTTCTCTCCTGCTGCTGCATCTCTCCTGGCTTCACTCCAGTTTCCATCTGTGCAAAACCAGAGAGAGGACTGTGAAACACCCCAGCACACAGCAGTGGAAATGTCTTCCTTTTTGGGGCTTCAGCAACTTTGGGTGGAAAACTTGGGTTATTTCAGTGCTGGACATTACACAGCCCGCCTTATCTCTGATGCTATTTCAGTTCCTGTCTGAGACCCAACACGATCATCACATTGCCCCTGCAACCTGTCTTTAGGGGCATTTTTGACTTTGAATCACTCAGTTGTATAATTTGATCCTTCTCTTGTACTTGTCATGAAGTTGCATAGTCCAGGTACTCTTGCCGTGGGATCTTTTCATTTATATTTTCCTCTGGTTTTTGTTTTGCACAGTTTTACTTACAAAGTTCTTCATGAAGCTGCATGCTACTGTAGACAGTTGTTCATGTGTGTATGGGTGCTGCTTGCCATGCTAGAGAAATTCCCGTTGGCTCCAAGCATACCTATTTCGTCTTAAAAGAAGGAGTTTGGCTCTTTTTGGCAGTTGCTATGTAATGGTCTTTATTGTGGAGAAGGGATCAGTTGCGTGACTGCTGACTTTGTAGGTGATGTGTCCCTGTCTCAGAGCTGGATGTTCTGTTGCAAAGTGGTTGCTTGTGGATTTGTATTTTACCATTGCCACTTTATTTACCATCACTCCACTCTTTGGACATTCATTTCCTTCTATAGCTCTGAAGAGAAGCATTTTATTTAATTATTTTTCTTCTGTTATGTGGGAAAACACTTCTTCATCTGTCCGACCACTTGCACTTTGAAACGCTTTGCTTTGTTTTCACTGTATTGCTCTGTCTTGGCTGACCCAGAATGGCTCATCAGCTTTAACTGGTGAGAAAGCACAGGGTGTGTTTGCTTTTCCCTGAAAACCACTTTCTGCTCCATAACAAAATTTAAAGGTCAATAAAATGCATTAATAGCCTGCCTGAATGCAGCTGGTACTGAGGACAGCCGGGTGCGGTGCAGCCTGCCCTAAGGCAAGGCAGCAGGGAGCCCACCACCCTCCTCCCACTCTCTAAAGGCACCGTGTGTGTTACTTGGGGCTGGAAATGTTCACTTGATGAGTAACCCGGTGAGCAGCTGATCCTCTGCCTGCTGGTGGGATTTCTGCTTGGAAAAGGACATAGAGTATCTCCAGGAGTGGGTACAAGCTGTCTTTCCTCTTGACAGCCCCTCCACAAACTCCCAGCAGGGATGCGGGACCAGCAGGGCTGCCTGGAGGGGAGCAGTAGCTGCCTGCAGGAGGCTGGCAGAGTGACAGCACGATTTCAGCCCTCCTGTGGCTTAAAGGGGTAGAATTCACACGTTTTTTTTTTTATTTAGCTGTAGCTGAGCCCTCGGTGCTGCTGATTGTGCCCATACTGTAACTAGACAGCCACAAGCTGCTTTTTAAAGCTGCTCAGCCAGGGGATGGCAGCTTTGCTCCTCACCTGGTTTCTGTGACCCTGTGAGCCCCCACAAGTGTGCTCAGGTTGCATCTGGACTGGGCTGTGCACAAACCAGGGGCTGTGGAAGAGAGGGGAGAAATGCCACCTGGGGATGAAGCTGGCATCTGCCTTGTAGCAGGGACAGTGCCCATTGTTTGAGCCTTTCTGCTGAATATGGACTATGGACGAGCACCTTCAGCAGCTTTGGTGTTGGCTGGTCTGGTCTGAATTCTCCTTTGTAGTCCTGTCCTGTCCCCGAATGACCAGAGCTCCTCCTTTCCTGCTGACTGATTCCTTTCCATAAATGTTTACATTCAGATATTAAAGTTGTAGTGAGCAGAAAGATCAGTGCCTTTAATGCTTTCCTCCAGGATGCTGCTGAAGAAATGCTCCAGCCCCTCCACGCCTTCCCCTCCACTGCAAGAGAGACCTGCAGTTTTCCCAAGCAGGACTACAGCAGACTCTTAGTGCTTCCTTACTGGTTTGTCATGGCAACAAAGTCTTCCTGATCTTTTTGAACATTTTGTCTTCTCAGGGACCTTCAGGACTCTTAATTACAAATTTGTTTCAAAGTTCTGACTGTTAAACAGCGAAAATAGCAAAGTAAAGGTGTCTCCCATTGTTGCATTTTCTAAGTGGGACTTGCAATAACACCATGTAAGGGCTCATGTGGTCACAGTTGTGACCCAGGCTGTCCAGATTTCTCAGCCACGGAGGTTGATGCAATGGGTCTGCAGTAGTGAAACTGATCAAAAGTAGGGCAAAGGACCAGGGTGAGTTTAAGTACCTCAGGAGGGGGACAGAGAGAAGCCTCTGGCTGGCTGGGGCTGCTGGGCCACCAGTGGGATGGCCTGGGTGCAATAGGGATAAATATGGATACAGTCTGGGAGGAGATCAGCTGGGAAAGCCTGAGCTGTCTTTATACGCTGCTTGCAGAAGGACAGGTCCCTCGACTTGAAGGAATCACAGCTGGTATCTTAAAGCAAGGTGTACATCAACACCGTAATGCACTCCCTTCATCCCCTGCTCTGCTGGAAGCCCAGGTGAACGGTAGCTCGGCATTCATGTTCACTAATTGGCAGTCACAATTAGCATACCTCCGTGTAATTACAGCTCAGCACCTGGCCATGCCTATGAAGATGGAGCAGAAGCCAGGCTGGTGGGTGGAGGGTTCCCCAGAGGCCTGCTGAACTCGGGGTTGGACTATGCATTGATTACAGCTGTGTGTGAGTGGGTTAAAAATAACTCCAGCTTTCCAGAGGAATGTGTTTGTTATGGAGTCACTGAAAGGCTGTAGTAAGAGACCCGGGAGCAAGCAGCCACTTGGGAGCATGCCAAGAGACAGAACTACTGGGCAGGGTGCTCCCTGGAAAGGCAGGCTGGGCGGCTGAGCAAGGAACCTCCTCCTGTTTGTTTGCTCTCTGTGTTCAGGGAAACAAGACTGTGTATGTTATGTATGATAAATAAACATTCCTGCACCAAGGAAATAAGCTTGACTCTCCTCATCAGTTGTATTGTAGTTGAAGCAGCTTGGCAAGACCCCACCTACTGGCTAATCCTCAGGCCAGATAGAGGTTTAATATGTTAATTAACTACTTCGTTAACATTAATATGTTAATTAACTACTTCATTACACATCTGATTTTCTGTTTTAAGCAAATTGCTAAGGAGGCTTGTTTAACAAGTACAGTTACTAGTACATCCTGTTCATCACATGAGATCTCAGCAAAATTGGTAGCTTGGGTGTAACAGTAGAGCTAATCACTAACATACATGAAAGAGAGCCAAAAAACTGCCAATGGACAAGGAAAATGGCAGCGAACTGAAGTAAGAGACACACACCCCATTATTCTGCAAGAGATACAGTGCTCTGAGGTTTCCACACAGTGATCATAATTAACTCTTCATGACAGTGATGCGTTAGGATGAGAGGGGACTACCAAAAGTGTGGGATTCATGCAGAGACTCAGGTGAGTGTTTTCACAAAGAAGCTCCCTAAAATACATCCCCAGTGTACAATGGATGGAAAGGAAGGAAACAGTGACAGTCACGTTGGTCAGAGCAGCAAACCTGTGGTGTACTTTAGGTGTATCAGTGACTAGGCATGGCACGTGTTGGAAGCATTGCAGCAAGATGAGTTTTGAGGAGTTTGAAAGCAGATGTGATAGCTGCTGGGTGTGTTTTTCTGGAGTATCCTTCAACTTAGTCTCTTTTTTTTAGGGGGAAAAAAGTAAAAATGGAAATAAAAATAGAGATTTTACATTGGCTATGAAGCACTGTGTTGCTTCAGAAGTCTGGGCTGGAAAAGAAAAACCTGTACAGCAGAAATGTTGCTTGAAAAATAATTCCTTCCATGATACTTCACATAATCTGAATGAATTTTTCCATTGCTGCCTTTAGTTACATAGAGGCTTTTCATACACCCAGGTCTGTTGATCTCTAATACAATTGCACAAAGGAGGCATCTCATTAACTCTCATTCTGGACTGAGCATGTCTTGATGTGCAGATCACTGACAGCACAAAAAAAATCCTTTCTGACTGTGTAGGTAGGGGTAATAGCAGTACTGACAGTGTGTACCTGCTGCAGACAAAGCAGAGGGGATCCTCCATCTCCTCGGTGTTTCATCTGAGGAGTAATGACCAGGGAAGGTGATGAGTGATTGTGGAGCTGCAGCTAATATAAAACGCTCCTGTGATACCCCCTTACCAGAATGACGACACAGTTCCTACAATTCAACACACATTGCAGTGTTTCAAGTCAGACTGTTGATAAAAACACTAACATTTAAAAATTCCTGCCACTACCAGCTAGTCATTGATTAAAATAATCATACCTTTATAAACGTTTTCAAGCTCTGTGGGTACAGAAGGCTTCTCAAACATTTAACAATTCCAGGCATGAACAGTTTATCTGAACGTTTTACTTGCAATATTGCAAACAAAGCACTGTTGTGTTAGTGTGGGGAGCCAGAAAGCAAAACTGAAATACTTCCATTATCTAAAGTGGCTGGAATTTAACTGCATAAATGAGAAGAAAGTTTCATTTAATGTACAAACTTTATAACTAGAGGATGCTAGACATCAAAGGTGGGATATTTTAAAAGAGAAATTGATGGTCCCTGCCCATGGCAGGGGGGTTGAAACTTGATGATCTTAAGGTCCTTTCCAACCCTAACTATTCTATGGTTCTATGAATTCTATGTGTGTATGATGGGCATGCAACTTTGTGGTTTTGCTTTGATTTCTTTCTCTCTGCTCTGAAATCATAAAGGATCATGATGAGAGGTAAAATGACTCTGTTAGAGTTAAATGCTGGTGTTACTAATGGAGAAAAGATAAAAAGCAAAGAACAAATGCATTACTATGATGGTTTGGGTGCTTCATCATCTTAGTTAGTGTCCTTCTCTTTCCGTAAACTAGGAGAAGATGGCATTAGGCCCAGTTTAAGGTAGGATAAGTCTTGCCTCTGTAGATAAAAATATGATGGCTCATGCAGAGATAGAGGGCAGCTGTGCAGGTCTGGGGTAGCTGCTGCTGCGCCAGAGCTAATCCATCACATCAGATCCGCTGAGCCAGCAGAACCCATAGGTCTCCCCTCCTCTTTTTCCCTGCAGGGCTCCAAAGCCACACGAGTACCTGCCCCAGCACCGTGTATGCTGAGGAGCATGGTGAGGAGGCACACCCGCAGGCAGTGATCCTGGTAAGGGACATCCCCCATACCAAGGACTTGGTGGGCGCACAGGAACCTCCCCAGGACCCTGAACATCATGGAGCTGTGGCTAGTGGCACAGCTCTCCAAACTCAGCGCAGGAAGAAGCTGCTTTGCCCCTGCTCATGGCTCTTGCCAGTGCTCAGACGCTCACTCCAGGCTGGCACAGCCCTGACTCAGCCACAGCAGCTTCCAGAGACAGGCAGCAATGGTCTGCATCTGCATGGCCTAAGTTCCAGACTGGATCAGTCCAAGAAATTTTGTCTCTCAATAAGTGATGGCTGAAATTAGGCCTGAAGAAAGTAAATTTTTATGTCAAGTGGCACTCCTTCATTATGCAGATTTTTCCAAGCTGCAGCCAAACCAGTCCTGTGCTTCTTAATTGCTTAATATGATAAATCATGGCTTTTGCCAACTGCTTGCCTTATGTATTTTATTCATTGTAAACATCAGCTCTGAGAAGATGGAAGGGCGGCTGCACTGCATTTCTACAGCCAATCTGATGGGCTGTGAAACTATATTTAGCTTGCTCTCATTAATGTGGCTGAAATGGATCTCCAAGAAGTTGTCTTTTATACCCCTTCTTCAAAATGAAGACTCTTTTCACCATTTCTTCAGGGAAACTGTGTTTCTGAATCTATTATAAAAGGTTATTCATCTCATCTCCTGAAGACTTGCATATTGTCACAAAACATCATTTGGCCTCTTTCCGTGCTTTCAGTCCACTGTTTCAGGAATCAGTCCAGCTTCTGGCAAGACATGGAGGCTTCTCTCCATCTTAACTCCTGCTGCATCATCCCAAGACTTGTTCTCTGTGTGTGTTTGTGGCGCTCAGCACCAAGCAATTCTTAAAAACTGGAAAAAATATTGTTTCTGAAGCCACCAAAAGTTAAATTTCAGGTATGAGTAAATTAAACTTTTTTAAGCTGTAAATTAAGGTATAGGTTGAAGGTGGCAGGCACGTGGTGGTGCTAAGAGCTGTAGAGCCCTGATAGGCAGAAGCCCTCTGTCCTTGGGAACTCACAACCTGATGGATGTGAGCAGAAGGATGCTGTCTGTGCAGGGTATGCAGGAGGAAAGGGCAGGCAGTAGATGGAATAGGCATGATCTTAGCCCATCACCAAACCCAGTCCTCGTGAGGGTATCTGATCCAGAGCAGCACTGGTGGAAGAAGCAGCACCAAGTGTATTCCCACCACCAACTAGCCACAGGGGGTTTGCTTACACAACTTCAAAAACACTTCCATCCAGCACTGCCTTGTAAACAGAACACTGCTTTCATTTATTTAGGTTCATACATATTAATGTTCATATACTGACTGCTCTGTCTGATCTGCTTAAATCAAGAGATAAGCTGAATTTCTTATCTTGTTCTTCTGCAGTAGGAGTTGAATTTTGAAGCAGTACATTTTCCTGCTGTGTTCCAACTACATTTGAATTAAACATGGTCATAGTAGTGGAGAAAGTATCAATCTCTATATAATTGTACTGAGGGTGGTACATAACACAGCACTTTAAAGTGGTGATCATTAGAAATAACTGCTTGGGACATTCTAGTTGAGGAGAAGAGAATTCAAGCCATCCGTATTAGCACAGTAAAATATAAACATCTCTGTCTTATTTATAAACTGCTGAAAATGTAAGTTGTTTAACTTCAGGGGATTTAACATCACTTTAGAATTGTTTTCCCTCCCTCTGGTAGTGCACAAGATGAACAATGCCTGTTTGAGTTTTGAGATGATGGTTCCCCTCTTGCAGATACACTATACTTCGTTCAGAGAGAGCAGATCAGAGAAATGAAGGTCCACTTACAGAAGTACATATACAAGATGTGATCGTAGCTGCAGAAATTACAATTAGAGTTGCACATAGCAGTTGAAATACCCTGCACATAATTAGATAAATGGGCAGTTCCCCTGGCCGGCAGCTGCATGACGGGTGGCTGCAGCTCCCTGCACTGCAGCTGCACGGGCATCTTTGGTATCCGTTTTATGCACATTTGTTTCATGTGAACTGAGGCCACACTTCCTGTGCTGAAAACTACTTTAAAATTTATTTCCATAGACATTCCTAAAGTTATTAGATTTATTCTTGTATGTTGTGAGCAATGCCTCTGTGCTTCCTGGCTTCTTTCTTCTTTTTCTCCCTTTTTCTGAAGGAGCTGAATAATTCATCATAGAAAGAGGCACACAGGTTTTCATTTTCTGTTTTAGTAAAACAGTACTTCAAAGCAAGCACTGTCAGGGTTTTGCTCATTGTGACTCAGATCTGTGGAAAAGTCACTGCAAAGTCTCTGGGCTCTCATTTTAGTATGGCCGTATCCTCCTCACCTGTAGGTCTACTCTCAACCTTGTGTTTTCTCAGTATAATCTTGAAAAAAAAAATCCTCAAATTCAGGGAATTCTGCCAGTACAACCTCTGGATAGTTTGACTGAAAAACATCTCAACATTATGGATTTTCATTCTCTGGTCACAGCAGAAGTTTTTTAAAAGAACAAGGCTGTGACCTGGAAATCCTTACTGTTGGAGTTTGGGGGATTTTTCCTTTTTTTTTTGTGTATGTGTGTTTAGCTCATGCTGAATAACTTTGTGGGTTTCATCAAAGTCATCTGAGAACTCTACAGCTGAGAAAATGATGCATTTTTGGAGATATTATTAGCAATAAAACTGCTGATACAAGATTCCAAAGCTTTACCTTGTTCATCTCAGTCTGAGTTAAAAAGCAAATTTTGTAGATGTTCAAGAGTTTCACAATTCTGAGTTTGTAACATTGGCGGTTGAGTACTTCACATTAGACCCACATCAAATGCAAGTGTATCATCTTCAGAGTGAAGGCACTGATCAGCATGGATTGAGTTTGAAATGCTCTTCATTGCTGGTGACCTTCGGCACTTAAATCTGTCCAACACTTGATGTTCCCGTTAACCTGCCATAAACTCATAAGCCACTTGGAAAGTGTAAACACAGAGGGTCCCTAGCAAAATGTAAATCCTGTGTTTCTGATAGCACTGGCTGGAGTGAAAGGGTCTGGGGGAATGAAGAGCTGTGACCTGCAGACGTGCTGCAACTCCACTGACCACACAGGCTGTTGGCAAAGTGTCCTGGGTTCAGCAGTAGCAGCCATTTTTTCTCCTTCTTAGTAGCTGGTGCAGCACTGTGTTTTTGACTTTCGGCCTGGGAACGGTGCTGATAGCACCGATGTTTTTAGTTACTGCTCAAATGTTTGGTCTGGCCAAGGACTTTGTGAGCCTCATGCTCTGCCAGGGAGGAGGGAAGCCGGGAGGAAGCAGAGACAGGACATCTGACCTAAGCTAGCCAAAGAGGTATTCCATACCACAGCACATCATGCCCAGGAGGTAACTGGGAGTTACCCAGAAGGGCTGGGACTGCGGGGTTGGAGGAGGTATCAGTTGGTGCTTGGTCAGGCTGGGGGAGCGAGTTACCAGTCTGTGGGCGGTGAGATGTTGTGTTCTCTTCCCTTGTTATTTCCTTTATCATTGTTATTATTGGTGGTAGCAGTAGTGATTTGTGTTATACCTTAGTTACTAAACTGTTCTTATCTCAACCTCGGGGAGTTGCATTCTTTTGATTCTCCTTCCCATCCCTCTGGGAGTAGGGGGAGGGCAAAAAGGGGTGCAGTGAGAGAGCGACTGCATGATTTATGGCTGACTTTGTTTAAACCACAACTAATTCCGGAGGAGTAGATGGCAAATCTGTTCAGAAAGGCAGGATAAGGATGTGACGCTTTCACAGCACTTGAGAAATACCTGTGCTGTTGAGGCCTCCAGTTTGAACATGTCATCCTTTCCCAGTGACTTAGGATGACAAAGAGTGGCCAGCAAACAAACTGGAGCATGGCTACCCTGCCCTGTGGATGACATGCCTCTGAGCAGCCCTAGGCTCATGAAGTATGAGCAATTAACAATGACTTGTTCATTTCTGAATAGCAGCAGGGTCTTAACCGAGCTTTTCCAGAGAGGTTTTCCTCCCGTTTGCCCATGCCAGTCTAGTTCTGCTCTTAATATATTCAGGAACTAGATCACAGTCTTGGAGCCTGTGTTGTGTAGACACAGGCAAGTGTCTACACAAGTGTCTACAGAAGTGTCAAGACAAACTGTCAGACCCACGAAGAGGTCTGAAATAATGCCTCTGCAGTAGTAAAAACCCATTACTTCTAACTTGGCAGCCTGTAAGTTATGGGATGTTAAGCACAGGGCATGCTTTCAGTAGGGAGAGGTTGTTATCTCCAGATCTCTCACAGTGTCTTGGCAAATCCAGATCTGAAGGGGACCACTTCAGAGGCACCGGGTAGCTTTGTTTGGTTTTTGGCTCTGCTGTTGTCAGATAAGTGCAGTGCATACTCAGGTACTCAGTGCACACCTCAGATACCCTCTCGGTTTTGAGTACTTACTTTTTAAACCGTGCTGTTTAAATACCTGTTTTTTTCTCAAAAAGGTTAGCAAATCCTCCTCGCCTCCTGTGTCTTTGGGCATCACTGGCATTTGTCAGGGGATCTGACAGACTCAAGAGTGTAGTGCTTTAAGGCGCAGAGATATGGCTCTCCACCAAGAGCTATTATTTAGGGCTCAATTAATCTTTTGTCCATGCTTTGCCTTCAGCAGCTGAGTGAAGCTCCTCACAGTGTGCACTGTGTGCTGTGTGGTGGGTTGTTGCAAGGACTGTTCTGGCACTTGTCTAACATGCCGCTTGTCTCACTCTTTCTTGCATTATCTTCTTGCCTAAAGGTTCTTATCCAGCCGTAGCTGCCCCCAGGATTTCTCAGTCCCAGCAGTGCATATGGTGTTTATATAGGCTCAGAGGGGAGCTCTCAGTTGCAAGTGCGTAGGGGTTGACAGGGCCCTTTGTGTCTTCCTTACGCTTTGCATGTGAATTTTGTATTGTTTCCAGACAGGGTGAAGCTCAGCTGTGTGTGGTGTCTGGAGCACACTACATTTTTTTGTTTTCTTTCTCTTAGAATTACAAACTTGAAAGATGGTGCTATGCTCTTCTTAGGAGAAGCTGAGCTGATTTATCTGACTTCAGTAGCCTTACACAGGCACTGGAGACCCTTGTGCATGCAGAGCTGCAGAGGATTAAGTGCAGGGCTGCAGGCTTAAGCCAAAGGCCAGCTGTAACCAACACAGGTTTTTCTCACCTGAACTCTCCAGCTACAACAGCTAAGGATGTGCAAACTTTTCTGTGAAGCTCATCCATTTAGGGGATGGCCCTTATGCCCTTAAGGAACAAGCGAAGCACATTTTGAAGCAAATGCACCTCAGTGAAGTGCCCACAATGCTGCAGGGAAGGTGCTTTAAAAATTTAAACTTGGTTTGTAAAATTTTTGTTTGGTGTAGCTCTTGCTTTAAGTATTAGAAAAAAAAATATCAAGGCTCTGTGGGTGATGCTCAAAAATGTACTTCAGTCACTTTTAAAGCCTTGTAAATTTTTCCTTTGTAGTAGTAGATCCCTCATTTGCTTCCAGGCTGGGGTGAAAGCTAGGTTGCCCTGAGCCATGTGTGGCAGCTGGTCAGGTCTCCGTGCCACTTGTCAACTGCTGCCACCAGTGTAGTCCAGTGCATTGCTTCTCAGGGGAGTGGGGCTGCTGTTTGTGCTCACCTCTTGCATAATCAGCACATCAGTTAAATATTTAGTCTTTGTGACTGTGTCAAGTTCTTGAGTTGTTCGTGATCTCGTGGATCTTTTATGACCAATTCTATGTATTAGGCAGCATTTAGAAGAGGTGTTTTGATTTGATACAGCAGTGATGAGTGTCTTTCCTCATGCAGCATCCACTTGTGCCTGAGACAATTACCTCTTCCCTTACAAGCTGTCAGCCTTCTCTACAGAAATACATGCCTGAGAGAGAAGGGAGGCAAGGGACAGAATTCAGTTTACATGAAGATACACATGTAGAAATGCTTAGGAGTGCCTTTGAGGCTGGGAAACATGCAATTTTTGAATGCCATTCTTTCTGCTCCCTTACTTGTGGCTTATTTCCTCCTATTTCTGTGAAGCACAGAGACTAAAATACAGACTGAAAACAGGAGAATGGGACAGCCAAGCCAAAAATTGAAGAGAAAACTAGTCCAGCTTGGGATGCCCTTGGGAAATCAATAGAATGGGAAAGCTGATCCTTTCCTTCCTCCCATTTTCTAATTGAAAATGTTGGCCTCATCCTTCACCTTCTTTATTCTCAGTTTGCTTGACAGACAAAAGAGCAGGTTCTGCTCCCCAAGAAGATTCTGGCACTTCTGCCAAGCCAGCTTTTTGAGAGCTTTTTCTCTGGGCGCACGCTGAATAGGAGCGCTCAGGAAATGGGATTCCCATCTAGAGTACCCAAGAGAGCACATGTGTGGCTGGGGACCAGTCCCAGGCTGAGGGTCAGGCAGGATTTCAAATTGCCCCAGGGGCATGTGCATTACCTATGCAGCAACATCCAGGAATAATGCAAAATACAGAATATTGGTAACATATTCCTGGTGTGTGTGAAAGGAAATAGTGTGATCCCTGGCTTGGAAGTGGAGGTTTCCAACCTCTGTGGTCATGTTTGATACTACCAGGAGCCACATAGGTGTAAGATTAAACAGTGCCTCTCGCCTCTAAAGAGTTTGTGGTCAAAAGAGAGGGCGAGAGGGCAAGAGTCAAGACAGAGACTCCTGCAGGAGCACATAGAGTAAGGACATACTTGTGCTTCCAAAGTACCACAGCCTTGTTCTCAGGTGTATTCTCACTTCAAGGAGGTGTCTTGATAAAGAACCACTCTGCTCGGTCAAGGCTGAAGTTTGCTTCTCATTTTGAATCTGATATGAATGCCTTCCCCTGTCCAAAAGGACCCAGCTCCCTTGAGAAATCCCATAAACACAAGGATGCATTTACTTTTTCCTGCTGCAAGCCCTGCAGCTGGATACAAGATGGAAAAGAATGAAGACTTTTCTTACCTTGCCACCATGAGCTTAAGAACCAGTTCATTTGACTCTTAAAGGTCTGACAAGAGACACTGTCTCTGGCTAATCAGGGTGGTCTTCCAGCAGTGGCGTTCACCACCCCAGGAGCATCCTGCAGGATGGACATCAGCCTGGTGGGATAGGACACATCCTTAGGGATGGAGGTGATCCACTCCATTTGGCTTACCATCGTCAGTAATGCTAGGGAATGTAGGGAAGGATGCAGCTTAAAACAAACATGAGTTCCCCCAGCACCGTCCCCTCTCTTGAACACAAGAACCAGCCCCAGCCCTGGTGAGACGTATGTGACAGATCAAACCAGGCTCTGGCCAGAGGAATCCTTTCCTAACAGGGACTCCTCTACTGGTGTAGGAGTCCATGGGACCTGTGCAATGCTTTGTGTGTCTGCTGTTGTGGTTCTTTGGTTTCATACTTTAAGGTAGCTGATAAATGCTTTGACCTGTTTGATTTTTCTGTGTCCTTGCTACAGCACTGTTTTCTCCCTTTTTCAAAGCTCTGGTAATTCTCTGTATTGCTTGGTCCCCTGAGCAACTGCTCATTTCATCTTGGAAGGAAATTAATTTAGCAGTGTTTTTTAAACACTCATTCTGTGGCAGATAATGCTAATAACATATGCACTACTAAAGCAATATGTAAGTAGTTCATTGTGCTACTAAATAAAATCTTAGCACCCAGGGTTTTGATGACGTCAGGTAGGAAATCTTTTGCTCTGTTTTTTTCCTGTGCTTCATTTTCTGGTCATATATGCTCTTTATCTCTGGTACGGTTTGACTGGTGGATAGCTTTCATTTATAATGAACAAAATCACTCTGTGAATCTGTGATAAACAAAGGCCTCGCATAAGTGAAATTTACCGGGTCAGTAAGTCATAATAGCACTAACAAAATAAAATAAAGAAATCCAAATATACTCACTGCCAATCATGAGGTAGTGGCTGGTTGGCTGTATCTGAGCCTCTAAGAGTGCCTCTGTTTTGCTAAGGAACCCTTGGGTTCTGGCTGAGCATTTTAAACATTCTGATTTTTTCTCTTGAATTCATAAAAGTGTGCCTGTCATCTTAAAGATATTTACCCCTCACTTTTTGTGTTTGTTTTCTTTCACTGGTCTGGATTCTGATATTAAGATACTTCTGCATGGGTGGTCTCAGGCTTCTTCTGAAGCCTGCTCCTGCCATTATCCTGGCAAGGGAAAAAGCTCTGAGAAGCCTTTCCTGATAAATCTAAAGCCATGGCTTTTTCCAAAATGGCCTTTTCAGTTCCAAGAGAGAGCAATAACTATTTTAGCTACATGCTCCATTAGCCCAGTTATGGTTATGAACCACACTAAGGCTAACAGCTTCAGCTAATAAAATGCACAGTCTGAGCCTCAAGAACATTTCTAAGCAGTGAAGAAAATATGAATATTTATTAGGGGGCAGATATAGCTCTTTTTAAAGGGGGTGGGAAAAAAAGGGGGTTAACCATGACCTGGGGTAAAATACTGACCTAAATGCCAGGGTTTTACCCCAACTATCTTGCCTTGTGTTTATTTTTCATTCCCAAACCACAACAGATAAGGAGTATGCTAAACACAGGGCTATGTGCATGGTTTTCAAAGTGCCCTGTGGTATCACGTTGGGCTCCTGCCCTTCTGCTCTGCCTGCACCAGGGGGCACGACCTTGTCTGGTGAACAGCACAGCACTGCCAGCCACTTCTGAGGCCAGAGAAGAGGTGTTCAGTTGTTAAAGATATTCATCCTACTGCAAAAGCAGCCTGCACCCACACTGCCCTTTGGGACAGCAGGTGTTAAACTAGTTGTGAGAGGCTGAGCAGGAACAGGGAAGGGCTCTAGGAAGTTGTGGGCCAGCTGGGCACATTTTCTATCTCTCCCCTTTGACATCTGGTAACATTAAGTTTCCAACCCCAGATCAGATATGCTGGCTGGTAATAAACTCAGGTGCGGGGCAGCAGCTTGCCTGATGAAAATGCGTAATTACATTTCACTTTCCCTGACTGGAATTCTGATTGCCACAGACATGATGAATAGGATTTTTTCTTACCATTGCTTAAAGAAAGCTGTAACCCCCAGGAAGTTATTTAGCATATGGGAAATGTAAACAGACTTTAAACCACTGGCAAAGATGAGGGATAGCAAGTGACTGAGGGAGAGGCATCATAAGAGGAGGTCTGACATTTTACAAATGTCTTGGTGAATAAGCTGGGGGATAAGGAAGGAAACAGGACACACAACACTGCAGGTGGAAGTGCAAGGCATGGAGATCAGTGAGAGGAACGTGGGGAGAACTGGGAAACAAACTCAGACCTGAGATATCTTGGAGAAAACAATACCACCCTTTCTTTCCTCAGCAGAAAGCACAAGACTAGGGAGGAGTTAACATGAGCCAGATGTTCATGTTGATTTATTAATTTTATTACAAGCAGTGGACCAAACCATAGCTGAGTGTTGATGTGCCAAGCATGAAGGAATTGCACTGGGTTCTCAGAAAGCACTTTTCAAAAATAAGCATTTTGTCTTCTTCTCATTTGAAATTTCTAATGCTCAGTTTTGAACTGGCACTGTGGAAAGAAGCAGGATTCAAGGAAGGGGAGCATGGTTGCCATCAACGTGAACAGCTATGCGGCTTTCCATGCGCAACATGCTGCATGCGGTGAAGTCTGTGGTAGTCCAAAGAACTCCAGTGGCACTGGAGCTATTAAGGCTTGGGCTTTCTCACTGCTTGGTTGGCTTGGGTCTTGTGGCCACTTGACTTTGGTGACCTGGAGAGGGCAAGCTTTGACAGGAGCTTCTGCTGCACTGGGGACACCCATGGGTGTGCTATGTCAGTCCAGAGTTTGAATCCTGCTTACAGCTGAAACCCTGAAGCCCTGGGACATCTCCTGTGGGGAGCAGACAGCACTGGGGCTGGCAAGGGGTTCTGCCCTGCTGGCTGCTAGCTCAGACCTCCTGCCTGTATCAGGGCATTTGCCAGTCTGGCACCTCACAATGAGATTTTTGGGCAGCGTTAACAATATCAAATGTACTTGGGCAGCCCGTCAGATCAGTTGTCCGCTGTAGAGCAAAACACAACTCCAGCCTAACTGTGGGCCTTTGGGAGGAGCCTCATGATATGCATAAATAATTGAAAATATGCTGTGACATCTAGCTAATTCTTCAAAATGTAGATAACTGTGCAGTCACAGTGAAACCTGAGAAAATGTATGATTTCTTCAAAAAGGGAAGTCGTTTGTGAATGTTCAAGCCAAGTTAGGCATATGAAATGATATGAGAGGATTTTCTACTCATTAATAACATTCTTCTTGCAACTTCAGTTATGGTGACTTCATGATGCCTCCAAGACATTTCTCTCAATTTCCTCTGCCAGAAGAAACATTGCTGATAAAATATCAGACTGTGTGTGGGAGCACTTCAAAAATATCTACGTACGGCCTGAAACAAAATTATTCAGTCAGGAAAAGAACTTTCTTTACATCTTATCATTGTGTAGATGGAGGTAGCTGGCAAGGTGTGTGTACAGGTGTGCAGGGGCAATGGATGTGACTGGGGGAACTGGAATAGTTACAAAGAGGTTTGGAAAAGATCCAATTAAGAATCAGTTGCATTTCTGCAACCTGTATGTGCTCCCTGTGCTAGGGCAGACAAGAACCCTTTATCACTGTGCCCTTCCAAGGGAGGGTCAGGTCTGCTTGACTAGAATAGCTCTGGAAATGCAGAATTCTTCTGAAATGTACTATGCATTCAGGAAGCAATCACAGCACAGCTCCAGAGATATGTTGCAAGAGTCCTGCAGGACTTAATTCTTCTGAAGACATTTGTCATTATTTGGTATTAGTGCAGATGTCTTACAGAACTTTTTGTGCATCTTACAGAACTCCTAAGTTCTGTGCATCTTACAGATGCATCTTACAGATGCATCTTACAGATGCAACTCCTAAGTTTTGTGCATCTTACAGAACTCCTAAGTGCAGATGTCTTACAGAACTTTTTGTGCATCCTGTTAAGTTACCAAAATACAGAAATGAGGGGTGAGTAGGTAAAAAATGTTGATGATCAACGCTAATGGGAAAGTCAAATGTACTAAAATACTCTCAGCTGAAATGCATCATCCAAAATTCTTACCGGTTTGAGCTCTGCTGAATGACACTATGCAATGATTATTTTTTTTATCATTCCTTGCATGTTGTGCTGTAATTGATATTTTTTTTCTGGAGCCGTCATGCAAATCTTGCAGTAAATAAAAGTTGTAATACATCAGGTTATGAGTCAGCAGCTAGAGCAACACAATGCAGTTCACTGGCTTCGAAGGGTAACTCTTGCAACCCAGGTTTTGAGGGAAGATTTAAGAATTCCTGCATACTAGGCTAATTATTTTGAATCACATGCTGCTCCGCTTTTCTGAGGAGCTCCTGTGGGAATTGAGTAGACTGCATTTGGCTTTTTGTCATGGTTTAAGCTGGAGTGTTTGAGTTGTTGCTCTGAATGACTTGTGCCTGCCGCACCAGACAGTCAAGGGTTTTCAGCTTTAATGACTCTGGGAAAGAGAGCATGCCACAGCTCTCCAGAGTCTGCTCGTCAGTCTGCGGCTGGTGTGGAGATGACAACCCAAGGGGCTGGGGGCTATGTACGTCAGTACAGAAATAAGCTGTTAAAGCTGTGACAGAAGATGTTTGTGTTCCAAATGTACTTACGCTTTTTGGGTTTAGTACATCATATCTGTCTCCTTCAAAACAAGAATACATGCTGAAGCTACATGCAAGGGGGAAAGGCTTGTTCATCTTCTGGGAAACCACTTGAATGTGTGTATACATGAGAACAGCTAATGCAGAGCAAAGCAATCATTCTTTGGAAGGACTGAAAGCAGGTAGTTCATGTTATGAGTACCAGATGTGCCCTGAGTGTTTCTGTGCAAAACCAGCCACCACTCCAGGGCTGCATCACCACTTTGCCTTCGCAAACAGACCCAAATCTGTGGGTCCAGCTGGCTGTATCTTCCACCATGTGAATCTGGAAGACAGAGGAAGTCTCACCTGTAAAGGGATTTCTGCTTGCTCTGGCCTATTTTACCCTTCTGATAGGTCTCTTCCCAAACCCTTTCACTCTGCAACTATCCAAATGAGATTAGTGAGGCTCATGTATTCAATTTCCTGTGCTCCCTTGCCTGCCCTTGGAGAGAAGACCATGTTTGTATGGAGCCTACATACAGACTGAGGAGGGCAGGGTGTTGAGAGAACAACTAATCACACATAGTTAGGACCAAGTCAGCCCAACAAGTCAGGCATTAGTAAATCAGACCAAGGTTGGTTTCATTAGCTAGTGAGAGTATTTGGGATTGTGGCTGGAAGGTGCCTAAAAATGTCTCCTTTTTTTATTTGTAGTACATGGGGACAATTATCTTCTTGCACCCCCAAGAAATAATCCATGCACAATCTGTATTACAGTTTGTGAATTGAAAATATGGCCAGAGCCTAGTCTAGAGAGAAATGCATCTGTCATATCAAAGGGAAATGAAAAGACTTCAGGAAAGACATATTTTTCTGCAGGCTCACAGCATTTTGACTCCAATTCTGCTGTAGGGTTTTCCCCACATCAGCATCTTCTGAGTTGATTATGCCACCTAATCCATCTCCCCTTTGTTCTCTATGAAGGTGGAAGAGAGCCTTTATTTCCCTGGAAAATTAACTTTCTTCCTGATGATTGTTATGTAATCCAAAAATTTGACTTCTTGAGCTTTTCTCTCCCCAGATTCACAAGCTCTGTCCATGCTGAGAGAAGGGACCCTGGAAACGACAGAAATGTTTGTGCCTTTGCTCCTAACATGTGACTGATGCAGACTGCCTCCCTCGGCATAGTGCATTTCAATACTCAGGGTCTGGTACATCTGGCTGCTGTCTACCATGATAAGTCTGGTTTCAAAGGTGGCTTTTTCCCTTTGTGGCTGGTGGAGATACACTAACTCCAGGGACCACTTTTGTATGATATGTCTTTTATGTATGTGGCCCTGGAAAGATTTATCCTTGGCTGATATATAAAAATCTGCACTTCTACTTCAAAACTGCTTGCTCTAAAAGTAACAGAATCTATCCTCTAGCCATCCACACATATTCAGGATGCCTAAAACAGAGATCTTGGTCTTCCTCCTAAGCTGCATTTTCCTCATATATTGGGCGAACACCTTGCACTTGCAGTCTGCCCATCAGTGTCAGGTTGGATGGCTCTGCAGGTCCTCACATCCAGGTGATGCCCGATCCCCACATCATGCAGATTCTTTTAATGCAATTTCTTCACATTTCTGTCTGTCTGTTCTCCCTCCTAAGACTGTTACCCAGATTTTCAAATGTCTCAATTATCACAAGGTTAGTGCCCTACCATAATCCACCCAGATCTTGCTACAGAGCTTGTTTTCCTAGCTTGCTGTTTTGAATATGCCAGCTCTCTCTATCCATCCCACCATCAGTTTCCCTCCTCTCCTACAGTGATATTCCTTTCCTTTCCCAGGCATAATCTCTCATTTACTGTCAAAGCATCAGTGCCTTTCCCAGCAGGATCGCCTCCCACCTGCTCTCCCACCATCACTTGCATGTTCAGTTTTGTTACAAATGCTTATGTATTGCTTGTGCTGGAAGAAGTTCCTTGCAGGCATCAAAAATGCTTCTTTCTCATCCCTGAAACCTTTCTAAGCAAACTTTTAAACTCTGACACCTGTAACCAGGTCAGCCTGAGGGTTTTTATGAACCAAACACTTTTTGAAGTCCTTCAGCTGTGGAAATAAAAAGAAAGGAGCATGACTAGATGGAGAAAATAGTCAAACAGTCTCCTTTCCTTTTGAAAATTCACCCAAACTTAATGTTTGTTAATACTAGCACTATGTATTAATAAATGGTCAAGTGTTGGGTGCTTGAACAATGTGCCTCTAAGAACATGGTATTCATTTCAAAAATTTTTCAAAATACTTCATATGTTTATGTCTAATGGCTCAATAGTACATTATTACATCTGGGTCATTTCTCGATCATCACAAAGCACCACTTGAACACCAGCCACCATCACGCTGTGCACCTGCTCTGAAGGTCCAGGTGAACCCTTGGACAGAGCTGTGTGGAGTAGTCTGCTCCATTTTTCACAGTAGCTGCTCTGAAACACCTCTTTCCCCAAAGTTTGAGCAGTCCCTGCTTTCAGCATACCAGGGAAGGTGACACCCTTCGACCAAAGTAGAAAGCCCAACTCCTCTGAGCCATCATGGTCATGGGGCCCATGGCTCAGCAGTGACCAAAACCCCAGCCCTCCTGAGCCCCTGTCCTGAGATTTCAGTACCGGTCTGAGTACCCTAGCTCCCTGTGATGTGCTGCAGTGCTCCTTAAATGCTCCACATGAGAAAGAAGAAATCATGATTAGCAAAAGGCATGCTGATCATGTAAATGGTTTAATAATCTTGGTTAGTTCCAACTGCTTACCCTGCAGTGCCTGGCAATGCAGCTAGGCACATCTGGATCAGATGGCAGGGCATAGGGTGTAAGGGTTCCATGAAGGAGCTTGTAACAGGTGCATGTGAAATCAGAGGTACTTGCATTGGGAGCATGAAATGACATGTCTGTGAGGAGGAACTGAGCTGATCTGGGCTCCTCAGTTTGGAAACAGGATGGCAGTGGGGCATATGGTGCTACATAATACTCTGGTGAACTGCATGAAGGAAGTGGATCGGAAGGGATCACTCTCTCCTAAAACTCTTGAGTCAAATTTTCATGGGCAGCAAGCTACGAAAAAGCAGACAAAACATTTAAACCAAAGATCCCAGTGGCACAAGGTCTTCCAAGACCGTCTAATTCTGTGTGCAGAAAAGTTCTGTACATGACCACTTAACACAGTGCACCAGATGTGATCCATGACTCAGAAAAACTGATGTGCTGGTTGCTGGAAGCTAGAAGTCTCCTTCAGAGGATCCAGGGCTTGCTGATTATCTGGACTTTTTACTTTACCCTCAGCATCTCCTAGTTACTCTTGAGACAGGATGGTGGGACCCACTGTAGATGTTCTTACACACTAACAGCTGCATTTGGCTTAAAAACTGATGCTAATGAAATCTTGGTGCCTTCGGTGTCAGGTCCTTTTCTTTCCTACAGCTTCTTCAAAGTGCAGGAGCTAAAAACAAAAGGTATGAGAACTTAAAAAGCAAAAACTAATAAAAAGCTTCAATTTTTGAAATATTTTGTGTATTTCTGCTTTATTCAGGAAAGTTTAGAACACCTCCTTCTTAGGTAATGTTAAAACAAAAAACCACATCAAACATCTGATCATTTAAATGCCAGATTTGGGTTTGGGTTTGGTATAGGATTGCATGCTTTAAACTCATGTTTTCATCCTGCAGGCAGGACTGATGACTTCAGGGGGGATTTCTCCTTTGACATTCTAAAAACATAACCCAGAAATACAAGTAATGTCTCTTTTAAGGGAATATTGCCAAGAACAGTGGAGCTTGATAAAAGAAGACACAGAGTATGGCTTGTGTTGGAATATCAATATAGTTTTGATAGAGATATTTTTTGCTACTTTGCCCTCTTACAGCAAAGGAGTCCTCATTGCTGTACTCACCCACACACTTTCTATGGCTCCAGGAAATGAGACACGCAGCAGGTTTTGATGGGCTTTGTCTTGGAATGGAAATTTGTTCCTAGAATTAATCATTCTTCCAATCTGAAGCCAGTAGAAATTGGTCTTGAATTTCTGATCATCCCTCGGTGCTAACAGCCACATGAACTTTGAATATATTGCTGTATAAATTACAGTTTCGGATTGTACTTCTTGGCAATTGGCACACAAAGGAAAGAGAACACAGTTTAATACCAATGCAAAAATTGCTTTATATAGCTTAAAGCTGTCTTTTGAAGCATATTTTATTTTTAGCATTGCATCCATTATCTCCAAATATAGACTGAGGTGAAATGCAAACAGGGGAGAGAGGAACGAGTCCGCACATGTGGCTTTCCTGCTCCTGTGCTGTGTTGGTGCTGCTGGGAGCTGGGTCCCTGTCCTGCTGCTCTTCAGGTCCACCAGCTAGCTGCTCCCATGCTTTCCACTCCTTCCCAAAACCAGGGATTTGACCTGCCCTGTGCTGGGCCCAGCACTCCCATCCTACACCCACATGCAGGAGGTTGCAGTGTGGCACAGATGCTGGTGGGGCCAGGAGGAGGAGTGTGTGGCACGGTGCTGGTGATATTTTGGCACAGAATCTGGTGAATCAGAGATGCAGTGAGATGTGATGCTCCTCCTGCCCAGGCACCGGTGGGTCCCTCCCTGCTTTGTGCAGGACCTGGGGCAGGACAGACTCACCCTGAATGATTTCACAGGCTACACAGACTAGAATTCTAGCTCCCATCATAGCAACCTTTGCATTTCCTTGGGAAGGACCACCCATTTGCACGTTCTCCTGCTTTCTCATGCCTTGCTTCTACAGTCTCTTCTCTCATCCCCTAGCCCTCACGTCTACTGCCCTATTCGTGGGACACACGGGTGCAATGCTTGGGGCAGGGGTCTCTCAGCACTCCAAACCACTGCAGTGGGACAGAGCACATCACCTGTCTGCAGGCTGGAGTGGGACCTGCTCCTCAGCAGGAAAGGATGGGAGGTGCACAGGGCCTGAGGAAGAAGGTGCTTTGGCAGTACAGTGATGAAGACACTACCGTGATGGAGGGAAACCCTCATGTGAGTTTCTTCACTAGAGGGCATAGCTTCAACACCAGCATTGAAGAGCATTTCTCCTCCTTTGCTTGTTCATAAACCGGTGCTGGCCACCTCTTGGGGTAATGAGCTTTGCCATCCAGGTGGCTTTTTTACACCAGGGATGAAGGCTCTGCCTGGGGATGTGGCAGACCTCTGCCTGTGTCCCTGCTGCTGGTGAGCCAAGATACTGCACTGCATGGAAAGCAACAAGCTTTGCCTCAACCCTGGGCTTCAATACTTGTTCTGGTACAGGTACCACAGGGACTCGAAATTGAGTTTCCTTCATCCTTATAACCATTTGGCCATGCAATATCGTAGCCTGCTTCTCTTGCTTGTTTTTGTCTCCTCTTCATGCTGGCAGCACTGTGTGGGCTTGTGAACCACCTAGCCAAAAAAACAGCACCACAAAAGATGCAGCCCCTGGTCCTGGCTCAGGGGATGTAGGCAGCACTGCCTGGTGTGCTCTGTGGCACAATGAGCAGTGGCTGCTGTTTCCATCAGACATGGGTGGGAGGCCCAGGAGAACCAAAAGCTGCTGGTGGAATCAGAAGGGAGGACTCTTTTTAGCCATGTCATCGAATGACAGCTGCACTTCAGGTGTTCACCCACATTGTTTTCTGCTCCTTTGACCCAGATGCTCAGCGTGGCTTGGTGGGGAATTGCTCAGCCAGAAGCTCATAGTCCTTATCTGACTCCTCAGTGCAAAATTAAACCACTGCTGGAGGAAGGAGAAAGGCATGGCTCATGCCCCAGCTTGGTGGGATGATGGCGAGGAAAGGCTCCCCATAGCCAGGACAGAAAAGCTCCAGCGAAATCAATGAATTGGTGGCTTTGCTAGACACCATCACATCAAAGGCATTGCTAAGCTCCTTGTCTCTTCCTCCCCTCTGATTTCAGTTCACTTTTCTATGGTTTTCTGCCTCTCCTACATTTAAACTTCTTTTCAACCTTGCACTTACCTCTAGGCATTCCTCAGCATTTGGACTGACATTCAGGATAGCTCTTTTTGTTTTCAAATTGATTAAGTCACCTCTTGAGCTCTTAGCATAGGTGCTGTGTGTTACCTGGCAATGTTAAATCACACATGGGTTCTGCCAGAGAGATTAGAAATAAATGAGAAATTGGATATATTTCAATGCTCTCCCCACAGAAAGCCTGAGCTATCAAGTGTAGTAAGGATTCCCCAGCAGCCTTGTAACACAGCTTAAAAAGTAAATAAATACGCACGATTAAGCTTTCCTTGAGCTCTCCTTGTAATGGTGTTGGTGCCTGTAATGCTGCAGGCAGGTACCTCTAAGGGAATTCTATTTCTTAAAACCTCAGCCCCGTGTGCCTTGTCACCTGACTGTTCTGTGACTTCACACTCATCTTCTGGAATTCTCTGCGACACGGGACGTGACGGACCAGGGACATGACATAATACAGATTTTCCAGCCCTGATCTATGGAAAAAAGGGGCTTGATCCCATCCTGAGCAGCCAGACAACCCCCCAGGTTATGGTCTCATGATCTGTACCCACACTGCTATGCACCATGAGGACATGGGGGCAGCAGAAGTCCCTTCCTCCATTCTCTTGTGTTAAACCTGCTCATCTGCCTTTTTAAATGGTAATAATTATCAGCAAGCTAATTACTTTCCTTGTGCCACAGGCCTGGAGGATCGCAGCCATGTCTCACCCCTGATGAGGGTGATTTTGGGGACCTCCTCCTGCAAAGGTCAATGCATGGTTTGCATGTGCTCTCCCTGCAGTGACTCTGTTGCTCTCCTGGCTCCTTGGGAAATGGTGTTTTCAGCCCTGGGAAGGGTTTAACAATCCAACCTGGACTTAGTGAGTGAACTTTTACAATCTATGAAGTATTTTATAGATTTTACAGTAATTTGGTTTTATAAGGTACATCTGGGCAAGAAAAAAGTGCTCTACCACCAAGCCCAAGCTGCCCTGGAGTTCTGTTTGCTGGTGGGAGGTGGTGTCAGCTCAGCTGTTTGGAGCAGGAGGAAGGACACCTGCTGAGCATCAGCCTCTGGTTAAGCTGCAGCTGAGAGGTAGGCGAGGGAAAGCGGTCCTTCCCCCAGCATCTCAGCAGCCCTCTCCTTAAACCTCCCTCCAAGGTGATCCTCTCGCGGCGAGAGAGGCTTACTTATCTGTTGATGAGTTGCAGCAAAGACTTAAGAGATTTTTAAATGCTCTTGCCACTGACTGGCTGCTTCATTCAAACAGGAAATAAATTTTCCTACTCATTATTAACAGTTTGTCACTCGGCACAGAAAGCCTAACAATGGGTTCAGATCTCTCTGCATAGCCTGGATCTTGATCTGACCCCTGTAGCCCTGAAATTCTTCTAAAAGGCATTTTCTTCTTCATACATGGGGCTGTGCCAAGCCAGAGGATGATACTTCCATTTTAACTGCGTGGTTCAGGAGCTGTTCAGTGCAAGGTGTGGCTTCAAGCAAGAAGGCAAAGGTGGTGGTAGGTGAATGGGAGTGGACAGCACGGTTGTGGCGAAGGCCAAGGATGGGTCACCCTCTGTATGCTGAAGATGCCTGTCAGCTGGTGGAAGAAAAGGCAGAGTACCTGGTGTACCTCACCCCAGTCTTACCTTGACCTGGTTCAAAGAAATCCTCTGCCAAGGGATTGTCTTCCCTGCTGATTTAAATAGCAATGTCTTCATTAACCTAAGCCTTGCCTTGAGCCTTGTGGCTGCTCTTTCTCTGCCCAGCCTTTTCTGTTACCCCTGTCTCAGACTGACAGTCTAATCCTTCCTACACCTGCACTGGTGCTAAGGACTGCAGACCCAGGGAGATGGCTTAAAGCCCTGGCATGTGGTCCATGGGCTGTGGAGGTAGACCCTAGGAGAATTTCTCCAGTGGTCTACACAGAGCAGCAGAGAGCTGCTTGAGTCCCCTTTGCCTAGCCCATTCCTCCATCATCCCCAGTACATCCTTCTATCCCTTTTTCCTCTACCTAAAACATGGAATTCCCCCATAGAAACCTGTGCTGCAAAGAGCCTGGGCAGCTGTGTGGGTGTCAGGGAACAAGGGTTGATGTTCCCTGGGACCAGTGACAGTTACTCTCTGGTCTTTGCTGGGAGCTGCCCCAGATACACAATGATCCCAGCAGCTTCAGATATAGGACCCAATCTAAGGGTGAAAAGATCTTCCACTGTCACCCAGAGGTGTCACAACCTGCTCCCAAGACTCTGTATTTATTTCATCCAAAGAATGAACAAACTAATGAAAATATGGAGCCCTAGCCTTGAAACTGGCCCGGGTACCCTGGGCTCTTTCTGCTTCGCTTACCCCTCCAGACTGATTCTCCATGTATGGGTGGCCAGGTGGATAAGCTGGGTCAAGTGTGAGGTTCTTCGCCACTATGGTGTCTTGTACTTAAGGGGTGATTTCATCCCTCACCAGGAAGGCCATGAAAAATCCCATCATTACGGGTGTGATCTTACTTGGGCCCTGGGAACAGGGTGTACTGCCACTGTGTTTTGTAAAGCCATTGCCATTTTCAGTGCCACTGTGTTTCACAAAGCCAAAGCCATAGCCATTTTCAGATAGGCATGACAGCCCTATCTCACCCCCTGGGGTTTCGGGAAGGGAGGGAAATGGTCCTCACTCTTGCATGCATAATCCCGTTAGCTAACACCAGCAGGCAGAATGTGGAGCCACGAATTGCCTCCACCATCTCCAAATGACCTCTGAGAAGAGCCTTGAAACCGCCTAAGCACTAAAAGACAGTTTGGATGACCTCCAGTGAATGTACAGCAAAGGGTGAACCCCACAGCTCCCTTTACTGTGAAGGAGAAGTAGTATTTCAGCACAACAATGACAACCCACATTCACGCAGAGGTCTGAGCTACAGTGTTTGCATCTCTGCTAAACTGCCAAATAACCTCTCAGCACCCAGACCCACCTGCTGAGCGATAAGTGCTGTAGGAACGGGATAATTTAATTCCTCTCTTTGCTGGAGTCAAGCAAAGTAACAAAAAGCCCATTCATCTCTTTCATTAAATCTTTCCTCCTTTTTTGTAATCAATATGGGTCAGATCTCTTTTATGGAACACAAGGCTCTAATTCAGCTGAGTAAAAAATATAATGTAATTCTGAGAATCCACAAATGCTCTAAATGTGATGAATTTAACAATGTCAATTGGTAGCTAGGAAGCAGAGAAAAATACTTCTGTGACCATTAGAGATTTAATACTTACTACTTTACTATTTACTATTCTAGAGTAAACAGTGGTAATTTTACCTCACATATATTGGCAAATCCAGTGCTTTCTGATAGTGGAGAACACATGTTCCTTAGCCCTTTATTGTGTTGAAATAGGCATTGAAAAATAACTTTTGAGATGAGGAGTGATCTGATCCTTTCTGTTCTTCAAATGCATTCACACCCGGCACTGCTCAGTAGGCTAACCTGGTCTTCAACAAATGCTTCACAGATCTTTCACAGTTATCAAAAGCCCAGTTTCAAGACCACAGAGCATTTCACTCCTAAAGCATAGCAAATCAGCCAGGAGAGTGTGAAAGCGACTCTGGGCACTCTCACTTTCGTAGGGTAATTTACTTTCAGATGAGCAGAGAGAGGTATTAATGGACTCCGCACCATCCTCTCTGGCTCAGTGACAGACTCTCAGTCTGCCCAAGCCCCAGCCAGCAATTCAGTCTCCTCCTGAGGGCTCCTCAAAGAGGTCAGAGGATGGGAGATATCACAGCTCTGGACAGCCCAGTGGAGCTGACGCCCTGGGCCTGCTCCCTTCCCAGCTCCTTCCACATGCCACATGCAGGGCACTAGCAGCACCCTGCGAATCTGCAAATCCTGACCTAACTTAGTCTATTGCCCAGCATTGCTGTTCCTTTGGGGTTTACAAGCACAAAACAAGCTCCATTCCCCACTTGAGTTCAAGCTGCAGTTTGTATCCTTTTTCCTGCACTCAGCCATGGCTGGAGAACTGGAGATAAACTGCAGTTACTCTCAGGGTAGGAGCTGCCACTACCAGCAGTGCAGAGATGGGCCAGAGGAGAGGCTAAAGCCTTTCACTGCACACCATAGAGCAGACTTCATCCTTTAATTTTCTTTCCTTTATAGTTATTCACACATCCAAGGAAGACAGATGCTTCAGCAGAAAGGGCTGCCGAATGGCCCCTGTGTGGCTGAAGAGCTGCCTAGTGCTGCAGGCAGTACCTGCCTGGGGCTGCTGGCCCATGGGACACCATATCTCAGCAAGCAGGCGAGTGACACCCAATCATACCTCTTATTGTGGGGTGATTGCTAAGTGGAGGCAATTATGGAGCATGTCTGGAGCATGACATCTAAACATGTGTTTGATACTTTGTCCTAGAATTAGGACAGAATTACACCACTTTCCATTCTGATTAATTCTTTTAGCCTGCAACTGACTTCAGATTTGCATAAGCAGTGTAGTTCATGCTTTCTTCTACCAAAAGCCAAAAAGCAGGATATTTTTTAGCTATTATTTTGCTTTCAGTATTTAAGCTAATTTCTACAGTGCATTTGTCATTGTTCAAGAACAGCTCTGTCATTAATGCCAGCTCAATAGAATAGCATCAGAATGATGATGTCTTGTTTGAATTTCAGCTTTTCTGATAAAGTAAAAAATCCTGAGCCCTATGTGTAATGTTTTCTGACCCTGCATGTTGCTCTCTGCCCTAAGGATGCATGGGTCATCCTGTGAAAATAGATCTATTGACCTCCCCCCTGAGTCCTGAGCCTGTTGCTGGCACTTTTAGTGCTCATGGTTTTAAGACTGTTTACCCAAAACAGAAGCTTGCAGCTCCCATAACAGAAACACCACAACATTACAGTGCAAGGGCTTCAAGGTGGAGGTAATGCTCTCTGCAGGCTCTAGTGGGATGCTCTGGAGTACACGCATCTTCCTGTCACTGCCTGTCACCTAAGCAGGATAGAAGGAAAAGCACAGGCAAATCAATTGGAGTAAAGGAAGACCTGCTTTCTGCCCTCTAACTCAAGCTCCTTGGCTAGAAGAAGGGGTCTCTTATTTAGCCCAGCTCCTAGTTCATGGAGTACTTCTCTTTTTTGCCATACAACGTATACACAGTTCTTTGCTATTCTGTTACCTGCCAATAACACACACACACACACACACACCAAAGGGATATTTTCTTCATTTTGCAAGTGTAATTAAACAGCCTTGTTTTAAAGTCACATTTCCATATGAAACTTTTGTGCTTGTAACAAGTAGCACTTTCACCCAGGCGTGCTGCTAAGCATTTACCTGGTGGGGAGGAACCAGGGAAGCATTGCGTGCTTTTCTGCCAGAGGGCAGATGGTTTCCTGTAAACAGCAATGGGCAGTCAAGTGCAGACCCCTGACTGTTCAAACTGTTGTTTCTCTGAGAATGTTGAAGGATGACCTTATGCTCTGGGATGCTATAGTTGGTATTTCAGTACAGGTTTAAGTGTCACTGCTCTGGGTTCTGTGTAGTCTCCCTAACCCCAAGTGTAGGACTTGTGATGGAGATGAGGCATCTCCTGGTTTTCCCATGTGTTGCAGCTTAAGATGCTCCACCTGCAGCCTCCTGCTGCTGGTGACAGCGACAATCCTCCCTGTGTACCTGGATACTTATATGAGAAGTAAGCCTTACTAATAATTTCCTCATTTACAAGGAAAGGCAGACTTACGTCACCAGTAAAACAAGGCTTCCTTGCTGTAGTGCTTGTCCTGGAGATCAGCAATGCAGGTCTGCAAGTCATCAATGTGAAGGTAAATTAAGGAGCATGGTTCCTGCACTGCACTCCCCAGTGCCAAGCCTGGAGGAGCACTGGGCAGCCCAGCAAATCTTTGTCACTGAAGAACTTGCAAAGAGCAAGCAAGGGACTTAGCTGCTTTGCAAATCAAACCCTGTAATTTGGAACGAAGCAGGACACTGTGGCCAGCAGCAGTCGCAGAGCAGGGAACCAGGGAGCTGAAGAGCAGAGGTGGTTCTGCATGTCCAGTGTGGGCTGTGTAAGTGGTGGAGAGGGGAGAGCGTGACAGAAAAACTGAGGGGATCCAGGGGATATGAATCGGTGCAATAGGATGCTTCTTTAGGGAACAGAGCACAAAGGAAAAAATGCGTTTGATTTTGAGGATGAGGAAGACCTGTGTCAAAACAGGAGACACATGAAACTGCTTCTCAAAAGCCAGAGCTCCCTCTAAGCTCAGTGCATGCACTGAATAAAAATAGACACCAAGCTCCTCTGCTCAGGAGGTATCAGCAGGCTCACCGTGGCACTGCGGTTTTGCTGGTTGCATGCCCATTGCGGATGCTCAGGTTCACACCAGTGCTGTCACGGTGTTACAGACCTCTTGCTGGGCTGCAAGACAACTGGCAGAGCCAAACCCCAGTTGGTGTCCCTATTGCCCCTTTAAGTTTGGACTGCAGTGAATAAGAAAGAAGCTCAAGTGAAGGTTTATCTAGAAGCTCACACTGACGTTTTTATCCCATTACAGTCACATACACACTCAAACAGCACAAACACATCAGGCCAAGGGGCACCAAAAGAGTTCAGTTTCAGTCTCCTCTGCAGCTGCTCGGCCATGTTATATCTCAGTGCCTTCACAGAGTATGCTAGTCAAATTCAGACACAAAAGCTGTTTCTCCGCTCTCCTCCCTTGATTAAGATGCATGACCAGATTAAAATGTCGTAATTTCCGTGAGCGAATGTCAACAATTCCTGAAGAGCAGTGGGAAGCTGCTGGGATGTGCTTTCAGATGCCTACTTGCTGAGCTCTGAATTTACAGTATTGTTTATCAGATTTCTCAGTATTTACACTCACTTTCCATTCCAGTAAACAGATGACATATTATATGATACTACTGTTCAAAAACCCCAAGGAAATGAAAACCAGAAACTCTCTGCAGCAGAAACCCGCAGACACAAAAGATGCTGAGCTTAGGTTCCTTCCAATGTCTTTTTACTCTGTCCATTATTTATAGGCAACACAGTTCATTTGTATTTAAAGTAGCTACAAACACTGCTGGTAGACAGGCATTGCTCAGTAGGGTCAGACTCTCAGTATTTTTAACTCAGAACCTGTCTTCTACAGTGACAATTTCCAGATGCTTTAGAAGAAATATTTCTGTAACGGATGATAATAGGAAAGCCAGCCCCCAAATCAAATTCTTCTTTACTGAAGGAACTCAGCTTGTGACAAGGAGCCTGAGGAATACACTCTGTGTTTTGAAACGCAGTTGACTGGAGAAAGAGAGCATGTCCCTGTTTGTACACCCGTGCCTGGCTCTGACTGAATCCTGTGTGACTCTGGCACTCACTGGCATCCTGGAGCAGGTTGCCCAGGTGAGTGCCTTTCAGTGAACGAACTTGAGATCATTTACTGGAGTACAGTACCAGCAGTGCCCTTCATCTACTTCATATCATTTTTGCAATCTTCTTTACCTATGTTGACAGGCAAACCTACAGTGCTTGGTGATGCCATTTCACACACACTGGCAGGTGGCTCACCTGCCCTCTGCACAGTAAAGCCCTTTGGCAGCAGCCCAAGACAAAAGCTCTTCCTTAGAGGGTATTTTGTCTGCACTTTAAAAGCAAGGAGGACAATCCATGAAATAAGGAGGTGTTTCCAAATCTGTGCTGCCTCAGGATGGAGAGGCTGGGGGTGCCTGAGGGGGGTCCACGAGCCACACAGGATAACTCTGGTGAAAGCAGCTTCAGAGGGGACAGTGACTGAGTTCCTTGCTAGGACAGGCCTATGGTATGTGGCTTTTACCCTAGAAAGGGAAAATCCCACTTGCTTAATTGCAGGAAAGCTGTTGTTACTTTTGTATTGCACTCTCCCGTCCTTAATTAAATGGAATAATTTTACTTAATGAATTGAGCAGTACACCTGCAGTATGCAATATAGATTGGAAAAAATGTTCATTTTAGTTACACTGAGTTTATTCAACTGTGTTAATGCCAATAACTCCATCTGGCTGGAGCAGCAATCACAGTTTGGCATTTATTTCAAGGTATTCTAAGCTTTAGTTTCTGCAAACTGAAAGGAGGTGAGCCATCAAAGGGAATTTGATTGCAATGTTTGATTTAGCAAATTAATCTTGAGCTTTGAGAGCATGACAATAGCAAATAAAGCTATATCATCTTCACCTGCATTACATTATATGGGGACATTTCCTTAAAATGGAACTGTTTTTGGCAATTGCTCTGATTCAGTAATTCATACATCAAAGAGTTAAACAAATGAGGGGATTTGAAGTATTAAATTTGATTGAATATTAATGTGATACTTTTCATAATACAGACTAGCTGCTAAAGAATTCTCTTTAAAGACCATCTTTGAGCTCAGCCATGGTGAAGTGCAGTGTGTGCCTTTTTGTAGTAGGGGATAACCTCTCCTAAGAGGCTGTATTCAGTGTTTGCAAACTTAATTTTAAAATATCTCTATGTAGAGTAATTTTAGTAGAGGATCTGCTCTGATACATGTTAGCAAGAGGGTGACACTCCTTGTACTTCCATGGTAAGCCAACCTAGACCTCTACAGCTGCTGTTATTCTTGTGTTTCCTGTTTTGTATGCATTTATTTTTTGTTAACAGCAGAAGTTTTCCTCTTTCCTAGAGCACAGAAGAAGACAAACCATCAAAGACAAGCACATTCACGGAGGTGACAAAGCCATCGGTATGAGCTCATTCATTCTGCATCTGGACTTGAAGCATCTGCACAGCGATGAGGGCCCTATCTGAAAGAGCTGTGCGTTACTTTTTAAGGGAATGAGCAAGTGTACAACCTCATTAACATGAGTTACTGTTATTAAATGGCCAGGAGATATGAAAAGAAGAAGCAGGTTGGCAAGCTCTTGTGGTTCATGTGCCAAATGAGTATGGAATTGAAGAGGTTGCCATGAAAAGGAAACTTCTTCCACTAGTGATTTATACTAGTGCAAGAAACACTAGTGATTTATAGTGTGAGCGCCTAAGCATAAACCAGAAATACTTTAGGGGTTAAGAAAGACTGAGATTTAATATGTATTTCTGTGATGGTAAAGTAAATTCTTCTTTTTTTAATAACATCATCTGTAAAGCTTCTTTTTAAAGAGGTCAGTCCACTAGATATACAGCAGATACGGGATATGGAAAGCTCAGCTTTCTAAAAGCCACTACAGATGTAGTCCCTAGCCCGGTATCTGTGGCTAATCTCACAACTATTCACATATACTCTGCCCAAGATACATGATTTACAATATAAACCATAACCCAAAACAACCTTTTTATCAACCATCTGCTGCAGTCTGAGGTTTACCCAAATAAGAATGGTTATGGTGCTTAGTGCTCAGCTGATTTTGTGGAAAGCAGAAAACACATCCATTCCTCATCTTAAGGTCCAGGATATTCCATGACAAAGCTCCCATCCCTTTGTTAGAGAGCCCCGGTCCATGGGAAGCAAGAACTGAATTGTCTAACATTTATGGGACATAGCTGCAAGACAAACAAATCCCCTCTGGCAACCAGGCCCTTCTGTGCGAGGTGATGTTCATACGTGCTCAGGACGGGACTGTTCTGTTCCAAGGACCTCAACAGACTTGGGAAATGAAAAATTATAGGTGACTGCTAAGAAATGGTAAGCAGAAGGATGTGTACATTGCATGGCCAGTGCTCAGCCAGGGCTCAGCTTCACTGCAAAACTACATCCCTAAAGGAGATAACACTATGGAGGGAAATGGTGGAAAAACAGTTAGTACTAATGGCAACTCAGTAAATTAAACTTGCAGACTCAATTACATGGCACTCCATCTTCGTGGGGCTGTGGTGATCCCCAGACTGGCAGATAAATGGGTCTGGAGCATCCATTCACCAGCTGATGTTTGAGTTGAAGAATGGAGACACAAGTCCCACCATCGTAGCAGATGTGTTCACAGTCCCAGGGCATCCTTTAGACATGTGTTTTGGATACTGGCTTGTAGGTCAGTGTGGTGGATTGGACCTGGCTGGCTGACAGATGCCCACCAAGCCACTCTATCACTCCCCTCCTCAACTGGACAGGGAAAAAAACATATAACAAAAGGCTGATGGGTCAAGATAAGGACAGGGAGAGATTGTTCACCAATTACTGTTACTGGCAAAACAGACTTGACCTGGGGAAAGACATCACTTTATTACCCCCCAAATCAGAGTGGGACAAATGAGAAATAAAGCCAAATCTTAAAAAAAAAAAAAACAAACCAAAACAAAAAAAACCACCTTCCCCCTACCCTTCCCTTCTTCCCTGGCTTAACATGGTCAGTTCATCACATGTTGTTTCTGCTGTTCCTTCCTCCTCAGGGGAGGACTCCTCGCACTCTTCCCCTGCTTCAGTGTGGGTCCCTTCCATGGGGTGCAGTCCTTCAGGAACAGATTGTTCCACTGTGCATCCCCTATGGGGTCACAAGTCCTGCAGCAAACTTGGTCCAGCACAGGCTCCTCTCTCCATGGGGTCACAGGTCCTGCCAGGAGCCTGCTCCAGCACGAGCTTCCCACAGGAACACAGCCTCCTTCAGGCATCCCCCTGCTCTGGTGTGGGGTCCTCCATAGGCTGCAGGTGGAGACCTGTGTTGGTGCCTGGAGCTCCTCCTCCACTCCTTCTGCATTGATCGGCGTCTGCAGGGCTGCCACTCTCACGTTCTCACTCCTCTCTCCAGCTACAATTGCTGTTGTGTTTCTCCCTCCCTTCCGCCCCCTTAAATATGTTATTCTAGAGGTGCTACCACCATTGCTGGTGTACCATCAGTGGGTCCATCTTGGAGCTGGCTGTTATTGTCTCTATCAGACATAAGGGAAGCTTCTAGCAGTTTCTCACAGAAGCCACCCCAGTAGGCTCCCATCTGCCAAAACCTTGTCACACAAACCCAGTACAGTCAGACCAGGGGGAGAATTTCTCACCACATGCTGCCTTTGAAGGAGCATGGAGGGATGGAGGATGCAGAGGTTGAGCTGCATCTCTGGATTGGGATTGGGATGCAGCGTCATAAGGGGCAGAGGGAGCAGGCTGCACACTGCTCTCTGTCCTTGAAGAAGGCAGACTCTGTCCATCTCCACTGCAGCATGAAACAAATGCTGGAAAAACCCTTGAGAGGAAAGCAGGGGTCTGGTTTGGATCATTGCTGTGTCAAAGCCTGCAGAATAGGGCCATCATTGTGCTGGAGGACAAAAACTGTTTGTCAGCCTCTGAAGAGCGCAGAGAGATGGTGGGAGCTGGGCTGCTGCCCAGGCTTAGCGTGCCCCTGCAGTGGCCTGCATTTAGTCCCAGATCATCCCAGAGAGGTTGAGCACTTTCCTGTCTGCTCATGGTGGTGACCATGCAACTCATCCCAAGGCACACAGCAGCCCTGACAGGGCAGGGGGAGCAAAGAAACACCCGGGGCAGAGAGCTTCCTTTTTTACTGACTGTCACAGGGGCGGTGATGGACTGTTTGAGCCTGCCCCACTTGACCCTTCCCTTGCAGGACCCCTGTTCCTCATTTCTCTCTGCGCCTGCTGCTGTCTGCTTGGTGCACCCCGGGTGCTGTGGCTCTGCTGGCGGCAGCCCTGGCCCCAGCAGAAGCTCTGCTCCCCAGCAAGCGGCCTCCTTGCAGGGTCGGTGCCCTCGCAGCCGCGCAGGGACATCAATCCCCTTCACTCAATGCGTGTTCTCCACAGCAGCTTTATTTACAGGAGAAGATGCAGGAAGAGGGAAGCTGAGCGGTTCTGGTGGACTCGGGCCAGTGGCTGGCTGCTGAGGCATTCCTCTATACCTTGGTGCTTATTTTTGTTTAATATCTTGCCCTTCTGTGTTTATTTTGCAGGTGTTTATTTTGGAAAGGGCTCTGTTTACATTTCTGTTTTTACGTGGAGCGCACATATGGTGATATTTGCTTTGCCGGGACTTAGCATTCCTCCTCCTCCCCTTCCATGCAGCCCTCACTCCAGCTTAGCTGCTGGTTACAGCCAGCAAGTGAAAGGCTCCTTTTGCTTTCAGCCTGTGCTCCCACACAGCAGCCCTCAGCCTTCTCACGCAGGCAGCTCAGACAAAGCACATTCGTGCTGGGAAGTCCTCTGAAGCATGGCTGATACCAGCACTCCCCACCCTCCCCACCTCCGGTACATCAGAGGAGGACAGATGTGATGTTCTTCACACATAAAGCATCTGAATTGCTTCACTGCAAAAGGCCTTTCTCCCTCCTCACCTGGGCTCAGCCTGGAGCCTCACATACACCCTGGGATGTGCTCGCACAAACCTGGCTGCAGTTTTAACCCTGGTTTGTGCTGAAGTGGTGAAAAAACAGATAAATCAGATCTTCCATGTCCAGCCTGAGAAGTTAGCCAGGTGGAGTTTAACTATCTCTTCAGCAGGAAGGAAGCCACTGAAGACCTTGTACATAAGGTTTGTCCCTCCATGCCAACTAAAAAAGCTCTGGGTTATATCATCTTTCTCACCAAACCCCACAGTTGAAGTTTCTAGGAAATGGGGAATAATACTCACCCAGCCTTCACTTCTGAAGGAGCTCACTTGTTTTCTCCAGTTTCTGTTTGCAGCAGGCTCCTGTCAGTGGTACCCTTTCACTGGCAGTTGCAGTGAATTTCTGTTGTTGGAATCTTTGGGTTCTCCACTTCTTGCCTGATGTGTGGGCTTTCCTCTGCAGGTCCTCTCTGACAGTAGGCCACCAACCCTTGCCCTTGTACAGCAGTTTCTGTTGGGTTCACCCAGAGCTCTAAGGATGGGAAATCCAGCTGGTCAGTTGAGGGCATTGCAGATCTCTTCAGAGCAAAACTTGGAGTGATGCTGAGGAAGGGCTTTGTGAAATTTGCAAGTTCCCTTCTGTCTGAGAGGACATAGGTGCTAAGACCTCTTGGCTCAGGGGATCTCCCACCATGTGAGGATACCTTCCCTTCTACCCTGGGCTTGCTACACTTTGCCTGTCTTTCCCACAGCTCTGCTGGTGCAGGAGCAGCTCAAGAGCTTGGAAAAACTGGTGCCTGGAAGTTTCACTTATGAACCCTCAGCACCAAGCTCAGGAATTGTAGAAAATATATATTAACTAAACATTATAGATGATTTCTGTATTTTATGTGCAGCTGATCTTTGAATACTCCTAGGTTGTGGACATCCCTAGAATTGGCTATTTGCAGAGATCTGTGATGAGCGCATTAATATTCTTTGTTTAATCTTGCCACTGAGCTCATGAAAAAAACAGGAGCAAATTTGCATTCATCTCCCTCCTGCCCTTGTCTGCTCAGAAGAATGAAGCACAGGGAAGCTACCATCTTGGAAATACAAGAGTAGCAAGATCAGGATTTGAAAACTCCATGGGAGTTCAGAAATGAGAGCTAGAGCTTTCATTCCTGATGTGCTCCCTTCATTCACACAGTGTTAGTTGTCTCAACAGTTTGTGAAGGGTTCATGTCTCCACTGCCCAGTGAAGATACTGCTTGTAGCCTGATGCTGCAGGAGTGTTCATGGTGTAAGTCAGGGTCCTAAAAATGGTCCGCAGCTGCTTTTCAGACTGTAGTGTCAGCGCAGAAGCAAAGCGGGGAGGGCTCTCAAGTACGAAAGACGTGGTGCCTGCTCAGCCATTAAGACCGGTGGAAATGCAGCCACAGTCTCTGATCTTTTATGAAAACACACTGATTAGAAATACAACTTCCATGAGAAGCATGAAGTCTAGTGCAAAGATAAGCTAATGTCTGGAAGCCTGTGACTCCTTCACTTAGTGCTGAGGCATCCTGCACCAGGGGGTATCCCTCTTCCAAGCCTGAAGCCTGGACCCCAGCAGCAGTCCCTGCTGTCCCAGCAAACCTCCTTGCAGCTCTGCACAAGTGCTGTTTGGGAGGACCCCTGTCCTCTGTCTCCTGGGAGACCCCAGGGTCTCAGGAATCCTGATGGGCCCCAGCAATTTAGTGATGACTCCTCCCTTGTCCAGCCCTCATCTCCCCCATGGCCATCAGACCCCTCAGTTTGCTCCTCAGCAGCAGACAGGCGGTCACACTCATTGCAAGGAGACAGGGAGTCACTCTGGAGAGCCTGGCGACCTCATACTGGTTTCTGTGGGTTTTGTGACATACATGGGACACAGATGTGGTCAAAATGCCTTTAAGTGCATGCACTAGGAAGAGATAAATTGCTCTCTGAAGGTGCCTGTCTCCCCTCTGTGACTGAAGCAGGGGATGATAGCATCATACCTAGCCTTTGGAGATGGGCATTAAGGGCAGTGATTAAGCATATCTTATATATAGTTATACACTCATGCAATTAAAACTCATTTCAGACCATTATTGGTGAGCTCTGACACTTGAAGAGCATGAAAATATCCCCCGATTTATCCTGGTTCCAGACTGAAGGGATGCCCAATTTAGGATTTTTAATAGAATTTCTCATTACGTGTTTGTGACTTCATACAACCTCTGCTATATTCACATCAATTGATATCTATTTATCTGAATTTATTTTCAGAAGCACTTGCTCCCCTTTCTCTGCATGCCCCACCTGTGTTCAGATCAGCTTTTTTGGCTCAGAAATGTACAGTTTGGGTTCTATGCTTTCAGACTCAGCATGTTTCAAAACACTTAGTGACAATAGGCATCTTTTAAAGTTAATTACTGAAGAGAAAGTGAATGGAGTTTTTTTCATATTCCTGCAAATATGCCCCACGCCTCTATTTCAAATATTGTACTTGTTAGTCACTCAGGCCCTTATCCAACAACTTTTAATGTCAGTGGAAAGGATGATGCTGGCTGCAGGGACTGTTGGATTAGGTTTTACAGTGCAATAGCACTGACACCTGCAAGATTTTTTAAACTGCTTTCATTACCCCAAGCTGTGGGGCTGGCTGTGTCCCTAGCTCCTTGTATAAGAGGACGAACAGCGTAGGGGGACCCTCTGGCACTACAGTCCTCATTGCTATCCAGTTTCTCAGCTTCTCACTTAACAATAATTGAGAGCTTTGGTCCTCATAGCTCCAGTGGGGGCTGTTCCCAACTAGCAAAACTATATTAAATAAGCAGGCATGAGGCTGGACAATCTTTCAGGGCAGCTGACAGTGACTGGAAAACCTTTGTAAAGGCTCCTGCCACTCACTTCCCAAACACTCCTGTAAGTCAGTGATTAAGTGCTCAGACAGCAGATTAGGGAGGCTGTTGGGGACAGTTCTCCCTAGCCACTGCTGGCAGCACAGGCAGAGGTGTAAACAGGCGTAGGCATCAGCATGTGTCTCCCAAAGGGCTGCAAATGTGTGAAACAAGGCTCTTAAATCATCGTGTCAGTGCCTGAACATGCCAGAGATGTGGTTTTGTTCCAACACAGTCTGGTGAACAGTAAAATTAAGCCAGGTCTTGAGGCAGCTTTTGGAAAACACCACAGCCAGGTGCTGCCTCTGATGCCACCATACCTGCTGGAGCGGGGCTCTCCTTAGCAAACACTTGTCATCCTCTTTCTTTTTTTTTTCCTCCTTTTCCTCCTCCTTCTTCTCCTCCTGGCTGCCCACCCAGGGCATCCAACCTCCCAGCGTTCAGCCACAGCCCAGTTGCACATTCCCATCCCCAGAGCCAGCTGATATTGGCAGTACATCCCTGCTCCTTCTTGTTATTAAGCTGCTACTAATATAGAAAACGTTCCTAGAATTTAGCTGAAATCTTAACATTCTGCATTTAAAGAGGACTCGCTGTTCCACAAAGCAGCTAAAAGGCTGTGCAGAAGCCCTTTTACAGAGAGGTTGGTCTGGGCTGTGGGACCTCCTTGTGTGCAGTAAGCCATTCTTTGTGTTTGGGTACTGGTGTCTGGCTGGAGGGACTGGCTGGTCAGAGACCTCAGCAGGGAAACCCGTGAGAGATCATTTCTCATCACTGAGCAGCCTACAAGTGTGCTGGACATTTCTCGTCCTTCCTGCCCTCCTGCTCCTATGACAGATGCTGACACCTTTTCCTCCTGAGGTGTACTGCTTGAATACATCTCAGGATGTATTCGAGCTTCATTCATTCATCTTCTCATCAAAAGGGGGACAGGTTCACTTCTAATTAACACTCAAAATAATTTGCAATGCTCTGTTCAGGCAGGGTTTTAAAAGGCATGGTGGGAGGATTAGAAACAGAAATATATGGACACCCATTGCTTTCCAGTGTAGGTAAACTTTCAGTAGGGGGTGAAGCTGCTGGGAGGGGGATGCCAAACCTGCCAGTCCTGGAGTGTCTGTGATGTCTGCAGTGCTAAGCACACAGATGCCGAAAACAAGCCCCAGTCTCCTGAACTGGTTAAATATGTCAGCACAGTGGAGCTGGGCTGAAACACCTTTAACAGGCTGATTCTGGATACATTTCCACCCTTCTTAGTCCAAAATCTGTCTTTAGCTATGGTGAGCTAAGTAGTATGTGTCTGAAAAAACAAATCGTTTCCAAATGTTTCAGGGTTGTTCATAAACACTGTCCATATAAAGAAGCCTCTCATAAATGTCACTGAGACTTTACTACTAACCTCTGATATAATTCATTTACTGAAATGAAGGTCTGACTTGCAGCTGTAACTCTGTACCCTGAGCCACTGAAGATGTAAACAGTATTTAGATGGAGCTACATCTTTCTTGCATTTCTTGAGGTGCTCTCGCAGGGTTGTTTTCAGCTTTGGGTACTGGCATGAATCCCTTCAGATACTCAGTGTGCCCACTGCAATGGCTGTGTTCCTGCAGTCTTTCATCCTGCTACTGATTACATCTGGACAAGTTCCACTGGGCAGGAGAGCCCAGTAAGAGAAGGAATTAACTCTGCATGTTGAAGGCTCTGGCAGAAGGAGCTGAATCCCACTTACGCTGCATTTCTGTAATGGGGTCTCTGGTGGTACCACTAATGAAAATAACCACCCTACTTAATGCTTCAGTACATTCTCCCCTTTTCCACAGTAAATATCATTTGTATCATGACAATGTGGAGGGACCAGAGACCTTCAGGCTGCCCAAACTCCACTGGTTTTAGTCCTGTTCAGCCCTGGCTCCATGTGATGCAACTTGAGCCCATCCTGGATCTGGCTGCTCTTTGGCACTCCAGGGAACCTCCAGTCATCTGGGCAGTTACTCCTTACTTACACCCACATAAGTAGAAATGGGAATGCAGAAGATATGTTTACTTTTTTTTTTTTTTTTTTTTAAGCTGAGTAGGTAACAAAGCCAGAAACAGAGACAGCTTTGGTTATAGTGAAACGCTAGATTTTTCCAGACTTCCGACGCAGTTTTATCCCACAAGCCCTAACTTCTGGATTGTCACTGGACTTCCTGCTCCTCCACAGTAAGAGGTAATCTCAGTACATGCATGACAGGCAGGAATTCCCTTCAACCCAGGGCTGTGTGCTGGTGTTGGTTTCCCTGGGCTCCTGTCTGGGAGCACGGGCTCAAAGTGCTGGGCTAGGAGATGAACAGAGAACAGAGAATGGTAAGGACCATTTCAGCAGGTTCAGCAGTTATCTGCGCTGTGGCCCAAGTATATTGGATTGTACATTATTTGGAGAAAGACTAGAAAAATCTGCTAAGCTTTAAGTTCAAGACTAAGAGAATGAACCAGCATCTGGCACCTCAGCGCAAGCTCTACTCACATCGCCCAGGAGACCTTTGCACAACAAACCGTCCTGACAAGAGAGACTTGAGCTGGAGTTGCAAGCAGCAACCAAACTGAGGAAGGTCATTTGCATGAAAAGCTTTAAAAATGACTGATAACCTTTCCATTTACGTTGTCTCTTGCCTCTTTTGGAGTAAAAAGTTGAACGACCAGCTTGTGCAAGATGACAAGGTGCTGTAGCTCTTCCTGATTGCAGCAAACCCACTTGAAAATTCAGAGCTTCACCTTGAAGAATGCTCCAGACAACACTGGAAATATTTCCCCATGCTTGATAGAGGTGTGAGGTACTTCCTGGAAGTATGGTTTGTGCCAGAGGACAGCGAAGGGATGTGTAGCAGGCTGTGAGCCCCAACGGGATCAGTCCTAGTTGCAGCATGGTTATACTGGGTCTGATCGGGATGGAGTTAACTTCCTTATGTCAATCTACCACAGCAGTTAGTAACAGGCTTTGGAGTTACTGTGCACAGGGAGCAAATTAGGCCAATATCTTTCCCAATATGCAAAATACTCTGGGATGTAGAGAGCTCTTCTGAAAGTCTCTGCTTTTGTTGTCTTATCCTGGTGTTAAAAAAGCTGTAGCTGGCTGAAAGATTCACTTCTTTTTCTTGCCAACTTGCCAATTTCAATAATTTTGACACCCTGTGGTTTGTTTCTCAGAACCTTCAGATTATGTGATCTCCAGCAGGCCTCCTAGCACGAGTAGGGCTGCAGGAGAGGAGTGTGGCTCACTCAGCATGGCTTCTGCAATGGCAGTATACCAGGCTGGGAAATGCATCCAGGATCTGCTGTATTGCATATTAGCAAGAATGGAGGAGTGCTCCTTTCGCCCTGATTGTCAATCAAAATGGGATTTCTTTGAGCATGCTGTCTCCCTGAGCATGTCTTCAACTTTTGTCTCGCTTTCCCCTCCATCCCCCAAAGAGCTTTTGAAACCGCTGCCTAGATCCGGGCTGGCAGACGGGTAGAAATTTCAAGGAGAACAGGTTCTTCTATATTTTGTGAAAACTGGTAGCTTTGTAAAAGAAACCAAAATGAACAATATCCCACCCAAGGAAGCACAGAGAGACTCCAGGTCTTCTTTATGCAGTTTAATCTGTTAAGACATACTGCTAAAGCAGTCCGGCAGAGGTCCACCATTGCTACCAGCATCATTTCTGGTTCAGCTAACATGTCCAAAACTGTTAACATGGAATAGCAGGGGGTCAAAGACAGAGCATGGCTGGCCTATGGACCCTTGGGATGAGCTGGGCACCCCATGGAAGCAGATTGGAAACAGCAGGGAAGAACTGGGAGGATTTTGGAGCTGTCTGCAGATGTGGGAGAGAATTGGGTGCCCTGTAATGAAGAGTCATATGGACATGGAGCATGTCTGGAGTCACAGCAGTGGGGAGTGTAGTGACCATATGATGTGACTCCAGAGGAATTTGAGTTTCACTCTTGATCCTTGGAGATAACACTTTTCCAATAATCAGATAATAGTGAGTTTGCTTCGGCACTATAAGGAGAAAATAAAAAAAAAAATAAATTTCTTTTTTTGTTTACTTTGCCCCCTTTCATAGTAAAATGGATTTATTCCAACCAGTAGTGGGAATCAGTTCTTACTCATCCTAGGGGCTTCCACTGTTCCCTCTACTAACAATATTTTCATTTTAAAGATGCATTTCTAATGGCTTATCTGCTTTGCTGGCTGTTTTAAAAATCAAAGGCAATGATCATGATAATGCGAGGCAATGGCTTTTTCCGTTTCATTTTGTCCTACCCCCTTCTTTGGATCAACTACATTGATCTAGTTCTTGCCTGTCAGTGTGAAGGTGGCACTGACTTCTCTGCTGTGTAGATGCCATTTACTATATACCCCCAGCTTAACTGCCTTATGCTCTCTGTGTTTATTGCTGCTAATCCACCAAAGACCTTAAAATCCAATCGAATTTGCCCCTTGGCAATGTGAAAATCTCCTTCATCCAATTCATTTTCCAACACAGAATTTCCAGGAGATAAATCCAGGCTTATTTTATATTGTTTTTGTTTTTGCACTGCCTAGTTATGAGATGTTGCATGACAACAGCTTAAAACAGTGAGTAATTACGAGCATAGTGGAACACGCTTCTTTTGCCTTTTAGGAATGATTTCTGCCTTTTTCCAGGACAGAAGTACCTTTCAGTAAAACAATTCAAAAGAGATAAATATGCAGACAGTTAACAGAAGTCAAATATTTGAACTGCTTTCCCCCTTCATTGTGGATTGTAGTTTCAAGGAACCCGCGCTCTTTGCCAGACACCTTGAAAAGGAAAGTTGCACGTCCAAGTCATAGAATCATAGAACCATAGAATGGTTTGGGTTGGAAAGGACCTTAAGATCATCTACTTCCAACTCCCCCGCCATGGGCAAGGACACCTCACACTGAACCATGTTGCCCATGGCTCTGTCCAGCTGCCAGAGATGGAGCATTCACCACTTCTTTAGGCAACCTGTTCCAGTGCCTCACCACCCTCACAGTAAAGAACTTCTTCCTTATATCTAATCGGGACTTCCCCTTCTTTAGTTTAAACCCATAACCTGCTGCCTTATTGCTACAGTCCCTGATGAAGAGTCCCTCTCTGCCATCCAACCTAGCAGTAGAGTGAATGGGAAGATGTGTCATTGCCTGCCTTGTGTCCTCAGGGCAATGCCTGTAGGAAAAGCTGGATGTATTTCGAATCAGTGATGGTACTGCTCCATACCCTCATGCCTTCTTGGAAAATGCATTTTAGCCCCACCAGTCTGACTGGAACTGAAGGGAATAGTATCAAGAACTGCCTTTGTTTCCTCCAGCCAGGTAGGCTTCCCATCCCAGGCATCTCCATCCCTTCCTAGTTTGAGTTTCTCCATCCAGCTCTTCCTCTTTGACACTGTGTCCATCTTCCATGTTGGCATCACATTCCACCAGCAAAATACTGGGGTTTGTGCCACATTAAATCAGAGCACTCCTAAGCCTAAGTCTCTGAGGAGCTCTGCAGTGTACACTTGCCAGCCCCCTCCAGGCTCAGCAAGGTGTTGCCTGCTGTCCAGTTCCTTCTCACCTCATGATTCTTGTATTAGTTTGCATCATCTCCATTTTCAGTAATAATTTCTTTTTGGTGTCCCTGCCCATGGTGGGGGGGTTGGGACTAGATGATCTTAAGGTCTTTTCCAACCCTAACTATGCTATGATTCCATATTGTGCCATGTTGGATGGTTTAGCAGAGTCTAGGTAAATCTCATTTTTTTTGACCAGTGAAATCCTTTTCTCAAAAATAGATATTGGCTAAACTGGACACATCTGTTTAAGAAAGGTATGGACTTGTATTCTCTTTCTCTGTGTTTGTTCTCCCCTTAAAGTTTTGCCTTATGCTTTACATGCTACATAGCCCAGATAAAGGGGCCCACATTTGTGCATATTACTTACAGTTCTTTTATTAGAGACAGCCTGAGAAGTAGAACTATTTGTTAGAAATACTTGCTGCCAGATTTACCATTTCATTTGCCAACTCTTTCATTATTCTGTGATTCTTAAATATAGATCATCTGGTCTTTCGATTCAGGCACATTAAAACTCTTCAAATTTTATTCCATTTCAGGTCAGTGATTTTCATCCCCATATTCTTAGTCTAATTAGCAACCCTGTCTTTGCCCCTGTGCTCACTGCCCTTTCTTAATGCAAACTGAGATGAAGGATTAAGTTTGTTTGGGACTATACCTAGATCACCTTCAATTTGGATTTTTTTCTGTCTGCATAACTTCTCTCTCTCCTTCTTCTTGTCTTTCAGGGCACTCTCACAGCATTATACTACTTGGGTGAGTTTCATTTGCAAAGTTAACACTGTTCTGGGGCAGCTTTTTCTTGACCCATTGCAAAATTTTCAATTTCTTGTTCATCAGTTTTGGGTAACAGTTCATTAAATTCAGTATTAATAAAATATTACTCTCTTACCTGAATCTTCCTGAAGGAGATAAAATACGCCTTGCACCTAATCACCTTCTGGAGAGGAGATTGCAGGGCTTTGCTCTCTGGCCATGGGATAAGACTCCAGGGAGAAGGGCAGAGAAGGAGCAGGCTGCAGCAAGAGGTGCCCCTCAATCCTTGTAGGGTCTGTGATCCCCTTGTGAGTGGGTGGCTGAGCAGGACTGGGTGGCAGCAGTGCTCAGGCTCCATGGGTCAGGAGCACAGGTTCTTGCATCTGTCCATATTTGTCTTCTCTTTGCCTCTTCTTAAAAAGTTAATTCATTCATAACCTAGAAGCCATCCTCAAACAGCTGGGTGGCGTTCACCCCCTGACGTTAAAAACAGGGTATGCCAGCTGGAAAATAATGCTCTTGCCCGCAGTGCAAAGGCAGTGCAGGTAAGGGCTTGATGCACAGCATCCAGCCATGGCTGGCCATCTGTCTCACTGAAGCCATGTCCCTCTTGTTATGTTGACAGCTTCATGTTTGCTCTGGTTCGTTTTGTTTTGCCGAGTTAGGTTGCTGGGATTTAGCACAGCTGGGAGACTTGCATTATCCCACTCAGGGATAAGATGGGAAAACAGCCTTAGCTTTCACTTGCTCCAAGGAGGCTGGGGACATCTGTTGTGGCTGGATAGGGTCATCTCAGCAAAGGACTGAAAGGTACTTCATGCAGTGAGGCCTCTCACTCGAAGGATGACACAGTTCTTGGTTCCTGTTAAAGACAAACTAGAGCATTAAATACAGCAAGTATTGGTAACTGGATCTTACAGCATTTGGTTGCTCCTGTCTTACATTCATTTATTTTTGGGGTATTTCTGCATGGTTTTGGCAGGCAGTTGTTGGCTTGATCTTGCATGTGCTCTACAGCAACTAAACACTGAGTGTGGTTACGCTCTTCACTTGCTTTTAGTAGCTTTTTTTTTCCATGCAAACCATACTCATGAAGCTTCCAGTCAATTCAAACCAGGGACAGAGTGAGCTCAGACCTGCCTGCAAAACACTGCAAACCCATGGAGACTGCTAGGTCAGCTAGGTCAACAGAAAGACTGACAGATTGGGTGGATTTGTGGGAGTCTTGACTATATGTTCAGATTCACATAAACCACTGCTGGGCTCAGAGCACAGCCACCATATGCTTGTTTGTTTACCTGGTGGAAGCCAGCCATGAAGTTGCCTCATGTGCAGCGTTGCTTTTATAAATGGGCATGCTAGGAGAGCAAGCTGTGGTGCCAGGTCTGGTTTCAGGGAAGAGCACTCAAGAGAGACACAGAGCACCAGCCGGTGCCTGAAAAAATCTAAAACATGGAACAGATTCCATGTTTGTCATCACCTGTGGGGAAGGGGTGGGAGATGATTAGGGATGGGCTGTTTTGCTCTTCTCTCCCCAGAGATCAGCACCTTTGGGTTTTGCTGCTGCCACAGATGCCCGATTGCTTCTGCTGCTTCATGCCCACTTCCTGTTGCAGTGCCAGGCTGTGCCGGGGATGCAGAGCCTGTGGTATGCAAACAGCTCATGCGCTTGCCTTTGTGCAAGTGCTGTGAGCTTGCATCACAGGTATGTAACTAACTGGTGTCCTTCTCAAACCAAGGTCAGGGACACAGGCAGGCACCAGCAGTGCAGCCTCTGGGGCTGGAGAGATGGAAGCATTGGGTGCTAGAAAAGGTGAAAGGGAGAAGTGGGATGTGAAGGGATGCAGTTGGCTGGGCTGCTGCCAGAGTCAATCCTCCTGATTAGCTTGAGAAGAGCTGCTGCTGAAGTAGCAAGGATCCTCCACGTCCCAACACGATACCCCCTCCAGCTCCTACTCCTGTGTTTAGGAAATTTATGACAAATTTATCACCATTTACCTCTTGGGTATCAAAGGGAGAAAGGGGAAAATTACTTGTTATCAAGGAAAGGGTAAAGATGCCTGGTGTAAGCCAGAAAACTGATGCCAAAAATGCTTTCATTCCTATCTATCTCCTCAGCAGCTACTGACAGTAGGAAACCTTTCTCTATTATCTGTGGAGGAAAAAGTTAAGGAAGCTCCAGACAGGAACACTGTATAATGATGCATGCAAGGACAGTGAGTTCCACTCCCAAGAGCAAAAGTCCAGGGCTTTCTTCTAAACTGACCTTTTTGTTTTGCTCCAGACGCTGCCTGACCACTGATAAAAAGCTGGGCAAGGCTTTACCCATCTAGCGTTGAGGAGCAGAGATTGGCTGCTGGGATGCGCTGGGTGACTGGGAAGGACATGGACATGTCCTGGTCAGGACTGGCAAGGAACTGGAGCAGACTCAGATTTTAAATTTTTAAATTCTAAAATTTTATTTTTTTTTTTAATTCAACCCAATATGATTTTCCCTATGGGCAGGTAACAGCTGGGTGTCAAGCTGGGGCTGGGCGAGGGTGGGGCAGTGTTGAGCACAGGCTGAAGACCCACCGCTGGGGGGTTCCTTTAGGGACAGGGTGCAGGAATCTGCCTGCTTTGCAGGGATGTGCACACAGGCACCAGCTGGGCTCCCCAGAGTGGGCCGCAAAACACCACTGCAGAGGAAAACAGGTCTCCAGTGCCAAGAGCTGACCTGCCTCCAAGCTCCTTGGAGCCATGGGAAGTGCTGGGATGGTGATGTGTCCATGAAGGAAGGATAACGTCACGCTCTTGTTCCTGAGCGTGGGCACTGAAACACCATGTTAAAGGTTCATTTTTTTAATAAATGGGGCTATTCACACGCTGGTGTATTTTGCAGGAGTGTGATACAGTATTTCGGTTGAGTGTGCAGGCTGCTGATTTGTTACTACAAATTAAATACTAGCAGCTACTTGGATAAGATAAGCTACACAGAAGTGGATAGCAGCAACTCCAGGAAGGGAGAAGAAAAATAGGGAGTGGAAGCGCAGGAAAAGAAAGAAGAAAACAGCAAAAACATTTGAAATTTGCCAAGTGTGATAAACACTGCAAACACTTTTTGAAAAACTGGAAATGTTCTTTTTTCATATAGGTGGGACTAAAATACAGATGACAGAATTCCTGTCACTGATTCCTGTTCCTTTCTCCTTAGTGGAGAAAGATTTATTTGGGAGCAAAAGGGTATTTCTATCTTGTTTCTTTGTTTTTCTTCACTCACTATCGCTGCGTGCATGGTTGGTTTCCATGATGGTGTCAGGCACTTGGGCTCTGATCCAGCAAATACTTAAGCACACGTGTAACATCCCAGCCAAGGTTATCCATGTGCTTAGATGATTTTGGGTCAGGATCTTAATATGTCTGAGGCTCAGATGTGACTTCCACACAGCAAGGAGGAGATGCAGAAGAGCCAGACAATTAGAAAATGTTACTGTGAGACCACAGAGATCTTCACAAGGGGCTAAGGGGTAAATTGCTACCTGAAGTATTATTTTGGGCTGGGGGGGGGGGGGTGAATTGGTAAATCAATCATTCTCCAGAAAGTGCTGCTTTTGGAAGCAATCAGCAAATTCAGTCCAAATGAGACAGCTTAGGTTAAACTGTGCAGAGTTTGGGAGGAGAGGGTGGGCAGAGCTTCCTGGCCAGGCAGTCACCAAGGACAAGGGAGGATGACTGCCTGTGGGGCAAGCAACCGTGACCCTTCCTGCCCACACAGGTCTTTGCTGAAGCCCTACTGCAGATGAAGACCTTTGTTTCCAAATAACCTTGGCTTGTTTTAAAAGTGCCCCAAACGTTTTCTTTGATCCAAAGTGCATTTGTTTCTCCCTGCATGCTGCCAAGAAATCAATTTTTGTTTGATCCAAATGACTTTCCCCTGTTTTCTTTCAGTTTGGCCCCCAGATAAGTGCACACAACTCAAGTGCATCCATTAACAGGAAGCATTCACATTCAGCAGCAGAGCCTTCTGGCTGGGCCCTTAGGAGGTACTGATCATGATTGCTAGATGATGGGAATTTTTTCCAGCTAAGAGTATTTCTGTTTCCATCTGCTCTCTTAAGTTTCTGAGCTGCCCTCCTGGTGCCTCAGTGCCACTGAGGTGGGATCCCTGCAAGGGTGATTCGCATCCAGCACACTTGCTACTCCCTGGAGGTGTAAATGATGTGGCAGCCAACCTCAACTCCTCTTGCTTTCCCAGCTGTGGTTTGGGGGACAGCACAGGCCTTAGGTCCTTCCTAACAGGCATGAAGGGATGAGGCCACCCTGTGGGGGGAGAGACTTAGCACTGCAGGCTCCAGCGGCATTCTGACAGCAAGTCTCCAGGCCAGGGAATGGGCCCTGGCTCCTTTTAGCTGCCAGAGTAGATGTACCCCTGGAAATGTACAAAATGGCAGAAAGTGTATTGCATCTTGCTCGTGGCTCAAAATGCTTTCCCATCTAACCACCAAGCAGTGCAGGGTGAGGCTGAATTAAAGGCATTGCAGGGAAAATCCAGGAGAATGAGCAGAAAGAGGAGATGATGTAGGGACATTGGCATATGGGAGGAGATGCGGAAGAGATGCACCAGCCCCAAAAGTGATTAGCTTCTGTGAGGAGGCAGGTGCAAGCAAAAGTTTTATAAGGCCATGTGAGAAGCTATTGCATATCCCAACACAATACTGCCTAAGGGTAGATGATGGCATTATTTAGGCTCAAATGCCAGGAAAGGTGTTGCAGACCAAGTGATCCTTTCTACAGAATATATCACAAAAATCTGACTCATGGTGCAAGAGCTTCCACCACCCCTCAGCAGCACCTATCAGATGTCTTTGCTTGGGAACAGGTCCTCACTGCTGATGCTCACACCCTCTCATCACTCCAGTCCAGTGGCTAAAATGGGTGCTGTGTGAATCTACAAAGCTGCTGGTGCTGTACAGGAACCCAAAGGTATTGCTTCTGAAAAGGAGCTTCCTTCATTCACGCTTCCTGGGAACAGGAATTAGTGGCACTAAAGAGCCGTGACAGACACATGTGGAGGTTAGGATTTTCTTACACTGCTGCATTCCTGGGAAACCATCTTCCACCTGATTTGACTGTAACAATAATTCTTTCACTGAGCCACTGTCAGTGAACAGGGTGGGCTGAACCACTTTCCCTTCTTGTTTTTGTTTCAACCCCCCTGTGCTGGTAGTGCCATGTTAGTTGTATCAAAACTAAAATGTCTTTTCCTGTGGGGTTTTTTCCACCCTGTTTTTCTACAAGAGAAAAAGTCAACGTAACAGCATTTTGCTGAGCCCTGTTTCTGTCTCTTTTTTATCTGTGTAACCGATGCCAATGGAAACATTAGCTACTCTTTCAAACAGCAAGCTGCAGAGGCCAGCAGAATACATGTGGGTTTGTATATATATATATATATATGTATATAAAACATTAAAATAATGCCTACTTGCTTTTTTTCTTCATTTTATTTTTTAAAACAGAAAAAAAAGCCATAGATGTTTGAGGGAAGATTTCAAGACGAAGCACTTTTCTGAGTGTTGTTTTGGTCAGAGGGAAGCCAAGAGTAGATTCTCAGCTGCTTACATGGATGTGGCTCCTTTCTGAGAGCAAGGACTGATACCAGGGAAGTTCTAGTCTTTTGTGGGTTCAAAGATCAACCCATATAGAGTTTCTGCTCCCTGCATGACTTCCATTTTATGGGCACACAAATGTTATCTATTGTTAGCTCTGCAGAGCCAAAAGAAGTTGGGGAGGAAATGCTGGATTGTGTCCCACCTTGTAACACCATATTTGTCTGTAATTTATTACAGAGGTCCTGATACATGTATTTTATAAGCAGGTTTAGGTATTACATATATCTATGTATATATTATGAGATATATGTAATACACATTACTGCAGTCAGTGAAGCTCTAGCAGAGTGTCCATCACATTAGGGGTGAGGCAACCAACTCATGTCCCCTGGTAGTGCTCCCCACAGGCTCCAGACGTGGAGGGGTTGAAGAGAGGAGAACAGAGACCTCTCCTCTGTCCCCAGTGCAGGACAGAGACCTTTCCCCATGATGCATCATGTCCCTGTAGCAGGAGGAGGAGTGTGAGTCTTTGTACGATGGTCCCAGGTGGATGCAAGGCATTTGTTCCTCAGTAGGCTTTAAACTTTAAATATCTTTTATGTATTTTTCCAGTCTGTGCCCATGTCTCATTGCTTTGCATTCACTTGGATGATTGACACTACAAAAGAGACTGCTTTGACACTGGGGGCTTTACTGTGGGAAAGTTAATCTTATTCAGGGAATATAGGCTTTTGTGCCACTTTTAGGAGGATTCGGATCTCCAAGTGATGGATGCCATTGCTTTTGTTTCTGTGTCCATCTATGTGGTTTAAGGTCTCCCTTGTTCCTTGTCCCAGGAAGCTTGGTGGGTTACAGCAAGTGCTGGGGAGAAGCAGAAATTTCAGGTGCAAATTCAGAAAATCTCCCTGTTGTGGAGACATCCCCAGCCACCATCTATGGGGGGGCACAGCAGGACCTCTGACCAGCCCTGGGAACTGGAAGCAGCACACTTCAGACTGCAGTTATCATATGTTTTTCAGAGCCTTGGTCTTTTCTTTTTTCACTTAGCATCTTTCAACCAGCTGAAAATTACAACCTTCCAAACACATAATGAGTGCGTCCTTACAAACACCATGAATGATTTAAAAACCTCTCTGGGCTCTTGTCCTGCAGCAGAAATACCCCATGAAAGAGAGTGGAAGGGTTATTTTTATGCTGGAAGACAGAGGTGCTTTGCACAACCATGTGTTTGTAGGTGTGGGGACCAGACTTGGGGAACAGAGCAGGCACGGGTCCCTAGGTGGTTTATGTGGGGAGCTCCCAGGAACCCTGCCTAGACACCTCCACCAGTCCTTTAGGGCATCAGCAAAATGGCTATTGAAAAGTTTTGTGACCATTAAAATGCATGTCTTGTGTAGTCCACTTTTGTGGTAGGGACTTTAGAAGAATAAAACCCATTAAAATCTCCCCCAGGTGCACACTTTTGACAGACTAATAGGAAGTGGTGCACTAGGCAGTGTTGAGGGGTATCTTTTTTAATGGCAATCCCCAGCTTTCTGTTGTATTGTACAAACCTTGCCATTAAATGAAAAAAATAACCCATCTGTATGTTATGGTACAATTTTATCAGTAGGTATTGACATGAAGTTTCACCTTCTATAGTGGATTAATATGTGTGATTATATGTAACTTGTAGTAATCAGTGGGGGTTTTAAAATTCATTGCATTATTCTTGTTCTGTTAAAGAGTCACGGGTCTCCCAGCAAATTATGAATACTTTTAAGGCATGGATTTTAGGCACTGAGGCTGCCTTATTTTGTTGTAAAACTCTTTGAGCCCTCTTTACTGCTTTGCACTGAGGCCTGGGGTGCAGCTCCTGATCCCAGAGGCCTTTGCCCCTTAATATGAATGGCCTCAGGAAGCCCCAGCATGGTGATGGTGATGGGAAGGTGGTCTGTAAGCTGTGCTGGAGGGAGAGATGCACATCTCACTAAATGCTACATAAACCAGCTCTGGCTGTTAGTGTTGAGCTAAATGTCCCAGGTGCCTGCTGCTCTCACACTAGAGAGGGATGCAGAGGAGGGCAATGGGGCTCTGTAGTCCCTGCACTGCCCACCAGTCAGTGTTCCCATCATCCTCCCTCTGCCTCGGATGGGGGAAGCCATTCCCAGCACCCCGTCACCATCCCAGGTTGTCTTTTCCTTTTTAATACTTTCTCTTTTGCCTGTTGCAGAAGGGCCAAAGTCAACTTCAGCTGCGGATGCCCCAGTGTTTGCATTTGCAGACCCCATGTGGCTTTACATCTGCTTCTACTTTCACCAGAGCTGTCTACTGCAGTTTGTTCCTGGTATTTCATATCCGGGCACTGGTCAGTAACTATCACCAACTCAGTTAAGTACAGGAGTATTTTCTTGTTGCTGACACTTTGTCTTTCCTCCCTGCTTCTTGCAGGTGAATGTGTTTCCCTCCTCCTGGCATCTCCCGCGTTCTGCCCCTGGTGTGTGCATGTGCTGCGGGGCTCTGGTAAGGCAATGTGCAGAGAGGGAAAAAGGAAATTTGGGGGAAGAAGTGGATTTCAGCTAGAGTTACAAAGAAATCTGAGACACTGGTGTCATGTCTTTGCCTGCAGGATAAGGCTGCAGAGGTGCGTCGGAGCCAGGTCTAGGCAGGCACTGCTTTGTCCTCTTCCTGGGACGTTTTGCCAGGAGCAGCAGGAGAAGCATCACAGGCAGGTGAGCAGGAGGGACTGGTGGCCGAGGCTCAGGGACTTGAGGCCACGCTGGCCAGGAAGCTTAGAGGTTTGGCCAGCAGCCCCACACGGCTGCTGCCCCACATCACTTCAGTAAGGACCGCTGCTGCCTCACCCCAAACCCGCGCAGAGATGCTGGTGACCAAATGTGCATCTCTGTGACTATGAATAAAGCCCCAGCTGCGTGTCATTTTGAAAGACCCTAATTTTAGCTAGCCAGTGCAGCGCCCGGCTGCGCATCACTGAGGTGCCGTGGCACACGCGGAGGGCAGAGCTTTCACCCTTCCTCTTGGGTGAAGGGGTTCTTTCTGTCAGAGGCTGGGGACGCAGGAGGACGGGGAAGAGGGAGGTGCATTTTCTCATGGGGACAGGGTAAGGAGAGTGCCGGGCATGGGGCCGTGCCCCGGCGCAGCCCGCTCCAGCGAGCGCTGCGTGCCTGTGTTCAGCGTGCGCGCAGTGTGACAGATGACCTATGGAAACCGTTTCGGAGCACTGCTGGGGTTGCCAGGACAACCCGTGCTCCCTGGGCCTGCGCCTGGCCATGTGACAGCCGCCTTGACGTCAGCTGGAGGCAGAGCCTGCGGTTTCGGCCGCGCAGTCAAAGCCGTGTGAGCCCGGTGGATGCAGGAGTTATCTCCGCCGCCGCTGCCGCCGCTTCTCGGGCTGCCGGAGCATGGACTATTAACAACTTGCATTTCTGCAGTGTGAGGTAACCGTTTGCTTTACGTTCTCATCAGGTATTTCTTGTTCTTTCCTAAAAAAAAAAAGAAAAAAAAAAAAGAATAGAAAGCAGCTTATCGGGACTGGTATTTTTTTCACTTGTTTGTTTTGGCTGGAAGTTTGCCTTGATGAACAAGCCCGGCACCATCAGATAAATGCAGAGCGGCTTCCAGTTACTAATTCTGTGTGCAGACTGCAAAGTGGACTTAAATTTAGATTAATGATCCATGAAAGGGGAAGAAAATGATATTGTTCTCATTTGACACTTTAGGAATACAAATGAACACGAGTAATCCTAGGCTAATGCGTTCAGGAGTTGTAAGAAATTCTGTTTAGGTTTTCTGTTGATTGGGGCATCTCTACAGCTTTATAACTCCGTTGGAGCTTAGATAATTAGGTTTTTAAAGCTGCCCAATTCAGGCGGGTTTGTACCTAACGTGTTCGCTGATGGGGAAGCCCACAGCCGATGCCGTTAGTTACAGCTTGAAATCCAACTCCCAAAGTTCGAGTCTTTAAACCATCTTTGTTCACACAGAGTCCCTGCATGCTCCCCGGGTTTTCTGTCCCTCTCCTGGGGCACGCGGCACTCTTGACCGTATAGCGTTTACAAAGGGAAGGATCAAGAGCTTCCTGAAAAATTGTCTGAAACATGCCCAGAGAGCAGCGCTGCTGAACATGGGCTTTTACCCTTTCCCTCGCATGCACACACACGGCTTGGGTTTTGCCTTTTTTTTCTGTTGTGGGTTGAGAGCGTTTAGAATAGCCAAAAAAAGAACTGCAGCATGAACTGCATCACAGTCATTGAAAAATGAAACGCTATTTGGGTCCTTTCGTCAAAAGAAGAGCTGGTTTGGGTCTGTTTCTGTATTACATGTACTCCGAGGGGGCTGTTGCGGGGAAAGAAATCACAGGGCTCCTGAAGTTTAGTGCCACAGCCTGAGTTTGTTTGTGTGGGAACATATAGATTCATTTTAAGAACAGATTACAGCTGAAGCATCGTGTGCGTTGTTTCCTGGAAAAGTATGCTCAATCGGTTTTATCTTCTCTAATTATATGCTCCTGTTCCGTTCCTCCCAAAGTTCAAAGGGTTTATTGATAATGGTAATGATTTTCTAAAGCAGCTGCCACCCTGAAACAATCACAGAGCTACAAAACAATTTGAAACACAGAGCAATAAAAGATAAAAAATTCTATGAAAATTATTTGAATGTGACCAAATGCAGCAGAAGCAATTGTTTCAGAAAGGGAGGCAAGGCAGAGATTAAAACTGAAAACACTTCTGTAAGGAAAGTTATGGCTTAATGCTCTGGATTTCACTGCATTTCCTATTATTAACAGAGCAACAAGGATAAATGCATCTGAAACCTCTAAACCATTCCACTTGCTGTTATCTCATATGCTCTTTCCAATTTAACTCTTGTGCTTAGAATATCAATGTTAGGGAGGCTGGAATATTTTTAATTTCCTTTATTAAATTCTTTACCTGATGCCAATGCATCAGTGCATGAGGAATCTTGACTGGCTCCTTGCAAGTGAGTTTAACCAAGGTTTACAGGAGTCTTGGAGCTTCCCTGTGGAGGTGCTAGCACCCCATGTGCAGCCTTCCTGTGGGGAGTGGGAGTCTCAGTGTTCTCATAGGGGTGCAAACCAGTGTGAAGAGCTGTGTTTTGGCTGATGGTGGTCCCTGCCCCTCACCTGCATGGGCGGGTCTCCTCAGAATCTGTGGAGTGGGGCAGGAGGGGAGGGCAAAAGGAGGCAGTTGATGTGACCCACCAGCCTGTTCACCAGCACACACCAGTGGGGTAAGTCCAGTGAGGGACTGAGGCATGGAGTCTGGGGATTGATTCCTGCTGAGCAGCACCTGCCATTCGAGAGAAGTCATTAATTTCCAGTCTGGAGAATTTGGCTTCATGTATAGCTGCAGTCTCCTGGTAGGTTTGACTTGAGTTGTCAGTGTGGCAGTGATGCTCACGAAGGGCTGGGGCTTCACCTCATTCATTTAGGCTTGCATACAGTGTCTTGTAGCTTTTGATGCCTTGAAAACACCTGCAAGGGCAAAAATAATTGATGCAACTTTTGCTGAAGAGCTGTTAATTAGAAATATTTATAAACAGCTGGAATGGACATATCTTGCATTAGTGGTAACTGAGCAAGTCTTCTAAAAGCTCTAGCTTGACCTGAGAGAGGAGGATGATTAATTCCTTCACATTTTACCAGGAGGGTCCCAGCCATGGTGTGGCAGGAGGCAGCTGGTGAGTGCTGCTGAGGTTTCACAGGGGTGTGTCCTGCTTGGCAGTGACCACCTCTGCCCCCTCTCTTTGAGCCTCTGGGGGCTTTGGGAATCCCATCAGCCCAGGCAGGCTTGTTTGAGCCCCAGAGGTGGGGATGGCTGAGATGTGGTCAAGCAGGCAGCTTCAGGCAGTGCCAGAGTGTGCAGCTGGAGGAAAAGGCAGAGGGGAATAGCAGGGGACAGTGTCTGAGCTGTCCCACGGCTGCATGCCTCTGCTCAGTGGTTTCATGCTCTCGTTTTCGCTGGTCAGCTGTGTACCAAATCCTTTTGACAGACACCTGGATTTTACCCTGTATGTGTGTGAAGTTGCCAGGCAATGTAATGCTAAGCATCCCAAAATCTCCGCCCTGCCCTGATTTGACCCACCATTAGAAAAGAGCAAACAGCCTGTAGGTTCCTTCCTACCGCTGAGAGAGGGGAAAGGTGGCTGCCCCCCATCCCTCATCCTCTGCCCAGCGCCGCAACCGTGACACTGCCAGCTTAGCTGGACTTGAAATCCTCTGACGTAAAGAGAAAAACGTAAGACTACACATGGGCTCGGTGAGAAACCACCTTCTTCTGGGGTGGTCAGATTGACCCTCATACCTCCCATCAGCCTTCATATCATTTACAAATGTCACCCCTTTGCACACACACAAGGAGGAGACGGTTTCTATTGACAGCCTCCTTGTCCATGGAGAAGGGTGAGGAAACTGAGAATTCCTAAAGAATTCAAGCATTTCACCTTAGGAAATATCTTGGCTAAAACCAGGACTGAGATTTCCTTAAGTCACTTCTCACACAACTGGATACATACAGGGAAATTAAAAAAAGACATGATCTGTTGATGCCTCTAGCCTAGTAATAATAACACACTCAAACCTTTTGTGTGCTCTGCCTTGTTCTGGTTGAGTTGATGGGCAATGACAATCTAAATTTAGGTTAGAAGCATAATAAAACCTAAAAACAACTTGCAAAGCAGAATGCTGAGTCCTTGCATTTTTCAAACAGAATGAGATTTCTGTCTTTTTAAAGGTCCTAGTTGTTACTCAAGGCAATAATTCAAGGGGAATAAAATCCCCTGTATAAGGGGGAAGAATTGTCAGACTAGGAACTGATGTAGGATTATGGAATTTCAGGCTCTTAAATTACATATTGCTGAAGTTGGTTTCCACCCTGCTAAAAATCGTTACATTGTGCTAATTTAATGTCCTGCATCAACGTTAGCAACAACTGGTTTAAATGATAACTGAGCTGCAGTACAGATTTGGTATTTTAATCAACAGTTGCTTTTCCAATTAAAAGCAGATGCCATGGGTATGGTACTCTGAATGCAAAATAAAAGTTGAGCTGGTTGTCGGTTCCAAGTTAAAGCAACAAAAATCCTAACTCTGGAATGTTTTTGGTAGTCATATTTTAGAAGTAATCTTCCATGGTGAGCCAAAATCTGTGCAGACAGTTATAGTCAGATAACAGTTAAAAAAATAGACAATGTTTTGGCTGTACTTTCACTGCTGTTAAATTTATCTTCTTAAATAGCAGCTAGTATGAGTTGAGGTTTGAGAAACAGTAATTTTGTAATTATTTTACATGGATCGAATTATTCTGTCATCAAATTTGCATTTCAGACAGCATTACAGTATGAAAATATAATTAGAAACTGTACTTCAGGAATTGCTGAATGTGGTGTTTCCTAGGGGAGCACTGTGAAGAAGCTGCCCTCACTACAACTTTAGCAAATGTCAAAATCCTATAGGTGGAAAATGTAAAGGCTGAGTTGTAAAGTTCTTCTCCCTTCTGCAGTCTGCAGTCACTGTGAGCTTTCTGCCAAACTTCATTTTTCTGTAAGATTAATTTCCACAGAAACATCTGATCATTAAAAGCTGAAGTGCTCGGATCCTGCTCAGCTGAATTTCAGCCTGGCTGTGCTGAGAGCTGCTGAATTGCTTTCAGCCACAAAATGACACTGTGATAATGTAAGGATCTGATTAACACACAGGAAAGCCAAGAAGCTTGTACTTCAGGCTGAAATGCTGGTTTTAATCTGCCCAGAGCGTGGAATTCCCAGCAATGCCTCCTATCACAGGACAGAGCAGAGGCTGGGTCTCAGTTTACATCTATTTCTCTTCTTTTGTAATTCAAGACTTTTTGCTGTGCATGTTCACAATGTTATGCAAGCTTTTAGCTGTGTAAATCTCATTGATGTCAATCCTTACCTTTTTTTTTCTATCCTTGTTATGATCTTTGGCTTATCATAAACAAATTAGCTGTAAATGAGCATATCTTTTCTTTTTAGTTGTGTTGATAAATCCTGTCCAACTTTGTCAGAGACACACACTTCGGGGAGCATCATGGCCAGTTTTTCTGACCACCTTGTTGGGATGTTGGACAGGACCATATGTGGAGCAAAGCCTGTGATGCGTGGAGCGAAGCCTGTGATGCACAAAGCAAAGCTGGAATTGGGAGGAGGTAGAAGCTGACTGTGGGGCATGTTTGATGCTTCAATGTCCCTATAGGTCTCTCGCAGTCCTGCTGAGAGACAACCCCAGTGCTCTTCCAGAGGAAATGTCAGGGCCAGGCAGGAAAAGGAGCAGTGTGGACCTGTGAACTCAGGACCGCATGGATGATTGGGCGGGCTGGTTCCCAGTGACTCAGGGATACAGGTGCTCCCAAAATACTCTGTGGAACAAGACCACGTGCCTCCCAAAGCCACCTTCCTGCACTTACCTACAGCCAGCCCTGGTGCTTTGCATGGGCACAGGGGGGACACCTGCCCCATTGGTCACATTTTGTGTGATACGTGTCTTGCAGTCTGGATCAGGTATTTGCAATGTGAGCAAAGGGCAGGATTTGCAGCGTGTCACTGACAATGACCTGAGAAGGCATTTTTGGGTGTAATAACACAGGTTGGCTCTTTATGGACAAATGGCCTTGCCTGGGGATCCGTGCGTGAGTCCTGTTTTGCAGGTGGGACATGAGCAGCTCCTGAGCATCACACCCATAGTTTTGCAAATTTCATAGAATCATGGAGTCATAGTCATAAAGGCATGGAATTATGGAATGGCTTGGGTTGGAAGGGACCTTACGTATCATCTAGTTCTAATCCCTCTGCCATGGACAGGGTCACCTTCCACTAGACCAGGCTGATCAAAGCCCCATCGAACCTGGCATTGAACACTGCCATCGATGGGGCAGCCACAGCTTCTCTGAGCAACCTGTGCCACTACCTCACTGCCCTCACAGTAAAGAACTTCTTCTTTATATCTAATCTAAATCTACTTAGAACTCCAGAGGGGTAGGAGACTTTCAGCCGGCTTTGTCTGTGCACAGAAGCAGGTGGACACTGGGGCTGAAAGCTTTGAGACAGGTTTATACCTGCCACATTTGTCACAAAGCCTCTTAGCAGTGTGCTGAATTTCACTGTCAAGAGAACAGGGCCCCAGGAGTGTGCCAGAGCCACGCTGACTCTGTTGGACCAGGTGGGACAGGGCAAGTGGGGGAAGGAGAGCCCTGGGCAGGACTAACTGACCAGATAGGAGAGCTGGGTTTGTCCAGCCTAAAGAGAAGAAGGCTTAGGGGAAGCTGTGTTCCAGTAGTTAAAGGGTGGCTACAAAGAAGATGGAGTCTCCCTTTCTACAAGGAGTCACATGGAAAAGACATGGGGTGATGGGCACAAGTTATGGCTGGGGAGATTCCAACTGGGCACAAGAGAAAAATAATTCACCATCATGACAGTCAGCCATTGGAATGATTTCCCCAGGGAAGTGGTGGACTACTGAACATCCCCACTGCTAAGATTCAGCCAGACAGGGCACTGGGACATCTAGTCTATGTCATGGTTTGCCTAGAAAAGTTGGACCAGATGATCCTTGAGGGCCCTTCCACCCTGGTATTCTATGATTCTATGGTCATTGAGCTGATAGTGGGATGAGGCCAGGGGCAGCCTTGCCACTTCTTGGTTGTTCTGCTGTCACTGTTCCTGCACTGCTGCATTTGCCCCAGCAGGGACCTCTAGTAAGGTTGCCCAGTGTCGCTGGGCATCTGCAGTACAGGCCAAGAGTTGTGTGAAACAGGACTGTCTGAGGGAGTTAGGAAAGCTAAATGCTTCCTCTTAATAGTGGTGCTCTGTCATTTTGATGCCATCTGATATGGCTAAACAGGCTGTGGTCTCTGCTCAGTACTGGGTACAAAACAGCACTGGAGAAACATGGCGTAGTCAACCCTCACACAGTAGGTGCTACTGGAGGACAAAGGTGTTTTATTCGATTAAAGAGCTTCATGCTTGTTCTCATGTTATAGACCAGATTTTGGAGATAGCCAAGACTACATGTACAGAGGTTTTATGAGACAAGCAGATCAGGTAGTTTATAGGGTTTCACTTCAGAGAAGACAAGTTAAAGGCAAAGAAGGTCAAGTTAGCGTCTTTCCTTGCTAAATTCCCTTGCTCCTAGAGCAGGTAGATTCCCTGATTATGCCTCACATAGCCTTTCTGCATCTCCTCCAGGACTGCAAAAACACAATGGATCCCGCTCATTTGAAGTATCTAACTTCAGCTGAATAATACTCAAAAAGACTTCAGCCATGAAGCAGTTCAGCCCTAGAACTTTTAACTCTAAAGAAAATATTCTGCTCGTGTTGTGTGCATGTTCCTAATGGCAAATCCAAGAGACCAAGGAAAAGCGAGCACAAAGCCGTTGATTATTTCCACAACTGCTATATGCTTCCTATCACAACACTATTCTTTTGTGCAGAATGGCAGCGTGATTGCACAGTCCTCTTTAACTTCACCATTTTAGCGAGCCCAGGTCCAATTAGAGCAATTATATCTCAGCAGAAACACTGTCTGTTGTTCTCTGGACTTGTCTGTCAAGCGTCCTATTCAGAGCTGTTTATCTTTTGTGAGGTTTTTCATGTAAAGTCGGTCTGACCCTAGAACAGCCTCATCTGAAGGGCACCCTGCATTTTTTGTATACTTATTTCACAGGCTGATGTGAATAATAAGAAGAAGCTGGCCAAGGACACCTCTTTCAGTCTAACCACAACCTCCTCTTGCTTGAACATTATTGCTGATTTGATACAGCACGCAGATTTCACTTTCAATTATTTCACTTCACCTTTCACTTTCAATTAGTTTACTGCTAAAAATTGAGAACACTGTCAAAATTTGCAGTTCTTCCTTGCCGCATTGAAGGGTTTCCTTAATCAAAATCCCCACCGTGAGTTGCAAGGCATGTAATGTTTTATGGCATGTGATTTTAAACCACTTACAGCTCTGGGGTCTATTTGGGACTGTCTGGTCTCCTAGTTATTGAAGAGCCTTTGCGTACTTCTGCAGAAAGACTATGTTCTGCTTTACCTCTGCTGTCTGAGCCTGACAAAGGGGCTGAGTGACTCCTGCCAAGGAAGTCCCCCTTGTCCCCATGAAGGTAAAAGCTGAAGAAGCAGAGCTCTCAGTGAAAGGCAGAAGTGCTGAGGCTTGGGAAGGTGAGGGGCAGTGGAAAGAGGAACCCTTCTCTTCCTGAACAAAAAATAGATTTCTATTTTCTCAGGCTTCTCCTGGAACTGAAAATCCATTGTCTGGAGTCACCTACCGGAGACAAGATGAGCTCTTTTCTGACAATTCAGAAGTGAGATTGCCTGCGAGAAAGCATCCCCCATCGCTGCCACTGGCTTTGTGGCATCTATGGGAGTCCCGGCAAACATGCATAGCAGGGCAGTGTTGCTTTAGGAACTGAAAACATGAGCCCAGGCCTTAGTCATTCTTCCTCCAACATCAACAGGGCAGTGATTCTGCCATACTCATTTCCTATTTTGCCTGTTTTCTGCTAGGTTTTAGCCCACGGTGGAAGATGGCTGGTTGCTTTTGTCAGGAGGACCTGCAGAGCTACCTGCAGTGGTGTCACAGATGTCACCAGTGCTTTCCCGTGGCACAGGATGCCACAAGCAGGAGAGCCATGCCGGTGCTGACCGGGGCTGCAAAGGCACCTTGCAGACTTGGTCACAACAGTGGCAAGGGTGAATGGGAGCTGACAAAACAGCAGTATAACATGCTCCACCGCAGCTCCACTGGAGTCTTGGTGAATTTGTTAAGATAAGTTTATGTTTACCTGGATTTACAGCCATAGAGATTCAGTTTCTCTTTTTGCAGCGGTGATGGCCTTTTCTCTGTGAACCATTGGCAGTGGGCTGCTGTGCAGGGCTAGACCCCCACAGTCACCATGTCCACATAATGCTTGCAATGCCCCAATTAGAAAAGCACAATTCTTTCAGAGATGACAAAAGGTGACAGAAGTGGTAGTAAGGTGACTGCTTGCCTGACTTTCACTCATTTTATTAGACACAGAACCCCCACCTGACTTAATTCAAAGTGTCTGATTAAAAATTTAAGTGTATTTCACTATCAATTCACCCTATATCAGCTATTATTCCACTGTGGTGTTGCTTCCATACCAAGAGTCTGTAGTAAAACACACCTTTGCTGCATGTGGCTCCCACAGTGCTTGCAGATGGCACTTAAGGCAAGGCATTGCAGAAAGAGCTGGGAGAGAACGGGTTAAGACAAGCCAGTTACCAGTTTGAGGCATTTTCAAAAATAGCAGCTTTTCTTTTGTTTGTTGAATGCCCTGTGCTTTTCCAGCACTGTTCCCATTATTCATTTCTTTCCCAAAATAACATTTTTAAGCAGAGGAATGGCTTAAGTGGAGAGAGGAGGGGATCTGCAGCCTGAGACGGACAGCTGCATGTGCTCCTGTGTCTATACCAAGGGGACTCAGAGCTGCCCTTGGATGCTAATGGCAAACTCTCAGGCAGGTGGCAATCCCAGTATTTCAGGCAATTTCACCTCCTCAGGGTCAAGCCTGACAATTCCTTCCTGAAAGACCTCAGCAGTGCTTCTTCAGGGCAAGCTTTGGGTTTGCATGGCTTGCAGCTGCCCTTGCAGAGGAACGGTTATTATTCTTCTTTCAGAGGGGAAGCCTGAACATGTCAGGATGGCTTCCGGCTACACAGGGGATGTGCTCATAGCCAGCACAGTGGGAAGGTGCCCTGGCAGGCGGCATGCTTCTCCTAACCAGGTTCTCTGTAGCCCAATGTGACCGGAAGCATCTCTTGATAGTGGATGCTTCTTCGAAGGAGAAGGAGGGGAAGCCTCTGGGAAGATAAGCCCAAGGGAGCCTGGCCCCAGGACGAATGATGCAGGCAGATCCCACTGAGCCAGGATGCAGCCCTGGCCCTTCAGGTGTCTGGTCAGTGAATGCTGACCTGGGAAAGCAGCTGCTCTGGAGGGGCTCCCTGGCAGCACCACCAGGGCTGGCTGGGGACACCCCTCTTTCATCCCTCATGGTCAGGCATGCAGCCAAACAGCCCCAGAGACAGGTGCTGGCAGCATTCCCCGGGGGTGCCAGGAGACGGTGGAAAAGAAGCCCTGAGAGCAATTAAAAATTAAATGCCCGGTGGCAGCACTTGCTGTCACTGCATCCAGCAGTTCACCTCACTGTGGATGGCTGGCACCCAAGTGATGAGCAGGAGGAGAGGAGCATCCCATCCTTGCTGTGCTCACTGAAGACCAGCCAGCCCTCTTGCTGCCCTAATGGAGGGTGGAGAGGAGCTGCCACGTGCTGTGTGCGGGACCCCCAGCTCTGCCCCACCAGAGCCAGCAGTGCCTGCCTCTCTGTGGAAATCCCCAGAGTCATAGTGAAAGGCACCACGTGAGGAGGTGGACAGACCCAAATGAGTCACACACTGCTTGGACAGATGCTGCTGCTAAATACGGGGTGCTGGGGAGCTGGACTGGCCATACCACAGCCCTCTGTCTGGTCTGAGGTCTGGAATAACCCCAGCAATGGGCTTTCATAGTGCGGGTAGAAGCTGAGCCTACTGGCACTGGCATTTGGGGTGCCAAGGTCAAGCCTACCACGGCTGATATTACGGGATACAAGGGCCGAGCCTCACTGGGGTTGGCATTCACGGGTTCCACTGATGCATATGTAAAAAGCAGCATCCATTGTGGTGGAGAGCAGGACCCACATATACACAGTGTCGGAGCAAGGCTGTAGGCTCTGTGTTGCTGTCAGCAGAGGGTTGCCAAAATAAGGCAGAAGCCTGGGTGCAGAGCTGAGATGGAGATGTTTTGACCCCTGCCTGCCTATCTCACCAGAAAGCATCAGCACCTGGCAGATGTCATCCCCCAGTGCCCTCCTCCTTCCCAGCAGGGGCTGGACTGCCCACCCCACCATTCCCACCTCCCCTAGCCCTTCCTGCTGGTATTTTCCTCACCAGTGGTGCATTCGGCCTTCCATGGCATCCCAGTCAAACTCCTTGGTCTTCAAATGCCTTGAAAGGCCTTCAGAGCCCCAGAAAGCCCATGAAAGAGCCTGCGGCCACTTGCAGACCATGTCCCAGATGATTCCGACTTTGGGTATAATTCGTAATCCCTTCTTAATACCCCTTTCCCAGTAGGTAAACTTGCTCCCCCCCAAGCCTTGACATTTCTTACTTTATCACTAACATTCCAGTAAGTGACAAGCTATCTGGTTTCATAAGATAATGGCTGTGTTTGTACCATGGATGCTGGTTGTGTCCATGCTGCACGAAATAGGGAGCATCCCCAGCACTGGAGCTCAGTGATGAAAACTGCTCTCCACCTACAGCTGCTCCTATTCCAGTTTTTCTTTCCACCAATTCATATCCTCCCAGTCTGGGACTTAGTCTGTGCCACTGGGACCATCCGAAGGGGCAGATGGTATACAGTCACTCTTCAGGAACGTGCAAATTGAACTAGAGTGGATGAGGGAACTTGTACGCCAGTTGGTCCCAGTGCTGGGGAATGAAGTCAGATGCATTTGTGTTGTAGTCACAGGTGATGTGGTAAATGTCATCATGCATAACTGGGTGGGAATCCTTGGGAAAAAAAAAAAAAAACAAACACACACCCCCCCCCAAACAAACCTAGAAAAAACAATAAAAACCCAATAAAAAAACAGTAGAAATGTGTTTTTTTCTGGAGCCCAAAGCTGGGGAGAGATCATGAGCTGTGCACTCTTGCCATGGCCACCAGCAGGAAACCAGCCCACTGGAGCATGACAAAAAGGCTGACAGCTCCAGTCTGTCAAATGAAGTGGTGGGGTTTTAATAGGACCAAAGCAAAAGAAGTGAGGAACGTGACTAGAAAGAAGGATAAAGAAAAACCTTCGGTCTACAGAGAAACAGGCTTTTTACTCAGCCATCTGTATAGAGGGACATTATTACATACACTGCTGACCTGACTGTACAGAGGTTTCTTTCCCCCGTGTGTGGGTTTGATGCTGATTTCCTTGGTACACACTCTTCATCCTGCCTGGTTCAGTTATAAACCTTTTCTAGTTTACAATCCATTTATTTAAAGATGTGAAAATTGCAGAGGTGAATATCCAGTACTGTACTGCTTTGCTCCACAGTTTCCCCAGAATGAGGGAATTGTTATCATCTGTATTAACCTTCTCAATGAGAGACTGACATGATCCACTTTTCTAATGCTGTGTTGTGCCTAGTATCTCTTTTTTAAGCCCCCTTGCCTGGAGCAAAAACTGTGCTCTGCATAATGCTGCTGCTGCTCCCCAACTCCCACAGCACCTCGCAGCACTGCATCTGCTGTGCAGCGTGCTCAAGTATTTTGTATTTCGCTCTGCAAGAGGGAAGTGAGGTCCAAGGGCTCTCTTTGTAAACCTGCAGGGCTGAAAGAGGCAAAAAGCAAAGGAGATTTCTGAACGCAGTTTTTTGGTGGTGCTTCTGATTTTGTGGAGTTCAACCTTCACCTTTTCGTTCTTGCGAGAGCCGGGGAGCATTTACCTATCTATCTCCTTCCCTGCAGCTTTTCAGTGAGGTTTGGTTGTTTGTGTTACTTCCTCTGTTAGACATGGAGTGTTTTCCACTTTCCTGGGTTTCTCAGTCAGGTCCGCTGCCCATACCTCTGTTCTGGTAGCAGCCTCCTGTCCTGGGGACATCGTTGGCTGTGCAGCCACTGGAATGGGACTTGCCTTCCACCTTGCTGCACGTTGGAAATGCAGCTCATTTATGAGATACTGAGCGGAAGTAGGCTATGTCACTTGGTAGAGGGCAAAATCTGTCACTTTGGGACTCTTTAGGCTGGGGTCTTCCTTTAAACCTCTCCACGGACTGACTTGTAACCCCAGGCAAATCACTTAATGTCAGTGGCTGTCCCAGTCAGATCAACGTGACCATGACTATGATGTCATGGCAGGTCCTTTCATCCTTTCATTGCATGGCACTCTGATTTTATTTGCAGCTTTACATCAAAGCCCTGCACAGCAAGAGGGTATTGGCTGGGTTTAGTAAGGCAGAACACAGCTTTTAGTGAAGCAGGGCATGGCCATGATGGTTTGAAAGTGTCAAGTCTTCACCTTCCACTTGAAAACAGAAGTTACTGTGCTCATATTGCTCCAAATAATACGGGGGATTTAGGAAGACTAGCATTAAGACATTTTTCAGAGTCGTTGAATATGTTTTAATCCTTATTAGCCTTGAGCAAACTCACGGAAGGATAGGTATGATTAAAGATCTGTCCTGTGCAGCCTGCCATGCATTTTTAGCCACACAATTGCTCTCACTAGTGAAACAGAAATATGCCTTTCTAAAGGAAAGTTCAACAACAGGAAATATTTCTTTCACAAAACTGTACAGAAGTGTTTTTTCCAAGCATCATTAGGTGATGGCAAAATCTGTCTGAAGTTTTTAGTTCCACTAAGCACCTGGCTCTAATGTACAATGTTCATTTTTTAACCAAAATGTGATCCTGTTTTAAAGCAGAGTTTTTTTGTCTGGTAATAAAAGCCTGTTCAATCATCTGTGTGTTTCATCAGTGTTTGCATTCCTTATTCTGTATCATATTTTGCGTAGTGCTTCAATCTTTCCACTGAAGCATCAGTGTTGTCCAAATTGCCACTGCTCAACTGGACATAACTCCCTATTCCTTTCTACTTCAAGCTTGTTATCTAATTCTGCTGGTGGGTAATTTTGGTCAAGTTTCACAGCATGCTAAATTTGTCTGTGCAGACAATACAGTGGCAGGCTTTTCTCCCAGCCATTGCTGCAATCACCCACCCCACCCGCTGCAGAGGTTTATGATCGCTGCCTCTCAGGCATCTGGCACAAATGGAAGCAGCACCATTGTGTGACATGCTCATTACTTCAGGCATTAGTCTTGAGAAGTGCTGGGTAATTGAATGGTTTGTCATGTCTGTTTAAGCACATTATTCCTGAAACTGCTCCTCCTCCAATCAATAAAAGACTCCATAAAATTGTTTAAACATATTAAGAAAAATGTGATTTGCTCCAGGAATCTTTATTGCATTTTATTATAAGCAGCTGAATCTAATATACAAAGAGGATCATTTTAATTATAAGTGGGTAAAAGGAAGATCTATGCTACATTCCCACTATGCAACTATAAGCACCATGCACCTTCTCCATCTAATGCAGTTACATAAACTAATTAGGTTTGGTGTTTCTAATGGGAACAATGGTTAACTATACTACACAGCGCCCAAGAGAAGTTGGCATCAGATGAATTTGTTAGGTATTGTGGTATCTGTTCTCAGCTATTTTTTCCTGCCCTGAGGAGACTCATGAGATAGATGATAGTCAAAATGTGGGCAGAGAGTTCAGATGATGGGATGCCAATCTCTCCATCTCATCTAAAATCAGGTTCACTGCTCTTTGTCCTGCCCTCTGGGCGCTCATGGGATAGCAGAGCACTGTGGTGTTCCTCTAGCTGCAGACCCATGCAAGGCTAAGTTTTGTCTGCAACAGGAAGTGCCTTTGTGTCATTCACTACTGTTTTGTTCTGTATTGCTATTTCAAGTCCTGAGCAGACACTTTCTGCAGGAGGAAAAAAGAAGACTCAGTCCAAGGTGGTGTTCTGGAGCAACAGCTCCCTTCCACCTGTGTTCTTCCCATTAAGTGGACAGTTGACAACTTTCTTGACTTTTTCGCATGTAAGCACCTGATAGATGAACAGCAGAATCAAGCATCTCCTGTACCCTGCAGCATCCAAAGGGTCATGTGTTAGTTGCTGCAGGAGCAGCCCTCCTTAAAACTCTCATTTATAGTGTTTGAAACGTAAAGAAGATACATCAAAGGGTGATTGCTTGACTTCACGAACGAAGATTTGGGAAGGGCTTTGCCCGTGCTTACTACAAGCATGCTGATGACTAAAAAAGCCAATGTGGGATAGGCAAATCCGATTGCAAAAAGCACAGCGAAAGGTCTCCTTGGGTGGCATAGGCGAGGCACAGTTCTTTGTACATTGTCTTTTCTCCTTGAGACTAATTCTGCATGTGTTCTCAAAGGAGACAACAGCATTATGTATGGTGTGTCTCCAGGTCTCCCGATTGGAGGCCAAGGTGGACCACTGATGGTAGTCAATATGGCTAAGGCTGAGGTATTGTTTCAGGGAGTCCTTATATTTCCTCTTTGGGGCACTTCTCTTGCGGCAGCCGGTGACGAGTTCACCATAAAACACAATCTTAGGGAGGCGGTGATCCTCCATCCTGGAGACGTGCCCTGCCCAGCGCAGCTGCAATTTCAGCAGCAACATCAAAGGGTGAATATTGGGTTATATGAAGTACTTTCTAACCGTGAATATCTGAGGGTCATTTTAATCCCTGTGGAGGAGTGGGTGTGCTGAAGGTCACGAGGAAAGAAGGAGGCCCAGCAGCAGAGTGATATGTGATGCAACACCAGAAATGTGTGTTTGGGAGAACAGGGATGTGGAAGTGCAAAGCCTTAGCAATGAAGCAGCAGCTTGTGGCTGTGGGAGCAGCCCCCTGCATTCGTAGCGCTGCTATGTGAAGGTAATAAACAAAGGGGTTACTCCATGTCTGTCATGGTGTGGCTTAGGGGGAGCACAGTCTGTCCCCCCCATCGCAACTGAGACAGTCCTGGGCATATCCTGAAGCAGAAGGAAGTCAGGAGGTTTAAATGCCAGCAACTTCTACACCCTGATGTTCCTCTGTGAGTCCCAGTCAACCCAGGAACCTTGAAAACTGACCCCAAGTGGTCCAGGAGCACAGGACCAGCTGATACGAAAAGCCATACAGAAAATCCTTTCCTCCCCCTTCCAGTCAACACTGAAATGCAGCTGTCACGCTGTAATCTTTGTGAAGTGGACAGATGAAAAATTATACAGCATTGATAAGTTATTGTGTTCCCTGTAGAAGACAAATGGATTACATTAAGGAAGAAAAATTTTGTAGAAAGTGTGAATTGTTCCATCAACGCTGAATAGAAACTGGGGACATGATTCACTTTCGAAGAAAATGGAAAACTTATTATTTCACAGATTTGGACAACATAATCTGCCAATCCTCTTGACTCCAAGGTTAAGCCCAACCAGCTGTGAATTTTACTGAGGTTACTTGTAAATCTTAATTTCAGTTAAATTTCTTGCAATAATCGTGTTGCTGTTCCCAGTGCTCTCTGATGCTTGAATTGACAGAGCTGGCCGGCTCTCCCGACCTGTCTGCTGCATCCTGGCACTCACTCCTTTGCTTGTATAACCCTCCACTCACATTCCTGCTGCTCCACATTCTGGTGTGCGGCAGTGGGAGATTACGTACAGCAGAGGAAAACAGAGATATTGTGAACATGTTTACTTAGCGTTACTGCCTTTTTATCTTCTCTTGGTGATCCTTTGTGCCAGAAAGACTCTGCCTACTGTAAGAAGTGCTCTTGGTTTTTAGGATGCTGTTTCTCTTCTAGAGGAAGGCAGGGCAAGAGCGGACCTCCTCACTCATCCAGCCCACTGCAGGTATCTACACCATATAGAGCCTATCTGTGATTTTTCAAACTCTGTTTTCACATGGGCTAGGCCATTTGTCTTGTGATCTTCAGAAAAGGCCATTCCACAGACTTCAGTGCTCTAGTGGTTAGAGATCTGCTCTTATTCCCAGCCAAAATTTATTCATGGCTAGTTTCTACCCATTTGTTCCTGTGCCAGCATTGTCCTTCAGTTTAAATAGCTTTTCTCCTTCCCTAGTGTTTACCCCCTCTGATGTATTTATAGACTACAACCATATCCCCTCTTGGCCTTTCTTTAGCTAGGCTAAACAGCCGAGTGCCTCTGGCCTCCTCTGAGAGCACAGGAGGCACAGCTTTCCATTCCCTTATTTGGCTTAACATCCCTGCTCTGCAGCCACTGCGGGCCAAATTCCCTTTTCCTGAGCATGTTTTCCTGGCCACATATTACAGCAACCAGGTGAGCCCTCATATCTGCAAGCCCTCGTACAACCTGCTGTGTTTCCATTAATAGCACTGGTACTTCTGCCTCCCAGACTTACCCCGTCAGTCTCAGTAGGTTCATTAGGAAGCATTGTTTGTCTGCTGCAGGTCATATCATTTTTGTATTTTCCAGTTATCTTACAGCTGTGTAAGATCATCAGCTCTTCCTTCTGCTTCATCATTTCTAGTTAAAGCATCAATTCTTCCTCCTAGTTCCTCAGAAATTGAACTTTGTAATAAAGAAATTCATCCCATTGTACTGTTTCAGTGCTAAGGTCTTCCCGTTCTTCTTGTGTGGTAGCCTGGCTGTCCAACAGTGCATCTCACCTTGGTGTCATCAGCAACTGCACTGCTTTGGATGAAATGAAGATGTTAAATACGATTCATCCTGAGACTCATTTTTGAAGAACTCTACTGTAACCAACTTCCACTTGGGATTTCCTCTTGCATTTCCCCCAGTGATCCTTAAAGGGGAAACATTTATCTGACACTGTCCATCATATCCTCCAACAGGAATGATTTACTCTTATTTTACTTAAGTGGTTTTGAACTGATCTTTCTGTATACATCTATATATCTGTTAGAAATGAAACTGATGTGCTGGTCTGAAAGCCAGTGCAGGCCGACTTTCTAGGGGGCTTCCATATAAGGTCTGTTCTGCCAAGAAACTTCAGTTCTAACCTCTAACATTTCTACAACTTTAGTCTGAGATGTCTCCTCAGCAGGACTTGCCAATTGTGGTGCTCAAGTCCGGGTGTTAGCAGACATGTTTTGCTCTGCTTCAGTCTCCCAGTGGGTTATGAAGCCAAATTGATGATTCAAATGACTAACCTCATTATTTAGGCTTAGTACACTTTTTTATGGGAATTTGGAATGGGGTGAAAATTCTTTTGTGCTCTGGCCTGTCTTCCTCAGATCTTGGCCTGCAGAGGAATAGCAAAAATTGAATTTATACCCTTTACATTCAGTATGGGTGAGAGTATAAATATCTTGTAGTCCTAAAACAACATTCCTGCCAGTTCTTCAATAAAGACTGAAAGACTTCTCCTCCAACTTCTCCATACAATTCCTCACAAAGATCTGACTGTCTTCTTTTCTTCATTGTGCCGAAGGGTTTAGAGACTTTTGGAGGGGTTAGTGGTAACCTCCCGCACACCAAAGAACAAAGCTACTTCTGTTTGAGGCTCAAATAAAGCAAAAGAGGAGAAGTTACTGAATATTTGTCTGCCCTTTTGATGTCAGGAAAAGCAGTCCTTACCTTCCTTCCCTTGAACAGTTCAGGTTTTAGCTATCTCTCAATGTTATCATCTAGTTCTTCTGAATGTGCTGAATAAATGAGAACTGAATGATTCTACCATTAAAAAGATGAAAAAAGCCTTCAGAAATACCATTTCAGTCTCATCAAGCCTCTTCACTGCATTATAATTTAGCTGGTTTTATTAACATTAGAGCATTTTCTAATCAGAAAAATAAGCCTTCACCTTAGCGTATTGAAGGCTGGCTGACAAGCCTTCACCTTGTACGTACATCTGAGATGTAAAGCCAAGGACCAGATACTCCCATGATACTCCAGACTTCATCTTATTTGCTTGGAGGACAGTTATCCTGGCTGCAGCTCTAAGAGCAATCAATTCGAGGAATTGTCTGCTGAGCAATCGGGCAGAAAAGGCTTTAATTTGGCATGAGGTTGCATTTTCCAGATCTTTTTGCTAAAATGAAGGAAGTCCACAGCAACAAATTACATAATTCAATTTGACATTGGATGCTGAGCAAACTGAGACTGTCAAGCAGTTTTGTGAAATGAGCCTTCAATATTTCTGTTTCTGCCTGAAATCAGCCCAAGAACTGGAGTTTGTTCAGTCACTCTCCAGAGGTGGTATTGACTAGACTTCCGTAGTCAATATTGCTGGAGACAGCAAAATTTAGGTTTCTGAATCAGTAGTTTTATGTCCCCTACTTTCTGTAGGCAAGTAATGTGATAATTTGATATTAAAATGGTCACCTCCTGAGCTGCTGTCAAAGGAAGTAACTTGGAAAAGATTGTTTCTAGATTCAAGGCGTTGAGTGTGCACCTGCACACATTCTCTGTCCTAGTCCAGCCTGCTTGCTCTGTTCAGGCAACAGGCTCTGTTCTGGGGGCTCTGGCTGTGAATTTCCAGCAGCAGATCCCTTCCACCAAGGAAGCTCCCTGCTGATCTGCACCCAGCAAAAGAGAACACTTCTGCTGGTCTCTGCCTCGCCTGTCAATAGAGGACACTGGCTAAAGATGAGCAGACCCAGGCAGCTGTTTTCCCAGCACATAAGGAGCTCATAATATCAATCAGAGATGTCCCTCGGAGCTGCAGACCCCAAACCAGTGCACCAGTCAGTGCAGAGTCATAGTGTGCAGCCAGGTGCCTGGAGCCAAATTTCTCCCCCTGTCCACTTCTTCTTTCCCAGAGTATCATCTGTTGGTGAGAAAACTTGAATGTAGGAAGCATCTGAACGACAACCATAGGAAGGGTACTGTACCAGCATGCAGCTGCTTAGCATCTCAAAGGGAAGACTGAATTCCTTGTATCTGGCAATTGAGATACAGGCAGTCACATTATTGGCAGAATTAGTTCATATTCTAGTCCATCATGTGTACAGGTAATGCACTCTGGGATTAAGCTTCTGTAGCAATAAATTTGCTAACCTAATTTTAAAAGATAAAAGCTCCAGTGAGGCATGGCTTCATAGCATACTCCATTCCATTCAATTTCTAACACTTAGGAGGAGCAGGCAAGAAAGCCCTCCCTCAGGTAGCTGCTACATGCCTCTAACCTCCTTCAAAAGCAAATCTTCTAGGAAGAAAATAGAGCGGCACTAAAACTCCCCTCCCTCTGGGTACCAGCATCTGCTGTCAGTCTTAGCAGCTCATGTGAAAGGTCATACGGAGCAGGACTTGGAGAATCCCTTTCAGGAAAATAAGAAGTGCTGTTCTGCATCAGAAGACCTCCCTCACTCCATCCTCCCCACTTCTGCAGCAGTATCTGACTGCCCTCTTGCCCCCATGAGTGCCAATAGCTGTGTGCACTGCCAGCCCAGCCCCTGGATCTCTTACTGGGCTGGAAACAGGAAGCTTCTGAGTACTGATAGCACAAGAGATGCTCATTCCCACAGGCTGTTGCAGCTCAGCATCAAGAAGTGGCACAGAAGGAGGAAGGATTGAGTAGCCTGTGGCACGGTGGTGCTGGGCAGACACCTCAGGGCTTTGTACATGTTTCAGGATAGGGATGATTGAACGTGCTGGACGTTGTATGAGGTGGGATGGTGTCCGGGAATTGCTCTGTACCTGCAGGCCTCCTGTGACAGCAATTCAGGGATAGATATTGCAGCTGGTAAGGAAACCCCAAGAGCTGGGTGTTTCAAACTGGATGGCAGCTCAGATCTCAGCAGAGGAACCACTGAACCTCGGCAGTCTCAGAGGTGGGAATGGCTCTACCGCAGTGTGGCCAAGACCTAGAGAAGAAGTATCTGCCTGTGCATGGGGCTGCTGTGCAAAAGGCAGTTAGGTATTTTGTGCCCCCCAATGCATCACGGCTCTTGACAGGTCATTGATTTTTCACTCAAGATTGAGCTGCCTGGTGCTGCTAGCGGGACCAGAGTTTCTGATGCAATTTAACTGACTTAAATCTCTCATCTGGCTACGCTGCAAGGATGGCATTGTCAGAAACCACAGGCATGAAATATTGGTGGCAGTAGCTTTATTTCTCTTGGCCATGCTGGGAGAGTTTGCAAGCTACTCCAAACATTCCCTAGCATTTGCTTGTCTTCATATTTGAAAAGGCAGTATTTACACTGCAGGTTCTAGCAATGTGCTTAGTATGTGCTAGTTTAATATCATTTTAAGTAATTGATCAGGACAGAAAGAAATCCTTGTGTTGATATGCTGTCTTCATGTACGAAGGCTCAAACGTGTGATGCTCCAAATGGTGTGCTAAAAGCATCTGCAGTAAGGTGTGGTTGTCACACAGATGCATAAAACAGTGCACTCAGGGAAGTCCTTTCCTTCACTGCTGGCTTTTGGCACAAGCAGTTTGAGTCATCCTGCATGGCGCCTGGAACTGATTATCAGCTCTGTGTGCAGCAAATCCGTATTATCCCCAACCACCTCTGTCTCAGCTTGTCCTGCCCCAATCTGCTGTGATTTTTATTTTGTTGAGCTTCATTTGACTAATGGCCATTTTCTTCTCCACTTGTGTGTGCCAGAGTAGCTCCAGTGCCTGGTGGAATGCAAGGTGGTGGACTACCCAAACCATGGCCCCAGGCAGGACAGTGTTAAAGGAGGCACTGGAGGCAGTGAGCAGGGTTTGGTAAGGGCAGGTGTTTTTGAGGAATCTCATCAGTTTCTGTCAGTTCTGCCTTGGCCAAGACAAGAAGGTCTCCAGGCTCAGCTCTTCGGGATCCTCCAGGAATGCTGCTTATAGCTGCGGGGCTTCACCCTGGTAGAAGCTGCTATCACATCACTGGTGTAGGAGAAGAAGACAGATGAATGTTAGGGGAAGATATGGGCCCCTTTCATCATGCTACATGATCATTTCCACAGAAGCATTTACCAGCAATTGCTCTAATCCATTGCCAAAAAAAGAGCAGTTTTTCTTCCTTCAAATGCAAGTGAATGTAGCACTTGAGTCACACCATGTTCTTATAAATGGTAGTTTCTCACAACAAATGTGCTACATGCATAGGAAGAAATCATAATAGAGGGACCAGAACACACGTCAAGGCTTTGATTGTAAACTTCCAGCTCTGGGAAGGAGATGAGCAATCTTTATGTTGAATTATAACTGCAGATATTTCCTTTTTCCTAAGCTAGTGTCTGTTACCATGGCCACAACCTTCAGAATTTTCTGGCTATTTACACTCATTAATAGGAGTGAAAGAGCAGATGTTTAATTACATTCTTCTTATTCCATTCACTAGCGTACAGCTGACATTTTAGGAATCTTCAGTAAAAATAAATCAATTTTTACTGTTTATACTTTTCCTAAAGAAAAATAGCAGAGGTTAATTAATATATACCAGCATGCACTTCAACTTCTATGTAGAGGTGAAGAAATCAGTGTCTTGACTCGTTAAAGACAGAATATTAGACTGGTACTAGCAGCACTCGGGGGTAGATGAAAACCATGCGGAAGAAAACAGACAGGGAGTTTCCATCTCTTGTCCTGGCCACCAACAGCCCAAAAGGACTGAGCGTGTCCTTTGAACCCTCTGGTTTCCACACAAAGAAATGCTGTTGAGGCAGGGCCCCTCTCTCTGTATCTGTACATCACCAGCAGAGTCCTGCACAGATGCTGCAGGACCTCCTGGTGAGCCGCCACCAGTCACGACTGTATGTTCCCAGTATCACCACTGTGCTGACCCCCCCACCCCTCCCCGGCATTTCTTAAAACATGAAACCTTGCAAGAAGCTTCTTTGCCACATTGTAGCGCTTCCAATTTGTGATAAGAGACAAAAATTACCCAGGAGATTGTTTAGTCAACAGGACTGCAATATGAGGTAACTTAGACAATGTTACCTCATGTGTCACAGTATAGATCTCTCCATTAAAGCTTTTTGGACAGAGAAACCCAAATACGGGGTTGCCTGAGTTTAATATTTTATCTTTAAATGGTGACTCAAACATGTCATGGGAGACTTGGCATCTCTCTGTGCATGTGTCCCCACTAGACTTTCTCTGGGCAAAGGAACACCTGGTTTCTGGTTCACAAGAAAGATCAAGTGTGAGGTAGGTGCTGAGTGCTGCTGAGATGGGTGTGTAATTTGGTTTATGCAGAGAAATGTGATAAGAAGGCACACTTCCAGGGACAAATAACTGCAGAGCCAGGAAGGACTTCCGGCTGTTTGGCTTGAGCATGTTTGCACGGAGGGGCCCTAATCCTCATCTCACACTTACTTTCTATGTCTAAACTTATTTGGATCTATTGCCATGCTGCTCTGTAACTGAGCTCTTCACCAGAGACTTCTTCAATGTGCTGAAGTGTTGGGAAAGTGAATGCCCTAAAGGAGTGGTTCCCGAGATGTGAATTCAGTTCTGCATATGCAGGCTGCTCTCCCATTCCCTTCTAAAGACAGTTGCTCTAGTCCAATGCTGTTTAAGTCCATCATCAGTATTTTCTTGACCTAGAGCTGCTAGGTATCACGTTTTTGATGAGTTACAAGTTGTCATTGTTTTGCTGTTGTTGCCCAGCTCCTCTTGAGCTAGTACCGCTTTCTGACTGGAAGCTATTAATGTACTAAATTGACCACAATCTCAGCAGCAATTATGCTGATGAACACTGATCTAAAGATCTTGCAAACCAGGGCAAAGGACAGTGCTGTTTTGCCCTCAAAAGCAGAACACAGGCTATGGAGGGAGATCCAGCATGGCATTCTCACTGAAACCCCAAATGGAAACGGAGATGCTAAAAGCGGGATTTTAGGTCAGGGTCAATGACTGCAGAAAGTCCCACAATGAGAGATGTGGTCAGCGTGTAGCTGCTTATCACAATCCCTGCTACTATATAGTGCTTACAGCATCCCCACCGCACCACTGCCTCTAGGCAGGCAGGGGAATAGCTCACTGATGACAGATGTGCCTCTCTGCCGTGGTGGGGAGCAGGCTAGCTGTCCAACACTGCCTTCTCCTTTGACCATGCGCAGGTTGGCTGCCATGGTTTTGCATTTATTTTTGGCTATGAAGTTATTTTTTAAGTTGCAGTCCATTTTGATGCTGTAAAAACTTGCCTTTGTGTATGAAATATCTGTAATTAAATGTGTCCCCTCATTACTTCATGCCTGCAGGGTACTATCCGCTATCTAAAACTCTAGTTTTCCTACTTTTTCCCATTCACCTGTTTCTCAAAGGTAGCATAATTTCCCTGGTGGTAGTAAGTCCAGCTGATAGAGGGCTTGATCTTTGGGCTTTAGGAACTGATTCTTTCTACAACAGTAGTAATGCTACAGACATATCCTAAATAACTTGGTGAAAACTTAATACCATGCTGCCTAGCATGGCTGAGTTGATGTAGGAAAGAAATAACGTTACCCATGTGGAGGAGGAACATAAGCTCCCTGGAGCAGGAAAGGAAGCAGAAGAGGATTCGTTCAGTAGGCAGCACATTTTTAGGCAATCCCTTATTCAGGGCACATTTTTAATTTACAGTAGTGGAAAAAGCAAGTCCCCAGCTTCCAACATCTGCTTCACACTCCACGCTTGACTGATCACATCTCTCACTGCAGCAGCTCAACAGGCCTGCAGCACCAAGGTCACACGAAGGTGCAGTCAGTCCTGTGCAAAGCAGCTCTGACGGGTGACCTAAAGTTTGTCCCATCTAGCACATCTGAAGAACCCATTTGGTTCTCTACTCAAGTCATTCACAGTTCAGTCTGGCATCCCACCTCTGCAGCCTGATCTACACTCTGATTTATACTCACCTATCTGGTAACCTAACCAGGGAGTCTCTTGTTTTGTTCTCTTGAAAGTGTCCATCTTTCTATATTATTTAAGCTAATGGTGTGTGTATATACATATATATATATACACACACATACACACATATGCACACATATATATACATATATATTCTATATACATAATTCATACATGTACATATACATAAACTACATCAAAAGATAAAGCGGAATTTTCAAAGTCAAATGCTTGGAAAAGTCGCAGTTTCCGTGATCTGTGCTTTCATCTCTCAACTCTTCTAGCTTGCAACTATTTCCATGTAATTAAAGCATATATATTATTGCAATGAGATCTGCCTTTCCTTTATGTTTCATTTCGGTAACACACCTTAGAAACTAGTTGCAGAAATTCAAGACCAAGATCTCTGTGAGTAAGGAAGATCTCTTGAGATGATAGGGAATTTACTTTTAATTCCAAAGCTGTGCACCCCAAACCTTTTATTCAGTGCTTCTTCAAATGTAGAGTCTTTACGTGCAGCTTGGTGGAACCTCCCCTGCATTGCACCACAACTCTCCCCCTGCAAAGCAGTTTGAGTATTTCTGTGTGTGAGCGTACAAGGGGGACTTACACATATTATCACCCCATCAAGTGCAACTTTGCACATTGACTTGAGTGTGGGTCTGTGAGTATCTCAGTAAATATCTGGAGAGCTTCCTATTTTGAACAATCCGATCTAAGTGTCTTTCTTAGAAATAATAAGATTCATCCAGACATCTTTGTTCCATGGTGATTATGATGCGCTGTTCAGTAGGGTCTTGGTGTGTTTCTAGATCATCTCATTGAGGAGCCATAATTTCCTCTGTGAATGAGATATTCTAGACATTTTTCAGTCAAATTTAATTGAATACACTTTTGATCTCAGCTAGCTCTGTAAATGAATGGGTTTGGAATATATGAGAGCTACAGAACTCCCAGATGAAATATGTGGTTTCCTAAGTGGCAATTCAATGGAGACAAGAGTGGTAATCTGCTAAAATAGACTTCTGCAGAAAGAAGAACCCAGTAGAGTAGTGCGTTTTTGTTTGAGTCAACTTTCAAAGTTCATGTATTTAATTTTTTAGGAAACAACATACTGTTGATTTTAGTGATGATATTTTTATCCCTCTTTGCACCAATTAATTGCTTTGCTTAAATCTGGTTGTTAGATCTGGCAACAGTACTGGAAAAAACAGTCTGTGCTTTGTGTATAATGTGTGTATATGTAACACAGGAAGATTATACAAATTTAAATAAACTGTTTTTTCACCTCTGTGACTATTAGTATGTTGCTAATTCAGCAGTTATATATAGAATGAGTCAGAAATGACAGATGGAATCATCCTAGGGTTTTATCAAACCTCTGTCAAATTTAGCATTTTTTTCTTTCCAAAAAGTAGCTTCTTTCACCATTTCTCCAGCCCAGCTACTACATACAGAGGCTACTTTGAGCATCCTGTGTGTATTCTGAAGAACAAATAATTTAATGATAAACTTGAACTGCCTAACCTATCCTGAATCTTTCCTTTTTTATGTTGGGCCCACTTAGAAGCTAAGCTTATAAAGACTGACATTTATTTAAAAAAGAGTAAAAATAGATTCTAAGTGAAATGTGTAAAATACTAGGATGTCCATGCTCATGATTCTAGGGGGAGTTGGACAGCTCATGCTCTGTTCAGTGTAAGGCCCTATGTGCTGCTGAATACGGTGGGTATTTGGAGGTATGTCCTCAAGTTGCTGCTATATGTTTGGCCTGGTCAGTCCAGTTCTGCCTTCTGTCTTGGGCAGAAGGGAAAAAAAAACCCTTTATTTTCTATGCCCTGTAAATGTGCAAAGATGGGTGACTCAAACCTTTTAGCTGATAAGATGCTGGAAAAACTGAGCATCTGCTTGTCTTTGAGTTGCCTGTGTTTAGATCTTCAGGAGTTGCCTTCTCTGTTTCTTCATTCTATACTTTATCATCATCAGTCAAGAATTAGACAGGTCAATACATATGTGCGTGGATATATCTGCCCATATAGTGTGATACAGGTGTTGTCACTATGATGGTTTAAGAGAATGAGAGATTAATAAGGGAGAAAATATTTTTATATAGTGTAAAAAAGCAGAATGTACCTTTTGGCTTATACTGGTGAGTTTTACAGGCTGCTACCTACATGGAGAAATCATTGAAGAATTTCAGTCTGGGCTGGTCACACCTGGAAATAAGCTTTTTCCTGAGGTCTTCCACTTAGTTTCAAGTAGTCTCCAACCTCACCCAGTTCATCAGCAGAAGTCAATTGTCCCAAGAACCAAGAAGCATCAGGTGAAATCAGGCCTTGCCAAAGCCCCCAAGGTCTTCAAAATCAGTGGGTTTCATACATGTTTGTCACCAGGTGTCTTCTAATCCATCATCTGCTGCCTTTAAAATGAAGAAGATGAAGCTGCGTAAGGTCTGCTGGTCAGTATCAGCTCACATGGACAGCTGAGACCTACCAAGACGTATAATCATGATTAGGAAAACGTTCTTTTGTAAAATGGCTACTCTAATACCAGCCTTGAAGTTCTGATCCTAAAGAGAAGGCCTATATAAAATCCTTAAAATGAGCTTAAGGTGTCTAAACCAGCCTTAGGTTGGTACAATTTGTGTGCAATACGTCTTTCACCACACTTGCTAATCCACTGCTTTGCAGGTACTAACTGCCTGCCTGTCACCTGCTCCATGGAGGTTAATGGCCACCTCCCCGTACACTAATATCCCTCTCAGTTCCAGATGTGCTGGTTACCCTTTTCTGTCTTGTTTGTAGTGCATTAACAATGATTAATTTGCAGGCAACCTGTTTCTCTCCTGTGTTTAGCTTGGACCTCACTGTTTTGTCTGGACCCACTAAGGTACCTGTCAGTCCATTTGTTTTTACCTCATTAGGTGGTCAAGTAAAAGATTTTTGAAGACCTTTCTTCACAAATATGGCTTCTTAGCAGTGTTTTTTAAGCATTCTTACGAAGTTCTGCTGTATTTATACTTCTCTGTCCACATCATGTGCAAAAGAGGGTGAGGACACACAAGGATTGTGACTTCAAGGACTACCTATACTGCAAAGGGGCAGCATACGAGGCCTTCCAGGAATGCTAATACAGACCTCCAGTCAGAAAACAAACCCATTATCTGATTTATAGATGCATATCTAAGCAGTGGGTGGAGAAGGGAATGAAAAACTTGTTTCAGAAGACCTTTTTTTCCCCTGCATAAGCAACAGGAAAAGTCTAAGCAATAAGACTTGCATCATTTTACAGCAGCTCCCCAACATTCAACTTCATGCTTGAGGTGGCTACAACTGATGTGCCAGGACTCAAGGAGACCATGTCACTGCCAGCATTGACACTCACTTTTTGACCAATACAGGGGTTTTACCACTCATTAGCCACACGCAAATGGCTCAGCCACCACCATGGAGCATGAATTTTCCTCCATGCACTCATGTTCCTGGTACCTGATAGCCCTGTTAGAGGCCCTAATATGCCTGTGTCCCAGGCTTCTTTGGAAGGGTCAAGAAGACTACTTCCAGGTCTCTGTGTGAAAGATCAGGATTTATGCAGCGACTGGGAACTGGGGGTTCACCACAGGATGTGCTTCTACACACATAGCACTGATGCACACTTGTTTCTGCACACATATGAAACTCAGAGTATAGTATTTATGTGAGGTACATGTTAGATGAACTTTGACCTGACCACAGCAGAAAACAAGGGTCTAAAAATAAGGAAAAGTTTGCCTCTTGGAAATTTTATGAGCAATTAATCTAAGAATTATTGATGTTTCTAATTTTGTGAGCACAGGGAGGAGCATCAGTCACGCTCAGAAATGCCAGCTCTTTGCTGATAACTCATAAAGTGAAATGGCTTTTTAATGAAGTTGCCAAAAGAAGGGTTTGCTGCCAAAATCAAGGATATTGCTTCATCCCACTCCTACTCCTTCATCAAGGAAACTTCCAAGAAAACTCTGGCTTTCTCCCAGAGTTGTTGTGTGGGTTTGTTGTTGGTTTTTTTTTTAAGTGGCTGAAAACCAACTCCAAAGCCAACTTTACTGCCAACCTTTTAAAAATCAGAAGAATGACAAGATATGATGATAGGAGGTTTCACAAATCAGTATGAGATCACTGAAACCGGTTCCCATCTGATCACGAATGAACGATGTGTGGCTTTGAACTCTGTTCATGGTGTGATAATCGCTACGTCTTCCATTTAGATTGAGATCAAATTAATCCTACCAAGTGCTGGGTGGTAAACTGTTGATAAGTGGCTGGCTTATCATCCTGTGGAGGCTAATGTAAAAACATCCTTGTTTTAATTTAACTGGGTGATAGATGTTAGAGCACCTTGCAACAAAATATATACATATATCATGAATGGCTCCCTTTCCTGAAACATTCATTAAAAAGTAGTAAGCCTCATGGGGAGCATCCTTCTTTTAATAAAGAAAAAGCAAATAGGAAATCAGAGGTTTTACATATATATATATATATATATATATGCATAGTTATCAACTTCTCAATCTTTCTTGGAGGATTCCTTTGGCAATTCACAGGAGAATCCCTGTGTTGCTCACTGATTTAAGTGACTTTCCAGTGAATCATGAAAACATTATGAGACATGTTTGGTGTCACAGGATGTGCTTTTATTATTGAATAAGTGATTTGTGTGGTGATTTTATGACACTTTATGAAGAGTGGGCTGATTCTTCAGTGTTCATCCTGTTTCTAAGCAGTGAAATTTCACTGGTTTTCACATCATCAGTAGCAGAAGAGAGGATTAGGAAATATTTGATGCATGTAATGAGAGGAAGCATGGAGTGTCCAGGGAGTGGGTTGGGACAGACCTTACTGGTGAAGATGATGTGGAAGACAGAATTGTAAATTGAAAATATTTTAAGGACATCTTAAGAGCTATAAGTAGCAAGCAGTGAGAGGGAGACATTTCAAGTACCAGGCCTTTATTTTTATAAGGCATGATACTGAGAATGCAAGAGGTTAAGATTACTGTAGAACAAATGGGCATATGGGGTGCACAGAGTAAGAAAATCAACTGGAACAAATAATGCCAGAGATAGAGATCTATTGGTGAGATTATGATTGCATAAAAACGTGCATTGCTGAATGGATCTGAAATATTTGTCATCATGTAATTGGTGAATCTTCCATTAGCCACATGCAAAAAACTCTGATTAGAGTCAGCATCTCACACACTCACGTATGTTTCCACTTCTTTCTATGTCTGAAAAGTGTTTCCCAGGAAAAGGAATCAGCTCATCAAAATCTGTATTTCTAATCAAATGTTCAGAAACTGCTCCTAATAACAGCAGCACTGCTACTCTACCATTAAGACAAAAGCAGCGAGGCAAAAAATATGGTGTATGAAATGGTAATAATCTGCTAGGAGTTAGATACAGAATAAGTCTTCCCTACCCATGTCTGCTGGATGATTTGATTGGATAAAAGGACACAAAGAGTAAGCCATAGATGGTTTTCTTCCAGGGTTTCTAAAATCTGCTGCATCAGTCATGATACATTTCATTGTTAAGGTACTGTTTCAACACATTGCATGGTATGGAAACACCAATATTTGGAAATGCTAATAGTGGGAACACAAATACAGAAATAGAGAAGAATTTTGGAGAAATTATTTGGCGTGGACTTTTTCAAAGGCAATAAAAAAGTCAGAAAGATGGTGTCTGTTCTAGGGAGCTCAGAAAGAGTAGTGAAAAGTAAGAGATAAGGGAAAAAGAGAAAGAAAACTTTGAAGGAAGAACAAAATTCTATACATTAACACAAGAAATAAAAGTCCTAGGAAGAGGCAAATGGGGAGAGGCACTAGAAGTCATATACAAGAAGTCTCAGAGAAACTGACATCTTGAGAACAGCAAAGAGGCAAAAGTAAACTGGCCTAAAAATATAACAGAATCAGCATTTCTGTTTATTTACAGTCATTAGGAAGTGGTGAAAAGTGGTATTTTATTCCATGTTGGATAAAAGCTGGTTTTCCTGAAATTAAACTTTGGAAGAAGATTTCTGGTTCTGCCACTTCTATTTTTCTACAACAATAAAACAAATTGTTTGTTGTTCATATGAGAAAAAAAATTGTTTGTCTGAAAACAGTTGTCTGATCAGCTTTGTTTACCTCCTCCTCGGATGTTAACAGTGAAGGCAGAAATGCTGTTAACCCTTTAATTTGTGGAGGAGTTCATCTTAGTTGAATTTACAGAAAATGTGATGGCAGAAAAGTTTTCAAACTGATAATTAAGATTTTTCAGTCTAGATTCAGTCCTAGGCTTTGTACAGTGTTTCTCATTGCAGTCTGTGTAATGATATCAACATGTCAACCATTTCTGTTGACTCCTGCAAGCAATTTAATTTTTTTACTACAGTCTCTATTATGGCTATATGATAGATGCCATTACAAAGGTTCTGTTGTAGAACAGTATCGTTTATATGAGTGCCTTCTATCTACACTTAAGTAATAGTAAGAACATAAAGATTATTCAAGCATTTGTTTATATGTGTGTGTGAGAGATGGACAAAGAAGCCCAGCAAATTATTTTTGCACTTAATTTGTAAAATGTTTTTCTATGCCTCTTAAGGGAGTTTGCTTACCGACCTTTACCATGTTGTTCAAACTCCCAAATTCATTCCTGTTGAGTAATTTCTAAAATCAGGCAGCACACTGTGTTATGCATGAAATAGCAGCCGGGTAAGACACGGGGCTGTGTTTTTCATGGCGGGCTGTCAGGACTGGATGTCATTCTGACTTTCAAAATGAGTACAAGTCAGAATCTTCTTCAGTAACCTTGTAGGTAATATTGAAGTGAAGTTTCCCATCAGGTTAGTACAGAAGTTGTGCTCAGAGTGAACAGAAAGCAGCATCTCCACATTAAACACCTCATATACACTCTGAGACCCAGCCCTCCCAAGTCAGCTGCCCACATAGAGTGCAGAGAAGTGGGTACCCTGAGGTGGCTTGAGTAATCATCAGATTGTTAAGAAGAAGAGGGGATGCTGTCCTCACCAAAGGTAACTGCGTTCTTGTCCACAGGAAACTTTTCAGGGGGCACAGCAAAGTGCCTGAACTTTGGGGGTCCCTGGCTGAGCTTAGCAAGCAAACCGGATCACTGGAGCAGCCTGGGGACATGTGGTTTTCCTGCATCTTACCTGCAGCATGAGGACCGCATCTGTGAAGAGAAAAGTTTTTAGGAAAAATAACAAAGACACCGTCTTAAACCAGAATTAAAACCAGATTTAAACTAGAATTAAAAGGTTACTTTAGTTTGTTGGTGCTAAAGTCCTTCATGTCAATATGACTTCTCAAATAGAGTTCAAATTATGACTCATCTGGGTGAAGTTATCTTTTGAAAACAAGTAGATTTATCTTCCTCTGAATGTTCAAAAATGGACATTTAACATGGAACAAATATTTATATTATCAATTAAAAACCTTTGTAAAATGAAAGTAGCTTACTGCACTGTAATTTGGGAATTACAGGTTCCCTTCAGATGTAGGGGCTGTAGGCTGTGCCATATGTCACTGGGAGGATGTTTCCTCATACATTTGCAGGAAAATCTTGGGTTTGAATGATGAATTCTGTGAATTTGGCAAGACAGCATGAAGAATAAAATGAAAGTGGATAGCATCAAACTTCCCTAGACAACTAGGAGCTAGAAACTTGCCATATGTCACTGACTTCCATAAGCAATGCTGAACACTAGAATATTACCCTGTTCTGCAGCATTACGTATTGCCCTAAATCATTAATACAAAGCAGATGGCTTTTGTTGCTGATTAGAGCTGGTTAGAATCTGAAATTCCCATTCCAAAGGAAATTTTGACATTTATATTTATTTTCACTGCAAATTGGAACAAAACATCGAAATTTCCCAGTGGAATGGAATTAAAAATGATCTGGAAACACCGAGTGGTTTCACTTCATTGGCAATGAATTTCTCAATAATGTCAAAACCACTGTAATGCTAAAATTAACATCCAATAGAAACGCCAACACAAAATTAATAAAAAGATAAAGTCACATTGAAACTCTTTGCTTTATTAAAAGGAAAAGATGAAGTTGAGATTATAAATCCTAACATTTTCCCAGAATTTGTTTTCCATTTCCACAAAACATTTTTATTTCAGCTAAGATGCATTACCTGATGGAAATGGGTTCCACTCAAAAAACGTTCACCCAGTGCTATTCTTCCAGTGCCAGTAATTCAGGCTCATGTTGTAAGTTCCAGTACGTAAAGAACCTGAGAAATAAGACATGCACAAACTTATTTGAAAACTGATTTTAAAAATCCCTACAACTCACAAGATTTGTTTAGGTAACCATATCATTTCTTACATTCGATCCCTTGTGTTCAGGCACACTCAACAGTGCTGGGTGCTGGACAGATCATCCCTAGCATGGACCTTCATCTTTATGAACTTGTAAACTCTGTCATTATTTCAGTGCATCTTGTTTCCATCCCCCTAGCAAAATTCTGGTCCTGGCAGCCAGGACCTCCCACTCCCACTCTCCTGTTGCCTGCTTTCCCAGAGAACGTTCCGCTAGATTTCTTCAATATGGAACGAAAGCCCACAGTTACTTTCCAGGTAGGAATCTCCACTATCATTCCTTTTGCCATCACAAGAACATCATTAAAATTACCTAGTTTGCCAGTTAATGGCTCCATTTTTCCAATATCATGCTTTTATTTTATCTGTCAACCCTAATTCTCTGCTGTGAGATAGAAGACCATCTGTTAACCATTTTTTTAAGGGTAGAGTAAGCACAAATATTGCTCTTTGGGAGTCGCATGCTATTTATTTACAAAGATAAAAAAATCAAGATCATGAATTCACATCAGCTTCTTGTGTTACTTTCTGCAACAGTAGCTTTCTGCTTGAGTTTCCACTACTCTCCACCAAGGTGTTGTATATATGGTTACATAAAAGGACCAAACAAGATGTAGGACAGATCAGAAGTCTGATAAAGTTGCTGCTAGATGAGTTTGACGACTGCTGCGCTTGTGTGCATTGGGGAAGATTACGTTACTACCAATGAGTGCCTTACACAAAGGAGAGAAGCACTTCAGAAGAAAGGAGAATAAACTGAGTTTGACATGGCTGGAGATGTGAGTATCAGGATAAAGACAAATTGCAGTGACACAGGTGTGTAGGAAAGATGGCTTTTCTAAAGTGCTCAGGCTCTCACTAGGTACTGAAATAAGTGCTGCTATTTTCTGGGAGGTCTCAGTTTACCGGCTACAGACGCTTTTTGAAAAGCTGCCTGTTACACAGGTGCCCAAAAGGAAGATGTGCCTCTTTTGAGAAGCCTGAGTTTAATTGTGGGTAGCGAGGACTTGGGAAATTGATCCTTGAGCATTTTAAGAAATGTGGTCCGGAAAGGGATGGTTAAACAAAGAGACTTTAGGCTCACAAGCTGCTGTCATGATAGGAGACACAGTAACTGCAGAAAATGTCTGTCATTTGGATCTTGAAATATGGTCCCCTTTTGAAAGAATGCTGCTAGATAAAAGTCACCCCCAGCTGGAACAGGGCTGAGAGATTTTGCCAGCTCCCCTGCTGTTAGCTTAACACCCATGTTTATAAATACTACAAATGTCCTGTGCTTAGTGAAGCAGTCCAGTGCGGTAAAATCTGGAAAAGCTGCCTCCTGAGGGTGGATGTCCTAATGTACGCTGTTAGCAAAGTCCTTCATGCCCTTTAGCATACAAAATTAGGCACAGGCAAACATAGTGTTACAAAAATATTATTTCCATAGAGTTTGAAAAAATCAGGTATATAAATATATATCTAATTCCCAAAAGAGCCATCTGAAGTCAGCCAAGACAAAGAGTTACTTATTTTAAAGACCTAGATGATTCTACTAAGGATTAACAAACAAAAGTTTTTTCTTACAAAGCGTGTGGTAAACTGTTGCTCCTAATGCTTCACAAAAAAAAAATATTATGAACAGAAAAGCACATGAATATTGGCATGATTTTTATTGTGATTGCTTAAAGAATGAGTAATTAAATTAACTGGTGAGACCCCTTGGGAGTGTGGGAAGAGGGTTTCACCAAGGCTGTGTGAGTTTTCCCCCTTTTGTCTGGTTCCTGTTTTCTATTTCCTTACTTCTCATTTAGCAGAGAGCACGTTACTTTCAAGCTGTTCTGGGTGGGTGAAACCTTTGCTGGCCAGCCCTGGGGAATGACTGACTAATGCTTAATGCATCCTTTTTCACACTGCTTATAAGGTGGTGGTCATCGCTTCCCAAAGAGGGCCAGGCTCCCATTTACACCCGCTTACACCTTGGAGAGTCACTGTAGGACTTGGGAGCACTGACTGTGTTCTCTCATACCGCATGCTCAGCCTTACAGGAAACACTCGGAAACAGAGACCTTGTCTGGAAACCCAAATGATGCTGAAACCGATGCAGAGGTGAGGAGGTGTGGGCCCCTTTTGCTGCTCAAGACTGAAACACGACTTGCTTGTCTCACAGCAATTCCAGCCAAGACCATGGGCATTGCTGAGAGTAATGTGATAAGCACTAGGCTGTTACCTGGTTTACCCATTGATGCTGAAGACCCTGATGGTAATGTACTAGGAAATGTACTAGGATTTACTGACAGGGGCTTTCTGCTGCTTCTCCCTCCTCCACCCCCACACCAGCCCTCATTGCTAAAATGCACAAAAGAATTATGATAAAGAGAAACAGGAGACAGCATGGAGCAGCTGTAGCATTCCTCTGCCAGGGCAAATCCGAAGGGGTAAGAGCCTGGGCTTTTGATGTTCGATATCTGTAAGTGCCTCCAAGTTTGAAACACATGAACTCTGTGCAGCTGCTCCTGCTTGGACTGCCCACCTCAACTAAAACAGAGCTATGAAGGTTTTACTTTTATTTCCTGTCTTAAGTTTCTCCTGGGGGCTGTAGCAGGAAAGCCCAGAACAAACACTGTCAAAGGAGCACTTAGAAGCACCTTTTGTAGGGGAGGAATCCCCAGTATGGGGGGTATAGGAGTAGAAAGGTGACACAAAACAGAACAATGACTTGCAGCACTGAAAATATCAGGATCCTGGAATCACACTAAGAGCCTAATACAAAATGAGTGAAATTTATTGTGACAAATAGGTTATGCAGTACTAGTGGGTACCTAGATGCCATGTGTCCCCTAATGCTTCTAATGACAAAGCATAAATACTGAATTATGATCCCATCCACACCTTCTATTTTTTCCCCTTCATTTCTTCATTATTCTTCCTTCCTGTTCTTTAACATGAGGTATAATTTTAGCCAGAAGTTTTACACCATAGTAAACGTTTCAGGCATTGTGTACTTGTTATCCTGCCCTGCAAATCTGTTTACTGCTGTTTCTCATGAGTATTGATAACACTGTCAGATTTTTTTAATGAATCTTGCTCATGAATTTTATCCATTTCCTGCTCTTTGCCAATATAAGCAGATTAAACTAGGATGGCAAGGCTCAAGATTTTATTCCGCATGTATTTATTCTCTTGCTAAGTCTCTCTGTGATTTTTAATAAGTTTGGATTTCTTTCAAAAATATGTTCCAAGATGCTGGGTTTTAAGTAATTAAATAAAAGCCTTTTTTGGCAAGCATTACCACACTGGTTACTCAAATGAACATGTGAAAACAGACTAGAGACGGACACAAGGAAACACAGTGGCTGCTTCCAAAAACCTGTGGCACAGTTTTCTGTGGGACCAAGAAGAAAAAATCTCGACCAGGTAGCACTTGTCCTTCACAATTATTCTTCCCAGCACCACTGCTGCTGTAACCAAAAGAACTTTTTCCCACAGGTGGAATCCTGTGCTGGCACTGGAATTTCCAGTGGGAAAGTGAAGAGTAGCACCAGAGGTGGCTCTGAGGTTGTGAATATCAGAAAGGCAAAATCACAGCAATGCAAAGAAGAGAGCTCTGCCCGATGTGCTTGTAAGGAGTTCAGTGCATGATTACAACTTTCCCGGTGCTAAGGCACATCAGATATCACTGATCTGCCTTCATTTTTACACAGCTGGTCTCTGTAGCCAAGCCTATGGTGTGATTTACCTTACTGTCCCCACTGGAGATATATCAGGCAGGATTTGTCTTTAAACTGATTCTTTGTACCTTCCAGGTGTTTTGTGTCTTGTAAGGTACAAAGTACCCGATATTCTAAATTCTCCACTTCTAAAGCAATATTTCCCTTTTGCTCTAAAGTGTCCCTTTCTCATTATACTTTTTCTCAGCATAGGATTTTACTTCAGATTTAAGCCTAAATCAAAATGAAGACATTTTGTCTTTAGCAGACTGATCTCAATCAAAAACAAAAAGGAAAAGGGGGTGGGGGAGTTGTCTTTGTATAGAATCATTGAATCATAGAATAGTTAGGGTTGGAAAGGACCTAAAGATCATCAAGTTCCCCCCCCCTGCCGTGGGCAGGGACACCTCACACTAAACCATGTCACACAAGGCTCTGTCCAACCTGGCCTTGAACACCACCAGGGATGGAGCATTCACAACTTCCCTGGGCAACCTATTCCAGTGCCTCAGCACCCTCACAAGAAAGAACTTCTTCCTTATATCCAATCTAAACTTCCCCTGTTTAAGTTTTAACCCGTTACCCTTTGTCCTATCACTACAGTCTCTAATGAAGAGTCCCTCCCCAGCATCCCTACAGGCCCCCTTCAGATACTGGAAGGCTGCTATGAGGTCTCCACACAGCCTTCTCTTCTCCAGGCTGAACAGCCCCAACTTCCTTAGCCTGTCTTCATACAGGAGGTGCTCCAGTCCCCTGATCATCCTCATGGCCCTCCTCTGGACTTGTTCCAACAGTTCCATGTCCTTTTTATGTTGAGGACACCAGAACGGCACACAATACTCCAGGTGAGGTCTCACATGAGCAGAGTAGAGGGGCAGGATCACCTCCTTTGCCCTGCTGGTCACGCTCCTTTTGATGCAGCCCAGGATACGGTTGGCTTTCTGGGCTGCAAGCGCACACTGAAGCTGGCTCATGTTCATTTTCTCATCGACCAGCACCCCCAAGTCCTTCTCCACAGGGCTGCTCTGAATCTCTTCTCTGCCAAACCTGTAGCTGTGCCTGGAGTTACTCCGACCCAGGTGTAGGACCTTGCAGTTGGCATGGTAGCAAGCTTCATGAGGTTGGCATCAGCCCACTCATAAGTGTGTCAAGGTCCCTCTGGATGGCATTCCTTCCCTCCAGGGTATCAACCAAACCACACAGCTTGGTGTCATCGGCAAACTTGCTGAGTGCGCACTCAATCCCACTGTCCATGTCAGTGACAAAGTTGTTGAACAAGACCGGTCCCAACACCAATCCCTGAGGGACACCACTCGTTACTCGTCTCCAGCCGGACATTGAGCCATTGACCACAACTCTTTGTGTGCAGCCATCCAGCCAGTTCTTTATCCACCGAGTGGTCCATCCATCAAATTGATGTCTCTCCAATTTAGAGACAAGGATGTTGTGTGGGACAGTGTCGAACGCTTTGCACAAGTCCAGGTAGATGACATCAACTGCTCTACCCCTGTCCATCAGTTCCGTAGCCCCATCATAGAAGGCCACCAAATTGGTCAGGCAGGATTTCCCCTTAGTGAAGCCATGCTGGCTGTCACCAAGCACCTTGTTGTTTTTCATGTGCCTTAGCATGCCATCCAGGAGAATGTGCTCCAAGATTTTGCCAGGCACAGAGGTGAGACTGACTGGTCTGTAATTCCCCGGGTCATCCATTTTCCCCTTCTTGAAAATGGGGGTTATATTTCCCTTTTTCCAGTCATCAGGAACTCCACCCGACTGCCATGATTTTTCAAATACGATGGACAGCGGCTTAGCAACTTCATTTGCCAGCACCCTCAGGACCCACAGATGGATTTCATCAGGTCCCATGGACTTGTGCATGTTCAGGTTCTTAAGATGGTCTCGATCCAGATCCTTTCCTACAGTGGGCCCGAGGTCTTCATTCTCACAGTCCCTGCATCTGCCTTCCAAGACTTGGGTGCTGTGGTCAGAGCCTTTGGCAGTGAAGACTGAGGCAAAGAAGTCATTCAGAACCTCAGCCTTCTCCAAATCCAGGGTAGCCAGTTCTCCTGATAGCTTCAGGAGAGGGCCCACGTTGTCCCTAATCTGTCTTTTATTTCAATGTAACCATAGAGTCCCTTCCTGTTATCTTTAACATCCCTAGCCAAGTTTAATTCTAACTGGACCTTAGCTTTCCTAACCTGGTCCCTAACTTCCTGGACAATGGATGGGTCTCAATGTTGAAAAGCAGAAGTGTTGTTAGAAATGTGTTGCGCACACTTGCTTATTATAGTGAACCCCCAACAGAAAAAATAAATTTGATTTCTTATAAGGAAATGTGTTTTGATGCTTCATTGCATTCACACAGCTGTGGGATAGCTGCATGCTCTTGGCTGCTGCAGCTTCCCAGCTCCTGCAAGGCTGTTGCCTATGGTTGCCTTACCCTGAGGTTTCAGATCGAGGTAAAAGTTGTAAATGAGCAGCAGCAAAGTGCTGACAAGGGGCACATGACAGAATAATTGTTCATTACCTTCCTGTCCAGTCAGCTCTCCCTGTTTGAGGAGAAGGGTGCAACAGCATTGATGTCCTGTCAACACACAACCTACCACATGGCAGGAAAGTCAGTCAGTGTGGTGTCAGTCGCTACTTATTTATTCTGTTAGACGTTGAATTGCCACAGCCTGTCAAATAGCTCTGTCTTCAGTCTCATCTTAAAAACTCCTCACCTAGACCTGATTTGAGCAAGCTCTAAGTGTTTGCTGTATGGAGTGGTACCTGTGACATTTCCTACAATAGCCAAGGAAGAAAGATTCTTTCCATAGCAACAACACAGCAGTGATGTTTTTCTTTCTGATCGTCTATGGTTGTTGGCTGAAATAGTATCAACCCTTCAAGACACGAACATGTTTTTACTAAACAATATTGCCTTCAGAATTAAGACCTTAATATTTTTGTGCACCATATAGGAAGCTGTTTGTGTGTGTTATGTGTAACACCATTTTATCAGAGGAAGAAATTGTAGAAATGCAGTTAAACATAATCATTAGACACTTTATCTTTGTTTTGTATACCGCCAACATCTGTTCCTCAGTATTGTCAATGTTTTACTTTGCCACCATGATTGCCATTCACTGTTTACTTGCTGCATTTTTAACATTTAATTATTCATTAGAAATTTTAAAGATCTACAGAGGTGATAAACTGTGAAAAAATGCCTAAAATCGGGTTGAATTTTATTTCATTCTGTGCATTTATTGCTGTCATTGTTAGTTGAGATTCCCTTAGCACACTATACTCTGCCTGTAATCTAATCTGTCCTGAAGAGGCAGGCAGCAGTGTATGAAGTGATTATAAGGATCTTCAAGTGTCCTCAAGGATTTTCTGTACTTGGACTGCAAAAGCATTTTGCTTTGTGTTGATAGAATAGGCACAATAAATCCCACCGTTACAGTTCCTAGAACACCAACTATTAATAAGGAATAATCTAGAGGCCAAAGAACATGATACAAATTCATCACAAGTGGACTCAGAAATAATCCTATTGGGTTTGACTGTGTTGCCTGGCATCACAGTGGCTGTGAATTTCAACCCTTTGCTGCACGTCAGATAAGGTTAGCTCTTCCTCCTGCCTGGAGAACATAGATTTTTCTGACTGCAGTGTTTTGCAATGCAGTGCTTTCTGCAGTTCTCTATTTTTTTTATTATTTGGTATAAATACGTTGCACCTGCAGCCATGTGCAGCTATAAAGGCATCATTTTTTTGGACTGGAACACATTCTTTCTTGCTACCTCTTAAAGGCCACTGCCTGCATGTTACCTCACTGCTTCATTTGCCATAAGACTCTGGAAGTGTGAAAGCTGAGTTTTGCATTTTCAGATATTTGGGATATTAAAAAGCAGCAAGGGATTATATCACTACTGCCCGCTCATTCCCACTGCAACTGGCTTGTACATTAGTCAGAGATCTTCCCTTTCTACTCTAATGGTCTGAAAAGTGTGCAGTCCCTGGGGCTCTGGAATAGCTGCTCACGTGGGTGTGGGTAGCTGCTGCCTACTCAGGGGATTTTACTGGTTTGTTTTGTATTAAACTGGTGCTGCTCTAAACTAAGCCCGACTACTTCATTTGTCCAGTTGCTTTTCCATCCTGCTGGCAGACCCTGCTCTTGTTGTTTTGCTTGATATAAACCCGTCTGGCTGCCCTAATGTAATCCGTTCACTCAGCTAATTCCCAGGTTGTTTATTATGGACCCTGTCCAACTCCTGCCGAAGACAACACAACCTTCAGCTGCCTCGGCAGCTGTTGGACCAGGCCTATAAAACAGGGATTTTTTGCTATTTTCAAGATATTAAGAGCTTGGGTTACTTAAAAACTGTACAGTATGTTTTGATGAGGATGAAAGGTAATTGAAAAAATTGCCTATGAGGTGCACCTTCCATTTTCTAAGCTGTTTGTAGACACTTTGGAGGAAAAGACATTATTTGGAACAAGGTAGTCACCCAGAACCCTGAAATGGTCAGGAGATGGAGATACTCCCATCAGGAAGGACTTCTCACCCCTTTCAGCCTCCTCTCTGTAAGCAGGGGAGCCTATTGTCCTTCAGTTGTGTAGGCAACAAGTTTAGACTAGATATCTGTTCTACCAGACAGCCGCCAGTGGATCCTATGAAAACAGGAAGATCTAGGATGGATCCCACCATTTTACCCTTGTGAAATAAAACTTTTTGGTTATTTTGATCCAAGAACACAGGAGGTTGAGGATACAATCCTCTAGGTCCCTTGGGGAGCTCAAATTCACCTCGGGGAGAAAGGGAGCTTCTCACCACAGGAAAAAATTCACATCAACTGGGGGGAGCATCAATTTCTTCTTCCCAGTTCCAAAGAGGAAAGACAGTAGATTTGCTTCAAACAGTGGTACATGTCTCGCTATCTGCTGCTGACATGTAATGATACTGTATTATTCTTCATTTTTAAAAGTATTACCTTGGTCTAGAACAGACATTTTATTGAATGCTCATTAGACACTCCAGTGTTCATAAATCCATCTCTGTGGCCCAGAGACTCTATTCTAACAACAGTGTGAAAGTCTTGTATAAATTATTTTGTAGTTCTACTTAAGTTATCCATACATCATAATTTATTTGTGACTGTCATTCACATGACAAATTCTCAGGCAGGTTTGTCGATAGCGAATAGCTAATTCAGGTATAATGCTAAGCTTCCAGTAAAACTGATGATGTTGCCTTTTGGAGCCAACTCATTCCGGCTCCAAATCTTAAACCCAAAGGGCATCAGTCATTAGTAAATCTGCTGCACAATGTGGTATGTAGCAACTTGCCTTAAATAAAATATAATTAAGGTGATTTAACGTAAGGTGTATCCAATAGTATTCCTTAACGGTTCATTTAAGGGAAACGAATTGCCAGTTTTATTGTTTGGGTACGTTCTCTTTTTTTTTTTTTTTTAAGAGGTTTTTGTTTGTTTTTTTTTTCTCAAAGACCTGTGACTACCCAGATTACTATTACTTAGTAATAGATCCAATTTGTGGCTAAAAGGAGAATAAAAAAACACAGTAATAGTTTAGGGTAAGGGAATCCATCTTTGGTAAAATCTTTTTAGATTTTATCTGCATTTTGAATTAAAATTGAAATTTGTCTTTACCAAGTAAGAGGCAACTTCTGGGTTGTTCTGTTTGATTCTGGCTATAAAGGTTTATCTAGAAGGGCTTTCGAGCTCTTTGGTTTCAGTGTACACTGCAGTCACTCCATGTTTGGAGTAAGACCAACTGAACATAGCCGTTTGTAGCAACCTGGTTTCCACCAGAGGTACAAACAAATGTATCTATCTCATTCAGCTCAGATCCTTCAGAGGGGTGACTGGGATGGAGGGCATGCTGCAGCACAAAGCTACTGGTGAGCAACACCTTGCAGCATCCATTGCTTACCTAGTGACTTCAAAGGCAAAGTAGGATGGCAAAAAATTCAACGTAAGTACAGTTTTCCAGACCATGAAAAGACAATCCAATCAACATGCATTTAAGGCTTGTTAGTTTTCATACAGTATACACGTAGTAGTGGATGCTGCCCAAAGTTTCGACCCATTCCCAAGAGTGACCTATCATCAGAAAACTCAGAATCCAGCACACTGCTTTTCTACAGCCTCCAAGCTAATAGTTATTAATTATTAATAATTAAAATACCAATTCATATGTGGGTTTTTTTCCTCTGCAGGTAACATTTTGACACCAATATGGGAAAGCAAAACAGCAAACTACGCCCTGAAGTCATGCAGGATTTGCTAGAAAGTACAGACTTTACAGAACACGAGATCCAGGAGTGGTACAAAGGCTTCTTGAGAGACTGTCCAAGTGGGCATTTATCTATGGAGGAGTTTAAAAAAATATATGGGAACTTTTTCCCTTATGGGGACGCTTCTAAGTTTGCGGAACACGTATTCCGCACTTTTGACGCCAATGGAGATGGAACAATAGATTTCAGAGAATTCATCATAGCCTTGAGCGTAACGTCAAGAGGGAAACTGGAGCAGAAGCTGAAGTGGGCATTCAGCATGTATGACCTGGACGGGAACGGCTACATCAGTAAGTCAGAGATGCTGGAAATCGTGCAGGTATGTGCTGCTTAGAGGCACCGCTTGGCCTCCCTCCTTGCAAGCAAATTATGAAGTAATGTTGCAATGAGATACTGAACGAAAAACTCTGGCAACATTTGGGGGTTTATGATCTTGGTTATAACTGCTTGAATATAAAATGTTATTTCACTTGGCAAAGATCATCTCACAATTCAGACTACAGCATTTGATATCCATTGCAAGTCCTTCCTGAACAACATGCTGGGAAGTCGTCCCTTGGGAGCTCTGCTGGGCTGGAGCACAGCAACTAACCTGATGATAAATGTGATTCTGTCCTCTGGGAAATCACTGACAATTAATTGCAGTTAATTACATTTGGACCGAGTAGACATCCTAGATCAACCAGGTATTGTACTTTTAAGGAAAGCAGGCTGCTTACACAGTAACAAACAAATCTCATTTGAAATCATGCTGTTATGAAGAACCAGCTCACATATTTTAAAAGGTGTCTGTCTGCCTATTTCCAGTAAGGTCTGCATACTTACCATCATGCTAGCTGTCTTTGTATTAAGTGCCAGGATAGACAAACCTTATCTGGGTAGACAATGATTCCATACGCAGCTTCTCAAGGTGTATTTTCTTGTGGTGCTAGTAGGAGTCCCACCTCATTTTGGCTTCCCGTAACATGTTTTTGTCCTTGAGGCACATCACTCCACTAAAAGCTTTAAAACATTTTTGATATGACAGTGTATTTACACGTCTTGAAGCTGTATAGTGCAGCCCTGTTAAAAAAAAAAGAAAAAAATAAAAGGCTGTTATCAAGATCCTTTCTTTCCACAGAAATTTTGAAGTGCTAACGGTGGAGTGTATTATTCAGACTTCTATTTGTTCTGGAAATCAAGGGAAAGGAATGCCCACAAATTACAGGCTGTGATGGCAAACTGCACATATGGAGTCAGCCTACTCCATTGTCCTTCTACCTTGGGCTTGTCTTTCTACCAGATGCCCTTGTCTTTCTACCAGGGCTCTTCTCGTGTCCTCCAAACAGTAGCTAACAACAGCACTTTCACTGGTTCAGCAGTACCAGATACAATTCTCAGCTGCAAATGTAGGGTTGTGTCTTTCACTTACTCTGTTTTGCCTTCCTGTGTCTGAGTAGCAAAGCAGATAGTGTTCAGATGCAGAGACCTCTGTGCCTCTGTGCCATGACAAGCCCCATGCAATATTTGAATTAGAAGATCCTCTGTTCCTCACAAATCTTCCTCTCCCCTGGGTAAGGTAAACAGGTTGTCATTTATTGTTTTTCTAGCGGTATTTCTCCTCTTGAGAAAACAGAGAATCCCAAAAGAACTAGCAAAGTACAAAGCAAACACAAGGAGCCAGCAAGCTCCTGCTCCTCAGGAGGAGACGCCCCAAGGACCACAGGACTCCTGGCTGCTGTTGAGCAGCCCAGGAAGGCCTCAGTGCTGAACGGCAGCACAAACCCCTAGATCAGAAGATTCACAAAGAGGAAGGACAATAAACACATCAGTGGCTGTATTCTCTGTAAGGAGCCAAGCAAGGAGCAGCAAAGCTGGCAGCATTTTCCAGTTAGCCCCGATCAGCTCGTGAGCATATTTAGAGGTTGAAATGCTCTGACTCCTCTTCATAATCATGTTGGTACCAAATTGTAGCATTGTGCTTTACAGTCATGATGCCATCATCAAATGAACCTGAAGCTTAGGGATCAGTGTAGGACAACATACAGCCAGTTTGTACATCCAACCCAAAGCAGCACTGGAGCCTGGCACTCTTGGGAGATTTGGCTCTCTCCTCCTTTCAGATTGCAGCTGAGTGATTCTCTCTCACATTTGCTCTCACTCCACATTTTGAGGGACCCCACAAACAGCAATTATAGAAGTAAACAGCCTCGTTTGCCTGAGCAACAGTGATTTCTGTACCATGGACCATCAACAGTTTCCCAGAGCTGCCATTTCTGTGATGGAGCTTCTCCCAAGGCAATGTTCTTGTTATCTCACCTTGTTCTCTTCTTCCAGTTTTTATGGCCACAGTGACCTGCCTGTATTGCACTGGTCACCTGTAGCTCCTCCCGGTGGGATAAGATTTGTGTAGTCTCTGGAAGCATGTTTGGATGACATGTGAAGCTGAAGTAGATGAGCACATTTTCTGGCTTTATCAAGAGGTCCCCTTGATATAGAGTGATTAGACCTAAAAAAAAAACAAACCAAAAAACAGCTAGCAACTATCACTTTCATTTAGAAAAGATTATTAGTTTTTAATATGGGAAGACAGGATTCTGTATCAAATGTCTTCCTAGAAGCCCTTAGCCATAACAGTTTCTATAGTGAAAACCAGAACTCTGCTATATCTCTGATACATGCCTCAGAAGAAACTACTACAAGTCCCTTATCTAGCATACATTTGCATATTGGTATAGCAGGATTTATTATGTTTTCATTGGGATTTTTGCATGAGACAATACATCAAAATGAATGCTAATGAAACACCATCAATCTAAAAGTCTTAGTTTCAGAGAAAAATACTGCCCTCTGTTACTGTGGGATTACTGTATCTTAAATAGCATAGTGACAAAGCATGCTTTTCTTCTTTTTCGGTCTGCTTTTCTTTGTGCTTTGAAAGTTGTCTCTGTAGTGATTTTCAGTGTTTTGCTGAGGGTCACTCACATTGCCTTTCCCATGCTCTGGCTTAATCTAACGCCACTGCAGGCAATGCTGGCACTGAACCCTTGCTCAGCATTGCAAGAAAGCCCTTGTGGTAACAGTGGTAACAGCAGCAGCACTGGAAAAGCAGAGCTACTATAGGATAAGATGGCTCATACCCCACAGAAGCCCTAATAATGGGTCAGCTGCCAAGGAAATAAACATGAATGGTCCATATGAAGCCTGTTTTCTCTGCAAAGGATGGGACAGAGGGCAAAGCACCTCCATTCTGTTAAACTCCGTTTACCTGAAATGCTGTTAACCATGTTTGCATAGCCTATCATGGACTCACCATGCCTGTCCATGCCCTTAGGCAAGTCTCCAAAAGCAGCTCTCTGCTTAGAGCTGGCTGCACGCTTTGGAGGATCACATAACATGAAGGACTTTACTGGTGGGCTGATTAGGCTCTGATGATTGCAGAGCTTAATGAAAGAAGGTCCATGGGATACTGCTCCACCTACCAGGCATAGCACATCTGCCAAGTACTGTGGGAAGATGCTTCCTAGCCTGCCCCCTTGACAGACCTCACCACAGACCCTCTCAGATTCTCCTGCTCTAGAAATGCTTTTCATGTCTGCCATATGTTTACCTATAATCTAAATAGCCCAGTCCACTCAAAAATAGCTGCAAACCAGCTAGAATATTTGTGTTTGTTCCACTTGCTGAAATGGGAAATATTTGGTGAGTCTCTTAAAATAAGAGTTCAAATAAGAGATGGAAACCTTGTTCTAAGGATACGTTTTTTCACCATATGGAGTCATAAGGCATCTTAAGAATACTGAACTGAGAGACGAGAATAACACTTCCAGTTTAATACAGACAGAGCACACACGTTTCACTTGCTGGGCTAGCTTATTTGTAAGCCAGGAAGAAACAGAAGCTGATAGGGGAAGAAGCAGAAGCTGATTGGGCTCTCAGTAAAGACAGTGTCAAAAATCCCCATGAGATTGAGAGGAAAGTAATTATTTCAGGCTGATTATTCATTTAATGAGATTTTTAGCTGTCAAGATTTATTTCAACAGAGTGAAAAAGCTCTACTGAAAATTTGTGCTGTCATTGCTGCCATTACTGAAAGTTGCTCTGACACTTTGCCAGCTATAGCGGGAAAGTGTAGCCCCAACAAAGGTTTCTGGGTGGCAGCTAGTGACTAGGAACCAAACCTGTGAGCATGGGCAAAGGGGTGAAATTTTCCCTAAATCACCCCTCACTGCTCATCCACATGCAGGTGGGAAATCCAAGGGGAGAGCCCAGCAGAGAACCAGCCAGTCCAGATGAAGCTGGAGGCTGTGCTCACTCCATCAATGCACACAGGGCTCTAGAGGCACAGTGTCTGTCTTGGTGGCATTGAGGAGCCCTACTAACAGAAGGTCACCCTGACTCGGATGGCTGATAGATAACAACCTCCAAACCTCCTGCTGCTGAATACCACCAATGGCTTTCATTCAGCCCAAGTGCTGCAAGGCTGAGGAGTCATACTCCACATGAAGTGGAGGCCCTGCAGCCTTTCAGTACCAGGTTACAGCCCAGGGTTAGTACAGCCCAGCTCCACGTAATTACCACATGAAACCAGCTTCCTTTCAAAGCTTGCTCTTTCAGACATGCAATAAAGAGCTCTGTGTAGCTTCTCTGAATTAATATGGGGCAAGGCTCAAAATTCTTAAGCTGGCTTTAGCTGGCTTTTACTTTGGGAAAACTTCCCACTGAACTTCTGAGTAAGGACACAAGAATTTGTCCAGAGTAACCATTTTCAGCATGAAAGGAACGCTTACTATGTTATTCCCATCTGGCTTTCCTAGAATATCTCATCTGTTATTCCCTTCACACGCCTCTGTGAAAAGGACTCTGTAGGATGAAGTCATCCTGAAGTGCTTTTTTTTTTGTCCTAAAAATCTGCATATTCTTACTATGGTTACTTTGATCAGGGTAAACACGCCTGTGCTCCCGGTTCGGGCATTCCTCCCACACTTTCTATGCAGATTCTCTGCTTTGCCATGCTCTCACCCAGAGTGAGGGAATGACCCCTCCAACTCTCTTCCTACCCCAGACAAAAGCCAGAAAGCTTAAGATGCTAAACTTTGGCAGATTTACAAGCCTCATCCCTGCAAGCCTTGCATTCTGATGAGGATGAGGAAGGTAGTAAACTCTTACTGTCCACCCCCTTTTTCTTCCCTAATTGCCTCCCTCCCCCAGCTCCCTCATCCCCATGTTCGTGTGCTTGCATGTTCATCCTTCTGATTCCCTGGTTATGAGATAATCAGGGTTGTGTGGACAGCATCCCTGCCTCTACTGAGACTCTGCCCAATATTGCAGCACCTTAATTCTCTTGAGAGTCTTTGGGCACTTCTGCAGCGCAAAACATTACGATAACAGTGATAGTGATGATGCTGGTGGTGATGATGATGGTGATGATTAAAAGGGTGCCCACCACTTTTCCGTTCAGCCAGCAGCTGTTCTTGCTGAAATGTTCTGCTACATTCCCCTGGTTGCACCCATAGCCAGCATTGCAGACTTACCAGAGGGCAGACCAGGAAATCCAGTTCCAGTGTTGGTGACGTAACTGAGGAGCAGATGTTTGATTGCGCTGAGCATAAACCAGAAATAATTAATTAAACAGAAAAATGCCTTTCTCACTGTGTAACTCTTCAAGTTATTTAAAGGCCAGGAGCCTGAAAGGTGAGCTGCTGGCAGAGGAGAAGCCAGCAAGATGGCCAAGGAAGCGGATGCTCCCTAGTCGGGATGTAAATATCTGTGCTGCTTAGCAGCAACCTCCAGCTGGCGAATTTGTGCTGTTACGTTCCTGAAGTCAGCCCTTGTGGGCTGTGGGCCAGACGATGGGAGTGTGCTAGGAAGAATGGGGATAGGGGAGATCCAGTGAGCAATCTTGGACTTGAACCAAGGACCCCCCTTTCCAGATCAGGAGGAAGTGGAGAACAAACAGCTAAAGAAATCATACCCTACAGCAACCACATCTGCCCTAAGTTATCAACTGATGGCTGCAGGCACCGTGTTTTGAGGGCGGAACAAGAATTTGAATCTTTGAAAGCAAGCTACCCACATCTATAGAGCAGGGTTGGAGGGCAAAGTGACTGCTCAGTGCAGTGCCTGTCAACCAGAGCTGTGATTGGAAGCAGAAGGACCTGGTCAGCCCAGGGCAAGGCTGCCTTGGCTGGGATGTGCCAAGGGGCCAGAAGGGGCCAGAAGGCTCCCCCGAGGCCACCACCCTGCAGTCATCTGACTGCTTCTGTTCTCACAGCTGTGTGGCACCACAAAGGTATCTGAGGAAAAAAACACTTGAGTACTGGTACTGCATGCTCACATGTGCAGGCAACATTTGGATGACCAGTTCAGAGACAACTACTCATCCTTGGTTTAAAATTAACAGTACCTCTCATTTAGGGGCAGCTAGTACCATCCGTGACTAATGGATTTGTCTGTGCAGAGAATAGCTATGGGTAGCACCAGTGCCATGTGGGATTAGACACCTGCTCTCTGTGGAATGAATTGTGAATGGGGTTTTGGGCTGTGCATGCATGCCAATCCCTGACAAGGAGGAAAAGGCCACCTCCTTGCTGGTCAAGTCTTCATTAGCTGTGAGACATGGCAAATGCAGGAGCGAGTCACTGCCTCCCTGTGGGCAGGGTGCTGACCAAGAGGGGAGAGACAGGAGATAAGGGAAGCAAAGACAGAATGAGGGGGATAGGGTGGTGAGGGTGGAGCCTGAGTAGTTGAAGCATGGAGACACATCACAGAATGGGACAAAACCTCAGCGGTCTCACCATTCCCCCCGGGCTCTGGGATCTGCCAGGGCCTAATGTGCTGTGAAAGTGATAAATTCATCTGAAGTCTGGTTTAATACAGAAAAATGTAACCTCGGTCCAAACCCAGATCGTGTTAGACCATGACTAAATAAGGAAACACAGTATTCCATAAATGAGCGTCCCACTGAGGAGGGCAGCTGCATGCACTGGTGCCACGCGACTCCCTTCAGCATCCAGAGAGGAGGTCTAAGCCAATGTTCCTGGGATATTTTCTGCCTGTTTCTGTCACCGGGAGAAAATCTGCATTAAGATAATGTGTTTCTTACCAGCTCTTTGCTCCTGTCATATCACACAGGCAATCTATAAGATGGTTTCATCTGTAATGAAGATGCCGGAAGATGAGTCGACACCAGAGAAGAGGACAGAGAAGATCTTCCGCCAGATGGACACCAACCGTGATGGTAGGCACCCTCCAGATGCCTCTGCCCCCGTGCTGGGTGGCTGGGGTGTCCTGCCTACACGGGGTGACCCCTCAAACCCACCACTCCTCCCTCGGCTCCCCAGGCAAAGCCACACCACACACAGCCAGTGGGGTGCAGGCAGGCAGGGCTTTGCCTCATGGGGCTGCTTTCCCAGGGATTTTCCTGGAGTTCTCCCCATTTCCTTCCACCATGCTTGTTCAAAGGCTTGGCACGTGTGCTGCAACCAACCGCATGTGCTAAGCAAACGTGTTTCTCTTCTAGGAAAGCTCTCTCTGGAGGAGTTCATCCGAGGCGCCAAGAGCGATCCATCCATAGTCCGTCTCCTGCAGTGTGATCCCAGCAGCGCCGGGCAGTTCTGAACCCATTTTTGGATGAATACTGTATCTGCTTTTTTTTTTCCTTGCCAAACAACATTCATGGTAGTGTTGCCTCTGTACGGCCAATTATGCCTTCATTTGTGGCATCTTATAGCTTCTTTTGTTGTGGATTAATTATAAGAATGCTGAATTGCTCTTAACAAGTTGTCCAGAGCACAGGCAGTACTGTTTTAAACAGATATTGTGGTGTTATAATCGTTTTAAAGATTTCCTTTTGGACTTTTCTGTTTTAACGTGTCTGTTTTGGAAAGTACACGTTGAGAAGGAGTGAACCAACAACAAAGCCCTTGGCAGCAAGACACACTGACAGATTTTAGATTGCTGCTTTAGTCACTGAGTATTCACCCGCAGGACCCAAAAGCGTAGTAAAGAATGAACTAAAGTGGTTGTGATGGGTTGGGTAGGATTCACCTGGAGCTCTTCCTCTCCTGTCCAGGAGGCACCAGTTGACGTCAAAGACAGGATAGGGAGGAAGTATGAAAGTGCAAATCATGTGTGGGGTGTATTGCCTGCACCCCTGCTCCAATGCCTCATTGTTTCAATGCTGTGAACATTTTCCAGGTTGTGAAGGAGAAGGGGCAAAAACAAAGGTTGACTTTTTTACTAGGTTTACAGTGGTTGATTTCACATGGCTTTGTCTGAAAATTCAGCAATCTGCAATCCTGATCCCCAAATCCACAACTGACGATACCTCTTGCCATTTGGGATCAGCAAAGGCAGACACAGAATATGGAAAACTGGGTCTTGACAATGAATTTAAGGGAGATACATGTTGAATGTGAAACTTTCAGGTTAGTAATAAAGCAGTTTCTACTAAGGAGAGTGGGCATTCATGTGAGGAACTCACAGACACCTGCAAGCAGCTCCAGCTGAGGCACATCTGCTGCCCTGAATGCTCTTGCATAGAAGAAAGTTTTGAGGGTTGTTTTGTCTCTCTCCACATAGCTAACAGAGTTTCTAGGCCTGCTCTTAGGGAAAGGCTGTCATCAAAACTTGTTTTAAACATAAAATTGTAGCATTTACATTTCATTTATTTAGTAAAGTTCAAAAACTCTGTACTGAAAAGAGGAAATGGTACGCTTTATGGTATATTTATATATATAAAATTAAAACAAAAAAAAAGATCAGCTCTTGAGAGAAATGTTGAATGTTTATCTTTTCGCCTAGATGCAGGAGTTCTGAAATCTGCTGCTGCAAAACTTCAACCTTTGGTCAAAGTTGCTGTAAGCAAAGCTAGTTCACATACATGGGATTTCTTAGGGACCTTATCAGCACTGCTGCAACAGAAAAGCTTTAGCGACAGGAGGCATTATGCTGACTAAATTGGCATTAATCTGTCATTAGCTGAAGCCTGCTCTGTGATCCTGTTGGAGAGGTACCCGTGTTGGCAGTGCACAGCGCTGGGAATTCATGAGCTCGTTAGAGTAACCCTTTGTCTGATCGGCAAGGTTGGCGTTGTGTCAAGTGACCTTGTAGATGCTAATCCCCAGTAGCCTTAATTTAAAATAAACTAAGTAAAATAAGTCTGCTTTGCAGATGTTGGTTAGCTAAGTACTAATTAGAAGTCATGAAGAAGTAGCTGAGTATGAAGAATTTTTTGTTGAACACTAGCTAGCATGTACGATAACTGAGAGAAAAGAATCCTAGACTTCCCTTTTCCCTACCGTCTGCTTTGCCAGGTGTGAAGTGCAGAGTATATTAAAATAAAACATAAATCGAAAATAACATTGCTAATCAGTTGTAATAAAATTATTAGGAGTGGCTAATTACACTCATCCGGCACACACCTTTGTCTCAAATGATGTGTGTGGGAAAATGAGAAAGCATCAGAGGCCCAACCACAGACACAAACAGGTTTCAATACGTTGGATTTTTAGCTGTTACGAGCATCCCTGACAAATTTTGCACCGGTTCTTCCAGCTGATAGAGAAATCTTCCCTATATCTTTCTCCCTAATATTCATTAGACATCCTGTGCACAAATCTAACCCTTCAAAGGACAGCCTGTGCCTGCCTCCTCCAAGGTAATTTTCAGGTTTATCTGGAGAGGTTCTGGCCTGTATCCATCTCCCATATCCATCGCCTCATGGTTATTGAAAGCCGTGTTCTCTCTTAGTGCTTTGAGGGCAGTTTTCCAGCAGGACGAGCCTGGCCAGCCTGCTGGGATTGCTGCAGGAAGGTCAGTGGGCATGCACTGATCAGCACCCACTCTACCAGACAGCAACAACCAGTCCCGCTGTCCCCACCACTCCCAGGCACTCCATTGCCACTGCTGCACAGGCAGGACTAGGTGGCACTAGTGGAACCCTCCTGAACTTCTAAGGTACTGGCTCAGTGCAGACACCCACATCCAAAGCAGCCCAGACCTACAGCATTTACTGAAGGTGAACTGGGACACCTTCCACAGTTCCATCTTCTTCTTAATGTTGTGAGAGCAGATGCATGTGACTGAAACTTTTAAATCCTTGCTTTTTATTGAAGCAACTGCATTCCAGCTCTTCTTATAAGATATTTCTAGCCCAGAACCTCATCTCTCCATTTGTTTATGCTCGGTAGTTTTGGGGCTTTAAGGCCAGGTTTGCTTCACGTGTTAGAACCGTACAGCACGTGTTTGAAAAAAAACCCTGTGATATAACCCCAGGCCAGTGGAGGTGTAATTCTTCCCACAGTTCACAAAATCTGGAAGAATAAGAATTAGCCTACAGCTGCAGAGGATATAGCTGGAGATAAGACTATTGTGTAAACATTTACAGAGTGAAATAAGGTTATTCTTTTACCTAGCTACCACTGATGATTGGTATTGGTTTATATTATTAGCTATTCTTTTATTTGTCTGCCTCTGCATGTACTTTAAAAGTGATTGATAGCTGGAGTTGTGATAGGAGCATCTGCAGACCTCTGTCAGCAGGACAGAAGTACTGAGATCCACCTTGACTGGAATTTTATGCTTTGCTGCTATTCCCATTTGCGATCATAACTGCCTTCATAAACATAGAGACAAAATTAGCTATCCTGTAGGAAACAGCACAGCAAGTCAGGCACTTCAGGCAATCAGTTAGCAGTATTCCATACAGGAAGGACGGCAGGCAGCAGCTATTGCTTCACATCACCTCTCAGTTTTGTAGATGCATTCTCCAGTAGTAGTGCATGTGAAAGAGGTAGCCTTCACTCATGTTCCAACCCTAACTGTTCTATGATTCTATGTGTTGTCCAAAGGAATTACTGAGTACATCCTGCATGTTGACTGAATCCATGGAAAATGCCAGTCCCATTTATTCAGCATTCCCAATCAGCTTGCCATGCTCTGGGCCAGAAGATGTGAAGTGATGACTGTGGCTTGTGTGATCTGCAGGAGCCTGATTTGGTTTAGGGTGTTTTGGGAAGGGAAAAGGGAACACTACGCTTGCAAAACTGGCATCCATGTTTTTGTGAGCACTTAAAGTTTGAGAGACACTGAAGAAAGGTCTGTGTTTCAAGATTGTTTGAAGCCGTGCGAGTTCACAGCAGTGGATGTTCCTGAGGTACACAGGGCTGTGCTGTTCCTCTTGCTGTTCTTAGGAGCTTGTAGGATTTTTGTCTTACTGTTAGTGCATTTTGTCTCTTGTTGCTCTGTTACAAAGCGTGACCTACACATTTTCTAGACACTGCTGATTAAAACAGTCAGCCGGAAGTGTGTTAACTTCTGTAGCTGAGCTCTATGTGCGGAAGTATTGGACATCGGCACCAGAAATGGTCACACATGACCAGGTCCCCATGGTTTAATAACTGCCCCTGCAGGCTGAACCCCTGCACTTCTCAGCATGTGCTCTGTTCAGTGATGGCAAACGTGCAATAGTGCAGCTTACCTTAATTTTCTTTCACTGCAGACCAGGCTAAGTCGCATTACTTTGCATTTGCTGTGGGCTAGAGTGCACACATGGGCAGAAACCTCGGCTCAGCTGACTCATGGAAACTTGGTGAGCTCTGGTAACTGATGTTGAGCCCTAATCCACAGACTAATCTGAGAACGTGGCCGTGGCTGAACGTCTCTCAGTCCATGTGAACCAGGGAACACGGTGACAACTGGCAGGTTCCTGGGGACACGTGGCGGTGGGGATGGAGCTCCTGCCTCGGAACAAATGGTTTGAGCTCAGCTGTCCGCCTTTTAAAACTCTCTACAATTTTTTAGCCACACTGGTGCAGATGCAATATGACAGCAGTGTAGCATGGTCAGGATACAGGAGGCAGCCTTCAAAAGGTCTTCCTTTTGAAGCCTAGTGTACAAGTGCCAAGTGAAACACGTGTAGGGGAGGGCTGGACAACCCGCACCTCTCTTTGTCTTTCTCATGGTGTGCCCTCGGTTTCCTGGCAGGGTCTTTGGGCTTGGAGTTGGGCATCAGGTAACTGGTGTCTAGTTCACCTAGAAGACTAGTTCACCTGCCCTTTGCGCAACCATTTGGATGTGTTCTTTGCTCTGTGTCTTACTGGGTGGGATCTCATGTAGGAGTCTTACAGTGGGGGAAGTCAGTTTCCTTGGTATCATGGGTAGAACTTGTGCTTAGAAATGCAGAGACACTTGGCAAGCACAGACAGCAGTGCTCAGAGCTGCATGCGGAGTTTTCCATTGACTGTGCAGTGAGCAGATAAGATACAAAGCAGTGATATGTCAGTCTCATGGTGTGATGTGCTCTGAGATATGGCTAGACCAGAAATGGCACCGTCTAGCTGAGCAGCTCTGTCTGCTGTGTATTCAGGCAGAGGCACTGACAAAATATGCATTTGAATATCTTCATCATGAGCATGCAGCTGCAGGAGAAGCTCTTTCTTACATATAAGCAACAGTGCTGTTCTCCAGGCCCAGGTTAGGAGCTGAACAAACAGCTTCCAGGAAGAGCATAAGGCATTTCCTAAGTGTATTTGAGGGCAAAACATTGCCTACAGGAGCTTTCTTCCTGGTTTGGTAAGCAACAAGGAAAAGCTCTGTTTGGTTCTCAAATCCCAGGTAATATTTTGCAGGCTGGGGAAGGTGAGAAGAACAGCTGTGTTTTAAGCAAAGGGAGGGAAAAAGCAGCAGGGTTTGTGAATTGACATGGAAAGCAGTGACACTAGAAATCACAGCCATCACTGAGGGGCTGCAGAAGCCATCAGGTGCCTCTGGCATTCAGAGCAGTAGAATGATCTGTTGGATGCAAAGTCAATCTCCTTGTTCCTTGCAGAAACCCACCCTGGCTACCATGGGTGTCTCAGTTAGCAGCACCCCTTACTCCAGCCTGGCATTTGCTGCTGTTGCTTCCAAATCATCCATATTGAGAAGTTGTTTCAGGAGTGGAGATTTTCACAGGATAAAATACGAAGCCTTTCAGATATACTCTCCTTATCTTAAGAAGTAACAGCTGAAAGGGCCAGATGTGAGGGGCTTCTCACAATGTACGGAGTTGATTTCCTCATTACTCTCACAGGTCAAAAGTTATTTTAATGTGTTTACTTGGGATTAAGCTATCACATGTAAAATGCTGACTAATGCACAAGAAATAAGACAAAAACAAGCTTGGGTTGTAGTGAACAATGTGAAAAGGCTAGAGAAATTAAACACTCTAAGAGACATCACTGCCTTCAGATCAGGGGCTGAATTTGAAGGTGAAGCCCCCTTAAGCAAGTCAGCACAGAATAGCTCCTCTGCACCAGCCCAGTCTGTGGGACCTCCTGGGCTGCTCCATCCCCACGTCACCATGTGATGAGGATGGGAACTCTGGCTCAGATCATATCTGAGGTCATCTGAGCTTATTCAGCCTGATGAGTGCTTCTGAGATCTCAAGGCACACAATGGTCACCGTCTCCGTAGCATTCTCTTACTGTGCAGCTGAGACACATCTTAGATCTTCCCCTCTTGCCCTGACCTTACACCAAAGATGTTCTCACCTTCCAGGGCAGGCGCTCAGCGTGTCTGGCTCTCCGAGGCTTTGCTCCCATCTCCTGGTTGGCATGCCCACCCTCATGTGAATGGGTAACAAACATCAGCCCTTGATATCTGGAGGAGCCAACCTTGATGTGCTTGGATTGAACAGGTTCTGATTTGGTTTCCAGGCTTTGGTCCTCCTGTGTGTACCTTGCCAACCACACTATTTATTTCCCACTGTTAAGTAATGGCAGTACGAAGCATTTCAAGAACACACTGAACCTCTGGAACAATGCGGTTTTCATGACCGTGTATGTGTTTGTTGATGCACTGCAGGCTGAACCTGACCGGTGCTCGCTCTCCGCTCCCATGGTTCATTCCACAGGGTGCTGATTTCTTCCAGGCAGGAGCAGTATCTTCCAATGCATCACCATTCAGCGTGCAGTGCCCCAGTGCTGCCTGGAGCACCCACGGGCTGTGCACCAAGAGATTATTTTGTTGCGGCAATGTCAGGTGGAAACTGTCAAAAACACGTGTCGAGAGTGTGACCTCTGGGTTTCTCCTCCCTGGGGACAGGGGCTTCAGCTGTACTCGGGGTTGGCCTCAGGCTCCCGCACGGAGCGGGATGGTGGTGATTAGCAAACCCACCTGAGACAATCCTCTTAGATTCTAAACTTCATTTGTGCTGTTAATTGGCTGCTCTCCGAGGGAAGATTAACAGGTCCTGTGTGGTTGGTTCGGGAGAAGTCACAGTTCCCTGACAGCACCAGCTTTTTATTTCCTGTCAGGAGCTTATTCCCATTTCCAGGGCAACCAAATAGTTTTATGAGTATCTGGGAGAAAAGGAAAAACAGAGTTCCAGGAAAAACTGAGTTCCAATCAGATAAGGATCTAAGGAAACTGTCTAAAGACATCATGCTCCATGTTAGCCGTGCAAAAGCGCTGCAAGATCATGTTGCTTCGGTATTTTTTGTTTAATTTCCTCATTTGTGTTTTAGTTGTATTCATGGTTCGTTTATTTATTAATTTTGGACTATCTCACATTCAGCCCTGACGGTTGTTTAGCTCCTGTGCTAGCAAAAGTCCCAACGATCCCAAAAGCAGAGCTGCCTGAGCAGCCACTAGCAAGGTGGGCTTACTGTGCCTAGTAAAAACTAAGTGCTTAGTTATGTTAGGGATTATTTTTGTCTGCACATATGTTGCAAGGGGACAGATTGAGCCACATTTCAATATGCTTATCTCTTCCACTTGCTCACTTCAATTCTGTCTGAACAGCCTTGTAGTTAATATTTGTATATTCAGTTCTGTTCTGCTCTTGAACCAGAGGAGACCAATATTGGCCTCTTCTGATGGAAGTACTTGATCCCTTTTGAGTTTTAAATAGTGCTGAGTGAATGACGTGATGGATGCAACAGTAAATAGTTGTACATTTGTGTGCTGGTTTTGGCTGGGGTAGAGTTAATTTACTTCATAGTAGCTGGTAGGGGCTATGTTTTGGATTTGTGTTGGAAACAGAGTTGATAACACAGAGATGTTTTCCTTACTGCTGAGCAGTGCTCACACAGAGTCAAGGCCATTTCTGCTCCTCACCCCACCCCACCAGTGACTATGCTGGGGGTGCACAGGAAGCTGGAAGGGGACACATTCAGAAGAGCTGACCCCAACTGACCAAAAGGGATGTTCCATACTGAGTGATGTCATGCTTACCATAAAAAGGGGGGGGGGGATAAGAAGGAAGGGGGATGTTTGGAGTGATGGTGTTTGTCTTCCCAAGTAACTGTTACGCATGATGGAGCCCTGCTTTCCTGGGAATGGTTGAGCACCTGCCTGCCCATGGGAAGTGGAGAATGAATTCCTTGTTTTGCTTTGCTTCTGTGCGCAGCTTTTGCTTTACCTGTTGATCTGTCTATATCTCAACACACAGGTTTTCTCACTTTTACCTTTCCAGTCCTCACCCCCATCCCACCATGGGGATGAGTAAGCAGCTGTGTGGGGCTTAGCGACAGCTGGGGTTAAACCACAACAATTTGTTTGCGTAAACTGGGGCAGATGTTTTGATGCTGTAGAGACTAATAAATTGAGATAAGCCATGACCAAAATCTGAATAGATCCAACTGTCGTGTTCCTGTTCCATGACCATTCCACAAGGAGAGCTTTATTTCTGTTCCCTCAGGCTGTTTCTGCATTGCAGTGTACAGTAGAGATACCAGATCTAACTTTCAATAAGCTACCATGGGCAAACTAACTGCAGCAGCATGGAGTTCAGCATATCCTGTGTCTTGGCAAAAACCAGATACCTCTCTAGGTGAACGCTTTGTAAGCAAACCTACATATTCTAAGGAAGACTTTTATGACTCAGAAAGAAGAGGGATGACTATGAATTAAATTAATTTGGTCCTCATATTTTTCTTATGGCTGTCTAGAATTGCTAGTGTCCTGCGTGCAGCTGCCTATAGCTATTGTGATGTGTTAATCCCTGCCCCCCCAGGTTCTGCTGTGAGCAAATTTGGTGATACTCCAAGTCTCCAGCCAGCTGTCAGCCAGGCAAAGCCCATGGAAAGGACTCTTGTCAGGGAGACTGAGGACAGCTCTTGCTGCATCCTTTGGAAGCAGGTAACTGCAGAGCGACATGTTAAACCTACCTGGTAAAATGGGAGTAGAGGATTAGGCCATCAGAGGAGGTGGAGAACTTGGCGAAGGGCAAAGTATGTGTTTTGTGCCCCCCAGCATGTGCACCAGTTCCCCTGTTATTAACTTCCAGTTAGGACCTTTCTTGAACTCTTAGTGTCTGAGTAAAATTTTCTTATGCTGATAATGTATTTGTATTATGCAACGTACTCAGAACAAAACAGATTATCTCTCTATGCCCATCCTCTTGAGAAACTGTTCTCTCTGTGCATACAATATGCAGAATGTATAGAAGTCTTACCAGCGTTGGTTTGCATTTTTAAGACTGTACTACTTAATGTGTGACACTGTTGTGTTCTCGTAGTGGCATCTTTGGTGTAAGATGTAAAAACTATTTTAAATGATTCTTCTTTTTATTGTTCAGCTTTTAGTGGCAGCACCAAGGACTGCATGTTCACTAGAATCTATCGGCCTTTTCAAGGACCGTCATAGCTGCACACAGGCACGGGTGTTGCACCCGGAGCATAGCACCTGTGTTCTCAGTTTAACAGGGGTCAGTTTTCAGCAGAAACTAATTCTTCCTGAAAAGTCTTGTTTTCCGTCCTTCCCTCTCTCACACTCAAGCTCCGTCCTCTCTCCTCCTTGCTATGTGCAAGTCCTGGCCCCCAAGGAGACCTGAGAGAAGGGTCCCCTAACTCGGAGCACCCTGTGGGCCCAAGTATCAGGCTTCCTTCTCCCTCAGCTCACCCGTGTGTATGCTCAGATTTCCTTGGCAGTGCTGGCTATACCAGGACAAAGCCAATGGATTCACATTTTAAGATTATTTGTACAGGTGACTAAAATTAATTAACTAAAATCTTGAGGAATTAAGCAATTAAAGAACCTGATTGGCACGTTTGGGTTGGGGTCAGAATCTTATTGGGGTGCTTAATATACAGTGAGAGCTCGGGGTCAAGTCTCTAAAAGACAGGACCATTCAGGGGGCTCAGGTCTACGCTTCTTGTCTGATTTGGAGAAGGAAGAGGGGCTCAGATCCAGCCTTCCAGGCAGGACTGACTTACTCAATGAATCAAGTCACAGGGAGATGCTTCTCCAGACCATGTCCTGGGCCAAAAGACAAGACAAGCTGCAGCTTAGGAGGTTTACTTCTTATAGCTGTTTCATTTTTAATGGAGAAAGCAGTTCAAACTGCTCCTGGCAAAACGACTGACTTCAAAAGCATGTTTTTCCTTGTATATAGACACTCACAAAACAGCATTGTGTGGTTAAAAAGGTGAGTTGGTGGTAGTTTCTTTTTCAGTGCCAAATATATAAGCAGTATCGTTTGAAGGGAAGTAAGAATTTTTTTACTGTATTGTTATTACTGTTGAACAAATCGTTTTAAATGTTAGATTTTGAAGACTTTTGTATTGTAAACTGTTTTGTGACATGGTGCTTTTTCATACTGGAATTACTGATTGCACCTAAATATGAATTATTGTTTTCTTATATAAATATGTAACCTTGAACAATCTTGATGAAAACCAGTGTATGGTGGATACCAATGGTTCAAACCAATTCTCCAACTGAAACCCCCTAAATGTCCTTTCCTACTAATAAACATTCTGCTGCAGCTAGCTGTGATGTGCCATGCCTTGTTACTCCCCTCACACCAGAGCCTTAAAGGCTCATGGAGCTCCATGGACTGGTGAGCAAACCTCAGGGAAGCCTCTGCTGCTGTCAGGGAACAGGATGTGGGATGGGATCATGCGCTGGGGGGGTGGTAGCTGTGGTTGGTCACTCTGAAACATGGCTCATGGGGTGGCAGCAGAGCCTGTCACAGCAGGGGCTCCTGCCAGCCTCAGCCGGGCTCTCAAGAGGGCTGGCTCATGCTCCTGTGTGCGCTCCCTAAGCTCCTCAAACTTTTACCTACTTTTACCTAGGTTAAACGTGGAGCTGGGATTAGCACCAGGGTGCTAAAAGGAGTTGATATCCTGCTGGACGGTAACTGAAACCAGTGCTATTTCCTCTTGAGATTAAACCCCCACCCAGACTATTTGTGGAACTGCACATTAATCCAGGCTTGAAGCAGGCTGGAGGAGCATCAGTCACATTGTCCAGGTACCCTGTGTGCTCAGTGCACCTTCAGACCAGCTTTATTGTACGAGCTTCCAGTGTGACAAATTTCCCCAGATACACATTCTCCTCACTCTCCCATTAAGGCCATAATACAATTTAGCATTAAACCCAACTTGTATTATGGCATAATTACAGTAAAAAAAGGCAAAGTATAAGGAGGTGTTTAGTTGCATGGGGATTCTAAAATCCTCCATATACCACCTTTGCTGGCCTGTGCATCCCACTGTGCAAAGCCAAAGGCTTCTGTCTCATGGCAGGGAAGTGGACAGGCTCCCAGCAGAGCCTGGCTTCAGGGGATGCCCATCCTCAGGCAATGGAGCACATGTCGCACCCCAGCAGGCTGGGACTGACCCCTGGGGTACACTTCTAGTCACTGGCGTCCAGCTAGATTTCGTGCTGCTGATCGCCACCCTCTGGGCCCAGGAGTTCAGCCTTCAATCCACCTCACTGTCTGCTCATCCAGCCCACACACCAACAGCTTCTCTGTGAGGATCTTACAGGAGACAGCATTGAAGGCCTTACTGATCTCCAGGTAGCAATATGCACTGCTCTCCCCCATCCACCAGGCCAGTCATTGAAGCCATTTTTGGTGATTATTTTTTTCAGTCTCTGTTCTTGTTCCCTCAGTAGAATGAATTTATATTTTCTTCTTTTTGAAGTTTTCTGGGCTCAGAAATGGGAACTCAATCCCAGCACGGAGCAATACACACCTCAGCACGCAACTGTTTTCTCATACATAGGAATATTTATTTTTTTCCTTCTTAAAAATGTACAAAAAAATAAAATAACTGTATTTACAGTTTATCAAACCCCTCTCCCACTTGCAACACTATTAAGTTACATGAGCTATTTTCTTAATATAAAAGCACACTATTTATACATAGTTTCCTTGCTTGCCAGAAAGAAGGCTTGTCACAAACTTTGGCACAAACATTCTTGTTTGTATCTTGTCTCAATTCATAGGAAATGGAAGAGCATATAAACATTTCATAAGCTTTACATTTTAAAAGTCCTAAGGTACTCCTGTCCTGTTCATATGAATCAATATACAGCATCTCTAACAGCTGGAGAGTTTAGTTTTTGATAACTGAATTAAATTACAACATTTAAACAATTCATAGACTGAAAGAGGAAAACATACAAGAAAGACACTCGAGCTCTGAATTCCATTGACTGAAAACTTCATGAGAGGACACACAGGAAAGAAAAAAAGAGCTCTTCTTGGTGGTTTACATTCGGTGGTAAAAATCCTCCAAAATGTCTTGATGGAGACACCACTGTACATCAACAAAGCTTCACTGAAAGGATGTACTTGATTATGGGGATATCAGCAACCGACTATGTAGAAAGAAACTAAAATTTGAGGTTTGGGGTTTCATAATAAAACATCGAATGGACAGACATGGTGCCAAATCTGTAGCAGGGATGAAAATTAGGGCTTCGAAGGCTATTTTCCTTTTGCACATCTCTATCAGTCTCTCGATACACATCTACAGACACTGCACAGCTCTAATTCTTCATAGGGAAAACAAGCTGAGGAGAAAGCCACCCTTCAGGCTGCACTGGTTCAGATTCAAGACTACTGTCTTGAAGAAGGAGAGGAAATGGGAGTTTTGTTCCTTTAAATAAATAACCACAGTAGTGCCACGAAGAGATAAAGGAAGCAAGGCAGATATTCCTGTCCCCTGCTGAACAGCAGCCAAATCCTACTTCCATTTAACTCATAATATTTGGAAGATCCAGCAGTAATCAATATTTTTCATTAAACAAAAGCAACATGTATATTTTAAACAATATGCATGCCAGCACTTCGTACTCCTCAAGACCTTTGAATCAAGCAGGGCATGAGGCAGGCCACTGCTTCAGAAGTTTGCATTACTCTTCCTAGCCCTTCCCTATCACTCTGATAGCCTGGTTTTGACCAACAAGGTGAACCCTCAGAGCTTGTAGCTGGCCAGGACCGGCATCCAGGGTTCAAGTGCTCCTGCAGCAGCTGATGCTGCAACTACAACTGAAGGCGTGAAAGGGGATGTGCTGTTTGTAACGTCTTGGGTGCTCACAATGCATCTGCATCTGGAGCAGAGAAATGAAGCTCTCAGACCCCAGCAGATAAAGCTAAGGGAGACCATCTTTAACTAGCTCTAGCTGTTACTTTAAAAATAAACTTACTATCAGGGTAAATCCTACTCATCTTCCTCAACCCTGCTACCTTCACTGAGACTGTATAAGGAACTAAAGGCAGAAGTGCAAGTTCTTTTGTACCAGGAATTCACACACTTTAAGATGTATTTAGAAAAGCTTCCAATTAATCTTGAAAGCAACCTTCCTTCCATGGACAGCCCCTGATCAAAACCTCCTGAAAAGGCAATGAAAAGAGCTCCTTCAGCCTCAGCATTTCTTACTGATCCTACACTGCTCCTCGGTACAAGATGCTGAAGCATCCAACAGATCCCAGCACATCTCCACCCATGTGTAAGACAAGAACGTCCCATTTACCTGAGCGCTGGTGCTGCCAGGACATCCCCGTCTTTCTCTGTGAAACCCAAATTCTCACTGTTCTCTCTTAAGGCAGCACATCCCAGCCCAGGCCAGCCCCAGATGCCACAGGCATTCCCTATAAGCAAGAAAGCTTAGATGGCAGGGTTGAGTGCTGAACCAGGGCTCAACTCCTGCATACATTTACTTCTATGCTTCACCTGCAGCTTCTGCCCAGACATGATGACCAACTGAGAGAGCCCAGCTGCTATCCTTAGGATCCCAAACACCATTAAAAAAACAGAGAAATACATGAACTAACACCAGTGCTCACCAGTCCTATGTGCTGGTCCCAGTTCCTAATGCCACCTGCCAAAACTGTCCTCTGTTTTTCTTTAGGAAAAAAGCATCTGGGCTAAGTCAGCATAGACATTTTATCTCAGCCTGAGCCAAGCAGAAACAAGCTGAACCACCATAAATCCCCTGTATTCATTCCCAGGATGTCTGCTCTTAAGCAAGGTAGCAAGAGCATCTTTGCTGGAGTACATAATTATAAAAAGATACAGGAATTACTACAAAACTCTTCATCAAAAGGAGAAAGAGCACACGACAAAGGAAGAGGGAGGGAGGGAGAACAGACAAATTCAGGCCTTGAACCCTTTTCCTATTACGATTTTAGCATGCACTATTTTCTCTCTTCACAGAATTCATGAGACAGTGGTGAAATTTGACAGGATAACCCTGTAGTTCGACTTGGGTTCAGATTCAGCCCTTGTGAGAGAGACCAATCTCCACACCTCAGTTGTGGGATATTCAGTCTCCACTGGTAAAATTGTTCCAGTTTTGATAAAATATTTACATCATGCCCAGGTTTATACCTCACCCAACTGTCCTAAAAGTCAAAACAGAAACATTCAATGGAGATACAAGAGCAAGTACCCTTAAGGAGAGTTTTAAGTCCTGTTTCTTACAGTCTAAAGGAATGCTTTAATGAGCAGGCTGCTGCAGAAAGCACCTTTTCCTCCACAGGCTTGAGAAAAGCCCACTTTGAGAGTCTCCATTTCATCAACAGAACAGGAGAAATCCCTTCTGTACCTCTAGGCACACCAGGCAGCAGACACGTGGTACCTCTTGGATTTGGTGACAGCTGGATGGGACACTCAGGGATCCACAGCTGGGACTTGGGCACCTAAGGTGGGTACCATTGTGCCAGAGCACTCCAGACCCTGTAGCACTGTAAGACTAGCTGGCCAAAGGTGGAGCATATGGGTGCAGATGCAGTTATCAGCTTCTCAGTACACACTCCTCAACAGATTTCAGCAATCTAATCCTCTAGGAAAGATCCTGTTAAACCCTAAACCCAATACATAAAAAACCATAGTGGCAGTAAACATGCCTGCATACAGTAGTTAAAATATATTATTGCATATTATAAACATTATATACAAGGTTAAAATGGTTTCTTTACCATTTACTTACAAGTGACATTTGTAGCTGAATGCCTTACTTACAAGTCCTCATTGCTACGTGCTGAGAACTACCAGAGGTATTTGGCAAGACTATACACTAGAGAGAGATACGGACCAGTATGAGTGAGTGAACTCTGTCAGCCACTTTCCCCATGTTTAGCACTGCACCAGGTTTTAGCAACAATGGAGAGAACTACTGGTAAAGTGATTTACACCAGATTTCTGAAACTAGACCAGTATGGTTCCTTAACATGTTTTAGAATGAGCTTGTCCACACTAAAGTATGGATTAAAATGCTGCACTTCACACTTGCAGTGGGTCATCTGGTTACAAATCTGGGGGCTGGTAACTGCTCATACATTAGAGAATGGGGAACAATAAATAAGGGACCAGGTTAACATGAGTGGCCTTGTGCCTGACAAACCCAAGCCTATATGCAGTGAGTGCACATGTGCAGAACGGACAGTATTTTCAAAGCAGTCTTGTAACAGTTTCTCTGATCAATATGTGTCAAGCTCCTGGGGAATCTTCTGCTTTCCAAGAAGGATGAAATGCTGTGGTTCCTTACAAAAAGGTTCTGCCTGAGGCTATATTTCTGTCAGTGTGATCTTGAAGCCTTCAACCATGCTCTCCATGTGCAGGATGAACGTGTCTTCGTTGGAGTAGTGCTCAATAATGTTGTCGTCCATGTTTACCAAGATACTGGTGACAAAGGCAAAAACCACTTTTACATACCAGGACTCTGAAAGGGAAAGCCATGCACTCCACTGCACGTGCTCGCTTCACTACAATGCAAAACCAGACTCCAGCACAGGGACAACAACGGGAATCAGCATCAAGATCTGCCCCATAGTCTTTGGATTAGAAGCTGCTTCTTCCCAAAGTAGTTAAGGTAAGAGACGTGCCAGTGCTGGGATGTTAACACACTTAAGCTGCCTACAAGGTGAACTGCACTCCAGATCCCTGGCAGACACAGTAGCTGGTGCTGCCCATGCCTGGTGTATCTCCCCCAGCTACACCTCCGTGCTGCTACTCAGCCACGCTGCGTGAGGTGCTGCACCTCCATGGTGTGCGTTGCTAACATGAGGAAGCAGTGTAATTTGTGCTTGGCACACAGCTCACAGGCCTAGGCTCAGCTTGGATGTGAGAATATCAACAACTATTAGAAGTGTATATGAGTGTTTTCCTCACTTTTTACTGTAAAGTGTTTCTTCCAAGAAAATATCACTTGGAAACAGTGTTAGAAAGAAGCAAAACATGAGAAGTTTCACCTGTCTTCTCAAAAGCTAAAGAAATCCCCAGACACAATTCCCTAAGCTAGAGTTACAGCTGAAAATAAGTGATAGATTTAAAATTATATCACTACAGTACTGCAGTTATTTAGAAGTGAAAAAAGTTAAAGTGAAGAGATTCAGATTTATGATGAGGAGTAGTAGCCTAGCTATTCTGAAATCACAGCTGTGATGCCCATGTCTAAATTTACCCAGCAGAAACCCCTGCAGCAAACATTGCCTGCCTGCCTTTCAGACTCAGACAGTAGCCTACTTCTTCCTAATACTGCAGAGAAACTCCACACTAGCACCTCTCCCATGCTACTGCTTCACCGTTATTAAGCATATGGTCTACAAAACAGACTTTATCCGAATATGTTTTCCAAACATAAACTCTGTTTCTTCACAGTAAGTCTGTGAACACTGGTCAGACACAGACGGGAGATCCATATTTCCTCCTCTACCATCCCTTTCTGCCTCCATAGACATTAAGATTTCAAGCATATGGGCAAGTCTCCTAGAAGAGTTTATGCTACCCAGCATCATGAGGCCCAGGCATAGTTGGGATCTCCATGTACTTCTAAAGGACCTTGCAATAGCCCCTAGTTAGTTCACTTACCCCTTTTTGCTCTTCTTATAAAGTTTTGCAATCTTTTCAACTGGCAGCCCATATTTCTCAGAGATCTGAAATCATAAAAATACACAAAACTATCATTAAAGACTAATAACAAATATGAAATTATTACCTCTTGCTTCACATAATGCATTAAAACAGTATCTCTGCAGATTTTGATAGGATAGCTATACAGAAAAGTCACATGCAACCATACCATAGCTTCATTTAAGGATGATTCAGGGAGAATAATCCTAAACATCTTGATCAGAAAAAAAACAATCATTTCCATCCAGAAACTTGAGGATTATAGTTTTCATATGGTGTGAGTCATCAGAACTGCTTCAGCATCTCCTACTGCTCTGCTCAAGGAGTCAACACTCTTACCAGGGAATTTCAATCTGATCAGCTGCCTTTCTGCTGTTTCTTACTCTGATTTTCTGAGCTCATGGAAGCAAAGGCTTCTTCCACCAAAAGGAAGAACTACTCAGCTGACAAATTACCAACACCAACAAGCACTTCACTGGGGTTCTTTGGCATTGCTTTGCAGCAGTGCGTTAGTAACTTTTTTGGATGTCTATTCTGAGCCAGTGGTGGAGATATGTCCCGAGACTCTCCATCTGATCCATGTTTCCACCCCAAATCATAACTCTTCTTTGAGGAAACAGGTCTCACAGCTCATACTTTAGAAAAGGATTGTCCCATAATGGAAAATAATTACAGAAAAATGACTTTTTGTCAGTGATAAATGTTCTGTGTTACTCCACTGCCAACTGAACTATGCTTCCTACTCTTCCCAGGTGAAATGAAGTTACAGCCAAATAGCACACGACTTATCTTCCGCATTAGAGAACCAAAATACACAATTAAAAACCCATTTAAAGACTGCCAAACACCAGCCACTGTGAAATCCTTCCTTTGTGTTTGTGTTCAGGCTTCCATTAAGAAAAAGTGATAATTAGAGAAGTAAATTAAATCAATAATCATGAAGTAGAAAATGGAAAGAAAGCAATGGATCAACTCAGCACCAAGGACAGATTCAAACAGCCACAGGTTGAACCCAAGCACGGCTCCCATCCTGAGAGCCAGAATTCTCTAAGAGAGAGAATTAATTAGCCTGTACTTGCCTACCTCACCTATATTTGTATAATTGTCATCTCACCTAAGATACAATGTTTTATTTAAAAAGTATAGCACAACTCCAAGATTTTGAACAACCAATAAAACTTCTCTTACACTGCAGCTTCCTCTGACCGCAGTGTGCATCTGTGGCTAAGAGAAAGGAGAGGATGTAAACAAAGAGTAACTGATAAGGTTACCCATCCAGTCCTTAAGTTTTGCACCTAGCAGAGAATAAAATACAAAATAAGTTGTGGATTGTATAAATACAATAGTAAACTACTTCAGTTTTACTCGCACCAGCTGTTTCACCGCCATTTTGGATATGGTGCTAGAGATGCTGATGGTAGTCCTGGTTCCATATTCTTCCTTGCCTTGAGAGAGGCCTAATTCAGCATCAAGGCTGCGCAAGCTCACATGCTATATGGTCACACTCTCCCTGCTGTGGGGAGTTGTCCACTTCGTACACTTAGGAGAAGAGGGGCTTCACGCCACTTGTCTTATCTCACAATATCAAGCATCCTATCAGATTACAAAACAATCTTTTTCACTCTGAGCTTCCTGTAGCCTATGCAAAAGGCTATGTAGCCTACAGAAAAGCTAGGTAACCACATGCACAGGGCAGAAATGCATCCTACACAGAAGCTCCATTACATACCTCATCTAAAGCAAGTTCAAGTCTTTGCTCTAAAGAGGGCAGAATAACAGTGATTTGAACCCAGGGTTTGTCATAACCCTGTGTGGGATGCCCTAACCTATTCCAGCTACTCTCCATCACAGATGGGACAGCATGCCCCACCTAGTCTTTGTGAACTCCTGACCCAGCCTACACACATGAATCCAAGGGAGGGCCCACAGGCATGATCCCTAGTAGAAGGAATCACCTATCTCTAACCAGAAGTACTTGTGTAGGTAACCACACTTTGCCCTTCACTCACACTCTACCCCTGTCTACCACTATATTTCCAAGTCTCCCTTCCTTCAATGCCTCATCCTGTGTTGTCCAGCTGCAGCTGCCTGACCCAAGACTGGTGACTCCTCTGGGGTGTCCAGGTGCCACACTGTGAGGGTAAATCTTGACTGTCTTAGAAAAGTTCTCAGAGAAACTTTCATGTTCTCCTCTTTTTCTTTCTCAACCTCTAGCTTTGCTTACCAAGAACAGAATGACGCCAGATCAGCAATCTGGTGCTGGACTTTAATGTCTGTATTTTTGTTGTACCCCTAAATTAAAGCTTTCATGTAAAGTGATAATAAAAATTTCCGCAATCACCAGATTGTTGAAAAAATCCTTCATTACAGGCATCAGAGAAAAACTGCAACCTGAAACTGCAGAAAATGTCACAACTGTGCAAACATAAAGGAAACAATATACCTTCCTCTCTGGGTTAATAACTCTGAAGTGATATTGTGGTGGTATTGTAGAGATTGGTACTTGAAGACACTACTAACTGACTCCATGCAAATAAACAAGCAAGGAGAAACATTCCTGCGCCAAGAAGGTTTAATAGCAGCTAATATACAACATTCTGCACATTCCAGCGTAAAACTTCCCTAGGATATTTAGGATACCTAACACACATTCCAAATGTTGCTCAAAGTGGTCTGGGACTCTGGGACACCACTTCCTACATAAGCTATGAGTGGTAGGTCTGAGAAAGCCTTGCCTGTCACACTGCCTATGACAGGTGTAGGATTTATATAACATGGAGGGATTAATGAGCTTTGTGAAAGACTTCCAGCTGACTGAATAAGCACATTTCTCAGCAACCCCTAGGGATTCAACCAATTATACCAAACGGCAAGCTGGGGAAGCAAGGCTGGAAGTAGGGGTATGGGAGGGCCTCCCCCTCACAGGCTCAGAAAATGAGTCTCCAGTGCAAATGTGCTAAGTCCTGCTGCAGAATCTGAGAAAGCAGAGAGCTAGCATCTGCTAGGACATCTCACTTAACACCCTCTTCTGAAACACATTTGTTGCCAACTCAGGGGGAACACCACTACTGCCAACTTCCATATAAAACAACAGGATTTCTCACCTGGCCCCAAGCAGGCTACAATAACATTTAAAAATATATCTTTATTTGGAGGAATATTTTCCTTTATAATCTCCATTATCATTCTTCAATCATCTGAGCAAAGAATTCTTTCCTTCTCTTAGGATGCCTGACAAAGTGGGACAGCCTTCAGAGTGGCACTGAAATAACGGTCAGGGTATCCGTTTGGGTGCAGTCCCCTGGCATGGCAAGTTTGTCTGCAGCACATATCTGATTGCAGGAGGCACCAGAAATGCTTTCTCTACTGGAGTCAGGAAGACAGGGCAACACTGGGGCTAGTTGAGGCATGTAGGAAAACATCTTTTCCAACTTATTTCTATGGAATGGTCCAGTCTGTTGCCCTCCTTTGGTTGGAAAGATACATACATAGACAGGTATCTATGAAACTTTGGTCTAAGCCAGCTCTGTTAAGTTCAGCTGTTCAGTTGTAATTTTAGCAACACTTTGGGAGATGCTTGTATTTCCCAGTTTAGATTGCCTTCTGTAATTTGAATTAATCTATGAATCTGCACAATGTAAGACTGGGGGCCTAGTGAGATCCACAAAGTTAACCTGATTTTGGATAAGGCTGAAAGCAGGCTTTAGAGCTGGTCAGTCATCACATGTGTGTAATGGTTTGTGATGGGCAATTGTTTCACTATTTTCTGTTGATCAAGACTGACCAGAGTAGGATGCAAACATCTAAAAAGCCAAACAGTTGTATCACATTCTGAGATGTACTGTATCTCTGAAACCTGAGACCTGTAGATATCTGCCAGAAGAAAGAAATCTGAGAAGGAATCTAATTGTTCATTTGGAATGGTGGTATAGGAGAGAATAAAATAAACATCGTATCTGAGAAAGCAGTATCATTAATCATGGAAAATTAGAAGAAAGCCACAGACCAGGAAGAGCGATCAACAAAAAAAAAAAAAAAAACAAAAATCACCCCCAAACCAAAACGAAGCCAAAACACCAAAAATCCATAAACAAAGGAAGAGGGTATGATTCCAGATCCTTGGTGCTGTCTCTCTTAGCTGGGGCTCTGTAATATTCAGAGCCTCAGTTTCTAAGTTCTTATACTGAATTTAGAGTTAAGCATTTAGGATGTGCACAATTACAAAATCACATGCATGCTGAAATGACTGTAGAGAGAATTTTGAGATTATGCAGTTTGACAGCTTTTTGGCATCGATTTATCCACATTATCCTACTAAAGAGAATTCAAATTTTCTGAATGTGTGCCTTCCAGTGAACTGGGACATTTTACAACAGATCAGATTTCTCTGGTGCTGCAAACATGCCACTGAGTCAGTAGCTGTGCTTACAGAGGTATGCAGAAACCTCTCTTGCTTCTGCACCAGCTTTGTTTTTATGCTACACAGTGGCTGGGGAATAGGCATGGAGAGGCACAGACTAATGGAGATAAAATATTCATGTTAGCTTGAAAGCTTATAGAAGGATTATAGTATGCTTTTAACTTCCATACAGAGACAAGATGGAACTATGTTACAGCTTATCATGAATCAGACTGCAGCCTCTTCAAGTGAATCCTGGCTGTTATTACACGTGTGCTCTGCATAACAACTGAGCTGCAGTCACAGCTAACAGTGGTGGCGAAAGCACAGTTAGGACATCCTTAGAATGCAGCTGACTCTCCCCAGAGATACCCTGATCTGAATGGGTGCTTTAAACAACTTCATTAACCCACAAATCTTTTTTGCCTTCTGCTACTGGCCAAATACTGACCAAATAACTCAGTCTTTACTGCATTTGAAGTGCCCACATGCAACAAGACACTGTGACAGTTTATGAGTACGAGTACACACACTTCTAACACTCAGCTGAACTTTCTAGGAATAGTCCTAGGGAAAGTTCTAGGGACACTTTCATCCATTCCTGTCTTCTCTGCTACATGTAAGAAAGGCTGGAAATCAACTCGGCTCCTACATCAGTCACACATTAGTCCCCTCACTGAACTGAGACATGTGGTTGCTTCTTAACTCTTCCCTCCCCAAATTTCATGTATCTACTAGCCTTCAGCTCCTATGAACAGGATTGAATGTGGAAATTATCACAATTCATAGATAGCAAGCAAAAAATTCAAGTCAAAGAAGCAGCAAAGAGGCAGGCTGGTAGGTAGGTCACTCTGTGAGTGAGGGCTAGAGAAGGAAGTAGACTGAAGGTATGAATGACTAGTCTGCAATGGCTCAGCAGCTGCTTCTGATATGCTAAGAACAGCAATTGCACAAAAGCCATATAGATTCACACAGAAACAGTGCATTCTTGCGCCTCTTCTTTAAAAGACAGCTGTGAACACAATCAATGGGCATTACAGAAGATTCAACAGGCAACTGAACAGAATTATCAGTTCAGAAAGAAACACTTCAGACAATGGAGTCTGAACCTCTCTACATCCCTGACACTGGTTAATTACCTCCATTCCTCAAGGCACAGGTCTCCAACAGATCAGCTCTATGACACTATTTAATCCCAGCAACTTGCTGACAGCACTGAATTCAGAACATGCCAGCATTTCAGAGGCATGCCTCAGAAAGCCTCTTGCTTTAAATGTATTTGAGAATAATTTCATCTTTAGATTATGTTTTATCTCAATAATACATTGAAAGCCACAAGATTTTCTTGCTAAGAAAGAAACAATGTGAGGACATCAGATACTTACCGCTTCCATTAGCCCCTTTACTGTGGGTGATTTCAGCATCAAAGCATCAAACACCTCATCTGTCTCCTTCCTCACATACAAAAGCACTGAAACAAAAAAAGTCAAACTTGGAGAAGGTTCAGTCAATTGAACAGATGAAACAACCCACACTGAGTAGAAAAACAAATATTAATCCATGTCAGATAAAATGAAGTGCTGAAGACAGTCTGCACTTTAAAAAGATATGCTCTTATATCATTAGTGATCTAAATGGGGAAGACACATCATAGTTGCTTTGAAAGCACACAAAGATGCAGCAAATTTAATGTAAGGAAGGAATGTAAGGAATATCTTCCAGAATTTCAACCTCCCTCTACTGAAAGCAGAGAAACTAAAAAGCACTGGGGACCTGTCCTTGGGTCAGAGCAAATCACACAAGCTAGGTCTTCCTAAAACTGTGTCTTGTCTCGCACCTCTCCAGGCTTCTTCCAAAACGCTGGGAAAGGACATTCAGAAAAGCTAAGTCTGGTTTACCTTTGGCTGAGCCTTTGAAAGCAAAATCAACAGCAAGGAAAAGAAACAGCTCTCTGGCATTACCACACAGATGACTGCAAATGGGTCTGGCCAGTCTAAAAATAAACACTGGAAAGAACAAGTCCAAAGTCATTTGAGACTTTATACAGGGGAGATATTCAAAAGCACAGCTGGCAGGCAGGCATTTGCATGTGTGCCCACACCTGCTCAGGTACCCAAATGACATTTGTACCCCTGAAGATGTCCTCTTCCTCCCTCAGATGTCCTGCTGGGTACCAGTGGCTCACAGGCACAGTGCTCTGCCCTGTCCAGCTCTGTTCTCCTCTCTCTGACTTGTACAGGTAGGAGGGAGAAACTTGCTGACATAACAAAAGCAAAGCAGGCAGCTACAAAGCAAATAAACATAAACACTAGAGAAGTGGTTAGGCGTAATCTCACATGACGGATAAAGTAGCAAGTTAACCAAGATGTTCCAGAACTTATTTTGTTCCCTAAATAAAATGCCTTTTCAAATAGCAGTGCTGCATGTGAGGTACAAATATGCATGCACTGTTAGGTATTTTAAGTCTGAGTGAGAAACACATTGGTAATCATCTCTCTTTTTTGGTACACAGAAAAAGATATCTTTTGGACTGCAGGTCTTAAAAGACATCTTCACCAGGTAACTCAATGGATGACTTGCAGATTAAACAACAGAGATAATGGTATTTTTCATGCAAAAGCAGTTATTTGGAACCTAACTCTCAGGTCAAGCCTGTAGCAGGGTGGACTCCCATTTGCAGAGAAATGTACTTTCTTTGTATCTTCTTTGCTCAGGTTTCGAAATGACTGAAAATAAAGACGTAATACATGAGCAGATCAGTCCTCTGCCTTGGGTTACACACCAGATGTGCAGGATAATGGTGGGTTTTTAAATCTCTAATTCAAACTACTACCACAGGCATGCAGAGCTGACATCCCATTCACCCATGTTTTAACAGTTCTTTGGCACCTGCCTGAGAGTGTCCTCTTAAAGGGCTTAGAAGCTGAGATTACTGTTGGGTCACAACCTAAATAATTGTCAGAATGTAAGAGAACAAAAAAAAAATCTGCATCAGTAGTTAGATTTTACTGGGTTCACTTGCATGAGCAAGCACTTGCTCAATGTGCTACTTTCACCAGTAATTATCTCCTTATGATTAGAGAGCTGTCCTGTAACTCCTGGCTTGTCAATCATGTGGACTTCTGTAATTAATTAATAATTACAAACATATCTGAATGGAGCAAAAAAAAATCACTCGATCTGAGGTTAAAGTTGTGCTTGAGCTTTAAATCTCTTGTGCTTGGCATGTCAGGCAATGATATGCTCAATGATGGATCCATTACAAGGATAACGGGAAACTTGAATCACTGTTATACACACAGAGAGCCAGGATTAGTAAACATATGGGGGGTTGTTGGTTTTTAATTTCCCCCAACAGGTGTGAAAATCTCAGCTTTGATTCACTAGGGCACTCTTCCATAAATAACTTCTGGTGACAGGGATGCCTTAAGAAGCTCCTGTCTCATCCCTGCCCTTATGCTCTGTTACTCTGGCCCGTCTTAGTGAATTTTCCTGGATGATGAACTCTCTCAAACAGCAGATGTGAGTGAAAAAACAACCCTTTTTTCTGAGTTGTTCTTCAGACAAATCAGGTCCTTGCTTCAGCTTACAATGCAGCCCCACAAGCCTTCATGCTGGCATAACCACGGAGAGAAGGCCAGCTGGCATGCAGCAGCAAGCACAGTCAGAATGGAAGAAAAGGGGCTGCAAAGGCTCTACTGGGCTCAGCAGCATTGCCACTGAATGCCAAGCCATAGTTGTGACAATGTAATATAACTCATACTTGATGCCCCCTGATCCTGCTGTCACCAGGTTTTTTAATAATACAGTTTGCAATATATATAGACAAAAATATGGCTTTCTTCAAGCTGAGAACTAGAGGACTGGAAATCTCCCCGACCTGTAATGCAGCTGCTGGATTTATAATCAACGGGAAACTCCCTATGAAATCCAAAAGGGAAAGTGATTTGAAAACTCTGAGAACTCAAAACAGGAACAGGCCACAAGTCTAGCTAAGTGACTAGCTGCATTGCACACTTGCTGCAGATTAACATACTCTACATTTCTGCACTGAGCACTTGTATCCCCCTTAGAGGTCAAGGAGATGAAGGAATAATCCACAAAGACACAGCTACCTGAGAATATGAACCCTGTTCCCTGTTTTACCAATGGTTTGCAAACCCCTTTAGATCTGTTCTCTTGCATGCTGCTCCTTAATACTTGTGATTCCACCAGAGAGTACTACAATTAGGTCCATCAGGCAGAGGCGAGGCCTTACACTGTCACTTCAGTTCTTCAGCAGGACCTGAACACCTCACCAGGTGATACTTACCGATAGCGAGCTGCCTTGCGATTACATTGCTTTTAATGCATATTTTCACATATCAGACCTGCTCTCTCTCAAAGATTACACCAGTGCTCCATCTATACCTGCTCTTCTAAGAGCTACTGATTCTGCTGGACCAAATAAACCTAGGAGAACAAAAAGAGCTTCTAGTATGGCTAAGCCTGGGAAAAACAGCAAAACATTTTAATTCCTGATGATTCCTGTGGCAAAGACAGTATTGTCAAATGGGCAGATTCAGCTGAGCTTTACTCTACCAGTACAATCCCAGATGCAGAATTCCCTGTGGCAGGAAGTTCAAAGAGCAAAGGCCATGCTGGAAGAGGCTTGGCCTCCAGCCAGCATAGTCCAAATTGCAAGAAACACTGAACAGGAAGGGGATGTGAAGAGAGCATCCTCCAGCTTCCCTGCTCCCGTGCCTGTCCTGGATTTAATTACTTAGCATAGTTTTGCCACTAGGTGAAAAACTTTTTTTTTCTTTGAAATCTTCCCCTTGAAATGGTTGCAAATCCTGGATGATATTAAAACAACTTACCACAGCAAAGGGCAGAAATAATCAAAGCAAACCAATACCTTCTTGCAGTCAGCATTCCAGGCTTCCAGTTCTGACAGTTCCTTATGCAGCCCTTGTGGCTGTGCAATTCTGCTTGATGGAGCCCTGATAGTGTGAATTTGGTCAACGCCTTGAGTCAGCCAGATGCAAGTCTGCACTTAGCTGACCTCACGTAATTCATTGAGGATTTATTTAAAACAAGAATATGTTCACATTTAGTCCAGGAAGATAATCCGTCTCCATCCTGTCATCCTGTATGCTTCCCCTCATTCAAGAACACCACCCCAACCAACAGAGAAACTTTGCAAATGCTCATGGGAAACTGTTTCTAAAGCTCAGATGAGTCTTACAAATGGTGCAGCTAAGAACAATTCAGCTCACTTCTCTACCTTGTTGCTTTGTTGTCTCACAAACCGATGTGGAAACCTCAAAACATCTGCAAGTCTGAGTTATACAAGTTGGTCAAAATCCTGGAGTTTCCAATAAACATACACGAGAGAACTCATGAGATTGAAGGAATGGCAAATATTCTCCAGGCTGTCTAACTGTGGCAGTATAGGAAGTTGTCACGTATAGCACTGCACTGAAAGTGAGGGTACACAAAGCAGATTTTGTGGACAAAATCACTGTCAGCTTATCCTTACCTTTAGCGCAAAGTTTAGCAGCAATACCTAAACCATTGCTTCAATGTTACTTACTCAACTTAAGCTTCATTGTAGCAGACTGGAAAACAGGGATTGGTATAGCATATGAAACATGATCATAATATTCACTCAGGGTAGTAAAAACAGTTAAGGGAAGCAAACTCTTAAACAATTCAGTTAGGTCTGCTGGAAGATGTCTCTCCATGACTTATATTTCTAATTTGTTAGGAAATTTCTAAGGTTTTATTCAGTCTAATTCAAGTCTGCAGTCAGCAGGAGCTTGCCTGCGTTAGGTCTCTGTATTTGACCCAGTGCATCCTGCATATTTGCTTGTGATCCCATCCAGAACAGAAAAGATGAGCAGAAGTTAAAAATAGACAACCACAGATTTGCTTCTGGAACATTTATGAACTATGTAGCTTGGCCAAGGATCAAGAAGCTTTCTCATTTTTTTTATATTTTATATACACTTTTGTCTTCATCCCTTCTTGAGATAGCACAGTCCTTTCTAATTTGTTTTCTGCTTCTAAGTCATTACTAGGACTTGTTTACATGTCTCCTTGTACACTGGCAGGTGTAATGATCTCTTCTCCCATCTACTCCACATTTGACTAGCGTCTAAAAACTGACTTGGTCCGAGCCACACCTGCCCTTCCCAGCTTGAAGTCATGAGTACCATAGCATTATTTCTAGCTGTTAAGAATTATTACCTCTTTTCAGGCCTTCTTCTTTCATTTGTTTCAAAGGGGATGGACCAAACTCCTCCTCCACAGGCCGGAACATCCTTTTGACCAGGACACTGCTACTAGAAAACACACAACAGGAACCATGTCAGTAACAGTGCTCCCAGCAGGGGAGGAGACCCACTCACAACAGCAGCAGTCATGACTCACTTTGTACTCTGGCAAAAACCCCACTAGATACTCAAGCAGCACCAGACCAGAGAATGCAAGGATTTAGCTTTTGATGTTCAACTGAACTCTCCAGCCCTCTCAAACTGATTGGCTGGGACAGGTGACAGAGAAATACATTCCAACATTACATACTATTTTGAAAACCCCAAAGGCCCTCAACTGTTTAAATATTGAGGGAAGGGGGCGGGGGAAAGAAACAGCTAAGGAGCTGAACCCACATTTACACATTGATTCACTTTCTCCGTGGGGTCAAGGAGACAGTCTCAGGTTACACCAGCAGTATTTCTAATATCGAAGACCATACATGCCAGCAAGTTCGAAAGCAATAACATGCTGGGCCAGATCCACCCCAAAGCTGTGAAACACTCTGCTGGGGAAGCTGAAGGCTGAAGGCACTACAGCTGCCCCCTCCCCTTGGCAGAACTCTGGCAGAACTCGTTGCCTCCTTTCAGTGTTGGAGGAGAGAACTGAACCAATGTGCTTAGTTCAAACCCTTTGTTTCCCTCATTCCACTGTGAGCCTTATGAACAACATTAGCTTCATAAAAGAAGAAAAAGGGCCTCGTGTTTTCAAGTCAATGCTAGCTTCAGGTGCCTGGCCAATCCCAGCCACAGGACACTTGGAGGCTTACGTGAGTCCAAGTTTACGTTACTCCACGCTCTCAGATTTGAGGGTGCTCACTCAGGATTCAAGCTTGCACACATTGCAGTTAACACTAGCTGAACTTTAGCCACACATGTTAAGGCCTTTATTTCATAACTATTTCAGGGACTTCATGCAATTCCTCCAGTCCCTCCAAAGCCAAATATGGATGCTTCCATTTCCAACCATCTCCCTTCCCAGGATTTCCTCTTCTGGAACACTTGGGTATTCTCTCTGCAGTTACTGTTTGTTGCATACAGACACACATGTGTACATGTGCACTGGTAAACAGCTTTCAGGAATGCTTTCAGAAATTCAGCACTTCATTTATATATGTAAGTATTTTATTATCAAATACATTGTCTTGTCCCTGTATTGAACCTTGGGGTTCTTTAAAATGTTTCACTTGGAAATGTAATAAAAAAACAGATATAAAAAGCAGCCAGCTCACCTGAAGGAAAACAAAGTTACTATAAAATAAACCTCCTTCTACCAGTTCTCCATATTATTCACCTACTGTTAGCACGTGGGGAACATAGGGGGAGAAAGGGGAGCAGCTTTATCTGATTTCATGTTTTGTGTCTGCTTTCTATGAGTTTGAACTGCTAACTGCAAAGTTTGTGAAACAACAGACGTCTTACCCTTCTCTCTCATCATCTGTATTATAGTAAACCTAGAAGGGTGGGGAAATAAAAAAACAAACAGTTACTCCCAAAACTCAGACACCTGCTTATCAGAATAACTTCAAAAGGGAGAAAAGATAACAAGTGGTTTGCAGTTTATCTGTTAAAAATACTTTTCCTTCTATAAAATACAAACATCTCTAGCTCTGATTGTGATCTGGAAAAAGTGTAGCTTAAAACCACTGCTGTTGAATATCATCTAGTGGAAAAATACTGAAGCATTTTGACAGACATTGCCCTCTCCCTGGTTTATATCATTTTCCCAGCTATTTTACGATCCTCTAAATTAGATCACAGCTCACCTGAATTACACCTAATACAATTATAGCCACAACACTCACAAGCTTTTTGTATGTATTTAACATTGTCTGAAAATCTAATTAAACTATAAAGACTAACATATAAACTACAGCCCTAATGGAAATACAATTACTAATGCAGAGCTGAACTGTAGCAGAACTGTGCTGTGGGCAGAAGCTCAAGTCCTGACCATTGTTTTCTGCAAATCAGTATAGCTCACAGTCATTGAGACCAAACTGACAACAGCAGCAAATGCAGCTAACAGCAGGGGAGGCATAAAATCACAGTCTGTTGCCAAAAGGTTTACAGAACAATCAGTCAAGTTCCTCACAACGTGCCTGCACCGAGGGTGTGCACCAACAATAGCGCCAGCATTCCAGCTGCTGAGTTACTGTGCAAGCATGGGGCAAAGCAGGGCACCGGAACCCCATGTTCTGCTGGGGCAGAGCAGGGAATCTCAGGCAGGTTCCAGCACTTGTGCTGGCAACACTCAAGAGCACACACAGCTCTTCGCTTCTGAACCTGTACAATGAAGATAGCTCAGACCCATGTGTATGCAAAGTTGAGGTCTGTAACTCATTCTGTGATCAGGACCTGAAAGTGGCTACACTTTCATAATAGAACATTCATAAATAGTAAACTGTTATCATACTACATCATTCTTATGTTAACTAATATACAATTAAATTGGCAAGCTCAGGACTGCAAGAATGCCAAAACTTCAACTTCTACAGCAGCAAAAGAGACAGGATTGAACATTGCTCAAGAGCTAGCAAACAAGGGCATCTTCCAGTTAGTTTAGAAAATTATTTACAGGATTATATATACCAAGGAATGCTTCCACCTTCCCCTGTTTTGAGACAAATCCACATTCTGGTTTGAAAGTCATGAGGACAGAAGGTACCAGCACTGATATGTATGTGAGTGGGTGTCTTTCCAAGTTTGGAGAGTCAATCAGTGACAGCTGTGACTGCAGTGTCTGCACTCCCTGTGCTTCGCTCTACCACAAATCTCACTGCTTTAAAATAAATGACAATTCTAACACTCACTATCATTTAAACTTCATTATTTTAATATTTGGCAGCAAGACGCATATAAAATTTCCTCATCTATTATTTGTCTTTATAAACACATGCATAAAGGTCTCATTCTGTTCTCCAAGTTGTCAATAAATATCAGGTTCATATTCAAAAAAATGCCAGAGTTGACCCTTCAATTCAGGTTTGCAATTTCCCAGCAAGTAATAAAGCATGTCTTAAAAAGTCAAGTCATCCAAGACTTCTTCACATTTACTGGTGATAATGACTGCCAATACTGAATATTAACATTAGCATGAGAGATTTTTACTTTGTAGAGTGAAAACATTTTCTTCCAAGAAATTCCCAGATCTCCAGGTGATGCTGACACAAAATGGGCAGTGGTATTTCGTGAGCCTCCTCTGGACCTCCTTACACATGTAAGAGCTTGGTCTTTGCGTTCCGTAGGGACAGGGAGGGTGATCACTGCTACCACAAGGTGGCACTTTATCTCATCAAGCCATATAGCACATTCACTTTCAGTCACAACCTCTTCTTTCAAAATTTCTGACTCTTTCATTCTTCCTTCTTAGCAAAAGAAGGTCAAAACCATAACAAACACAAACCAGTTGGTTTTTAATGAAGCATAAACTCCTTTTTCTCACTCAGAACTTAGAAAGGCACTTGTCTTTTGTAAGGTCTTTTTAAGTGACTCACCAGGAGCTACATTTACCAAAACAAGAGCTCAAACAAGGGGTCCCTGGGAACAGTGATTTATTTTCCTAAACCCTGCCTCAGAGCACAAGAGCCAGACAGCAAGTGGGCACTGGCTCCTCTCATTATCATTTCCTACCTGTCCAGTTCTCATTATCATTTCCTACCTGTCCAGTTCTTTGTAGGTTTCCAAAGTGAACATCCGGTATGAAGAGAACTGGCTGGGAATCCAGGTCAGCCATTGTTTTGAAGAAGGTGATATCACTCTTTTTTTGCAGAGAGAGTGCACTCAACTTCCCTTCTGCTGCTAGGAGGATCACACAGCAACATGGTTATGAGAGAAGGCATGTTAAGTGTGACTTAGTCCCAAACCAGAAAGGCACATCTTACTCACAGTTATTACACGAGGCTTGAGATGCCTGGCCTTTGCCTTTCTTCCTGTTCTGCTTCCTTTCTTCATCTCTGATTTTCCTTTCTGCTCCCTGATGCAAAAAAAACAACCCACAGATATTATCCAAAGAGGAACCACTGTGAACGTTGTACCCTGCAATGCCTGGCACTACAGCAACACACATCAGAAATGCTGAAATAGAGACTGGTCATCCCATTAGATAAATCTGTCCGGATTGTGGGGAATATACCACCTTTGGATGGATCACCAATGCCCAAAACTCAGGCTGGCACATCCAGCATCCCCCCAGGACTGGAAACAGCAAGAGGAGCATATCCACATGCTGGCTTGGATGGGATGGGATGGATGGCTCAGGCAGTGTGCAGTCTGTATGGGGCTGTTGCCACCACATCCTGTGCATAGGACATCCTGAGCCAAGCGCCCCTGCAATGGATAGAGCACTCAGACCAAATACCTTGCATATGTACTGACGTAAAACACCTGCAGGAACGCTATCATCTTGGATTATGTCTGTGCTAAGCTTTTTCCTAAACAATCCTCCACCCACCTCATCTGGGGGTGGCATATTTCCACTGTGGCCAGCTTTGTAGAGGCCTTTGAGATTTGCCAGTGCAGGAAGGCTAAACTGACAGCTTGCCAACAGTACAAAGGCTCCTACAGAAAAATATAGGAATTTCAAACTGGGAGAAGCACTCCAGAAACTGGAAAGCAATGTAGCACTGCCCTATTAGGGTCCAGGAACTCCTGGGAAGTTGCGGGCTTCTGTTATGTAAATACACTCTCAACAAGTTTAGAAAATAAAACTTGTTATTGACATAAAAAGCAGCAACACCTCCTTTGAAGTTCTCCTAATTTACTTTATAAATACAAATCATCACATTGTGAAGGGTATTAAAGATCCATATGCTCCCAGACAGTCAGCATGGAAAATTAAAGATCTTTTTCCAAATTAAAATTAGAACTTTCTTTAAAAGAAAGCAGGGAGGGAGGTAAGGAAAGCCAAAAATATCCACTCAAGATGGCAAAATTCACACATGAGCCATTGAACCAAGCTGGAAAAGAATGTAAGGAAAGGTGTACTCTTGGCTGTGATCTATCAATAGATCTATAAAGGCTGAAAAAGGTGGAGAAAGAAACGGCTCTTTAACAAACATGAAGGCGTCTAACAGACACATTGCCTCCAGACCCAGGACCCAATCCAGCTGTCATTAACCTCAGCCGTGGAACTTCAGGGATTCAGAGATCTGCCCCTACCAAAACTGATTCTAGGGCATCTCCCGTATGAAGATAGGCTGAGAAAGTTGGGGCTGTTCAGCCTGGAGAAGAGAAGGCTTCTTGGAGACCTTATAGCAACCTTCCAGTATCTGAAGGGGGCCTATAGGATGCTGGGGAGGCACTATTCATAAGGACTGTAGTGATAAGACAAGGGGTAATGGGTTAAAATTTAAACAGGGGAAGTTTAGATTGGATATAAGGAAGAAGTTCTTTACTGTGAGGGTGGTGAGGCACTGGAACGGGGCTGCCCAAGGAAGCTGTGGCTGCCCCATCCCTGGCAATGTTCAAGGCAAGGTTGGATTGGGCTTTGAGCAACCTGGTCCAGTGGAAGATGTCCCTGCCCATGGCAGGGGGTTAGAAGTAGATGATCTTAAGGTCCTTTCCAACCCAAACAGTTCTATGATTCTATTTGTGTCTTTAAAGGCCACTTGTTCTTTAGCAAAAAGGAGTAAAAGTATACCTCACAGACTCTGTCCTGCAGAAGGCACATCCTTAAGAGCCCAGTGCTGCACAGCAGCCCTGTCAGGTGGTCACAGCCCTACCTCAGTGCTGCCATGCTGCTGCTCTCAGGCAGCAGGATGAAGTGTGAAAGTTATTTTGTGCATGGCAGCAAGCGCAAGTTTCCTCTCAGGAAAGCAGAAACTGAGGAGGACTCAGCCTTTTTATATACAATAGAGTATATGTTTTACTGGGGTTTTTTATACACACTGTAGCTATGACCTTGGTAAAGCTTCACACCTTTGTCTTCACTCATCCAAGGCAAGACACCCCCAATTCCCCTGGGGGGCAGGCAGTCTCCAAGCAGGGCAGCCATTCCCACCTGCCAGTGCTCATTTGTGCCACAGTCACTTTACAAATACAGCAACTCCATACCCACAAAACTACCTACCAGCCCTTCTGAGCTAGGAGCATTCCACATAGCACAGTGCAGGGGCCAGCCAAGTCTACACAACGTACATTATTGCTGTAGGGGCTGAGACAATAGACCACAATCAGGTTTTTGCATACAGGAGCATTTCTGCTGGAGAGTTTTCACAGCTGAGCTATCTGACACATATCTAGTAAATCAGAATGTGCATATCTTCAGGACAAAAGAAATAACCCAGTCATAGGGAACTATAAATTAGACTCCAACCAGTCAAACTGAATGAATTTTTGATTTTTTTTCATTGATGCATGGACCTAGTATAAACACAAGTGTTTCTGCTACAAGCCATCAGAAAAACACAGCCTATGAATATCAGCTGATTCTAAATACCTTTTTTCCAAGTCCCTTAAGCTTTAGACTCACTTAAGCTTACGTTTTGCATCGTAGCTCCAGCCTACCAAAGCCTTTATCATCATAAGTACCACTCCCTCGACCATTATGAAGCTCATGTGTACACCTGTTCCTAGTTCAAGGCCACAGCACTCCACATCTGGTAGGAAAGGCACATAGACTTCAGCCTTCTCTCTAAAGCTTAATAGGCAATTAGACTTGCTCAATATGCTACGATAATCCATTTTCTCTGTGACAATCCACACTGAAGACAAGATGGCAGGAACTGTATAAAGAAAAGAGGATTCATTTATTTGATTTTGGAACGTTGTATTTGCCAAGCCAAATGCTTCTGGTTCTTTTCAGCAAAGTTAATCACATATAGAAAAATCAAAATATCTCTGAATCCCTAGTTCCTTCTCACACAGTGGCTAAAGCATCTTGCAATATATAAATATAAATAAGCCTGGTAGCAAGTTTCCCTGACAACCTACTTAAGGAATAAAAACTGTATTTTCTTATCATATGCAGCATCAGTGATCTGCACATGATAAAAAGACTGCAAGGGCAGAGAGAATTAGCACTGACAAATAAGATGTGCACTGTACCAGTTGCTTTGAAGATAATCTACTGGAAAATAACACAGACAAAAGACTGGAGAATAAATAGCAAGCAAGCACACAATTACAACCTTTGAAGTCTTTATCTCATACATTTATGTCACAAAGCACACACAAGGTCTGAGGCGGCGCTACTCTCTAGTTTACATGTAAATGAATACTAAATTTAAGCAACTGCTTGAGTAAATACTAATACTACATATATATATATATATGTACCACTCAGCTAAATCCAGGTTTATTTCTTCAGGGGTACTCTTTCCACAACAGCTACACTGCATTTCAGCTAGAAGACATTGATTTATCAGCAACTGTTTCTTGAAAACTGGACACCTCTGCCTGTGATTTATTCAAGTTAACATACAAATGTGCCTGGTGCTCCTAAAGAGGCACCATCGCTGCAGAAACACCATTTGCAAGAACACTGTCAGGCACAGAAACATTTTTTTTCTTCCACATTTAAAACTAAGATACATTTCAGTACTTAGGTGGGAGGAATTTACTGCACACTTCCTCTGATCCAGATGATTGTAATAAATCAGGCACTTTTCTCACCACCTTCTCTTCAGGGTTGTCAGACTGGGTTATAACGGTGGAATTCACACTCTCAAAATGTATAAAAAATATTGTATGTTTGCTGGTGGATTTTGGGGTGGTTTTTTTTTTGTTTATTTGGGGGGGTGTTTATGGTTGGTTGGTTGTTTTTTTTTTTAGTGGCCCCAAAATATTTCTTTATTTGATCATGAGAAAGAGCCGGGCAATAATTGCCTCAGCTTCACGGCCTTTCTCAAACAAACAGCACACCCTGTCCTGTCACTAGAGGGCGAGTTTAGCAGCGCTTTCACCAGTGCCAGGGTTTTATTTTGGCACCTTGGGAAGATGAGGGCACCCACTCCATGAGCTACCTTCCTCTGAGCTCGATCACGTCTCCCAGTGCCACCAGCAAGTGAATTCTCCAACCATTTATTTACTTACAAAAGCACAGAGACAAACAGTGTCGGTAAAGATACAGCAGCATGAGAGGGGAGAAGAACGCCTCCGTCTCCTTCCCAGTGCCAATTAGCACTAACTGTTATGTGAATTGACCTTGATAATTTCCATTCATTCAACTCATTTTCAGCCGCGCATTAAGTTAAAAAGCTCTGTGTGCATGTATACATTTATATTAGACAGATACATATCCCATTATCAACACCCTTGAGTCCTCTAGTTCCCATTCTCAATAGTTTAGATGTGGATAATGTTTTAACTACCCCTGTGATCTTTTTCTTCTACTTTGAATCAGTGTTGATTAAAAGACTCAACATTCATTTCCTGCTGGATATCTGAAGTACCAATTAAGCAAATAGATGCAATGAACATGTATTATTGAAAATCTCCATCAGTTGTGTCTACAGGTCACCCTTGATGAGTTTGTGCTCTGAATTTCCTTCCTTTTTTAAATAATTCAGATTTTCCTAATTGCTTTTCAAAAACAGGTAGATGAAAATGACTCGTTACTTTGATATTTACTGAGCTTTTAACATCCAGCTGTAGCTTCAAATCTCTAAATATTTGACATTCAAAGTTAGAATTGAAAGCATAACATTTTGACTGCAAGAAGACCTCAGTGCATACATTTACATTCATTACTTTCAAAGTTTTTGCTCCACTAACACAACTGACTGATTAGTCCTCAAGATCCCCTTGTCAAGACAGCAACAGGGGAATGAACTCTGAAAGGGAAAGGAGCAGCAGCAGAAAGAGCTGGAACAGCTGAACTTTTACCCTTTCCATTAAAAAGTTAATGCTACGTATTGCCTGGGGCATGGCCTTTTGCCTTTCTGTTCCTGTCTGTAAGATGGCAAGACTAATTTGGATAAATTTCCAAGTCACTTAAATAGATGCAGGCTCCTGAATCCCTGAACCTTGACTAGAATCCAGGCAGCAGCTCCCCACTGAAAGACCTTTCCCAGCAGGTCTAAGGTCATCGGCTGGCAGGTGTTAAACGCAGCTGAAATGTGGCCACACTCACTTCTAAGAATCATCACTGACAGCTGACCTGACACTCCTCATTAAGTAGTCAGACTCATTAAGGCATGATCTATGTTTTGGTGCTGAAAAATCTTAAACAGAAGTAGGGAAATGTAAAGGAAGAAAATTTTGCAAGAGGGAGTGCGAAACAGAAAAAAGTTAACAATTACTGAACTACAAAATGGGAACTGCTAATATAGTTTGTAGTTTACTTTTAATAAGAAAATCCTAGCAATATAAAAGTCTCATTGAAGCTTCCAAAACAACGGCTTGTAATCAAGTGGGAAAACCCCTTCAAACAGTTGCATTAGGTAATGCATCAGTTTTCCACTGTATTATAAAAGAGAGCTTAGCAGGCCTTTACTGGAAGGTACATTTCTCTGTCAGAGACCTCTCCACCACATTTACTTATTCTGGCTATTGGAGCCAGAAGGGGTAACATCAGATTGACACTTGTGCAAGTATATGATCAGCACTGACCTACCAAGTAGGGATCTTTACATTTGTACATTCTCACTTTTCTGATATTCTTATATCATGACCTGCAGCATCCTGTCCTTAAGCAGTCCAACTGTCCTTACAAGGTGAGGAATCAGAGCCAAAAAAATAAAATCAAAAAAAGCAGTAAAATAATTACATGATGATCTGTTAGATTTATGGTCCAAATTCTACCATGAAACATAATTCTTTAGGGAAAGAAAGACCATTTAATTAGGTCTAAAATATAGCAATAACAAACTGTGTAACAAGGTTCTTCCTCTATCTGTGGCAACTGTGCTTTCCACTTACCTTGTCACAAAAAACCTTGATCTGGCAGTAGGCTCTGTGGATGGGTTTATTGCTGCGGTTGTTGTAGCTGTATGTATCAATCTGAATCATCAAAGGAAGTCCCTTTACTCCTTTTTGAGAGGAGAAGTCTGTGCTCAAGCAATTCACTGTGATGAAAATCTGTGTGCCAGAGAGATTATTTTTAAGATGTGATGCAAACAACCATTAAACTTAGGAAACACATGACAACAAATAAGAAAATAAAAGCATATACCCCCATCTATGACCCACACTGGCAATCCACACATTTATTCTCTGCTTCTGTCCCAAGTCCAGCAAAGATGCTACCACAATAGGAAGAAGGAGAAACTTTGGAGGCATGTGTCAGTGCTTCCATTTGGATCAGAAGCTCATATTTGAGGTGAATCATTTGATTGTCCCGACTTACCATGCTTTGGTTCACACCTGGGAGCTCAGAGTGCATGATCTGGATTCTTTGTGGAAGAGTCAGACCAGAAGATGTGTCCTAGGAGTACACCTTACATGCGCCAGGTGCTAGTGGTTGCTCAGTCTTTGGGAACTGACTAAAGAAAATCTGAAATAAAACCTCCTAAAATGCACCTCATGTGAATGTCAGGTCTTTAGCCCTGACTTGTTTCACTCTACAGGCGCGTTCTGTATGTTTGTACTATTTGCTAATATAGAAATAGCAAGATCATTTGTGTCATCCTTTCCACTTGTCCTTTGGTCTGGTTTGCTCTTCTGACAGCTCACAATTCAAATTCAGTGTGGCAAAAACAAGTCCTAACCTTTTTTTTTTTTATTATTTTACAAACTGTTTTCACCCTCTCATCAGCCACTTCCTTCAGCTCATCAAGACACTCCTGATCTTTACTTTGTGTCCTTCACTGTCAGTCTTCAATTTCAAAACTGCATTTCACCCTGTCTTTCAAACTGGGGAGGAACTTCTCAAGCATTCATAAAACTACTTCCTACCTCTTCTCAAAAGTCTTTTTACCCTGTAGCAGCAACACAGCTTGACACTGCCCTCCATTCCTGGCAACCGCACTGCCTGCTTTTCCTTCCAAAATCCACAGCATGCTTTTCTTCTACAACTTGTGCGCTGATATCCATTAGTCAGCTCCTCTCCTCTAATCTCCATCTTACCACGGGACAAGCTTTGTGTCATCTGCCATGTGTTAGTACAGGTCCTGGGAGAAGGGTCTCCCACCACCAAGTCTCCCAAGGACTATTCTCATGCAAAGTAAGCATTGTGAACTGAGTATCACTGGTATCTTTCAGTCAGGATAGTGTGCATGAAACTTGAGAGATGAAACTGGATTAAAAATACAGCTATTCTTCCAGTGAGGAATATACGCACTACACAGTAATTTGGGCCAATTATGTATTGACCCAACTCTACTTTTCACTTTCAATTTAAAAAAAAAAAAAAAACAAGAAAGAAAGAAACAAACAAAAAAACCCACTGAAACTGTGAACTAAGGAAAAGGACAGAGAAAACTACCACTATGTACAGCCTGAACCAGGATGATGTGAAACCTGCTCCAGCAGAATAAGTACACTCAGGAAGGGATCTCAAACAGGTCTCTCAAACAGACCTGATGCACATCTTGCTGGGCAAAGGGGAATCCAACAGGTGCCTGGGCTCTGGGAGGATTCAGGAAGGGTGAGCATGAAGGAACCTCTCCCCATTCACAAGCAGGGAAACCAAACCAAACCAACAGTTTGAGTGACCAGAATATACCAGAAAGAGAAAGACAGCTGAGAATAAAGGGCCCTGATAGGGCTGGGAGGGGCAGGGGGTTGGAATACTTTACCCTAATGGCAGAAGTTAACATTACAGTCAGGGTTTTTTTATGATGGAGCCTGAGCAGCTTGTTTGCCTGACTGAGCTAATGGCCCCTCTGCATTTCTGCTTCTGATTGTATCACAGACCTGCATTTACAAATGAAATAGTTGAACTTTAACTTCGGGGAAAGGAGGGAGGTGGGGAAGGGCCCTAGGTGAAACTCTGATTTTGAAGCTGATAGTGTTACTTCTGTTTCATATTACAACTTGGTCTCCAGCTCCAAAGGTAAGCATGGCTATGGGTGCATATACCTTTGAAATACGATGGCCTGAATTTTCATTAGCCTTCAGACTCCTTTACAGTGTCAGCAACGCTTTAAACTGTGCCTGAAGACACAGCAGTGGAATGAGGTCTGACATAAAACAGAATCTAATAAATATTTTAGCCCATACTTTAGCAAAAGTATCTCAGTGAATACTTTAGCCCATACTTGTGCACAAGGGAGTTTCAAACTGTACGTTAAAATGTGAGAGGGGATGTGCAGGCTTTGCACCTAACCAGCAGTTTGTGCATCAACTACCTTTGCTGCACGCTCAGCAGAGAAGTAAAAGAAAGATCTTGTCCCACTGTAATCAACTACATACACGGTGTGTCATCTCTTCTGCTGCCTCCAGAAACACAGAGCAGAATAGAAGCGGCTAGGAAAGACAGACTGTCGTTTCCAGAGTCTCCATACAGCAACAACAGATTATTCAGCATGAATAATAGATTGATGCTGTAAGATTCAATATCCTTGTCCAACACTGCAATGCATCAGGACCTCCCTGAGGAGCAGTGACTTAGGTTCATGCTCATGAAGTGCACTATACTTCCTGTCGTATCATCTGCACCTCACAGATGGATTTGAATTAACACAGATCATTTATTTTGGGGAAAAATTTCTGTCTCCACACAATCTTCTGCTAGCTTTCCTGTAAAGCACAACACTGACTTTGGATTTGGAAAATGGAGGGGCTGTGCAAACGGAAGGGCAAGAGGGCCTAAGTTCTGTTATAAAGTTTATTTTAGGTTTTGTTTGGATTTGGTTTTATATTTTGAATGACTGAAGATTTGCACCGGTTTTAACACCATGGTGCAGCAGCCTCCTGTGGTGAACAGGACCTGGAGAACCATCTGGACAGTCCCCTGTTCAGACCGGAAACCTTCATCTCCCCAAAGCAGTAACCAAGACATGCCACCTGCTCTAAGCAGCAATGATTTTAACCCACCTGTCCAAGCACAGCCTGCTTTGCCCTTTACAACCCCCATCTTCCCTTCCTTTGCAGCTTCTGTCCTTAATACTCATACACTCAATGCAACAATGAGCAAAACAACCCCACTGGCAGCCACAGAAAAGATGCAGTCCTCCTCTACCTCTCCTGGAAAACATCCAGGATTAAGGTCCTCCTTGCTCTGGTCTCTTGCATAGTACAGTTAAACAGCTAGAAAACGTAGAGTTAAGTAGAAATAACTGTAGCAGGAATAGAAATCACTACTTTTTTTTCCCTAGGGCCCTGCCTACACTTGACTTAGAACTATTTTAATGGATGTGACTATAGCTGTACCTGAATTAATTTGCAAACTTTATTTTTCCTGTGCAAACTAGATTTTAGCAATGTTTTGCTATTGGGAATACATTTGGGTTGTAGTTATAGTGATGTCTCTTTTTATTTAATGTCAGCATATCTTAGATTAGAGCAATTAATGACAGAGTTCCACCCATCTAGTCTCCAGCTCAGGCATGCCATTGGCAATGAAAAAAATCATTTGGAGAAACATCTGGTGCCTGAGAAAGTTTCAAAAGTGGCCTAAGATAACGACAACTCTTCTGTTTGGTTTAGAGCCTGTCTAGAAAAAGCACTGTCTCTTTCAGGGAAGGCGTTCCTCCAAAGTGTAGCTGTTATTATGTGAATTACTGACTGTTTGTTAAATACTGCAGCATAATTAGTGATGTACAAGACACAAACACAGTAACATGTCTTAAGAGAAAGCAAGACTCAGAAATGCATTTCCCCTTTTATCATTTAATCCAGCCAACATGACTCCTGCTGTGGTCTCTGAGCTTATACACTTTAAAGGTCTATTGTTACGAAACTTCTAATATAAGCCTTTTATTACTATTTACATATTTACATTTCTGGCTCTCACTGTCTCAGGAAGAGCCAAGAGCAGAAAGGAGGGAAAAGTGTGTTACAGCACAAAACCAGAAACTTAAAACAATTTCTCCACTGACTACTGGAAATTGCATTGATTCTATGGCAATGCATTGAATCTAGGCATGGGTGATGGGTCTTTGCAAAATCCTATTTTGAAATGGTTCATCCCTTCAGACTGTAACAGCGAAGAGTTAAATGACTTGTCTCTCAAATGACTAACATCAATCCCATCATTCCCCTCATATACACAAAAAGTGTGGTTTTATAGTTTCTCCTGCCAGCCGTTACCTTATAAATCCCATACAAAGCTAAGACCTTTGTTTTATTTCAATACAAATGTCTCCAGCAAATGTTTACACTACTCTTTTGAAGCTTCCTCAACCCACACCCCACCCTGGCAACTACATAAAAATGCCATTTGCCTTGAATCTCAGATATATACTTACCAAGCCATTTGTACACACTGAAATTTCAACATTATTTGCTACCACAGGTTAACTCTTCTTTAATAGATACATTGTGTGTGTATATATATTGCCTGGCATTATATAATATATATACTTACATATATATTATATATGCACGCTTGCATACACAGACATGGTTTAATAAAGCAGCTGCAAAGTCTAATCCTACATAATTTCTAGTACTAGCTGCCCAAAATGAAGTATCTTTTCCTCCAACCTTTAAATTTTGAGTAGAGAAAACGTTAATTTCCTTCCTAATTATATGAAATTTGATGTAAGTTAAGAAGGAAATTAATTAAGAATAATTCTTATACTAGTCAAAACCTGACCTTAGCAACACTACCAACATTAAAGAAATATGAATTGCCACAATACGAATTATTGGTAGAAACTGTGCTGCTCTATAAGCTTGATTTTACCGTTGTGCCCACTGGTATCATAGCTCACTTTGGCCCACAGTATCCAAAAACCTAATCCTGAAAATAACTCAATCATTGAAAACAGCTTATTACTGTATGGGTTGTGCCAAAACTCATTAAATAACTGGAAAGGTTCCCAGAGGCTTCAGCATACTTTGGATTAAAGATCAGTTAAATATAGCAGGACAGTGATTGCATGCAAGTACACACAACAAATATGCAGCACACAACTACTGTACACACTAAAAAGCATGTGACAGCATCTGCCTGAATAACATATCCACCAATGTCTGTTCTGTGCATGTCTAAATTGTAGTGCTTAGCAGATACCAGTAATTTCTTGGTATCACTGAAAAGTAATTTTGTCTACTTTAAGATGACTTTGAATTTAAGGTTAAAAAGTGCTTTCCATAAAAATATACAATTAATATATTGTTTCAGAAGTAATATCATCCTAATCATTTTAAATTATTGAAGTGTTAATCAGAGAGAAGATGCATCTCAAACGGCTGGCATGATTTATGACAAAGATAGTCACCTTTGACCAGGAGGTTTCTGGTTCTTAATTATCTTTCTTGCAAACTAATTTCTGTCAGCAGTAAGAATGCAAGGAGGCAGATATAGGTCTATCAAAAACAAAACTAATCTCTCTGTTCAAAAGCCTCCACTAGAACTTTGTCAACCAGCCAGATGCTGTAGCAAATCTTCTGTAGGGCATCAGCAAGGCAACTAACTACCTTCTAGCATATCATGAAAAGACTTTTAAAAGGTGGTTAAAAAGTTAGCCGTCCTGGTAAACTGCTGTTTGTTTCCTCATCATGTTTAAAGAACCCTTTTAAAAATACCAGACATAGCATTCAGGTTAAACCAAAGGCAGCCAACAAATCACCTTGCCCATAAATGTTGCATATTTATACATAAAGTAAATAATGGGAGCAAAAACAAAGATGGACTGTACATAAAATGTTCTTCATTGAATCATAGAATTATAGAATCGTTAGGGTTGGAAAGGACCTTAAGATCATCTAGTTCCAACCCCCCTGCCATGGGCAGGGACACCTCACACTAAACCATGTCACCCAAGGCTCTCTCCAACCTGGCCTTGAACACCACCAGGGATGGAGCATTCACAGCTTCCTTGAGCAACCCATTCCAGTGCCTCACCACCCTCACAGTAAAGAACTTCCTCCTTATATCCAGTCTAAACTTCCCCTGTTGAAGTTTAAACCCGTTACCCCTTGTCCTATCACTACAGTCCCTAATGAAGTGTCCTTCCCCAGCATCATTATAGGCCCTCTTCAGATAGTGGAAGGCTGCTACGAGGTCTCCAGACAGCCTTCTCTACCTCACTTCCTAGCCACACAGTATGTTTGTGCATAAGAAGCATAAGGAAGAGTTGAACATGGCTGTGGACCTTTCCCCTCATTTCCCTGTGTCCTGCTCTGAACCACAAGCCTCAGAGTGACCTCTAAACAACGGCCCCAGCACAAAAGGATGTTGCTCTAGAAAAAGATAAGGATGTGCAAGGCCCAACTCTGCTCTGCCAGAAGGCCAGGGACTGCTTGTCGCCTTGTATCTGTTGTTGACCAGATACAGCTGAGGAAATTAGTGTACTGGTGTTTCTGCCTTTGGTGCAGCTCCCTTAGTCCACAGAAAGCAACAGTGAGATTATTCCATAGCTCAACAGTGCTGTACAAGATTCCCTCTTCCAGTGAATTGTTCTGCCAGGCAACAGTCAGAACACAAGGGACAAAGCACAGAGAGCTGGAGCCAACACCCCAGTTCCCTTAATGGTACTGAGAGAGGCTTCTGCTTGTACACTCTGAATGTCTGTTGCTTCCACATAAGATCCAGGTGCAGTGCTGCCTTACAAACCCTTAGCAGGCTCACTGTTAGCAGGCAGATCCTGGATGTCACACCCACACTGTTATACCCTCATCCTGATGGGCTTCCAGGAGGAGGATACTGCTCTGCTTGTGTGGGGGAAGAGAAATCTGGCTTTAAATCACCTGCCCTCTAGGAGGAATAGGAAAGTGAGAAACCCAATGCTCCAGATGTCTTCCTAGATGCACAATTTAGTCTCCCAGGAGAGACAGGGATGTTTGGTTTGGTGATTTTTTGTTAGATGATTTCTGCTTCTTCTGTTTGATTTTTCAAGATCGTTCCCCTGTGCATTTCCAATGACCAGCCTGTTTTCTTTCTTTCTTCCCAGCCGCTTCATCACATCAGATCTCAGAGGCCCTGGAAAGAACTGCTCTGTGCCGCTTTTGTCTGACTCGGAAGAGAAAGGCCTTTGTGCCTGTGAGGTTAAGTTTTAATCTTGAAATTGTGGTTGAAAAGGGAAAACAACACTGAGCAGAAACAATGGAGCCAGTTAAAAGATCATCATTCCAAAAGCTTAAGAGTCTGTAATTAAGCCTTGAAATTCTTCATTTCTCTTGGATGAAGTAATTGCTGGAGAAAAAAAACAGCCTTCAGTGACGTGCCTCCGAGTCCACAGCTTTCAAACAACCGCAGGGCCATCCTATGGGAATCCCCAGACCCAGTGCAACTGGTTATTGTATTAGACTAACAGGAGCGAGCATGCGGGTACGTGTATACACGCGTGTGGGGAAGGAAACATTTTCGTGCATGGTGATAACCTTTCAGGTACAACCTGATTTATGTTTGATAGCCCAATACCAAAGCATGTTATGAATCCTCTTACTTTTATCAATACATTTGCAGTTCAAGCTCCTAAAAGTTCAAATATTCGATAACTAACCCCCAAATAAATATGCATAAGGTAATTTGCATTTTAATGACTACTTCCTGCAGAAATACATGTGGTTTTCTTAACATTTTACTCCTGGCACTTTTTTAATCCAGCAACAGTAAGAGAGCCATTATTTTAACATCTTACTCTGTTATATTTCCAGTGATCACTGCAAGACTTGTGTTCTTAATGTTCTGGCACCTAAGGCAAGAGCAACATGAATGGTGCAAGATCAGAAAAAATGGCCAAGCATAACACCTGACATTAGTGGAATTCTTGCTCCTAGATCAAAATGGTGTCTTGCTAAGTCTGGCTTGCAGCTGCAAATGTATACATGTTAAAGAACTGGCCGCACTGGCAATGGGGTTGGTGCCAGTGGGGCAAGACAGCCCTAGCCCTTGGTGTTTCTGTAAAAGTCCTTGGGAAAGTCCATTGCATTAGAGATCCCAAACCTGCATTTGCTTGCATAATGATCACATGCACACAGCAGTCATCTGTTGTGACTGCAGAGGACAACATACCACTGTATTTTGAAATGGAATCACATAATGGGGGAATATCTGCAGCAGTGAGAATGTAATCATTACATGAGTAAATACAGCACCATTAGCAACCAGGACAAGCACAACTCTGTTTACCAAGGCCAGCTTTTGAAAGAGCTAGGTGGTTTTCAGCTATTGTATTTTCTTTAGTGCTTTATTCTTTTAAAATGTGCATCAGAGATGAAAATCCCTGTTAGTACAGACCTCAGCACCTTCAGTCAACAAGTCAGGACAGTGAGTGTTAATGCTACCACTCTGTACTCAATGCAGTCTCTCACAGGATGACTTGCTTGCGCAATGCAATGCAATCTCTGTAATGCTTTGTTAGAAATGCAGTGAGGAATCATGCATGAAGATGTCTCTGTATTTGAAAAGATCCTTAGCATTACTTGAACTCTGGGCACTTTCTATTCAACATGAAAAGAGTATCAGGAGTTTGCTAAGCTCAACAATGCTTGTTGTTTATTATTTCTAAATCACCAGGAATTCTGCATTATCCCCACACATTTTACACAGCCTATTTCCAGGAGACAACTTCTTATAATTACCAGCAGCTTCTCATTTCTCCTACACTAGTCCATGCATCTGAAACACTCTGTCACCCCTTTGGATAACCTTATCTGTGAGAAACTTCCTGAAGTGCTCTCTGGTTTATAAATCCCTGGTTTATAATTCCACTGTAGCAGTCACATCCCTGAATGCAAAACCCCATGTCTGAGGGTACTCAAACACCACCAGGGACAGACAGAATGCACCAGTCCTCAAAAATATGTTCATTCCCAATTACAAGGATAGTCTGTGCAAAATAAAAAATAATGGTACCAACACAAGGGAAGGAATAGTCTAGATTACAGAATATTGATTACTGGAGAGGCTAATAGTACAGAAAGGAAAGAGAAAGAAAACGTTCACCTTTTCTTCTAAACTGACTTTGCAAAAAGGAAAAAAAAAAAACCTTTACTCTTTCTCAGGCAGGGCATATTTTAAATGGAAAAAAATCACTGAGAGGTCACAAGTAAGAAACTGCATTGCAAGAGCCCTGCAGGCTTTCTTCAGAAGTCTCTTTGTCAGTGACACAGGTGTGAACACAACATCATCCCACCAACCATTACACACCCTCTTGCCTTTTACAGATGGCCAGAATCCCTGGGGCCAGTGGAAGACCACAATTTGCCTAGCTTTGCAGAGGCTGAGCCCCGCTCACCTCCACCCACCCTTCTTCTTATTTGTTAAAAGGAGAAAAGTGGAACAGTGACTAAGGATGGATGGTACTTATATAAGGATGCCATTCTCATGGCTTTTCCTCACCTTTGCTTCCTCATTGACATCCCAGGTAAAGGACACAGCATTGAATGCGATTTCTTCAATATTCCCAATGGTATTAAAACTCTCCTTGTAATCAGCTGTAAGAAACAACAAACAAACAAAAGACTCACAAAAAATATTTGGCCTTTCTCTTTTACAACGTATAGTAGATCTTTGCTTTTTCAGCTGGGCTGTCTAATGCATCAAAACTACCACTTGTATTGTTTGTGTTGAATTATTAATAAGCTTAATTGCAAAGAAGTAATATACTGCAGCTTTAGTCTTATACATACACATCACCAGCTAATGTTCTTGCAAAATACTGCTTGCCCTTAAAAAGGAATCCGTGACTGTAGTGGGAATGAGTGGGCACATTCATTAGCTTGGCTAAGGAATAGCCAAATCTGGAAAATTATCTAGGAGCTACTGAAACACTTAAATCTTTAGGTAAATAAACAAGCTAAAGAAGCTTTCTAAAAGGCTAAGAGCTATCACTGGAGGAAATTATCAGTAGCGCACATTTCTTGTCGAGCCATTTGAAGTTTCCCAGGAATTACTGCCGTGAATGCTGGATTTCTATTTTTTAAAAATAAAACAAAACAGACAAAAAAAAAGTAAAAAAAAATCCTTTCCCTAACGTGTGCATGATACTAAAATAGCAAACAAAGTATTTTTAAATTGTCTGACTACAAATTCTGCAGCCTCTTCACACTTCTTTCCCATGGGCTGTTAATACTACCAATGAGCTAACATTTCAGAAGGAATGCGAAGCAAGAGGGAGGAAGCCCAAATTTCAAAGATGACCCAACCCTTCCCCCAGAACAGTAAGGGTGGAACACCACATAAAATAGACAATTTCCAGGTCTTCTTTATAATGAGAAAAAACAAGCCCACTTTTTCTCTCCCTTTGCCAACCAAACACACCTTTTTCTTTTTGATGACAGATTAAGAGAAAGACCCAGTTTGCAAGTAAGTAATATCTGCTTGATTAAAGGAACTTCCAGATTGTTCACGCGAATGCATCAACTCTCTCTGGGACATATACATTTCCTGAGAATCCCTGAGGGCTGTAATTGGACTCAATGCCAGAGGGCTGAGCTTATATCATGCAGCAATCTTGATCTAATATTGCCTAAATCTGTGCTTCAGAAGCACGCTGGTTCTTAGCTTTGTAATCAGTTAAAGAAAGAGGATGGTTTTGTATTCTATAAATATAGAAATTCTATAACTCAAATGGTTTCAGTATTCATTTCCTTTGCCCTTCTAAAAATACACTGTTGCTCTCTAAAAAAAATAAATTTCTAAGTAATAACAATTTTAAATTAATTTATAACAAAACCATGGCTGCAATAAGAATTTTTTTAACATTTGAGAGGTGCAATCAGTATGCTTGTCTCTCACCACGAAACACAGGCATGCTGGCATGGTTTTGGATCCAGTAAAAATTCACTGCTCTGACCATAAGAACAACACATATTTGGTGATGCAGCACGTGAATACAGTTTGAGAGGGCAGTAGGCTTTTCATTCCCATCATGAACTCAGATCTCCTTTCTAACTGAAGTAATTGGCTTCACTATCTTAATTCAGTACGGGAATGCAAATAAGATTTAGAAGACACATAAGTAGTTTGATATGCATGTGCACACATCCACCCACGCCTTAAATTTATGATTCACCAGAGAGTGCCTTGTGCAACTGACTGCTGCATATGGGCGTGCTGTGTAGGTGCACTTTGGAAAGACACGAACAACATGTCTTGTAAAGACACATGTTTTCTTCTCTTAAAAGGCTGTCAAGAACCTCACATCCCACCAGCCCTTCCCTTCCCCCAACACATGCCTCCACTTCATTAATTGCCATACACAAATCTCATGGAGCATCTATGGACATGCTGTTTAAAAGCAGAACTGCATCCTATTCCCCTCAATTTATAGTTATTTAAAGAAGGATTCTCAGTTGATTAAGACAGCATTTATACCCAAGGATATCTGAAAGTTGCCAGTGTGACTACATTTTTTCCTCTTCTGCTGTTGTGACTTACCAGAAAACTGGGGTTCTTCCACATGCAAGAAAATGGCTCTACAGGAATTCTTTCCTTTTTGTTGGGTAAACTGCATATTAAACTATGGCAAATTACAACATTAAACACTAATAATTCACATGCACTACATACCATTGTAGTAGGTTTTGTATTGTGCACATAATTAATACAAACTGTCCTGCAAAACAAATATGGACAAGACTCTAGAGCACAAATAACCCCAGTCCAAAACTTCCACACCCATTCTTTTGTCCATGTTTGAACCCACTCCAGTATTTGTCAGATTATGTTACTGATTCTAAATAATTAGTATTTGCTGCAATCCAATATTATATTCTATATAGAATCATAAAATAGGGTTGGAAAGGACCTAAAGATCATCTAGTTCCAGCCCTCCTGCCGTGGGCAGGGACATCTCACACTAAACCATGTCACCCAAGGTTCTGTCCAACCTAGCCTTGAACACCGCCAGGGATGCAGCATTCACAGCTTCTCTGGGCAACCCATTCCAGTGCCTCACCACCCTCACAATAAAGAACTTCCTCCTTATATCCAATCTAAACTTCCCCTGTTTAAGTTTTAACCTGTTACCCCTTATCCTGTCACTACAGTCCCTAATGAAAAGTCCCTCCCCAGCATCCCTATAGCCCCCATTCAGATGCTGGAAGGCTGCTATGAGGTCTCCAAGCAGCCTTCTCTTCTCCAGGCTGAACAGCCCCAACTTTCTCAGCCTGTCTTCATACAGAAGGTGCTCCAGTCCCCCGATCATCCTCGTGGCCCTCCTCTGGACTTGTTTCAACAGTTCCATGTCCTTTTTATGTTGAGGACACCAGAACTGTGCACAATACTCCAAGTGAGGTCTCACAAGAGCAGAGTAGATTTTAAAAGAAAAAAAAAATAAAAGTAGTAATTCAATGTCACAGCATGACACTGGAAAAATCAGGGTTTTGTAGTGGGAGGGATTTTTTTTAAGCTAAAAACAGTGAAAGTGCCGCCTCCTTCAGAAAAATCCACAGCAGCACTTAAGCTAAATTATGGAAAACACCTTTCCTTCCTGCTTATTAAGTGTCAAGTCCTCAGGTTTCTTCCTCAAGTAGCAAGGACTTCCTTACATGTAAGTACATGCTTATCCTATTAAAGTCAATGCATCTTCAGACCCAGTACTGCATATATCTGTTCAACTATCCTTCCTCCCAGGAGGCACACTAGCAGCCAGGACACAAAACAAATGAAAGCAGTGACCCCTGCACGTCTGGAGTGAGGGAACAAGTCACTCTCTTTCCTCAGATCTCCAGAATATAACTGCAAGGCAAAAGGCAGGCAGACAGACCTGTACCACCAGGGAAAGCAGCACAAGCAGAGTCATCATCCCAATCAGAAGACAGAATAGCAGGATCCCAGAACTAGAACATCACAAGTTCAGCTGGTTCTCTGCCTGCTAAGGACCAAGTCATGCTCTAGACAAAAGGTGTGTTCATAAACAATTAAAAAGGATTCACAGATGTTAAACATATGCTACAAACATTAAGTTAAACTAATACTAATGATTATAAACATGTATGGAACTGATTTATGGCTATTCAGACAGTTCTGAAGACCCCAATACATGATTAACCCTTCATATTTTCCTGCTCGACATCCTTGTCCCTAAATTGGAGGGACATCAATTTGATGGATGGACCACTTGGGGGATAAAGAAGTGGCTGGATGGCCACACGCAAAGAGTTGTGGTCAATGGCTCAATGTCCGGCTGGAGACCAGCAACGAGTGGTGTCCCTCAGGGATCGGTGTTGGGACCGGTCTTGTTCAACAACTTTGTTGGTGACAGGGACAGTGGGATTGAGTGCGCCCTCAGTAAATTTGCCGATGACACCAAGCTGTGTGGTTCGGTTGATACGCTGGAGGGAAGGAATGCCATCCAGAGAGACCTCAACACGCTTGTGAGGTGGGCTGGTGCCAACCTTATGAAGTTTAACCATGCCAAGTGCAAGGTTCTACACCAGGGTTGGAGCAATCCCAGGCACAGCTACAGGTTGGGCAGAGAAGAGATTCAGAGCAGCCCTGTGGAGAAGGACTTAGGGGTGCTGGTCAACGAGAAACTGAACATGAACTGGCTTCAGTGTGCGCTTGCAGCCCAGAAAGCCAACCGTACCCTGGGCTGCATCAAAAGGAGTGTGACCAGCAGGTCGAAGGAGGTGATCCTGCCCCTCTACTCTGCTCTTGTGAGACCTCACCTGGAGTATTGTGTGCAGTTCTGGTGTCCTCAACATAAAAAGGACATGGAACTGTTGAAACAAGTCCAGAGGAGGGCCACGAGGATGATCGGGGGACTGGAGCATCTCCTGTATGAAGATAGGCTGAGAAAGTTGGTGCTGTTCAGCCTGGAGAAGAGAAGGCTGTGTGGAGACCTCATAGCAGCCTACCAGTATCTGAACGGGGCCTACAAGGATGCTGCAGAGGGACTCTTCATTAGGTACTCTAATGATAGGACAAGGGTCAATGGGTTAAAACTTAAAATAGGGGAAGTTTAGATTGGATATAAGGAGGAAGTTCTTTATTGTGAGGGTGGTGAGGCACTGGAATGGGTTGCCCAGAGAAGCTGTGAATGCTCCATCCCTGGTGGTGTTCAAGACCAGGTTGGACAGAGCCTTGGGTGACGTGGTTTAGTGTGAGATGTCCCTGCCCATGGCAGGAGGGCTGGAACTAGATGATCTTTAGGTCCTTTCCAACCCTAACTATTCTATGACACTTGATAATCAGAGCTAAATCCAAAATAAGAGAGAAGTGGGGCTACCAGCAGATTGCCAGACCATCTCCTGAAGATGGAACAAATCTAATACATACTCCTGTCCTTAGCAAGCTTCTCTTACTGCCTGATTAAATAGTACTCCATGGCATATCCTGGCATTTGCTGATCTCCCTCATAGACTTGTAATTCCCTCTGTTAAACTACACAGGGCTTGGACATTAATTCAGTATTCCTTTAAAGGAGCTCTTTAGGGATCTGAATTTTTAATGTAAAGGGAAATCTCCATAAAGCCACACAATAATTTAGTTTTGAAGGGACCCCTGGAGGTTATCTGGTTCAACTTCTACCCTATTTCCACTCAAAGTGGAACTCCAAATTTGGATAAAGTTGCTCAGATTATCTGATGATAAAACAAGAGGAGTTTGCTAAATGCAGCTTGAGACTTGTAAGAGAAATGCAGTTGGGAACCATTCTTCCTTAATAAGCCAAATATCCACAACTATCCTGGTTTTGGTTGGGATAGAGTTCATTTCCTCCCTAGTAGCTGGTGCAGTGCTGTGTTTTGGCTTTAGTCTGAGAACAATGCTGATAACACACCAATGTTTAGTTTTTGCTAAGTAATGCGTACTCTGATTAAGGACTTTTCAGTCTCTCATGCTCTGCCAGTGAGGAGGGGCACAAGAAATTGAATGGGAGCAGAGAGAGGACACCTGACTCAAACTAGCATAGGGGCATTCCACACCACAGCGTGTCATGTCCAGTATATAAACTGGGGGAAGTCACCCTGGAGGGACCCATCACTGCTCAGGCTGGGCTGGGTATCGTTCAGTGGGTGGTAAGCAATGGTATTGTGCATCATTGCTGTTTTGTTGTGTTGGGTTTGGGTTTTCTTTTTATTGGCTTGGGTTTTTGGTTTTATCTCTCTGTTATCTCCTTGTTATTAATAGTATTATATTGTACTTTAATTATTACACTGTTCTTATCTCAACCAATGGGTTTTACCTGTTTTCTGATCCTCCTCCACATCCCACTGGGTGGACAGGGGAGTGGAAGGGAGCAGGGGGAGTGAGTGAGCAGCTGTGTGGTACTGAGTTGCCAGCTGGGGTTAAACCACAACAACAGTGCAGGTCCCAAAGAAAGTGAGATGTAATTCAGAAACATTGTACTTGGTAGGAACCAAGGCCATATTTCAGTTGTTCTCAGAAAACACCAGTGAGCACATATAAGTCTTTCTTCTGAAAACGCTGAGGAGAACTCTTTAAATTCTCACATCTGTCAGGGAGTGCTGTATCAATAATTCTTACTATACCACCTTTGCCTGTATTTGCAGTCCAAATAAAGACTAGTACGCAAGAGCGCCTCAAAAGTCAGCACAGACCTATTTCATCTCAAACTTGCGGAAACAAAAGACATTCACTTTAATAGAGATAAACACACAGTTCATGCACATCACTTGTGCTGCAGAGCACTATTTTACAGAATATGTGTCATAAACTGACTTGTTCAGGTAAGGGGACTGAAATGCGGTGGTACACTGCAAGTGCAATGGAGTCAGAGGGTGTTGGCACTGCAGTGGAACAAGCTCCTAAGCACATACCTTCAAAGGTATGAGCACAAGCACTACAAGCTTGTAGGGACTAGCACACAAAAACAGGCAGCCTTCAGAAATAGCTGTGACGCGGCATACTTGCTCTTTTAACATGTCATCATAAGAGTCATCTGGTCTGGGGTGGAGTTTTTACTCCTTAACTACCCCAAAGGACAGGGAAAAAAAGAAAACAAGAAAAGTTGGGAAAACAGTTCAGCCAGAACTATACTGATAAGACAAGAGGCAGAGAGGAGATTCGGGAAGAGCTGCTTTGACCAAATAGCCTGACTTTAAATAATGCCAGCCTCAGTGGAGGCTGGAGCATTTCAAAGTGGAAAGGCAGTGCATGAGTAGAAACACTTTGGGACTGATCACCCTGTTCAATCACCCTGAAGTCTTACAGTGCTCTCTTCAAGTAACCCCACTTTTTTTCCCTCCTCCTCGTCTCTGCCCCCTCTCATTCCTGCCATTCAATGGTTTGGTTCCCTCAGGCGGTCAAAACAAGATAGACTTTATCTGCTTTGGTCTTGCCGACTCCTTTGACTGGAATGTGCTGCAGATGTCTGCATGTGTAAACTGCATGTGGGAGGGGAGAAGCGCTTGATGTCTAGACACTCCCACAGATTTCAACTTCAGGCTCCTTGGCAGCAGGAACCTGTTCTTCCTTTGCTAAAATCTCCCAAGCATGTGGATAGGGCAGTTGTGGCTGAAATTGGCTTGTAAATACTTTGGATGGGATGAACAGTAAACAGGTCTCTCTGGATAGCACACCAGAGCTCACTTCTCCTTCACTTCTTCCTGACACCAACAAGACCCCAAAACTGGGGTGCAGGAGTCCTGCGTGCTCCTTTGTGGTCATCATATTGATGGCATCTTCACTCTCAGGCTGCACTTACACACCTGATTAGCTAACATAACTGTTACGTGAGCTGCTGCTGTTACTGGATCAAACAGTGCATCAGCCTTTGAAAAAATAAAGGAAACAAACACTGCCACTCCTGCAGAGGTGCAGACCTTGACTTCCTAGCAGCAGAAGGTGAAACACCACTAAATATGCATGCAAGAGGCAGCTCTTCTTTGTGACTACTGAAAACAACTCCCTCTGCATCCTGCTTCCTTCATAGAGCCCATAGCCTAGTCCTAGCAGTCCTAGCTATTGCTAAAAACTGTGGCACAAGCCTTGCAGCCATTGCCAATATATCCCACCACATCCCAGTGTAAGGTACTAGAGCTTCCCATATCCTGCAATCTTCCCTGCAACATAAGAGGATCTCTTATACTCACCAATGTCAAGGACCCTCTGTTTAGCTGTGTGCTGCCGAGAATGCCAGTATTTCCAGTATTTCAGTTGTTCGTCCCTGTTTTTATCCTCACTGAAAACAACCATGACCACGCTCTAAGAAAACCAACACCAGAAATTACATCAGTTAATACAATTAATAGTCAGAAACACAAAAATTAAAATCTCTGATATGCCTCTAATGCTGATCCAGTTACCACCCTCCCTCAGTATATTGGTTGTAAAAGATTGCTGATTTATATTCCAGTGAAATATTGCCATGTGCTTAAAGACTCAGGGCAGAAGAAATGTAGTTTGAAAATAATGCAGGGCCTAGAATTATGGTTTTGATAGTCCAAATAGAATTTAATTGCATTCTTTGATTTAAGAAGTCTAAGTTCCCTAAAGTAAAAAGTGGTCACTTCAAAGTCAGAGAATTTAGATTCCTTGCCACTCTGGAAGATGACATTACACTGTAAAGGAATGTGCTCTTATGGAGTTTAGGCTCACTGGCTAAAGGCAGGACATTTTCAAGTTTAGCATACACAGTCCAAATACCCTGCTTGGAGCAGGACTCTTGCATACATGCATTAATAACAAAATCAGCGTGACTACTGAGTTTTGCTGAGCTTTCTGTCAGTTCAAGATCTGAATTCCTTTTGTTAAACTGTGTGATTCAAAGGGAGCAAATTGAAACTTCAAGAAAAACTTTGCATGTGTAATAAAGGCTTTTTTTAAAAGCCCTGTTGTAGGCAAGCAAAACAAACAAAAAAAAACCCCCACAAAATAGTGAAAAAATGCTCATACTAGGTAAAATGAAGTGAAAAGAAATCACAAAGAGCAGAAATTTAAATACTTCTAAATATCCTCTTTTGTTTCCATTTTTCATTTAACCCTGAGTCACTAAGCTCATAAAAAAACATCATCAAGCTGTTTCATAAGCCAAGGAGCTGGATCACAACTGATTCACAATCTATGACTGTTCACACAATCACCACCATAACTCTTCACATGCTCTGTGACCTTCCCCATTCCACCTATAAAAGCTGAAAGTCATCACTGTGCCTCCCATGCCTTGCTACTGTGTGGGTATATGCGTGGATGAGTCCTGAGCTACGCATGTGCATGCTGGCTGGCCAGCTGATGCACAAACCAGAACTGACAGTACAGACTGCAGCTCTTCTACCAACGAGACAATCTTTCTTCTATGAAACACTTATATGGAATTTACAGAGGTTTAATACTTTGAGAACCGCTTGCACCTATCAGGTTTGTATGGAACTGGCAATAAATTCAACAGTTCCTTGGCTGGGAGCCTGACAAACAGAACATGATCATGAAAGTATGAAAGTTGCATGTGGTTTCACAACCTTCTGTAAACTGTACATCCTCTAAAAGAAGTGGTCTCATCTCTTCTTTACAATTTTCCATTCTATGATTCTGCTGCCACAGCTTCAAAACTCATGTGGCTGTGCACTGAACAAGACTTATGAGGACTGGTTTTCAGCCAGACCAGTGAGCTCCTGACTCCTGTTGTAGCTGTACAAGTACTACAGCTGGCACCACAAAGTGGGAAAGAACAAGTGGCTGGCAGGGAGAGAGACTTTTCAGCAGCAGAGAAGTCTTAAATCAGCTTCAGCCAACAATAAAACACCATCATCAGCCTCATGTCCCTAGGAAACCAGGCTGAAAATTAACTGCTGTTCAGGTTTACAAATCATCACTTCTCTTTAGGAAGTCTCTCCAAATTTTATGTATGATAGAAACATAGATTGTTGTCTGCTTCACATTGACTTTTCACTGGTTCCTTCGACTAAAGTCACAATATCTTGCTGGTACTTCATTTATTTGGATGGAAACACTTTTGCAGCCTCATATATATGCAGCCCTTCCAGCTTCAGGGTGAAATTTGCAGGGCAGCAACTCTGAAGCTCATTGTTCATTGCAAGGTTACTGGGTTAGGATTTGCTTACTCAAAAACATTACCAGGGAAAACAGAAGGCCTGTTCACCCAGTTTCTGAGTACTCAAGCTCCAGTTCCACCTGTGGAATCTAAGATGCAAGTAATCCATTTTGTCATACTTCTGGGTGAACATCAAGTGAAAGCTCACACTTACGCTATGTAAATTATTTAAAAGTTATGTCACAAAGGATGGCTTCAATTCTTCACATTTTGGCTGAAAAACAGCTGTTGAAGAGCACGAGTGAGTGAAGATGGACTTACACAGCAGATGCAGCAATTCTTTGACTTTTTCTTTAATCACAGCAAAGGTAAATTCACCAGTGTCAAGTGCGGTATCTATGCAATTACCATTCTGCCAATTCATAAACTGAGGCAGCTATGTGTATGATTAACTCATAAGATCACACTTTGAAAAAACAGACCCCAAGATATTTGAGAACATCACCAATATGACTCTCCCACCTCTGCATGAGGTGTTAACAGTAAGTTTGCTTTGTCCTCTCCCACAAGAAAAAACATAATAATAAAAACAACCAACCACAACTGCATTTATCTGCAGAACTGCATTTCTACCTAGGAAAGAAATGGAACTATACCCTGACTTTGCTGATGGGATGACGGAAACATTTGTTGTCACCCGTCTCGCTCAGGGTGATGGCGTAGAACTGTCCTTTGTTCAAGTAGGTCATAGGCCCCTCCCCTTGCTTCTGACGCAGAGATTTGGTAGCTTCTAGCGTGTACTGAAATGTGCTGCTGAAAAGACAGGGAGAGAAACACCAACAAAATCCACATCACTTTCTCCTTTTCTGTTTCTCTCCATTTATTACTTATTTCATGCATTGTATAAGCAAGGCAGAATAAGCTAATAATAAAATTGCAAGAAAAGGTTATACAGGTATTTAAAAAAGTAATTTTTCCAAGTCCATCATATCTGGCAATCAAGCATAAAACCAACTGGACTTAAAGTCTCTTGGATCAAAGACTATATCTTTACTTCCTCTGAAAAGAATTAAAAAGTACAAGACTACATACCCACAGTAAGAGTTTCAAATACCGGGAGGAGATTTAGTATGATTTACAGGAAATCAGCTGCTTCCACAGACATTTAAACTTAGGAGCATCACAAAAAGGGAAACAACAACAAAAAAAACAAAACACCTACCCCCCAAAAAAACCAAAATATGGATATGGAGAACAGAAAGTCCAACTGTTACTTTCAGCACAGCGCAGAGAAGGAGTACAACCAGAAGGTTCATTTGTTTAGAGAACATGCAATCAAGGTTTTTACAAGCAGTCTTTTCAAAATTAATCAGACAGAACAAAGTACCTGCATTTAGTTGTATCTGCAATCAAGTAACCCTCCTTTAGAAAAAGACAAAAATTAGAGAAAAAGAGTTTGCTCTTGTGGTAGAAGTCAGATTTCAGAAGACACTCCTTCAAAGGAGAACCTTCCACCTTTAAAGCAGCTCTTGAACCATGAAATGTCAAAGCTCCGTTAACTAGTGAACTGTTAGCTGAACAGCATTCTCAAAAAGCCTCTTCCAACTGCCTCCTCCAATAATGGGCTTGAACAATAATCCAATAAAAATGATGCCTGCAGCTCCTCACATTCTCTTAAATAAAAAATAATGTTAACCTTGCAGAATAAATCTCTTCAAACTGCATTTGGAAGCTTAATGCAAGGAGTCATTTTCAGGATGTCCTCACAAATTGGAGTTACAGGGGAAAGCATTTTCACAAAGGTCCTAATTCAGCAAAAGTGTTTAAGCAATATTGGAGTAGAACCAAAAGGACAACTATCCTGGTCTAAAACAAGAATGCATGTTTAACTTACTAGCTCAAGCAAATACTTTGGATCATCATAACACTGCCATAGCAATATGGAAATAAACGGAAGACAAAAACATTTTTAATTATCCAATAGAAAAAAAAAATCATTAAAATACATGAATACCATTTAAATCCCCACTGAAGAGAACGCAGAAGAAAATGTGATCCACTGTAAGAAGTTTCAGAAAGTTTAGTATCAATTATTTATTTTAGTATCATTCAAGCAAATGAAGACTATTTCTAAATGTTTCTCAGCTTATAAATGGAAATCCAGTCATTTTTCTAATTGCTTAAAAGTTAGAAATCAGAACAAAACTAAGGTAAAAAGCAAAAAACTTCACCTAAGGTAAAAAACCATACCTATCCAACTCACTGACAACTGTACCACCACTTCCCAACAATGGAGTTGCTCCCGACACAAAGGTTTTTGCACACAATGTGAAGGCAGCATGATGGGGACTGCACTCCCCTCCACTGCCACCCACCATGGTGTGTGCTGCTGCAGTCCCTCTGTCCTGTGTGCAAGGGGAACAGAGGCTCTGTCATCACTGGCAAGCAACACATGTCCATCCAAGCACACTGGAAGAGCAGAACCACTGGTACTGTGGACCCAGCACCCATCCTGCTGCATATGCTTGTCCAGCAGACTGACCTCCTATCAGCAGTGGGGGCACATCCTCAGATCTAGTGTCACACAAAGAGGCTGCAGGTTGCACGCAGCAAGGCGCCTACCAAACATGCTGAGTGCCCTGGGAGATGCACCTCAAAACCTCCTTCCATACAGAAGGCCTGACATGGATGTGTACTGAGAAGGGCTTCAGATAAACTAAAGGTAGACACACAGTGTCTTAACAGAGCTGCCTACAGTCTGCCACAGTCTGGTCTTCTGTTTCTTGGCACTGTTTCAGAAAGACGTCAAAAAATGCAAGCCCCAGACACACCGCACCTGGCCGATTTTGCAATCTCTGCGTGGTAATACTTGAGAATCTTCTTCTTGTTTCCAATCAAAGTGTGCCCTATAGCAGGAGGATTACTCTTACCCCTAAAACTTATTGCAGTCACTCAAATTATTATAATACTATTCTGATTCTCACCACGAGTCTTAACTAAAGCCCCCTGCAGTCATTAAAGGATCTTCTACCAGCCTTTCAATTACTTTCATGTTCACCACTTCTTTCTTTCAACCTGAAGTTTTCATTCCTGAGAACCTATCACTTCCAGGTAGCTCCCAGGAAAGATGTATTTTGTTTTTGTGAATGAGCATTTGGATGTTTCGTTCTAATGCAGACCTGGGCCATAGCATGAAAGACAATGTCCAAGAATTGTTAACAATACCAATGCATCAGGATTCAATTTTACAAATATCCAATGTAGTAAGCGAACAGTCTTTGCTAAGTGTCTGTTTCATATGTACTGCCTATACAATGACTTGGTTCTGACCTCACTGCAGTTACTGATTGTTTTAATATTCCTCAGGAAAAAGATCAAGCTGTAAGGAACCTCCACTACAGCAGCAGTCATATGCCTACTCTAGGAAAAATACATAGGCATGTTCCTGTTGCTGAAGTGAGAGTAAACTCTCAGACATCAACAGAACCATTCACAAACATAAAATGAAGCACCAGCTTGTAAACTTTACTAATCACAGTCTTTGTTAGTTAAAGTGACTCTGCAATGTTTGCTCATTCTGTGCATGCATTTTTCTGTGCTTAAGGAGGACACTAATCTTTTCAAACTTCAGTTTTTGAAACCTTGTAAAAAACTTCTGGAATTCTTAGGGTCTTTTACATGGTTTGTAACAGATGCTTCATTTGTTTTACAGGTAAACATGAAGTAGTATAACAAACAGTGTAAAACGTCATGGGGTGTTCTTAGAAAACCTACTAGAAGTAGCTAGAAAAAAAGAGAAGGGAAAAATAAAGATGGGAATTCCACAAGGTTGGTGGAGCCAGAGCAACCACCCTGGACATCAAAATTGTGTATCCTACCATCCTGAAAGGTGGGGAAGATACTGTCAAAGCCCTATTACCTGGGGACCTCTCTCAACAGTTTTAATCTCCATACCTCCAGGGAGCTTCAGAAGAATTACTAACTTAAAACGGTGCTTAGGTAAGATAACAGATGAAGATATAAACTGGTCAGATATAAAAGCACAGGAGAAGAAGGGGAAAGTCAAGGGAGCCCTGCAGGTGCCTCAGTGTGATGAAAGAGAGGGTGGAAAGTGGATACAGGCAGCCTCTCCTCAATACTTTCCCACATGATGCCAGTCAACACATTTCAAAGCTTATGCCATACCTTGTTTGTTCATAAATATATTCTTCAGCCCCCACTGACACACTGCGATACTTCTGAAAAATAAAAACAACAATTAAATATGATTTGATACAATCAAAATACAAATGCCAACAAAAGTAGAATTACATTTAAGGACCCCTCAGAAGAAACTATAAACTATTAAAACTAAAATCCCCCAAAACTGGAGTGAATCCTACATGGTCTTTACATTAGAAATTCATAATACATTTATGTCAGACTTTTAGAGTTTTGCAGAACCTAACTGCTCCAAGAACGTAGCTGAAAAACATCTGGCTTATGAAACCGCTTGCTTACACATTAATATATTCTAAAACAAACCGTAAAAATGCACCAAGTCTCAAAGATAAGCAGATTTTCAAGTTAAATCAGTTTTTCCTACAGGCTTCACTTTTTGTTTTATTTTGCTGTATTTAAAAATGCATGTAGTCAGCTGTCCTTACTGCCTACAATTAAATGCTTACAAAAGTTCAGATTGCTATGCTGTCTTTATTGAATAGGAGTGGTGACGGGCTAAGAAAGTATTTTACCTTTAACATAATAATAAAGTATTTTTCCTTCAAGATCAGGTTGGATGGGCTTTAAGCAACCTGGTCTAGTGAAAGGTGTCCCTGCCCATGGCAGGGGGATTGGAAACAGGTGATCTTTAAGGTCCCTTCCAACCCAAACCATTGTGTGATTCTCTAAGACTCTGTTTGAGCAGAATGCAGGCTTTACCAAATGAAAGAAGATGTGTTCTAATTTTTTAAGGAGTGACTGCACATCAAAAACAATTACATTAAGGTAGAAATCTGGAGAAAAAAAAATAGAACTCTTTTTGCACAGACTAAGCAAGGATGCGTACTCTGTCTTTTTGAGCAAATCCCTATAGCGATGCTGGGGAGGGACTCTTCATTAAGGACTGTAGTGATAGGACAAAGGATAACGGGTTAAAACTTAAACAGGGGAAGTTTAGATTGGGTATAAGGAGGAAATTCTTTCCTGTTAGGGTGGTGAGGCACTGGAATAGGTTGACCAGGGAAGTTGTGAATGCTCCACCCCTGGCGGTGTTCAAGGCCAGGTTGGATGAAGCCTTGGGTGACATGGTTTAGTGTGAGGTGTCCCTGCCCACGGCAAGGGGGTTAGAACTAGATGATCTTAAGGTCCTTTCCAACCCTGACTATTATATAATTCTATAAATGAGCCCATTCATACTGTATTACATAAGCATTGCTGCTGCTGCTTCTTGGCTTGACTGTTGTCCAAAACACGTTTTTGCTGATGTGTCTGATTCACTGATGGATCATTACATTTAATCATCAGAACTTCTTTTGTGATCACGAAGTTAACAATTAAAAGCTGTTTTGTGTCCAGAAGTTTCCAGAAGCCAACAGTATCCTGCGGTGCATCAAAAGGAGCATGACCAGCAGGTCAAAGGAGGTGATCCTGCCCCTCTACTCTGCTCTTGTGAGACCCCACCTGGAGTATTGTGTGCAGTTCTGGTGTCCTCAACATAAAAAGGACATGGAACTGTTGGAACAAGTCCAGAGGAGGACCACGAGGATGATCAGGGGACTGGAGCACCTCCTGTATGAAGACAGGCTGAGAAAGTTGGGGTATATTTACATAATTGTTGAAATTGTATCTGAATAATATAGGAAGTGACTGACTGAAGTGTGCACTACCACAGGAGTCTATAAATACTCAGCACTCTTCAGTATAACAGAACTAAGTCACTCAAGAAGTATTTTGAAACTTTTTCTTAATACATATTCATAATGTTTTTAAATTTTGAGCAAGTATCAGAGCAAATCTACTGCAGCCAATATCACCAAGTGAACAGGGAAACTAGTAAGAACAACTGTAATCCATACCTTAAACACTAACTTAGCACAAGTTTCTCTTTCGGTACATTTTAACATTTTGCTTTATGCTTTCCCATATCTTCATACAGCTGTCCTTACACAACGGCACAAGGCTGGAAAAGCAGTCACAGCACGCAGGGGCTAAGTGGAGTCTGGGATGCAAGGCCAACGTATGGATCTAAATTCCCTCCAAGTTAAACAACTTTGCATATTTGATAGCACTTTGCAGTGTGTCCCAGAACAAACCAATGTGATGGAATCACTCAGCTACAGCACCTCTGGGAAAACCACAGGTACAGTACCACTGGAGTCACATAAAGAGCCATTAGCAATAACAATAAAAAATAGCTGATGTGATTTGATAATGCAGAGCAATGTTTCTAATCCAAAGTTTGATCTTACTTATTTTTCAATGGCAGGCTAGATTTCTCCATTAATTACTCATGTAGTTGACCTAGATGTGTTCTATATCTGAAAATTGATTTCACCTCCAGACATCCTGATCCATGACACTTGTGTGGAGACAATTTACTTTTCTATAATACACATACAAACAGTAAATGTCTTATATATCCAGTCAGACTAACTCAGCCCTAATATAGTTTGCCTTGTACTTTTGTTACATTAACAATTTCATAAGAGTTAGAGGAGAAAACACCAATGAGATCTTTACCCCCTAATATCTCTCATTATTTGCAGAGCTACTGTCAGCTTTAAATAATTTCTACCTTTCTACATTTCTGGCTTGTTTGCATTATTCTGCAGCAGGCAAAAGCAGAGAGAAGGTACCCACCATATTAAAGCTAACCCTATAATTAGTCTGCCTCAGCATAACTGTAAAATAGTTACAAGGTAGCTTCTTATCTCTCTTCTCATTCCCCTACATATACACCCACCAAAGTCTCCCTACCTGTTAACTTCTCCATTCCCCTTTAGTCACCTAATATTACTACTTTTTCTCACTCACCCATGTTGCAGAGTTAAAGCTTAGTGCAACAGACAGCTTCTGAACAAATTACTTGGGTTTATCTAGCAGCAGAGACTCATTTGCACTTTCAGAAGAACATTAAGAACTTCCCAGTCACAAAGTGGCTGCTATTTCTTACTGTTACGAATAGCTCAGAAGGCAGATCTTGCTAATAGCAAACAAATCTTCTTTCAGAGTGGCAACTATCCTCTACTCGAGGCGATACCCCAGAAGACAAAAGATCAGGGTCTGTTATTCTCAGAGTTTCCAATAAACAACTTTAAATCTGCCTTCTGAAATGCCTCATGATTCTCCCCTATAATCAGAGCACAGACTGACAGGAACAGAGCAAGAAGTAGAATTGAATTTGTTGAAACAAGCATCACTGTTGCTCTAATGGCACTTGTGGACAGCTCAAATCACCTTATCTTGTTTACAGCTTTTTATTGAGTTTTTAGATGCTAACTGGAGGTGAAAAACTTACTTCTGTTCCTCCATCTTTGAAGGTGTCACTGTACGTACTGTCAGGAGTACTGCGCTGGTCTTCTTTGAGATAATTTGTGTGGGGAGCAATGTTGGACACTTCATATGGTTCAAAGATAACACCTCGGTGCTCCTCATTTTCTCCTCTTGCATAGTGTGCTTGTGGGGTCATGAAAACAGGGGTGAACTCCTCTGCTTTAACCACAGTCACTCCAGTCCCAGTGATGGGTGTTGAGCTCCCAGACACATTTGCGTTGTATTCCCTTTTGGATGACTCCAAAGGATCTTGATTCAAGGAAAGGTTAACTGGCACCGTCTTCAGGACTTGCACACGGTTCTCTCCCCCACTCAAATTACTCTGAGCTTCTGTGGTATTAAGACAATTTCTGTGAGATAAAACCAAAAAATATTATGAAGTGTCCTGATAAGAGTAAACCTCCTCCTTAAATAGCTTAATGTTCTTAGATGGCCAGGAAGGAGATCTTTCAATTCTGATAAGCCATTGCCGTAAGATGTAGTACACTAACAAATACTAGGCAAAAGACATTGTGAGGCAAGCAGAGAGATCCAGAGCTCTAACAGCTAGAGAAAGGTTATGCATTTGGATTTGACTTATAATCAGTATGACCTGTTGCAATAAATTCTGAGTATCCAAGGTTGCTTTGGCCTTGTTTTATAATCTGGATGTAAAATCAAACCATCAGTGCAACAGCCTTTGGGCATAAAACAAGCATAAAGAGTAAGGTGAGGGATGGATTACTCACAGTAAATAATTTGCATATGAAATAGGCAGAATATCAACAGCAACGTTCATATGCTGATGCATGCTCTTTCAGACTGTTGACAGGGCACTACTGTTTGTGTAACTCTGGTACCAACACTCTTCTGTAAGGGCAAGCCCAGGAATCTCATTGTATCAGAGTAGATCAGTAACTACAACAGCTGCGAGGTAATCTCAAACTGCATTCCCACATCTACCCACATCTGCTGTTGAAAGCAATGTGACTGCTGATAGCAGTTGCACTCACATGAAATTATTAGTTCATAAAACTTTTAGTAGGTGCAACACACTGCTTTCTTTTCAACACAGGAGATACACTCTGACATTACAGTTCTTCTCTCTTGGCTTTCCACCAAAGGCAATCACACTCAACTCGGGAATTTCTCTGGTGCTTACAGAAGAAAACCTGTCCCTCAAAAAAAAGGTTCATATTCTATTTTGAAACAGTGAATTTATGCCACTACCTATTTAAATTTCCACTTTGCACAGCCAGTATAATCTATCTTAGGTTGTCCCAAATTAGCTACATCGAAATAAATCTTACAAAGCCTCTCTCCATTTTACATGAAGATAACTTCATATATGTAGAAACTTAGATCTTTCTACATAAATATACACTCTCTCTTGTCCACAAGTCTTAACAAAGGCAGGAGTCAGCTTCCTCTGACTCTTCAAGTAACTTTTAGCCTGAGGGAGGCTGAAATCAGAAGAGTAAGAAAATAATTTCGAGCAAATGATTTTAAAGAGTCACTTTATTTGCTTCTGGGCAGACCGTAGGTTATGTTAAATAAAACTGAATAAATCAGGTTACTGAGGCCAAACTATGTACTTTTTATTCTAGAAGAAAATTGAAAGAAAAGCAGCCAATAGCCAACTGTCCATATAATCTGATTTTACTATTCTCAGCAGCAGCAAAACAAGACACAAACAAATAATGATACTTTCTGCATGTTTAATAATAATGTTCAAATTTTCTAATAAATTAGAAGTAAAAAGGAGTAAAGTTTGCTTCCCAAAACAGTCTTCATTCTTTTTACCTTCTGAAAGAAACCCATAAACCCTCGGGTTATCATAGTTCCTTCAGTTCATAACTGATCAACACTGTTAGTAGCTGGGTGTATGATTTTGAATAATACTGTACCTTTTATCTTGGTCTTCTTGATTATCACTCACTTTGTTAACAGACAACAGCCTTTTATCTCTGGGAACCTGAGAACAACACCAGGCATGGGGTCAGGTAAACACAACTGTCAGGTATTTGCAGCTTCAGACTGCTCTACTGCAACAACTAGAAGAATGTAACCACATCAGTTTTGTCTAGTTCACAGATGCCAGGAGCTGTTTTTCTTTGGGAGGCTAACTGTGAACAGAAATAAAAAATCCAAAGGGGAAAACAGTGTAGGTATTGTTTTCTTTTCTAGTTCTTGGGCACATCAGTCTGGAGCAAAGCACTCTATGTCCTTACCTTTGCAATACCAAGCTAGGCCAAGCTATCTTAAAATCAAAGCTTATATTCCCAAACACACAGACACTTTTCACTGAATAGTAAAAGATGAGAAGAAATACATGATGCTTTGATGAGCTCTGCATGGAGACCCTTTCAGCTCAGGGAAAAAATGGTTTTCAATTAAACCACAAGCACCAGCTAACTCCTCCTGTTATAGAGCAGTCTGGAGGGTGCAGAACTTGTACCTAGGGGAAGTTTGTGAATCCTTCACTTTCCCAGCATGCAGACAGGTCAGGGCATGTTGACATGTCATCAGAGAACACTTAATTCTGCTTTGCTGAGTACATCAACAGCCATGAGAATTAAAAATCCAGTAAAATCTGTCCCCTCAACAGATTCAAAATTGACACCAAGCAACTTAAAAGATTTGTCTTCCCACATACCAGTTTCCCGACACCACCATAGATATGAAATCTCCAAGGGCAAAGCTGCTGCCATGACCATATTGTTTTCTTGCTGAACCAGCAATTTGGGAGCTAAAACTTCTGTCTTTTACAAAAGAACATGTATCAACTCTGTCTCAGCAGTTAACTCCAGATTAAAGGGCAAGAATAGATCTAAGAATGGGCTAAAGCTGTGCCTTTTATCTTTAAATACTTCCAGGAAGTATCAGGAAAATACCTGAATTTAGAGGAAAACCAATACTACAATGCACTACAGTAGCCAAGGTTAACACCAGCTGTATCTGCAGGACAACAGCAGAGTCAGAGTGCTAGCCAGAGCTTTTCCTTCTCTAGAGACATCCTCTCTCCCTATTAAGCATCCTGCTGGTTAAAAAAAACCCAACTCTTTCATGTATTATAGAAGTGGGATTCAAGCCACATTTTGCACAAGTTGGTTCCCTTGTTAAGATCATATATTTATCCCTAAAGGGGGGTGTATGTTTAGGTAAATATTAGTACAAGAAAAAGGAGAAGAAAAATAAAAAAAACCCAAACAGTTACATTCAGATAGTTCCTACTGACTGCAAAAAGTACTTCAAAAAATTACCCAGCATGTCAGAACAAATGAGCCAGATGATAAATAAGGGCAATTCAATAAAATCTGGTGTACTGGAATTTCTCTACATTTCCACATTACAGCACAGAGGTTTAAATTATGTTTAAAGTTCCTGTTCGAGAGCATCAACATCAACACATAACAAAGTTAAGCTTTTCTCCCAGTTTAAGACAGAAATAGTTACATTAAATGCTGGAAATGGCTTTGGGATTAACACAGCTTACTCCATCTGAACTCCAAGTCTTTTACAATTGTTTGGAACAAGGAAGAGACATGTCTCTTAGAAGATAGTTTTGAGAACAAAAAGGGCTGTTCTCTGGTTTTGTTTAAAAAATCCAGCAGATTAATGAACTGCTACATACAAAGGTATTATTAAGACAGAAGCCAACACTCCAGATGCTCATTCACATCCCAAATATTACAAATTCACATTAACTTCAGACTGGCACTGTGGCAACTCTGTCAAGTAGAGAAAAGAACCTTTCTTCTTTCTCGCTGGGATAAGCTTTTTGATACTGACAAAAACAAAAGCAAGAAACATCCCTTGAAATATAATCAGTAAAGAAATTAAAGTAATATTTAGCCATAGGGCTGGTAAATGGCATCTTGCCTACGCCCCCTTCTCCTGACTACACATTTAGTGATCGCAGCAGAGACTAAAAGAGGAGCCCATTCTCTAAAAAGCATTTATACTAATAAATACTAAAAGAAAAGGTTTTTAAAAGATTTTTGATTTTGAATTTTCACTCCTGCTACTTCTTTATGAATTACAAGGGGGGCTGGCATTGTTCTGCTGGCTTTCACAGATTGTGTCCCCAGTGCAGGCATAGGTAGCTTCAGGTGTACTGAGTTCAGCAATTTCATACTTCAGTGTTTAGTAGGCAACACTGATTCCACTTGCAGAGTACAAAGGGGTCAGCCTGGGTTTCCAAGAGAAATTTCTGTATTACACAGAGATCCTCCCTGCAGGATTCTCCTCTGATTTCAGCAGAAATCTCAAATATAGCTCTACTTAAATACTACGAAATACACAAAATGGAAAGGTGGTATCAAAATGGTAGGTGAAGTCCTGGGCTTATAACCTGGTATAAAATGAAACCCTGTGTCAGTGTTCCCTCTTGCAAACTGACTTAGATCCCTGCCTCTGTGTCCAGCTCCATTTCTGTCCTCCACCTTTCTACTTAAACTGCAAGCTTACAGTGCAAGGGCTAGACCTCACTGTTTGTACACAGCCTACTGCAATCATTATGCAAATAAAAATAACATGGGAAACTGTCAGATGAGAGATACTGCAGTTAAAGAGCAAACTAAAACATGTGTGGAATGAACCAGAAAAGCAGACAAACCTACAGATGGACAAGGCCTCCCCTTTTGCACTTTTTAAAGTATACTGCATGTATCCAAGCACAAATAAAAAGGGAGCTAATTCAACCAATGCTCTTACAAGGGAAGAGGAAGAACATTATGCTCAAAAAGAAACCATGGTTGCAAATTTAATATGGAGTTCTGGCTTTTTCTCTCCAGAACTAAACACATAACAACCTCAGACAGGCTCCCTAAAACAGAAAGAGTGCCTGGTGCAAATATGAGACAAAAAAAAAAAAACAAGATGCAGTGACTTCTGCTTTTGAAAAGAGGCTCTTTTGATGCCTCTTAGAGAAGTCCCCTGCTAGTGCAGCAGGGAGGATTAACAATGGAGTTACCTACTTTATAATAGTCATACAATAGGCCAAGAGCAGCAGCACTGTCCTCATCACCATTTATGCTCATCATAGCCTTGGTGGCTGCTGTTAGGGGATTCTCCAAATACGACTTCCAGGCTTCATCTTCACTGGTGTAGGCTCGTCTGGTGTTGAATGAAGTGTCATTTGGCACTAAGGCCACAAGTCGCTTGTTACTGCATAGACAGGAAGAATAAAATGGTGATCCAGAAGGGATTACTTTATTAATAAGACATGTCAAAGAACATCACATAGCTCAGTGAAAGTGACAGGATTACATCAAGCACCTCTGTATTAAATTTGGTGACACAAATATTTATCAGCATTATGTTTCTTCAGTACTTAAGAAAAAGTTAAATGTGTGCAGATGTTGTGATAACAATTCAAATGTATTTTTACTAATATACAGAGAGAGTGATGAAAATATTTAAAAACTATTTGGAAAAAAAAAGTAAAAATAAAAGAATATTTTGCCCCAGTATTTTTGTTAGATGTACACTTGATTAAGGAAAAATACATTTAACTGAAATGTTAAAATAAGAAGACATGAATGAAAATAAAAGTATCTAATACTAATCCTGTGTTCACCTAAATAGAGTATAATTCAGTATTTAACAACTGGTACACCCTGTAATTGAGCTATTCTCTGCTTTTGTCCCTAATTTCAGAGAGGTTTTCTGTAATGAGACATGAGTAATGGGTCCAGTGGATGGAGCAGAAGTTACCATATTTCATATCAGTTCACACTTTATCACTCACCACATCTAGCTAAAGACCCATAGCAATACAAGACCATTAGTAAGTGGGATTTGCAGCAGAGCAGTATCCTTCAGCCTGAATGTGGTACAAACTGACCAGTGCCTGAGTACATCACAAGCAAAGCTGCTGCACCACAGCTATGGCTGAAATCTACAGTATAATGGAAGCATAAATAAAGACAATAGTACCTGCTTTTGTAAAATGTTCAGTAAAATTATGGATAAAAGAGTTATAAAAAAAAAATAATTGCATTCCTATTACACAAGACAGTAGGCAAACAGATTAGGCAGGGTAACAAGGGGAGCAAGGGGTGTATGTTGCAACAGTCAAGAATTGTGGCTCAAGTTACAAGGATCAATTTTTAACAGATTGCATTTGAAAGCTGCAAAGATGGCAGAATACCTGAACATATCGCTTTAACTGGCAAAACTAGGAGCTATTCCTGGTGACCTTCATAAACATTTCTTGCCATCTTCCGTATAAAACCTATTATTCAGTCTCCTCTTTTTGCTCTCCCCTACCTGCAGCAGTGCCAGCTCCCCAGACATAATCCAGCAAATGGCTGCTGTAGCTCAGAGAGTGGCATTCAAACACTGTCCAACCGAGCACTTTATTTGATTTCAGAAACAGAATTTGATAAAAGCACAACTGAACACACACAGTAAATGCTCTTGGATGCAGGGAGCATGTCTTGCCTGGCCCCCAAGCTGCAGTGACCACCAGGCTGGGACTTCACTCCAGGGCTCTGCTGCTGCCTGAGCCCAACCTGCAAAGTGCGTGCTGCTGTGTTTAAGGAAGAGAAGGGGGACACTGGAGATTATCATCTCTATGGTACAGAGCGCTGTTTACAAGTTTCTTTATTTAACGAAAAACAAAATAATCCTTCTGGCACACAGAGCACAGTTTTATGAGCTCTGTGGGGGGGAAAGAGCATTTTGTAGCTTTGTATCACAAAAGACAGCCAATAATCTCAGCTCAGATTATATTTTCCTTTCATCTAAAATATCTGGATTTTTAGAAGTGTCCTTTCTTTTCCAAGGGCCTTTCTGCTTGACCTTCTGCCATCTCTTCTACAGATTTTTATGCTTTTTGTTTTCACATATACATTTGTGCTGTCCCAGGTTTGCTTCAGCAGGTGAAGCTGAAGCATAAATTGGAAGCTCAAGGGAAGACAGAGAATGCTAGGTCTGCTTGCCTTTTCAATCCCTTATTGTTAGCGACTCAAATCAGATTTGCAACAGCCCCACTGTTTGTGCCAGAGGTAGCTGAGGGCCTGTCCCCACTCTGGAGTAGCCAGTTCTCCCTGGCTCGGAGGCAATTATTCCAGGAAAGGATTCTCCTTTCCTCAACAAAGCTCCCCTTCAGTTAAACCCGAGCTGCTTCACTACATAGGTATCTACCCATTGCAAGGCACAAAATATCACTCATTCTCCTTCCTGCAGCAATATTCCCTTACAATCAATAACTGCCTTTTGTTACTCAGAGCACCCATAGCCACACAATAGTCATAACTGAGTCATGAGCACTACAGACGGACTGTGATATGCCCTTTAAAAACACATTTTAAGACCTGGGCTGTGCTTGTCTGCAGAAGTGCTGGAGGGAAGGAGTCAATCTCTGCTGCTCTAACTTACTCAAGACAATCTTAAATCAATGAAGAGAGTGTTGTCCCTCAGAGGTGTTGTATATGATTGTGTTGAAGAAAACCTAAACTAGAGGAGATAAATACTCTAGGAACAGCCACTCACTAAATAAACAGTTGGGATGGCTGGAAAGGCCACAGGTACATAGACACAGAGCCTCCCCAACACCTCCCCAGAGCACATTTTCTGTAAAACCCAGGTTTTCACGTTTAAAAACTAAATACTTGTCTCCTCTGTCTTGAGAGATGGTCTGCAGCATAATCAACCGACACACTCATTATGTTTACCCTGCAAACAGACTCAAACAATAGCACTAAGAAAAATAAAAAACTTCCTCATCACCCCCATGCCCATAATCAGCTCTGTGGGAGGTTAATGGTCAGATCTAATTATCGTGATTCCCAAGATTATACTCAAAGCACTCAGCCAAAACAACTGCCATAGCTTCAAGAAAACTACTCTATTAATTAAGGTCATTTGGATGGGAAGGAGGGTTTCTCCTGAGAAATGAGACGTGTGCACCCAAATTCCCTTTCCTTTTCCACAGCTGGTAAATCTCCTGGACAATTTTAGCCAAACGTGACAGAAGGGTAGCAAAGCCCCCCCATAACCAAAGGAGATAAATATTTTCTATTTTTATATATGCCAAGAAAACAAAGCCTCCTGAGTGAGGCTCTGCACAGGTAAGCTCCCCTGGTCCCATCAGGCACTCTTCCATGATGGGGCACCCCTAGCTATTCCAGCTGTGTAACTGATTACATCAGGCAGCTGCTTCGAGGAGGGTAACTCTGGTGGCACCTGAACCAGGGAGAAGATTAAAGGGTGACACACTACAAGAAACACAAGAGAAACCACCAGAGAGAGATGCTCTGAACACCCCACCTATGAGAAATGCCTCAGTTGGAACCTGCAATTAGCAACACATCTATAAATCTTATCACAAGCTGCAAACCCATCAGTGACCATATCCATGGAGAACCACCCACTTAAGAAAGGAAGATAAGACAAGATTGCCAGTGGAAGACCTCATCTAGCCTGGCCAGCAGTATCAGCAAATATCTACTGTAGCCCCAGGAACGTCTAAACCAGCCTGCAAAGGCTGCTGCACAGACCAGACCAGCCCTGACCACCATGCCCATTCTCCACCGACCCCTCTCTCTGGCAGTCAGAATACGTGCTAACCGGAGCACAGCTAGGAAGGATGTGCCTGCACAGCTGAAATCATACCATTATTTTACCATGGAGATACAGCTTACCAATTGTGCCTATAAAGTATGTTTCCCTTCAAACTATCAGTTTTGCTCCTAATAAATGCAAAATTGTTTCTGTTGGTTTAAGCTAAAGAGTAGTAGCAGTTAGGTATCTTAACTTACAGGTATGTGAGGATGAAAGGTGTTTTCTGGGGAATGATCTAGCTTAGCTCAATTACTCTGACACTTCAGTGTTTATGTAAAGACTGAACTTCAGATGTCCTTTATTTTGCAAAATCTCTCCCGCCCTGTCTCCCCGTCCTCCCCAGCTGTTTAGTAGAGATCTTGTTTGTACCATCTTACATGATTTGTGTGCTTTCCTCATAAGAAAAGTTATACAAAAGTTTTCCAGACTTATACCGGTTATGGTGATTTCTGCATCTGGTAAACTGATTTTTTTTTATTTACTTAAAATAATGATAATGCAATTTTATAAAACCTATACAAGTGTAGTGTATAAACAGAGATGTCCAAAACTGTGCTCACTTAGTTTCATCTCAGTTGCTGCAGTAAACACAGATTGGAGAGGTACATTGTACTTAAAGAAACGGGTTGGCTTTTCAAGCTCTTCTTCAGACTAGAGATAATGAACTTTCAACAGCCAGCACTTGGGGCTGTAAAATCCTACCAGGCAAATTCTCACCCAACTTGATGCAATTTGTGAATTAGCTTACACAGCATCAGCAAGGTCCATTAACACATTCATAAACAATGGCAAAAAAACAGTTCCTTGAAGAAAGCTTTCTTTTTACTCAGAAACAAGATGTCCTGCCTGCCAGTCTGTCAGCCAGTTGTGATGCTCAAAAGCTTCCTGCTGAATTTGCAGTTTGTGCAGCTTTCAACCTCTTTGCTAAATCTGCCACTGAACATAAAGCAGACTGATGCAGCGAGGCTGCATCAAGTACAGCTGCATTCTCCTCTTCTCCCAATCACATGCTCAGCTTTACAACCTGATCCAGTTGGTGCTTCCAGTAAGGAAGAAAGCCTCATCCTGCCTGCCCCCCAGCTTTTGCTCTGACCAGGAAAATTCATCCCCTGAAATCCAAAGCAGACTGTTAAAAAGTGACTTGGGAAGCAACCAGCCCCAGCATTTCCTGGGGGATGAGGGATTTTGCTTTTTTGGATATTGCATTTGTTCCTTCAATAACCTTATAAAAAAAAGTAAGAATAAAGCTGCTCCATACATACCCTTGTGGACTTCTTTGTCCCCTGATTATGCATTAGGGCTTTGCCCTCCCTGCAAAGGTTAGGTGTCAGAGGGGAACAAGCAGTGTAAGGCAGCAGAATAGGAGGAATACCTGTTCCCAGGTTTCAGCCCAAGCCTGAGCCTGCCTATTCTTTGTGAGACAAAAGCACCAAGCACATCTTCACATATCCGCTGCAAACTGTCCCTTAGGGAGAAGAGATAGGAGGCTGTGGTCCATACAGCTGTTAGAAATTGCATAGAAATTCTAGCACCTGTCAAATAACTGGAAAAGGCAAGAGAGACTCATGTCATCCTGGCTCACAGCCCAGCACGTCAAGGCCATAGGATATTTTTCACAAGCTCTTTTTTCAATTGGATGATAAATAAGAAGGTGCACAGGGCAACTGCTCCCAATCCAGAAACCCTGGAAAAAAACACAAGTTTTCTAAACTGAGATGCTAGTCAAAGGGACACTTCTATATTGCATGCAGACATGTACCACACACCATGTCACATCCTGGGTTCCTGATCCCTTAACTGTTCAGATCAGAGACATGGCTGAACTATGCTGTAACTCGGTGTCCTATGAGTTACAGAAAGAACACCTGCCTGCTTAGTTTCTCCTCCAACGCAAAATAAGAAATGGGGATCTTCAAGAACATGTGTTTCACTTGGTACTATAAAAGGTAAATGATCACACTCCAGCCACATCTAAGAGCTGCAAAAAGAGCTAAAAGCTTCTACTTCAGTTTTGACATAGCCAAAGAGGGCAGAGTGTGGCCATTTACAAGCATTTCAGTAGCTCTAAAGACCTTCAGTTAAAGTTACTTTACACTTATACAAATCTCAATTCAGCTGTCAGAATGCTATAAAACAGATTTAGAACAGATGGTCATCTAATTTGACTTACAACTAATGTACATACATATGAATTCATAGGCACAAATTGAACTACTATGACCATTTAAAAAGCAGCTAAGGACAGATCCTACAGAAGCTGGGATCTGTTAACTTAATCTAAAGTTAACAGACATTAGATTCCAGATGACAAATTTCTGTCTATTCTCATTTATACAAAGATGTATAAATCAAAGCTAGCCCTAGTGCTTGAAACAATTGATTTTAAAGATTCTAATGTTACTCCAAATTCACTACCTTCAGCATACCACTTTGCCTAGACATCAAATGAAAAACAGAGTAAAAAACAACACGCCACACCAACATGGGTGACTCACTGCAAGTTTTGATTTATTCAGCTAAAAAAAGGTTTAGACTCCTCAGGATTTATTGCTGAAAGTATAATTAAAAAGTCAGCAACACTGTTGTTTGAATTAAATAATAGTAGTCCATTGAAACTACAAAGGAGCACAAACGTTTAATGAACAGGAAAACTACAGCCCATGTGTCTTGATATTTTGTCTTTCACTATCTACAACCAAATCATTCCTAGAAGCAGTAACAGGTCTCCAGAATGCATTTAGCCCAATCCAAGCACATAAATATGCAAATGACTTGAGAATGAAGGAAAATCAAAGCACTTAGGCCACCAGGAAACGAGAAGATAAGATGCCCTCTGGGCCACCCAGCAGTCCATACCAAGGAAAAAACTCCCATTAAAGAGGCTAAGTAATTCTGCCTACTAATGAACACAGGTTTGGGACTCTGGCAATTTTGGGACAATTATTCCTTTTGAGCACAAGACAAATCTGAACAAGATTACACATGCTAAATGATTAACAGAAATTATTTTACCTTTACCAAACATTCTGAGAGGAAGTAAAATAATATACTGAGAGCAGAAACAGTGAATGGCAAAAAAGGCTAATTCAACAATTAGATGCTTACTAGAAATTTTGTTTTTACTCAGAAGCAACATAACTTGAGCATGTAACAGCGATTAAAAAGATTAAAACAAATAGGTGACTCATTGACAAAAATATTATTGACTGTGTCAAAGTGGAAGTACAAAAAAGAAATCTGACACAAGGATTAAATACACACAGTAAATGCCTACTGAAGACTAGTTCAAGTAGGCAATTACTCACCCTGAGACAAACTTTTTATACCTATGATTTCAGAGACTGGTTTCACTTTAATTAAATATTATTTCTACCAGACAATTTTTTGTTATTAGCACACTAAGCCTGTTGCCTTTTTTTTTTAACCAGAAAAACAGTCTCAAAAAGGCAAGTTTAAGCATATTTGTAGAACACGACTGACATCTCAAAAAAGAGGATATTCTGAAACTCGCATTACTGCAGTAGCCAAAGAGCTGATCAGACAACTAGCAATTACTTAGCAGCTTCACACCATGCCATGCTCTATTTTGCTAAGCATATTTCCAGCGTGCATAGCACTCAAGGTTGTTTTAGCAACCAGCAGTAGGCTTTAAAATTAAAAACAGGTCATGACAAGGCTTCTCAGACCTGCTGCAGTTTGACCTGACCCTTGGCCCTGTGGCCTTTATTCATTCATTGCTTCCACAGAGTTAATGGAAATGGAATAATTGCTGCACTGATAGCACTGATCGCTGCTTTTTCAGAATATGAAGTCTTCTGTACAGTCAGCAGGAAAACCCGCATTCAGCAACTGAGCAATCCTGGGAGTCAAGATTTCCCATGAATATTTCTTAAAAAAACACACACAAAAAATTACATATACTTTACAGGACAACTAAAATACAGAATTATGAAAGATGCCATTATGCCCCATTATTAAGAAAACTAATGGATCTACAGACACATGTAATCTTCAAGGTTGGAGACATATTCTTAAGCTACAGGTATGTTGCAATATTTGAATTCTCCACAGTTCACATGCACTTAATATGATTTCCTTGGTTAAATATTTCGTAAGCAACTGTTCTCTTCTTAATGAAGTTAGTTCAGGTATATTAGAATGGCTAAAATACTTATTCTTTCAATTAGCTACTACTGCCCCAATCACCGATTTAAATGCTAATTAAGTTTATCCCAGGATGAATTCCTACATAAGCATTTGAAAGAGCTTGTGCTGTGCGTGTATGTGCCTGCACATACAAAAAAGGGCAGCTTCACTGGCTGCTCCACAATCATGGAGAAACAAATATTTAGGGTAACCATCAGTGGTCTGGACTGGATTAATATTTGTGAAAATATTTGACAACAAATGTCAACTGGTGTAATATCATTTCCCCTTCAGATGTCCCTGCCAGACAAAAATGATGTCTCGGCTGACCATTCCAAGGGAAGAGGTTATGTGAGCATTACAATCAAGTTAAGTGACCTGGGAAAATCCCCTCCCATCTTCTCTGCTTTGATCTTCAGCCCAGCCTCAGACTTCAGCACCAGAGAGACAGCAGTGTTAGCAGCAAAACATAATCATTTGATACCCTGACTCCTCTCAGTCAAACTTATGGTTGCAGATTCTGTAAGGTTCTGCACACTTGATTTTCCACCTACTTTGCAGAGGATGGTTTTGCGGGGAACATCTGCGACAGCACGTCTGCCACCTGAAAAGCACAAGCACCAAAAACCTCCAATTCCTGATCTCCATTCGTCTACAGATGAGCAAGACGTTGGAAAATTCATCTTAGGGGACACACTGAGGAATGCAGCAGTCTGTGACCTAACTGCTACTCAAAATCTGCTGACTGGAAATGTGTTTGGCCCTCAATGAAAAAATTAAGAACAAGTCACAGAATCACCCAGCAAACCATAAGTTATAATTGTTATAGTACTAGATGCTTAAGCTAAATATTATGAAGGCAGCATCTTCATTTACATACTGAGGAAGAAAAAGGAAACCAGGGCAAAATTACTCTGTAACAAAGTCCAAGATCAAGTTCTTCCACAGACACTAAGTAGCAAGCTGATGTGAACATGCCCCCACTGACACATGGGAGCAGGTCTGAACCCATTCCCACCTCTGAGCTCACTCTCTTGGTTATTTACCCACAAGCACATGCTCAGCTGCAGACCCAGGCTGCCCCAAGTCCTCCTTAATGTGGTCAGTCTAAGCATGCCCCAGCCCCATCTACTTGGTGTCCTGAGTAGCTCTTGCATGTACTGGGGGTGTTGGGAGCCCGACTGACAGCACAGTCACGTGGCTGGCCAGCTAGCAAGAAGCACAGCAACCAGCATTCTCAGGCCTGCTACCAAGCCTGCTCTTCATACAACTGCAATCCCAGCCTACATGGAACTCTTGACTTTACACAACACCAGGAGCAGCAGAGGCACAGCTGTAGCACTTACCAGGCAGATCCCAAGTGGTTGTACAATTGCTGCTCCTCATTCACAGAAGTACTGACAATCTCTAAAACCCTGTTAAGCCTCACAAGTATTGAGGTCACTGATTAGCTTCACTAATGCACTAGAGCCATTACTCTGGAGTTCTGCAGTGATAATTTTTTCCTGCATACCACAGTGTGAAATGCTTTTCAGCCTGTAAATGCAGAAGTGAACCCTGGAATCATCTTTACATCCTGTAAAGGGGATGCTCCCTCTTCCCACCCTGTGCCCCCTTGTGATTGCCCTGAGAACTGAATAGTAACAGAAGCAGCTGCATGGACCTCCAAAATATTCACAGACAGGCAGGGACACACATTTCCTTCTTCAGAGGTTCTAGTTTGAGCAGTTCTGTCTTTAACACCTGTCATTTGCTTGTACCCTACCTGCATATGAAGCACCCAGACCGATGAAAAACAGATGTTAAAAATAACCTCTAAGAGGAGATCAGGCTACTCTCAACCCAACACGCCCCTGAGCCAGTTCTCTAGCTGCACAAACAGTTCTACTGACACAGCTAAGAGGCTGGAATGGAGGCAGGGACAAGTGGCCACAGCCTGCTTAAGTCGGTACGACCTCTGAAAAATGCATGTGAAATCATGCCTTATCTCTTCTGGCTGATAGCAGTTTGTGGAAGCAAGCAGGCAAGACTCAGCTAAGGCAGAAAGACTAAAGAGAAGGACAGGAAGATACGCACACTGTTCTTAAGGATAATCTCCTCTTCCAAGCTCCTCAGCATTAGAATCAAACGACTTTAGCATTTTCACCCAAGGTTCCATCTTCCTTTCTTAAAGCTGGCACAGGTGGTACTACAGCACCCTGTCCCTGCTCCTCCCTCCAAAGAGGGACCCTGCAGGCAGCCTGCGGAGCTGTTGTGCAATGAGATGTATCACCTCTCCAGAAAACCCAGCAAATCCCACTGAAGGATGAGACAGGAACATACTTTTCGTACTTTCTATATCCCCTCAGCTGCTTACTCCTCTACATCAACACTTTACTAGCACAAACCCTACAAAAACGTGTCCAATCACACTGATAAATTAACTGACCTCGAAATAATGAGCTTCCCTTTCCAGTCCTACCTGTAGGGAAGAGCTGTTTTTAAGTAAAAGAAAGGCCATGTGGAGGAAAAGAATGTTGTGCTCTCTGGACTAGGTTTTAACTGGATATAATTAAAGCAAAAAAAAAAAAAAAAACCGTAAAACAACAACAACAAAAAAAAACCCCACCCACCTTCCCATGAAAACTCCCTCCACCAGTCTAATATCTCATTCCACCTGGTCATCTTTTCTGAAAACAAATGTATTTGTCTTCTCATGTTACACTTGTGTACAGAGAGCCCAGAGGATTTCTTTACTTCTATTTCCTTTTCAAACTTTTACCTAGCACCTATGAATTTTCTAAACACCTTTCTAAACACCAGAAACAGATCACAGGCATACCTGCAACAGGGGAAGAGCTGTTACTTCAGGGTACATGCTCACAGTGGTAACTGCAGCAGCACTACACAGAGCAGGGGATGAAGGGCATTAATGCTTCAGTCTCAGTAGCTTACACCTATGCCATACTGCTCCTGTTGGGAAGGAAGCATAGTCCTGTAGCTTAGTAGTGTCCTAGACCCAGAAGGGAACCACTTTTGTCCTAGTTTTTTTGTATGAGTTGGGTTTCCACTGTGCTGTTGTTCTGTTTCACAGATGTGATACAAAATTGTTCTCCCCCATATTCCATGCCCATATTCCTCTCTGGCAGTGAGTGGAAAGGAAGTTTAAGCACTTGCATTTGACCTGTTGCAGCTTAGTTTCCATTTGCTGAAACTGACAACCAGGCTTGTCCAGGGAGTAACTTAATGGCCCCTTTCCACCTTTGTGCAGCTCTGAAATCGACAGTTGGTTTGGGGTGCCCTACATCACTGCTTCTTGTCAGTTCTCAGCTCTTTCGCAGTTCACCTGGTTCCCCTCCCTACTCAGTAACTGCTCCTTCAGCTCTTCCTCTCGGCCCCACCAGCATCCCTCGGGGCTCTGTCCTTATTCCCTGCCTTCTACTTAAATGATTTACCGGTTTTATCTGGCCACCGAAGGCCTAAGTTCCCAACCCAGCTCAGAGCAAACTGCCAAACTTCACTTTGTTCCCAACTCCTACCACAATTAATTTCATGCCATGACTACCTTTTTGCACTATCCCACTGTCAACTGTTGTTTGAAAAAGGACAGGAATACAATTATTTTTTTAATCTTTCTCATCTGAACCGTCCTGTCTCTTTCCTCTCCGGGCAGCCAACCCTGCTGTTTTCTTTTGTCGGATAATCTCTTTCTTTCATTCCTTGACAGGCAGGCTGTCACCAAGCCTCTCTCAGTCGACGTCTCCAGCATCAGGCTCCTCCTCTCTACCTCCTTTGCCAAAGGTTCCTGGGGAGCCCAACAAGAGCTTGTATCCGAGCACCACCAAGGGTAGCCGAGATTACATTCATGACCTGGGTTCCTACCTGCACCGTAGCAGCAGTAACACAAAACTGCCATTTCCTGCCCTCCATCTTCCTCGCCCCGTTACTCTCCCCACCCGCCTCCCGCGGAAGCACTAATAACCTAAGCAGGTAAAATGGCCTTCCCGCCTGGCTGCCTCACGGCGGCTCCCCAGCGCTACACAGCTCCAGCCGCCGCCACCGCGCTCCCAGCCAGGCCGCGGCCCTCACGCCCATCCGCCTCGCCGCCACCGCGGAACAGGCATCGCCTTTACCCCGCGGCGCATGGGGGCAGGCGGGGAAGAGGTAAATACAAACAGCCCCTGGTTCGTGCCCGACCGGCACGAAGCGTTGGTGGAACTGGACACCCACCCCGGACAGGCCCCGCTCCCGCCGAGCCCACCGCTGGCTCCGTCTCAGTCCCGCTGCGTGCCCCGGGGGAACCTGGCACCACAGCCCGTGTACCCCAGGAGGCACGGGGGCCTTCCCACGTCATCGCCGCTCTGCCCTTGGCCTCGCCGGCCTCGGGGCACGCAGCCCCGCACGCCTCGCTGCACCCGGGCCCGTCCGCCGCGGCCTGCGGCCCCCGCAGCCGTGCCCCGCCGGGGCGGGAGAAGGGCTGCGGCGGGCGCGGGCCCAGCAGCTTCCACCTCCTCTTCTTTCTCCTTCGGTGACGCTACTGCGAAAGTTACTTTTTAACCTCGGGCGGAGGCGCCGGTCTCCGGGCAGCCGCGGCCCCGCCGGGGCGGCCCGCCGGGAAAACAAGGTCAGGACGCTGAGGCTGAAGGCGCCGCATGCAGCGTCTGGGGCAGCCGAAGCCAGCGAGCGCACGGGCAGGGCCGGAGCACTTTGTGCCGCGGGTGACGGGAGAGACCCAGGCCTCCACAAGCCCACGGCTCTGCCTTGCCCGGCCGGTACTGGCCAAGGGGAGGAAGATGGCCGTACCCGGCCCGGGATAAAAGCCCTTTGTTGCGCTAACACAAAAGCCAAGAAGCAGTTTTAAGTCCACGGCCTTCGGCGGGCGGAGGCCGCTCCGCTCTTCTCGGGCGAGGAGAAGAGAGCTCCTTCCCGAAAAGTGACCCTCGAGGTGAGGGGAAGGAAAAAAAACACAACCCTAAAAAAACAAACAAAAAAAAAACCAAAAAACCCCAAACATATCAAAGGGGAGCTAAAAATAATAATATCGAGAAACCCCACAGCCAGATGGAAAGCGAGGTGGGCGGCGAGCCTCAGCGTGTCCTCGGGCGCTCTGAGAGTTGCTGTGCCGCCCGGTCCGGCTTCGCTTTCCGGAGGGAGAAGCGCAGTCCCGGCAGGTCCGCGTCCGCCACCGGCAAGAGGGAAACCCGACCAGCCCGACGGGCCGGCCAGCCCCGCGCAGCGGGAGCAGCGGCGTGCCTGCGATCACTTACTTGTCCGTCTCTTGTGACATGTTTGATCCAATGAACTCTCTCCCCTTTTCCCGGTGCCTCCGTCTCCCTGGCGGAACTGGACTTTCAGGTCTGTGCAGGTGAAGGTGTGTGTGTGAACGCCCGGGACGGCAGAACCAGAGCTACTGGTAATTCTGCTTTCCTTCCCCCCCTTCTCCCGGCTCCGCAGCCAGCCGCCGAGGTAGGACAGGTAGAGCCCGAGCCCCAGCCCCCTCCCCCTCGCATGTGGGGCTCGCCGGGCAGAGAGCGGCCGGGCCGGGCGCGCACAGGTAACTTTCCGAGCGGCGCTGGATTCTTTCACTAAAGGCGCGGGGCAGAGGGACGAGCCGCCAGCTGATTGGGCGGCGCGGGCCGGCAGGTGCGCTGCCATTGGAAGAGGCGCGCACAGGTAAGACTGCCACCGAGCTCCAGGTAACGCACCTCGCTCCCGCGCCGCTCCGCGCCGGGAGGCAGCCGCGGGGCCCGGCGCCGCCGAGGGGAAGGAAGGAAGGGAGGGAGGGAGGGCGGGCAGGCAGGCAGGCAGGCAGGCAGGCAGGCAGGCAGGCGGGTGAAAGGGGGAGCTGCGGCGGCGGGCAGTTCCACCGTCACAGAAATTCTTTCTCCTTTCCTCCCCGCTTTCCCCCGCCGCGAACGGAGCGGGCTGAGGCAGCGCAGCGCTGTGAGGCGCAGGGCCGTTGACGCCTCGCCCGGCGGCCGTTACCGCTGAGTCGAGGTTCCTGGAGCGTGGGGCAGGAAACGTGCCCTTCGGAACGCAGTAGCCGTGCCCGGAACCCACCGGCCGCCGCGGCTGGCCCTTGCCTGCCGTTGGGTGGTGCCCCGGGAGACATCGGCCTTTGAAGACAATTTCATAGGAGATTTTTTTATGGATTTCTGGCATATTTTTTTTCCTCTTTTACCACGGTTGGGACCTGCCAGGCTTGAAGTTGGTGAATGCCTCGGTGCCGAAGGCATCTCACGGCAGAAGGATGTAGTGGTGCCAGGAGCTGACACCCATTGCTTGATCTGAGAGCTAACAGTCGATCTGGGCAGGCTGAAGGGTCTATTATGTCAGCAGGGGAAATCTGCAGATAAAATCGGGAAGTGGGAGCAGGGTGTTTATTGAGTGGATAAGGATGTCTGCACCATCAGCCTGCCAGTCACCATCAGCTTTACTGGTACTTTGCTTGAAGACCCGAGTGTGGTTACACGGGACGGGATCGGGCTGTGTGGGCAGCAGCTTTGTCCGTGGTGGGGAAGGTGGGGGAGAGGACCTCTCCCCCGCTGAGTCAGTTTGTGAAGAGGGAGTGGAAGGGTAGCAGAGAGACTTCCATCTGGTCTCACCCATTCTCAGTCTCCGTTCCTCTACCTGAGACAGATCAGAACCCCACTAATTATTCCTGCTATGACCTGTCCTCTTGGAGACATCTCTCTTTATAGGCATCCAGCTTGACTGCTGATAACCTCTGCTGTACAGATAGAGTTGTATGTGCAAAGAACGTAGCATTATGTGGGGTAGACCATTATATAGCTTAGTGATCTTTGCAAGAAAACTAGTTGAATCATGTCCAAGCCATCAAATTTGTACTGTCTTAGGTGAAGGCATTTTCCATTTTCTATCTTTGATTTTACCTGTCAGGAGAATGTAGGGATATTCACAGAAGTATATATGTTTGTATAACCAAATATATAAGTATGCATACATATATATATAAAACATGAGGTATTGTGATCTGGAGCCTGATCTTTTTTTCACCTACTCTTGCAGTCAAAATCAAATTTGACTGTGTAAAGTCTTTGGTATTACGTGATTGCAGTCATGCACAAATATCTATTACTGAGTCTCAGGCCTTATCCATATTTACAGTAACTAACCAAATTAAGCCAGTTCAGTATAAATCAGATATAAGTCGGCTAAAACATAGCCCCATGAAGATTCCTGTCACTTTAACTAAACAGAATTAGGAAAATACCTTAGTGGGATCAATGACACTTTGATTGAGCAGCAGGTATTAGCTAGCTGTCCTCCTCTTCCATTTACCAGTCACAGGAAAGAAACATTATTATATAATCTGTAAATCCAATCAGAAGTTGCTAATGTGGCCTGGATTTTGAATAAAAAATACTGTTATTGAACTTGGAGACCATTATTCACAACAATGTTTCTAGGAATTATTTTGTATAATACATTTTGAGGAAGCCATAAGGCTACATAAAAAAAAAACCAGGAGAGAAACAGAGTAATTTATCCATTGCAAATAATGCAGTTGTTTCAAACACAGGATTACAATGTAATCTTAAAACGAGTTGAGTCTTTCAGGCACATTGTTGTGAGTTGGTACACATTTGTAGAATGCTGTAACAGTTAAAAGCCCCCCTATTAACTTCAGAAATTATAAAGTTTCCCAAATATTTGTTATGCTGAAAGAAACTTTGAGACCTGAAAAGGTTACCTGTTTGAGCACCACCAATAGGATTAACGCCAATTCAGGTATCCTCTTTCTCTTTTTAAATTTTTCAATTATGAGAAACATTTGGATGTTATTGTTTCTTCCCTCCTCTCCCCCGTTTTTTCCTGTATGAAATATAAAAGAAGAAGGAGAGGAAGATCAGTGATAAGCACTTTTGAAAATGCCATCTTCCCCAAGGTAGAAATGCTGCTGATGTGTGATTTTACAAGAAGGAAGCTGCATTTGATGCCATCTGCAGTTCTGGACCAAACCCAAACTGTAACTCAAACTGAAATGGAGCTTGTTGTTCTAGTACTGGGTCAAATACAAAACTGCCTTTAGCAGCCTGCTCTCAGGAGAGATTCTCTTAGAATGAGGTAGTTGGGAGACTGAATTACTACTGCTCACCATCTTAGACAGTGTTCCAAGGTCAAAGTTAGGAATGCAAGTGGAATATGCAGTAATGAACTCTTGATTTGAGGTTGTTAACTGTTATTCAGTTGGAACTTGCTTAGTTGGAAAAATATATCCTGAAACTTAATTTAACTGGGTAGGCAGACATAGGGCTTATCGTTTTCTGGATGAGCCTTTTGCTTCAGACTGCAGACTGGAATCAAATTGAAAGTGTCAGAGTCCACCTTTAACTGAGCAGGTCGAACAAGTCCTACCTAATCCAGCCTGATGCTCATTCTTCATGATCTACAAGATTATTATAAACTAATCTGTTAGTCGTTGAAAACTCAGCTAATGTTATTTCTGGCCAGACCAGTCTTGCTTCCTGTAGAGCAAAAAGTGAAACAGTCATGTCATACATTATTGAAAATCTAGGACTTGTCTTTAGGGTGTAATGGAGAAATTTAAAACAGTAAACTACTATTTTTTTATACTGTGCTTGCTTCTTTGTTTGCAACTGATCATTTTTTTTTGTGGTGGTGTTGTAAGGTGTTGTAAGGATTCAGTGTAGAATTCAACTGTCTAATGCTTCACCTTATGTTTACACTATTTACTTCATAGCAGCTACCATCAATGTTGTTTGGACTTGCCACGGCTGGCTAAAGGAAATAGAATGTACAAATAAGGCTCAAGTAGGCTTACTAATTGCACTAAGTACCTAAAATATCTTTCAGAATACTATTAAAAGAAGCCTATGTGATAAAAGATGTTACAGAGATATTTATGTCAAAACAGTGTTGTAAAGTAGTTCAGTGAGAGAGCAGATGTTTGAAAACAACTGTTTTCAGTAGGCAATGATTACTGGGTATTTTTATTTGTGTCTTTCTATGTCATTGATGGCTGTTGATATAAAATGTATTCTCTCACAATAAGTTCAAAGACAACCACCCACCTACTAATCCTGTGATATGCAACATTTACTGTTAATCCTCCCCTTGGTCTTTCCTTTGTAGTTGCCTTCTGCATGAAAAAATATATTTATTGGAATTTGCAGACCTTGATCCTCAACTGACTTCAATGAACCCATCATGTACATCAAAATAAGCTAAAAATTTTTCAGTGCAACCCTCATATACCCCAAATAGATCTTTCAGATGCTGTAAGAATTAATCACTGCACTGTTAACTTTAAGGAAGTAATTCTAGTTAACCAAGATCCTGATAAGAGTTTACTCCTAATGCTTCACAATGAAACTGCAGTTTGTGCTCCCCAAAGAGGTCTGCTGGGATCCCTTTAGCAGCCTCAAGCTCTCAGGTGCATCCACATCTTGTACAACAGCAGCAGTTCAGCTGTGTGGAGGACCATAAGTATTTCCTGGCCACAGGGTAAGGTGTAGAGCCAAGCGTGGCACTTTCTATTTGAAATACGGATTTGCATTGGAAATGTATAAGAAAAAGAGGGAGGGGCTTTATTTTTGTTTTGCTCATTGTGAGTGTAGAATTCATGGTCTGAAATTTATGACTATCCTGTGTATCTGCAACACTGAATCTAGGCACTGGGGCACACACAATATTATTTCAGTTTAGAACAGGAGAAATAATTTTTAGCAACGAAAACAGCTCACAGCATGGAAATCCTTTCAGGATTGAGACACCGTCACAGCCAAGAAGCCAGCAAAGTCTGACAACAGATGGGAATATTAGGTTCATACTTGATTAGCAGACATTAAAGTACCAATCCATTTCATAAAGATTACTCAACAGTTTTGGAACCAATCCAACATAATTTAATGTAGAATGATAGCTTTTCTGCAGATGCTTTGATCTACCTGATAGTGTTTTTTAGTGATTCACACAAGCATTTTGAAACATTTGGAAAATACACTTAGGTCACCTAATGACGGTAGTTTTCCTTTTAGTGTAAAACCATAGTATGAAAGAGAGTAAGAAGGCATCTCTGAAAGACAGTATAATGTGATGTGGGATCTGGGATTTTGCAAATATAATTAAGTTGACATTAAAATCGTGTGATGCCATTATGGGGCAGAGTTAGAGATCCTAAATAACCTGGCCTGTGAGAAAAATGTTGAGTATGTCTTCCTGAAGCTGTGTCCAGCTTCCTGGATTAATCAACAGGATATTTGCAACATCGTAGAACAAAACTGCAAACAAAAATGTGTTCATAGACACATTTTGAGTAATCTTAATTTAAACTATTTGGGGATGAAGGTGAAATGCTGTTAGTTTGTTCAGGCTGTGAACAGTTCCTGGGGAATGGAAGAAAAAATTGTTCTAATAGCTATAGATTTTTTTTTTATCTTTAATTACTAGAACATTTTTAATTGACAGTAGTAGTTTAAAACCAACTTTTTCTCTAAATTCCAGTTTTTCTGTTTATTTAATTTCCTCCCTTCCACCCCTTCTTTTCCAACACAAATTCCCTCAGTTGTACAAATGAGCCCACAATTCTTGGTACTGCAGTGGGTGCCTGGTGGAGGTGGGCTGGCCTTCTAGGTTCCATGGAGGCTGGGACTGAAGGGCTCTCACTGGAGAGTGGGAATGGCCAAGTCTGTTTGCCACTGAGGCTGCTGTTCCTAGCTCTTACCAGTAAGTTCTTGAGCCATTATGACATCCAGAACATCATTTTAAAGGAATCTGTAACAGGGATATGATCAACATGTGGAAAACCCAAGAGCTTTAACCACCTTTGCATTGGTTATAAGCACGTTGAGGGTTTCAAAAAAATAGAGAAGCTCTACAGGTCTAAAATACTGCACTGCAATGATAAGCATTCTAAAAACAATGACAAATGTGTCTCTTTTTGCTCTAACAGTCTATCCTGAAATAGGTGTAAGTGTTCCAGCATGCAGAAGGTGAAGGATGGCATATAAACAATTGCTTGTTTACTTTTCCCACACTGAGGAACTAGAGTAAATGCAGCCCAAAGAATCCACAGAAATACTTTCCAGCAGCAGGAGTTGGGAAACAAAGCTGTGGATGTATTATCCTGTTCACTTAAAATAAATGCAGTTTTCCCTCAAAATAGGTCACTAATCAAATAGCAAGGTACTTAAGAAATCACAGGAAATGCAAAAAGTTGCTTTCAGGATCTGCTGAATAAGAGGTGGGGTTGATAGCCCCTGTGCAGTTGCTCATTTATCCTTGTGTCTGCCTTCAGCAGCAGGCAAATGTTATTTCATTTGAAGGGGTAAAGGATAAAGAGGACTGTCTGGTGGCACAAAAGGAACCAGTGTAGGAGCCAGGAGATCTCTGCAGTGCCTTGTTCTATGTAAAGGTCACTAGACCCTGTGTCTCTGTATTTCTGTTTAAGCTTTGTCAACTCTGCTTTTAGTAACTTTACAGACAGGTGTAGCGGTGTCACTCTCTTACTATTTGTTGCTATTCTCTTTTAAACAGAGGAGTATTTCAGAAGAAAGCCTCCAACTGGTTTAGTTCATATACATAAAGGCAGTATATAATATTACTCCATCAAGCTTTTGGGGCAGTGTAGAAGAGCTTGTTGACATAATCTTTAACCTTTCTTACTGCCTGGGTTTGGTTCTTCAATGCTCAGAACCTTCAAGATCATTTAGTCCGTGTTTTGGGGAAGACCCCAGTTCTAGATCCCCTGGAGCTGCTTCGTCATCCTGTCCTATCAGGTTCACCATCTCAGTGATACCGTGTTTATACAGTGCACATGCCCTGCATGCACCTACAAGCCTGCTTTATCTCAGAGTGCTGTGAAAGTAGATTCTGCTATGCCTCTGCTGCTGGAAGGACTTCCCTGACACCCAGGGAGATGTGATAGCTACTCTGTCTTGTTCCACCTCTGTGTTGTGGGATAGCCAGACCCAGAAATCGGGCTTTCATCGCCTCACTTTGACATGTTGCTTCCAATTCCTTTACATCTCATTTTTCTTCTGTAGTATCTCTTATTACCTGTGTGCATTATTACACTGCCTAATGCAGTATTGGTTTTTTTTCATTGTTTTTTAGTGCAGATTGGAGTAACTATGTAATTCCGAGGCCTTTAACAGTGTTCCATGACTGTAGCATATGCTGCTTTTAACCCTGCCTTTGTTTCTCTGAGTTATTTAAGAGAAGGTACAGATAAAACATTAATGTTTTCTCAATTTTCAGGATGCAGAAACTTCTTACTGTGTCATCCCCTAGACACTGTGTGTAAATAGGAGTTGCACTGTAGATTTTGCTTCCTCCATTTCAGTACAGAAACCAAATCTCTTGGAATAAACAGATTTAGAACATCTGTGCTTTTCCCTTACACTTTTGTTTCTTTTCCTTTTTTCCCCAACTAAGTGGAAATTTTAGCTTCAGGAAGAAACAAGGTGAAAGTATTCTGCAGTGAAGAAGTTTTATGTGGCTCCAGGAAAGAGATGCTGAGTATTTGCTTGTCTCTGACTGAAAACAGTACCTGGAGATGGCTGTTTGTTTATATGCAGTGTTTGGGTGTGAGGGGCAAAGCAGGCTCCATTTCTTTACTGCTTTTTTCTCTAGCTCCCACACATGAGCAATAGCCCTGCGGGGAAGGGTGGGGGCGAGATGTGTATGTTGCTCCTTATTTCACCATAAACTTTGCTCTAAGTACTAGCACTTCTCAGGGGAAAGCAAATCCTGCATTACCATCATTGGGGGTATAAATCACTTCTCTGAATAATAGATACTGTGGTTAAGGTGCTTGAGGGAGAGAGGCAAAATCATGTACTTAGGCTGTGTCATTCCAGAGTGAACTAGGTGCAGGAAGACACATTCAAAGGTTCAGGATGCCTGTGTGAGAGGGAGGCCAAACTGACACCCTGCATTCTCCTAGCCCCAAGGCAAAGACATCTGGTATCACAGAGAAGTTGCTCAAGCTCCCACAGTCCAGGCACAAACTGCCAGAGACAAGTTCCTGACCTCTGAAGGTTTCAAAGGAGGTGTGTAAGGCAGACGTGGGGAGGTAGGTGTAGCACCTCTCCATTTTATACATGAGGTTTTTGAGCAACAGATTTGCCAAAGATTATGTGGGGAATTTGTGCAGAGCCAGGAATTTAGTACCCCTTGCCCAAATCTCAGGCTGGTGGCAGATGCAGGCAGGTAGGCTGCAGAATGCTCCAACCTGACTCCTGGAAAGTACTCTTGCATTTCCAGTAAAACCAGTGAGTTTCCCAGTTTAGAATACATTTATTTTTAAACTGCACAGGCAGGGATTATATGTTTTGACAAACTTGTGTTGATTGCAGATTCTTAGGCCCTGAAACATCATCATGCCTAACTGCTTGTTAAACTTTCTGCCTATCAGAATCCCTTAGCCCTCCCGTGGTCTCCCAGACAGTGCCTGAGAGAGTGCAAAACACCTTTCTCAGGTCAGCCTTGCCCTTTTTTTGTTTAAATCACTAGCAAATGTGAAGGTAGAGTTTACAGGGAGAGGAGAGGGAAATTCAGGGTGAATTGCACTCACGAAGTAGACAAACAGCATTTGAAATGTGGGATATTTAACCCAAATGTCTTTATCTCATATCAGAGCTAATTGGTTCAGCCTATGAGCAGCATAGGTTGAATTTTAAATGTTGCACTGGTAACTCTAAGCTGAAATCAGTATCTAGACAGGACAACTGATGATGCAGTATCATAGCTGGCTTCAAGGACAGGTTTTACCTTGGGCATAGTGGAGTCCATTCTCACCAGAGTTTTATAACTCTTGATGAAATTTTTTCTCAGACTTATGTCTGTATGAAGTGCAGGCGGCTGACACTGAGCTTGGTACCACAACGCAGTGGAGGTGGAGGGAGCAGGAAGTAATCCTGTATCAGGGATTCCCATGGCATCCCCAAGGTCACACCGAGGAACAGGCAGCAACTTGAGCAGGATACGAGAATGTCAGAAAGTCCTGTCACCCAGGCTTTCCTGGGATCTTTTTTGTAAGGTGAGAGGTGTGTGCTTCAACCCTCCCTACAGTGAAGTTGAATAAAGCATATTTTGTTGAGATTCCTAACAGATAAACACATTAGAGTCATCAGTGGTTGGCTTAGCCAGGTAGAAGAGCATGTGCCTAGCATGTGCCTACCCAAAGGGGCTTTTTCTTTCTTACCTTAGGTCATACATTTCTGCCCTCTTGTGTCACAGCAGCAGCCTTGCTTTTTCATCTTCCTGAAAACTGGTTTAGTTTGTTTTTCGTAGTACGGTTAGTTTTCAAGCAGGTAAGTAGGCTGGCTTGACCCCCTAAAACTCCATTCCTAAGTTGTGGGAGTGCTGGAGCCAATAGAAGGAAAGGGATAGCAGTTGTAGGACAGGTCCACCTCTTTTGGCAGCAGCCTGGTTTTAGCTTGGAGTTAAAGTGATTGTGAAAGTACATGCAAAACAGTCTTTTCTGTTGGAGTGAATGAAAGCCTTCCAGGTGTAAGCAGCGGAATTAATTACAGTATTTGCACAGCCCAGTTCTGGAGTCTCACACAATGTAAGAGAGGCTCAGCATTAGAGACACGTGGCATCACCAGGAGCTCTGGCAACATCTGTTTCTTTCAGCCTTGTCCAGTGGCTGGAGTGGTGGTGAATTTCTGCAACTGCAAGACAATCCATAGCATCAGCACCACTGTAGACCCAGGGAAGCTGAATTCATACAAGTGCATGCATGAGTGCAGCAATCTGATCAGGAAGGTATTTTATAAGCCACAAGTGAAATGACCATCTTTTCTTCAGAAGATAGACATGTAGAAGGTGTTGTGCCTGTTCTTTATAGACACTGTTATGCAGAATGTTAATCACTCAAGTTGTCCTTTGCACTACATCTCCATTTTTTGCTTTGGAAGTGACTTCACAGCTGGGTAGGTCTCAAATTCTGTTAGCTTCAGACAGTGAGATGCCTGGGGTTAAATTTGATGGTTTTGCCCTCCAAACCCAGCCTTGGAAGATGGGGGCAGGGAAGGGTGGATTTCTCCTTCATCTGTGGTGTTCCCTTTAGGTTTTGGAATTTCCATAAGGGAAGGGAGGGGGAAGGGAGACCTAGGATATCTGAGAATCTTCAGTGTAAACAAGGCCAATTATACACACACCAATTACCTCAGTGTAAACAACCAATAGCACTATAATGGGGAGAACCTTTTGAGTCTGAGGAGGGTGCTTTGAAGTGCCTCCCCTTAGTGACTGCCTATTTATGCAGAGAATTGCACCAACAGCTGGTGTTGGCTCCAGTGAGTAGAGCTTGGTGGCAGTGACAATGGGGCTGGGTGGACTGAGAGTTGGATGCTCTGATATGACAATACAGTAGTTAGAATTCCAACAGGAATGAGGCAGTAGCTAGTGGCAGCCTGGCTTGAGGTTTGCCTGTGTCACTGATGGCAGTGTGAAGGAATTGGAATTTTTTGTTATACATACATGTGTAGTCATTGCCTTTGTGCCCAGGAAACTGCTTGACTTGCACTTTACTGACAGATTACTTTCCCAGAAAGTCTGCAGCCTCCTCTGGCTTTAGGTCTCTCTAAGATCCAAGTGTCATTTTCTCCTTTGAAGCACTTCTTCAGAAGGCCTGATCCTGTGGTGGATGGGGTCAACTGAGAACCTTTCTAATTCTGTAAGCTGATGATCAGGCCCAAAAGGGTTGAGTTCAGTGTTTGCAGGTGCGTGCTGCTACCTGTGTAGTACCAAAGGCTGCAGCATGTTTGTCAGCCCTGGGCTCTGGTTCTAGAAGAGGAATCAAACACAATGACTTCTTTGCAGGCTCTTCTTTCCATGCCTGCTCCCCAACTAATGTTCCCTTAACATGTGCTGCATACAGCCCCTGTTCAGTCTGGGACCCGTGTGTGGGTTTTGCCCTCCTTCATTCAGCAGACCCGTGTCACCTACCTCTAGAAATGACAAATCAATGCAGTAAGGGCAGACATTTCTCCTGTACATGCTGCAGTGAATTCCACTTCTGTAGCAGCACCTACATGATTTCTCACATTTTCTGTGAAAGAATTCAAGTCAGTCATACCCAGGTTAACACAAATGTGTTAGTTCTGAGCTGGCAGATTATGTCAGTTTAGGCTAATAGCTGTCAAATAACAGACACAGATAGTCTTAAATTGGTTTAATTTACTCTGTCTGCTGGCCCTGACAATTGAAGGAGAAGATAAATATACACAAAGCATTCAAAGCTTGGAGTGTTATAATGCTAATTGAAAATTCACCAAAGGCAGCCTGCACAGTGCGTGGGAATCTCAGTGCATGAGATTAGTGGCTAATGAGTGCTGGGAGCTGCAGTGCACTCCTCTCAGCTATCTCACACCAAAACCAGGCAGCCTGGCCTATGCAAACAATTCTTGCCCCTGATACCGGCAGTGAAACACCTATTGTGAACAACAGACAGCTTGATGATGGGAAGATACAAGTAGTGTTGGTGCTGTAGCAGCCTTCCCTAAGGTGCACAGGAGCAGTGGCAGAGATACTGCTGTCTAGGTGACATGCTGTGTCCTGAGCCATAGCAAAGATACAGGCATTTGAGAACTGAGCTCTTTTCTTTTTAGCAAACACAAGAATCTTGTTATCTTACTTCCTGCCTCTTTCATGCCATGTTTGCAGCAGATGACAGAACACACTCTGGAGGCCCTGAGCTTCAAACTCCGCTTTAGACTCTGAAGTGAACGCTTACAGGTGGTGGTACCCCCTTCCTTGCATCGTGTTTTAGAATCGTGACATTTGAAAAATAGAGGTTTCATCCATCTGTCAGTGTCTCAGTATTTCCCTCTCAAGCTTTTCCCTGGTGTAAAAATGAAGTGTAAGAATCAGTTAAATAATACACTTTTGTCATATAAATTTAAGAGGTTGGTCTTTAGAAAAAGATAAACAAAACTGTAAGGGTTGGTGTCACTGGTGCACCCCTGCCACCACTGAACTAATCAGGGCTTTGTTTGATTAGGCACAGATCTATTTTTCTCGGTTGTTTTGCATTCATTTGTGAGAATCCCTTATTTATTTCTTCATTTAAGAAGGTGGTTTTGTAGCTCTGAAGAGTTGTATGTTTTCTTCTTTTCTCTAATTTTGCTTTTCCGAATCTCAAACAAATGTAAACACAGCTTTACTGCACACCCTCTCAATTACACTAACAGGTATTAAACCCCACACAGGCATAGAGTAGCAATGCCAGGATGGTTCACTTCTGAACATTACAGGAGTTGGAAAACTTTCTCTCTGTGTCACCAGCTCTCTGAGTAACACAGTTTTGCTCAAGATGGAGTCGGGAGTGGAATAATGTAAGTGGCCCATGGTCACAGGCAGCGGCCTGAGACTGTGTGAACTGGTGGTTATAGTCAGCTTTTCCGGTGATCAGTGCATGGGCACTCATAGTCCAGTTTCCTTAACCTTCCAGTCAACCAACCCTCTTCTTCAGCTGTTGAGAAAAAGCTAAATCATCCATGGTCTCCCCAGTAAGAGCTAATTACAAAGAGGACATCCTTCATATGTTAAACATGTTGTAAAAGTGATGCTGGGGGGAGAGGTCAGGTTTGCTAGCAGAGCTAATATCTTGTTTGTTCACATATGTAGTTGGGAAAAATTAAGACACAGAAGTTCTACAGGTCTGAAAGAGAAAACTCAAACTTTGAGCTATTCTGGCCCTTTCTCAAAACTCCTGTAGGGAGAACAGACAATCAGCTCCACCATGGATAAAGCCAGCTTGCAGGGACCCCCAAGAGCCCAGGTGCTCCAGGGATCTTAATAGCCTATGTGGAGCAACAAAATCCTGAAACCTTGCTCTTTGTTCAGTAAATGGTTGTCAAAACTGGAATGAGAGATACAGAAAAAGTCAGCATTTTCTGGCCAAATTATTTCCACCTGCTTCTAGATGGGTATCAGTAATGCAGCTGTCCATTTTCATGTGATGGTTTTCAAACAGACACATTTTATTAGTCATATTTTAAGATATCTTCCCTTTTATCTTAAGCAAAATACCTGTGGGTACCATTACTGGTGGTTTCAGATACTACTGGACAGGAACATTAAGGTGATACCCAGTGAAAGCTGGTCAGTGCAATGCCTGTGACAGTGCTAGAAGCTGAAAGACGTTCCATGCTGGAACCTGGCAAGGAGCTAGGAGCAGACAGGACATCTGTTTAATCTCACTGTGAGGTGAAAAGGGGGAAGAATCCCAAATCAAGTAAATTCAGCTGAATGGAGCTTGTGAAGAGACCACTGTTGGGTTGAACAGCTTTTGAGAGGACTCTTGAGAGGACTCTGGCCTGGTGCTCAGGTTGCCTCTGTCAAGATGCTGCCTCCTCTTGGAAGCCACAAGAGAAAACATTTGCCTTTCTTCCTGGCCAAACCAAAACAGCCCCTTCTCCTCCCGTCCCACTCCCTGCCAAGCTTGGGCTATCTCCTGTTGCCAGGCAGGGAGCAGTGGGGCCAACACTAACTGCTTCTTCACAGTATCCATTTAAAGTCAAGGCTTGATAATGTTTGTTGGTCCCTCGGCTCCTCTTCACTTAGGGGAACAGCTTTGTCACAAAGGAGCCACAGACAATGTAGGTGGGTGTCAGCTGACAGCAAACAGTCCAGCCATGTCCTCAGGGTGCAGAGGAGGCTCTGGAGAGGAAGTCATCCTCGTACTGATCTTTGGATTCTGTGTTTGATCATTTCCTGAATTGCTGTGGAGTTTTGTGGGGTTCTGGTAGGCTATGTGTGAGAGAAGAAGACAGGAGAACTCCTCTGTACTTGGCACATTGGGTCTGTGAGAGCCCAAAACTGTGCTCAGCTCCATGAAACCTCGTAGCTCAGCTGTAAATCCCAGGATTTCTCTGGTTTCTGAGCCAATCCCTCAGCAGTTAGAGAAGGCATGGGACTGAGCTGGAGTTCTGCTAGCATATCTGATCTCATAAAACCCCCTAAAAATCATCTTAAAGCACTAGCCTCTTCCAAAGAAATGTGCCAGCCTCGGTCTGGAGGTTCTGTTAAGTTAAAGCCAGAAATGCGTCTTCAAATGGAGCATCAAAAGCCAGTTTGTTTTGCAAATGGTCTCTCTAACAACTGCTTGCTTCAGGTAACTTCCAAAAACTATAATTAATATTAAAAAATATAATGATAATCTATTCCAAGATAAAATTCAATGTCTAAGATGGCATCTGGGACATCTACAGGATTGTGGTTTAACTGGGGTAAAGCTAAAGTAAGAGGTCAAAATCAGTGGAGGCTGTCTGCAACCTTTGTGGAGAAAGATTACTGCCTTGGTGGGGAGAGAGATCGTGGTGCTATTATTATCAATAACAGTCTGGTTTATACGCTTTATCTTCTCTTTCATAGGCCATCACCTCTGACAGCTGGGAGACTCAACACAACACCTAGGGTGAAGCTATGGTGAGACTGAATCATGTTATGGAGGCAGAAGCGTCGTCAGATCGTGTCATTTGCTGTGAGAACGTGTAGGTACTGTGGCCTTCACCCCAAAGCACTTATAGTCCAAGCCAGATTGCTTGTAAAGAGGAGGGTCACAGTAAAGCAGGGACATCTGTGCTGTTTGGAATGTTGTGATTTATAGCTGTATTTTTTCAATAAAGCCCATTTTTTTCTTTTATCACATTTGGATGTAGAAACATACGAAAACTCACGGTAAGAGCAAGCTGCCCTTCCATGGATGCTTCTGCATGGGAATGTGTTTTTTGTGCAATTAGCCAGGAGGATCAAGCCTTATGATGGGGAAGTTTGATCTGAACTGCTTTCCGTAGCTGGCCTATTTAGAAAGCACAAAGTTTTGCCCAAGTCTTTACAGCCTCACTGGGCAACAGTAACAGGCTTCTGCCTATGGCTGTGTGCAGAGACCCTCCTGCTCCACAGGAGCTGATCCTGTTAACACTTTGCAGAGCAAGTCTGAGCAGGGCGAATTGAAGAGGAAATGCCAGTTCCAGCCCTCCCAGATAGCTCTGGGCTATTTTGTACACCAACTTTTTCAGCCTCGGGAGGTTTTGCATATTAATTCCTACCATTCACCTTCTGGATCAGCACTGTGCTGCCAAGATCTTGGAAAGCCACCCGACTTGTGTGATTTGGGAGATGTGAGCTATGCCATGTGTATTGGGCTGCCTGCTCTGCTCTCCTGTTCTGATAATCCTCTGGTCTCCTGCAGGTATTAACACGTACAAGAAAGCTTTGTCAAAATAAACAATAGCCAACATGCCACTTTTTTTATGTCCATCAAAGATACCATCATACTTTTAAATCAGTCCCAGCAAAAATCAATAGTGGGGCTGCAGAAAGGTCAAAGGTTTGCTGGTTTAGGATTTCGTGGGAATATACACTTGTTTGGACTTGGCCCAAGAGCTTCATTTACCTGTTTGACAGGTAACAATTAGTGAGTAATAGCTCTGCCGGCTGGAATGTGGCTGCGAGGGCCAGCGGGCACTGGGTTACCTGGTGGGCAGGTGTGGGTGCAGAGCCCAGATAGGTATGTGCATGCACAGCATTCCTGGGAATCAGTTTTCCCTTAAAAGATGCAGCGATGACTGCAGGGCACAAAAGGGCTGGGCTTAGCCCAGGCTCCAAGACGTTGAGCTGTTTGCAAGGTAAAGAAGTAAGGTAAACAGTGGGAGAGGAGCTGAAAAAGGGTTGTAAGAAGCAGCTGCCTCCTTTTTTTCCTTGCTCGGAGAGAGGAAGGTTTTGATTCTTCCCTGAGAATCTCAATAACGGAGAATTCAGTGTGATTACAATGTCTTGGGAGATAAAAAAGAAGGGAAAAGGTGAGCTATGGTAGAGCTGATTTGAGGAGATCTGCACGTCTCTGGAAAAGTTCTGCAGGCGGGTGGCCAGCACGTTCAGGAGCGGTCTGTCTTTTGTGTGCATTGCTCCCCAGTGGCAGCCCAGCACAGGTACAGCAGCATAGAGCAGAGCCCAGCAGCACACTTGGCATGGTATAAATGTGAAGTGGGGAAATCCTGTACCAATTGATTTAGAAACAGTTAAACAGCTCATGACTGCAGTTGACTGATCCCCTCAACTCTACCACTAGCAAGAATCCAAGCCTCCTGAATTTATCGAATAAAACCACCTTATCTGTGGCAAATGGCCCCGTTTCCAGCTCCTGCAGCAGTCGGGGAAGATTCCTGCATCAGCCCCTCCCAACCTCGAGTCCCTAGAGGGAATCTGGTGTAAATTATGTGGATAGCCGAGGACTTTGCAGGTGTTTTTTAGATGTTTGGTTTTGTTTTACCACAGCAGATGACCCTTCTCTTTCGGGAACAGAAAGGTTTGCTCATTCTTGTCATATTTTATTCCCATTTGTGAACAGGCTTCTGTGTTTGTCTATTTCCACTTACGTGTTTCATACTTGACAATTGAGCTATTGTGTGACTTTGGAGAAGCCACATCCTCTTTCCTGGTCTCTGTGTTTTCACCTGCAGAGTTGAAGTAGTGAGTCCCATGATATTAACCATGAGAGACACGGATGGGAATTACAAACATGTATGCTATTATAGATATATATTTGCTTACATCACAAACTAACTCCTTTGAACCTTATTTCACTAAGATGATAAACTATTTTGTATTTTTAATAAAAATCCTGTATTTTTTACCTATAAATGGCCTCCCTGGCTGAAAGGACTTTATGTCACTAGTACACTTTGGTGTACTAGTCGATGTCATTTAAGGAAGGAGAAATCCAAGTATAATTAGAGACCATTTTCCTTGATCTTAAAGGACCCAGCATCACTTTGAGTCATTAAGCATTATTTGTACACTGTTATTTAGTATGACCTTCATTAAAAGGGAGTCTCTTTGCTCAATAGTGTATGGGCTAATAAATGGTCATTAAGCCTGACTAGTAGCTGACACAATAGTGAGCTCTGTATTTATTCTCACAAACTCCTCATGAGCTACAAGCAAGCACCAGAGAAGCACAGAGACATCTCTGCGCTGCTGGCCAGACTGAAGTGAAAATACAACCATTCCTTAGAAAGTGCTGAGAGATGTGTGACAAGCCCTTCCCTCAGCCCACAACTGCTTCGTAAGAAGATGCAATTCTCTGTCCTGGGTTGGACAACAGGCTTGTACGCTGCACTGTGCACCTCTGAGAGTTCCTGCCCTGGCCTGGCCACTTTGGGAAGAAGTACGCAGCATTCTTCCTGTGCCAAGCATCTTCCCTTCCATGTCTCAGACTTCCTCAGCTGGAGCTTGGATCTACACCTCTAAGTCAACGCTTCATGGACCTGCCTGACCACCATTTGAACCCCTGTATACTTTTGACTTCCATATTGTTATGTGGCCTTGAACCCCACCAGTTACGAGATTCTTCAAATAATCATTTTGTTTCTTATAAACCACATTTCTGATTGTGGCATTTGGCATCTGTGGCACTGTGTGAAACAGCGGGCAAACTGTTCCTTCTGTCTCCCATTTGTTGTTGGCCATTACAGCATGCAGAGTCCTGCACATTTTGGTGTGACTTCCTACCACAGACATTTTGACCTTGTAACATTTCTGATTGCCTCCTCTTTGGGCATGGGGACAGGACCTACATGCAGAGTTCCAGATCTGGGGCACTCTAGATTTACCCAGAGGTGTAATAATGCTTTCTGTCCCTTACATTCCTGATGTTGCTTCAGCCTTGCTGAGAATGAGAGCAACCTGAGCATGCCAAGCAACAATTTCCTCAGACTTTATGGTCAAGACTGTGCTGCACAGTCACTCTGAATATGCACAAATGCCTTGGAGTCAAGTGAAGAACTCTCCTCCCTCCTACAGCTTTCTGCTCACGTCTAGGTTTTGTGTCCCTGTGTGGGCTTGATCACCCTTGATCACTCGCTTGAAGTGAATGGAAAGAGTTCCCCTGATTCCTGCCAGACTGGAAGTTGTGGGAACATCTCTTGTTAATGTCAAGGGGAGCTACATGGAGAACCTGAGCCATGGCTAGTGCTGAGTGGCAGGCTCTTCTGGTCCTTCAGAATGGGAAATTTCATGCTCAGAGGAAGACCAGACTCATTATGAAGGTAGAAGAGGAATGAAATGTAGTACCAGTGGTGGTCTTGCGAGAAAGTTTTGCCTCACCTTTTGCTTTCCTGACTGCTTTCTGTGAACACAAGGAATTCAGCCTTTCAGTTTGGTGCTGCTTTCCACTGTGTCAGCACTTTAGCCAGAACAGTTGCAAACATGTAAAGAACAGTGTCAATTAAAGGTGACTCAGGAACAAATGTGAGATGAAGACTTTGGAAAGACGAAGAATAGCCATTGTGCCAAATGCTTTTCTAAATGGTTACCTGGAGGAACGAAGCTATGGAGATGATGGTTTGGGAGGCAGCCTCTCCACTTCAGAGGTGCAGTCATGGTGATTAAACATGCCTTTTGGAAGCACACTCTATTTTGAAGGGGATTCCAGCCATCACCAAATAAAGCCTACGATGGATGACGCATTGCGTGTTAAGAGGCAGGGTGAACTCCACCTGCTATTTGGGTTCTGTATGAAAGGCTGGCAGTACTTCAGGCTGAACATGGGGACTCTGGAGAATATGACAAGGGTTCTGTTGTTCACTGGCAACTCAATGGAGTCCACTAAATAAAGTGGATCATAAATGGCATCTGAAGGAGTCTTTCACCCCAGCAAAGGATATTCCAGGAGAGCAACATAGGAAAAGGACAAACTCAAAAGAATTCACCACCACAGATGATTCCCAGGCAGCACCACACTGCATAAGGAGGAGCAGAAAACAGGTGGCCTTATTCCCTGTGAAGTGTTTGTGTAGTTTTTTGTCACCATAGTACCGAGTCACCAAATACAGAAAGGTCCCTCCCAGGATCCGTAACTGAACCCACAGTGGCTGTTGCCATTTCTAGCAGACCTTCTCACCCTGCCCAGAGTGCAGTAGCTGAATTGAGCAATGCTGGACACTTAGAGGCTTCACCATCCTTCCAGCATGTTGCAAACAGATTACTACACCCAGCAGCTCTTTATGAGCTTTTCTGGGCAGGTGAAAAGAGCAGATAGTTCAGATGATTTCATACAACCACAGGTATGCCTGGTGTCACCTGCTTTTACCAGGGTAAGGATTCATGGAACACTGAATTGTGAGACCTTGGTTTCAGCTCTTAATCACCAGACTTGATGTATTTGGGAAGAAGTTTTCCAAAACACTTACCAGCCTGAGGCCGATAACCTACTATTAAGAAATTTTTAGCCAGGATGGTTCTGTGCATATGGCAGTAAGGATAGATAAAACTATGCTATTTTGTCCAATTTTATTGTTTTCATATTTACAAACAGTTCTGCTATTCCCATGTGTCAGAGGAAGACGCTGAAAGTTAGCACAGCATCAGGAGAGGCAGAAGGAAAATAAAACAGACTGCTTCATGAGTCTACTTTGAAAATCCCTTTGAAATCCACATTTGCTCAGCAGTAGTGTTGCTAATATCAGTGCTGAATATATGTGGGTTTCCATGCACACTGAGCACATGCCAGGCTACATGTGGCCTAAGAGCAGATGCCTCTTCCACTCCAGAACTCTCCTGCTCGGAGACCATCCTGAAGGCAGAAGACCCTGTGAAGATTGGTAGAAGCCTAGTCTGAACAAGACCAGTGACTGTGGGTGGCCTTCTGGCTCAGCAGCCATGTTTTCTGCCTTCTCCTGGTGCTGGATTGCACAGAGATCTCAACATTACTGACACTAACTATACTACCACGCGCTGCATCACTGCAGGAAAGTAATTTCCCAGATGCAAGCTGGACCACAGTCAGATGCTGTTTGAAATGGTAGAATCACAGAACAGCCCAGGTTGGAAGGAACCTTGAAAGATTGATCATCTAGTCCAGCCTTTCACAGGAAAGGGAGCCTTGATGAGATTTTCTAGCACCTGTTCAGCTGCATATTTAAAACCTCTAGTGATGACCCTACCACATCCCTGGGCAGGTTGTAGAACTAGACACTTTGGCTGAAACAAGAAACTCGAGAAGTGGAATAATAGTAAGTGGATGTGTGAGTGCTGTTGTGGTACAAGATGTGGGAGGTCATCAGTTGCAGCATGCAGACAAGCAGAGAGGCCAGCTCGCTTTCCTTGCCAACAGCATGGCAATGAGCAAAGCACTGCTGTACTGCCGCAGGAAGGCATCTCCAGCCAGCCACAGCAGTGCTGAGGCCACTGAGGAAATGAGTGGTGAGACCCCCCTGGGCATGACCTGCCTCATCCTGCCCTAGGAAGGGTGTCCCAGACTTGTTCAGCACAAAAAGGAAAGGCTGCAAGAAGATACTAATACCTCAAGGAAGTAAATACCAGGAAATAAACTGCATTTAAATTAAAGGGCAGCGTTGGCATGACAATATGACAAACAGACCTTGACATATTTGAGGTGGTAAAGAAAAGGTGTCATCTAACCAGGTGAGAAGTGAATTACTGGAAGAAATCCCCAGGAGGAGCAGTGCGAATGAGGGCTGCAAGGGTTTGGGATGGAGTTTGGTTGGGAAATCCTGCTAGCACCACCCAGAGCCAGGGCTCAGTGCAGCACAGGAGCCCTTCCAGACCACTTCAGCAACTTCAATTTTAGCATCTCCTAACTTTAGAGCTGTCAATGCTCTTCCAGGGCACTCAGGAGAGCTTCATACTGGGTCTTCTACAGCTTTAGCTATTTTATGTCAGTGACTAAGGTAGCTCTCATATAGGCGTAATTATGTACTAGCAGTAGAAAAAGAGAAACAGAAAAAGGAAACTGTGCTTAACAAAGGTGATCTGCTGCCATCAAGGATTAAGTCCTGACATAAAGAACTTGATTTACCCAAGCCTGGTTGGGACAAAGCAAACAATGCACTGTTTGACTACAGCCCAGCTAGTGATGGCAAGCCTTTGCAGAAAATAAACTACAGCCATCATAGCTCAGGAGATTCTTTCTGCGGCACAGATAACAAACGTTATGAAGTATGAGAAGAAACATCCCTTGGATAGTCACTGTAGTACATAGTCTCTCCTTCAGACTGGGGAAAGATCATCATGAAGGAGTAATGCCTTCCCAAGGAATATTTTATGACGGAAGAATTTAGACTGTAAAGGATTTGTTACTTCACGGGGCACACATCAACTCCTTTCAGTTCTGTGAAATAAAGGGTAAATACGAGTCCTCACACCCGAGCAAACACACAGATAGGTTCTTGTGCAACTCCACCCCCTGTGGCTGCTTTCTGCCAGTTTCCGCAATGCCTTAATTTAAACAAAATCCCAGGACAGAGGCACTCCAGAAGGCTGCAGCGTAACCTCAGCCTGAGCTTCCCTTTAAAGTGGCAGGTCCCTGGGTTTTCCTTCAAAGGCATGCGTGCTTATTAGCATCCCAGCTTGTCTAAGGGAAGCTAATGAGAGCCATCTTATTCTGAGGTCTGTGTAAGTCATGATAACAGCTGTGCTGCTAGGGACTGCTGTGGATGTTTGTTTCTTTGTAAGAAGAAAGCATTGGGGATTAGCACTGCCACCAGGCTCACTTCTTCCCTCCTCTCCCCACTGCAAGCCTTACACAAGGAGCACAGAGACAAACACAGCCTTGGCGTTGCACAAAGCTAATATTCAATCCAGTACTTTGCAAGTAGATCAGTAACTGAGAAAATTTTCTATATCACCATTGAACATAGTAATAATGCTTTCCTTCTTGAGCAGTGTATGTGACACTGTGTAAGACTTTAAACCTGGATCCCAACTATCACAGATTAATAACTGTGTGAATAACTGGTGATATTCCAGATCACCAAAATGGAAAGACAAGTTTACAACTATTTCCAGTTCTGAAAACCGCCACCCTGTGCTTTGCTTTTCCTCCCTATCACCTTGCCAGGGTCTTCCAAGCCTTCTTCACTGTGGCTTCTCTAGAAGCTCTCATGACAGTTCCTACTCAGGATAACTTTCAGGATTTATCAGCAGGATTTGGAGTCCTGCTCCAAGAACGGTGGGGAGACTGCTCTTGGTTCAGGCCCATGCCAGCATAAGCGTGCTGGCAAGCACTGCTGAATAGAAGCCTGGGGAGAAATGCCTCCTCCCGTTAGGAGACCTGGTGGTTTTCATAAAATAACAGGTAATACCATTTTCCTCCCTTTATTTCAGCTTTTGACTTCATAAAGAGAGGACCATTATGATCATTTAGTACAAAAGAAAGATACACAGGAAAGTTTAATAGAGTGCTGTCTTTGAATGGAAACAGCAGATGCTCTGGAGTCTCAGCCATACAGATTTTTTTTAAATGAAGACTCCCTTTGTCCTTGTCACAAAGGAAAAATAAATCATGTATGTGTTTCAAAAAGATGTCACCATCCACTCTTGGAATATGACATTAAAATGCAACCTGAAATTATGTTTCAATTATGAAGCTAAAATATTAACCTAAAATGATGGTGCTGACCAAAGGTGGAGCTGACCCAGGAACGAAGGTTGTGAATCTGGCCTATTAGGCTACTGGAGTTGTGATCACTAAAGAAACTGAGCACAACTAAGCTTGGGCAGCAAGACAGCTACATGACTGTGTCCAGAAATGTGTCTGTCTCTGTCCCATCCTGTCCTGTCCCATCCCGTCCTTGCCACTGGAGAGGAGCAGTAGTGCAGCATGGCCTGCAGGAAGGCTCTTGGGACAGTAAGGCAGCTTTTTTTGTAAACCATTAGCAGCATAACAGTGTCTCTGTCTGTAAGAGGGGGCAGGGATGGTGAATTTGGTGCTTTGCTGTTGGAGCCAGCAGAAAAAAGTGATCACCAAGTGCTTCGGGTAATAGTCAAGGCTTCTGTCAACACCACCCAAATTACCAGAGTACTTACCATAGCGGCAAACCTTGGGAAATCACGTCAAGTGTTTAGCAACCAGTGATCTCATAGGGGTTTTTATTTGAGCAGCGCAGGATGAAAGCCTCCTATGAAGCCTGAGCAGACAACTGACATGTCCCAGCCTGTTTCCTTCAGTGGCTAAAAGAAGTCAGGGCAGACATTAAAATAAAATCTTCCTCCATATGTGCAATTATCTCTGAAGCTGCAGTGGGGCTGATTGCCTCCATGGGCAGCCTTCGCAGGCAGGAGTGATATTTGAGGACCTGTGCAGCACTTTGGGTTTGGGAAGAAGCTTAATCTGGTCTTGAAATGTCTCATTGCACTCACTTGAAAGAGAACACTTGCCCAGGATGTCAAACTTTTGAGGACAAGTGGTTCTGCACAGGTCAGCCCACGCTGGAGACGACAAACACTGTGAGGAGGAAAATCCGAGTGTGTTTCTTTACAGACCCTTATTCTCCAAGCCCTTCTAAGCCTCCTTCTCTGTCACCCACCAAGCCCCAATGTCTATGCCAAGGCAGGGCTTGCAAAGGACAGTTATGTGACAAGAGTTATTAGGAAATAAACCAGGAGCATCTGATTTCACCAAGCACCCCACAAAACATGCAATACAGGATTATCAGGTTCAATCTCCATTCCAGAGCCAAGGGTAATGTGATGCTGGTGAACACCTCCACGGCCCACTCCTTCTCTTTCTCAGATGCTGCTGTGTCAATCCAGCCTCAGGACCTATGAACCAGAGAAGAGTTTGATTCCATTTATCCCTAGCATATTGTGAAAACTCTTACGGTCTTTACAAATGCTCACTGTGAAAGGCTGAATGAAGCAGAAAATCACCTTTCTACCCCAAATAAATGTCCTGCCAAGAACTGAAATAAGCTAAGAAGGTGACTTCCAGATATTCCCCCCCCCGCCTGCCCCCCCCCCCCCCCCAATTCACAGACTGCATTTTTTGTTTTAAAAATGAATGTTTTTATTTCAGTGTGAGAATTTTCCCATCAGATGTTCCTTCATGTCCTAGTGATTCAAATCCTCAGTGAAATGTCAGGTGGCTTTTGTATATAACCTGGAAGTAAACTGTTTCAAGCATTCCTTCTCTTTCCCCAGGAGCATAGCCAGAGCTGTGAGGTACCCTGGGAGAAACGACTGCTGTGCAGCAAGTTACAACTTTATGATAGTGTCAAAATCTAAAGAAAGCCCCAAATAATTAATGTTATACCTGACACTTATTTACAAGTGCACAGAAGCAGCCTGAAAGCTGTAAAATCCCTCACCAGACTTGTTTAAGCTCACCCTGGGAAAGACATGGATAGTAGTCACTTTTATTACCAGCAGTGCAGGGACTGAGTGTTTTAGAGCTTATTAAATGAGTTGGGGCAGATCCGCAGATGGTGTAAATCAAACTTTTGTAGTTACTCCAACATATCTATGGGCACAGAGGGCTCTCTGGAGTCATTGCACAACCGGTGCTGCCTTAGGGAGCTCTTACATCAGGTGCAAGCTCCATAAGCTGCAGACATGCCAGCCTCCTGCCGCCAGTACAGAGCTCCCCACCCTGCATCCCCAGCAGAGGTACTGGAGGAAGCGGCCAAGCTGCTGTGGGCTCTGTCTGCCAGCCAGGACAAGGCTGGGATTTCAGCCTTGCCTGGAGCTGGTCCCCAGCCCCATCTTGCTCTACTGAAGTCTCTGCTGGATCCCTTTGGCCGAACCTCATCCACTCCCATCCCCTCACTGCTGTAGTGCTATGTTTGTGATCACGAAAATGGCATCTGAACAGATTTAGCCAAAGGTGGAGAAATGATAATTTTCAGGGGAACGTAAGAGTAAAGACTAATGATTGGAATGTGTTTCTCTCCACCGGGAAGGGGAGGAGGAGCTGGCTGCTGGCACCAGGTTGTGTTAGCATAACGCTTCAGGATGACTAAATCGCTCAAGGTAAAAGGGTGGTGAAATTTGATTTGAGTTGCTGTCAACTGCAGAAATGCACTTATCACAGACTTCTCTCACAGTCATGGAAAGAGCCTGTGCATCTAAGTTGGCAGCACCTGGTACAGCTCCTACTCCGTCCACTCTCAATCTCCATGAGATGAGAGTGACATGGATATGACACTCCAGCCACTGTCTCCCCCGGCTGTGCTCAAGCCAGAGGCAACTGGACGCAGTCTGCAGTTGGGTTATTATCTCCCATGAAGCAATGCAAGTCATAAAAGCCACCTCATGAAATGTTATAAAAAGCACCTCTCAGCTCTTTCCCTCAATTTCTGAGGTTTAATTGTCTCTTTATGGGTGTCTATGCCCATATCATCCTCACCCTTGAAGAGCCATCAGTGTCACAGTGCTCAGAGTTGCATCCCAGCAGCTACCAGCTCAGCTGAGCTCTCCTAGAGAAGCCACAGGGAGCGTTTGGTGTTGAAGTGAGACTCCCCCAGCAGTGCTCTAATGGGAAGGCCACTTCTTGTAGTCAAGAGAAGTCCCAGAGGGTCTGCCTTTGCAGATCTGTAAATGCCCAGCGACTGCAGCCTCAGCCTGTGGCAAGAGGAGCAGACTTGTTCTCAGTTTTCTGTTGAACAGCAGCATCACAGGTGACAGTTCTGGCTCTGCCAGTGCCATGCAGTCGTAAATTCAAATCAGAGTCTGACTCTGCATCTTCCCTCATGGATTTTATCTGCCGGGTCACTCTTTCCCAGCAATTGAGGGATGAGCGGTTACATGTCTGAACTCGCAATCATCATTCTGCAGACAGTTATCAGACATGATATGTGAAGTAGCTGCATCTGGTTAAAGAGGACTGTGTACACAAGCCTCCTTTTTAGCTGCAGTGTTCTTCAGTCATGCCAAATGTGTGAACTCATGAATGATGCTCATGTGAATAATCATCTAGAACCACTGGATGTGTTTTCCAGCTGTCTCACCCAGATCTGCCTCTGCCTTTGCTCCAGAAGCCTCATTTCCCCTTGTTCACAGTGTGAGCACTGCCACTTAGCTTTGCCTGTATTTTAGGTGCACACTGCAAGTGCCAAGTGATTTCTCCAGTGCTTTTGTACAGAGCTGGTGAGAAACACCATTGGTATTTATCTCAGATTTTTCACTCATGACCTGACTTTCAAATGTCCTTTTTTCCTTGCTTTCACACAACCCTAACCCTGATCTTGATGGTCCAGAGCATGCTGGGGTTCTGGGTTTCATCTGGTTTGAAACACACTAACACAGTTGCGGCCTTTGCTCCCTGTGTGTCAGCCTGGAGCACTGGAGGCTCCTTCACCCACCAGCCCGTGCCACGTCCGTGCCTGGCTTTCACATAATGGGTTAGTTGTTAGCGGTATCCTGGGAGGGCTGGAGCTTGTTTGCAAAGCTCCTCTTGGCAAGGGGACAGGGCGCTTACAGCCGCTGCCAAATAACACAGGCCTCCCAACTATAAAATCATGTTCCTTTTTCACCTCTGGACTCTGACAGAGGTGAGGACGACTCCGCCTGCAGCGCGTTACATGAACTGGGTGAGCATCCACCTCCCAGCTGCTGTGGGGTGGATCCCCACCCCTTCTCCTGCCAGCACAGCCTCATAGGCCATGGGGCCGTGTCACGCTTTATGTCGTTAATCACCGGTGTTTGCATATCGGGATGCACGAACCTGCCAGGATTTGAAGTCTTCAGACATATATTTGGCACCAGGGAGCAAGGTGAGATCTCACATCTCACTGTGAAAATGACTCCAGTGAGCAATCAGACTTCCGTGAGACCGTGGTGCAGGGTGATGGGGTGGGGGCTGGCAGCAGTTCCAGTCTCCGGGCCGCCGCCTCCCCTTTCCTAGGAAGCGCCTCAGCAGCACTTGTGTGTCAGGGATTCTCTGGAAGTATTCCTGCATTGCTTCATGCCCCAGACAATTGCTCAAGCCCTGTCCCTGCACCATTCACTCACTCCAACTCCTGCTGTCCCGCTTGCCTGTTCTCCTCAGGCCTCGTTGCACGAAGCAGGAGTTGCGTGCTACAGCGTGGCACCTGCTCCCTCCCTCCCTTCCCCTGCTGCCCCACAAGTGGTGCCTTTGGCATTTGGGCCAGCATACCATACCATACCATACCATACCATACCATACCATACCATACCATACCATACCATACCCATACCAACCATACCATACCATAACCATACCAACCATACCATACTATACCATAACCATACCAACCATACCATACCATACCATAACCATACCAACCATACCATACCATAACCATACCATAACCATACCAACCATACCATACCATAACCATATCAACCATACCATACCATACCATAACCATACCAACCATACCATAACCATACCAACCATACCATACCATACCATAACCATACCAACCATACCATACCATACCATAACCATATCAACCATACCATAACCATACCAACCATACCATACCATACCCATACCAACCATACCATACCATAACCATATCAACCATACCATACCATAACCATATCAACCATACCATACCATACCATAACCATACCAACCATACTATACCATACCATAACCATATCAACCATACCATAACCATACCAACCATACCATACCATACCCATACCAATCATACCATACCATAACCATACCAACCATACCATACCATATCATAACCATATCAACCATACCATACCATACCAACCATACCATACCATACCCATACCAACCATACCATACCATACCATACCATAACCATATCAACCATACCATAACCATACCAACCATACCATACCATACCAACTATACCATACCATACCCATACCAACCATACCATACCAACCATACCATACCATAACCATACCAACCATACCATACCATACCATAACCATACCAACCATACCATAACCATACCAACCATACCATACCAACCATACCATACCATACCATACCATACCATAACCATACCAACCATACCATAACCATACCATACCATAACCATACCAACCATACCATAACCATACCATACCATAACCATGCCAACCATACCATACCATAACCATACCAACTATACCATACCATACCATATCATAACCATACCAACCATACCAACCATACCAACCATACCATACCATAACCATACCAACCATACCATACCATACCATAACCATACCAACTATACCATACCATAACCATACCATAACCATACCAACCATACCATAACCATACCATAACCATACCATACCATACCATACCATAACCATACCAACCATACCATACCATACCATATGATACCATAACCATACCAACCATACCATACGATACCATAACCATACCAACCATACCATAACCATACCATAACCATACCAACCATACCATACCATAACCATACCAACCATACCATACCATACCATAACCATACCAACCATACCATATGATAGCATACCATAACCATACCATACCATACCATAACCATACCAACCATACCATACCATAACCATACCAACCATACCATAACCATACCAACCATACCATATGATAGCATACCATAACCATACCATACCATACCATACCATAACCATACCAACCATACCATACCATAACCATACCAACCATACCATACCATACCATAACCATACCAACCATACCATATGATACCATACCATAACCATACCATAACCATACCATAACCATACCATAACCATACCAACCATACCATAACCATACCAACCATACCATACCATACCATACCATAACCATACCGACCATACCATACCATACCATAGCATAACCATACCATAACCATACCAACCATACCATAACCATACCAACCATACCATACCCTACCGTAACCATACCAACCATACCCTACCATACCCTACCATAACCATACCAACCATACTATACCATACCATAACCATACCAACCATACCATACCATATCATACCATACCCATACCAACCATACCATACCAACCATACCATACCATAACCATACCAACCATACCATACCATAACCGTACCAACCATACCATACCATACCATAACCATACCAACCATACCATACCATACCATAGCATAACCATACCAACCATACCATACCATACCATAACCGTACCATATCATACCATAACCATACCAACCATACCATACCAAACCATAAGCATACCAACCATACCGTACCATAACCGTACCAACCATACCATACCATAACCATAGCAACCATACCATACCATAACCATACCATAACCATACCAACCATACCATAACCATACCATAACCATACCAACCATACCACACCATACCATAACCATAGCAACCATACCATACCATACCACACCATACCCCATACCATACCCCATACCATACCCCATGCCATACCATACCCCTTCTAGAGCAGCCAACCCCAGAGCCAGCCAGAGGGCCTACCTCTTTCTCTCCTGCTTGCTGCCAGCAGCACTCGCCCTAGTTTTCCTCCCAGTCTTTTGCACCGAAGGGCTTAATTCTGGCACATGGCCTCAGGGGACAGATGGGCATGGCTGGGGTTTGCAATGGAGGAGGCATGGCATGGGTGTCCCTCTGGACACTGCAGCTGCTGGCAAGGTGAAACAGCCAGGGTGAGGACTCAACTACTGGCCACATAGGCTCAATAGGGTATTATTTCTTACTGCACTCTCCTGGTGTGGATCTGAGCAGTCTCCATGCCAGAGCCCAGGACTGGGCAGGAGAGAGCCGGATCAGTGAGGTCACCCTTTTTTGGGGACAGGAGGGAACCTCACCATATGGACAGGAGCTGTGCTCTCATCCCCAAGCCAGAAAGCACACACAGGCCTATTTTATTTACTGGTAGAGGCACAGGCATCCCCAGCTTCCCATCTGATGCCAGTTTGTGTGTCCAGCCTGGACGCAGTGCCCTGCACAGGTCTGCCTCTTCCCAGTACCAAGCTTCCTCCAAGCCCCCACTCCCAGAGCCTGCTGCAGCACTGGCTAACATTCAGCCCATGTAGTGCTTGCCAGTGTCACCTGCTCCTCTCTGCTCCTGGTAGCTGTTTTAAGCTGAATCTGTCCTCTGGGTATCCACCTCCAGTATGTATTTGAGACTCAGCCAGCGCTGGTGGAAAGGCCTCGCCATTCCCAAGAGAAGGCTCTGGCCACTGGAGTGGAAGAGCACAGAGCTTATGGCTTTAGCACCTTTCCCATGAGATGTGTTTGTGTTGCTGCAGCAGCTTGACATGAGATAATGGCCCTCCCATGCCTGTGCCACCCAGCCATGTTAAAAGCCATTTAAAGCAGCCCCCATCTCCAGAGCAGATGTGATTTCCTACGGGGTTTTGTGTTGCTGATGGCTGATGTGGTTTCCAGGAACAAGTAAGTGCCAACTGGCAGCTCTTCTTGTGGCAGGAGCATTTTGAAAACACCTATCCCATGCAGACCCTCTGGTAAATGATAAATTTCAACCTCCTGTGGCTGCTTTTCCATGGTTTGGGATTTTCTTGTGTCTCTTGCCTCCCTCTGCTCCCTTATTTTGTTAAACTAACTGAGAGTTAATTGTATGCGTGACATGTGATTGAGTCAGGCAGTAGCTTCACAGCTTAGCAGGGGATGACAGGCAGATAAACAACCAGACACGAAGACACACATGCCCACACATGTATGCACACACACTCACATGTGATTGCATAAGCCATTTCTCTTAGAAACCTGGATCCACCGCAGTGATATCCCACGTTTTTGCCCAGCGGTGGATGTTCGTCCAAGGCAGTGACCCTCAGCCAGGCCAATGAGATGTCACCCAAGGGAAACGGGACTGGCTCTTTCTTTTGCCCTTAAAAAAAAACCCAACAACTTGTGAACTGTACTTCAAAGACTTCGTGGTGACAACACAAAGTACATTACTCAGAAGTAAGGAAGTGGGGAAGCTATTTGGCCTGATGCCACAAGGACCCCTGCTCAGGCTACCCCAGGCTGTGCCCAGGCACCACCTGGGGAGGGTGCTTTTGGCTTGAGCTGAGACTTAACGCTTACTGCACCTATGCTTGGGCCCTGGTCCTGACACTGCTCAGTTTACATGCACTTCTTTGTGCCTCTGTGTCTAAAGCTGTGACAATGCTGGTTGGGTTTTTTACAAAAGCAGTTACAAGAATAGTTCCACTGATCTCTGTGGGGTGTGTCTGTGCTTGGAGCTGGAGCACTACAGGACAGCCCAAAGCAAGGGCAATCCTGAGTTCAGAGCAAGGTTTAATTAGGGAGTTATAAATCCAGCACAGGGCTACACACCAGGAATAGATGGGTCACCAATGTCAGTGTGTGGGCATCCTTCACTTTTCCACTGGCTTCAGCAGGGGTCCTGTGCAAAGCAGATACATAGGCATCATTGAAAAGGGACCCCTAATGTATGCAAGTGAGAGAAGCAGGGGAGCCTGACTTCCACAGCCACCTAAATTTTGGGAGGAGGTGACAGAAAAATAGGGAAATTTGATTTTTCTATCATGCTGATAATCTCTTGAGTAACAGAAAAGGGTCTGCTGCCTGTAGAGACTGTACTTCCAAACAGGCTGTTTGCTGCTATAGCATTCAGTCCTGGTGCAAAAGATGACAGCTTTAATCCCTCTGGGAAAAGCAAAGCCACAGAGGTTAATCAAGGCAGTCTGCAGCATCGAGGCACAACAGAGCAGTTTTAAGATTCAGGTTTATTTTTATTATTACGCTCCTGCAGGACTGATTGCAGCTGGTAATCATGGTTTGGCACTCCAGGGAGAGCACAGATAGTCACAGAGTTTGTAGGCACAAGAGGAGGTGACTTGGTCCTCAGCAGCTGCCTATTCTGGGTTTGTGGCCATGCTGAAGCTCTGCAGACTCCCAGGCTTCATAGCCTAGAGAAATGAAACCTCTATCAAGAGCGAGGAAAGAAGTGAAGGCTGGCAAAGCACTCTGGAGGAGTTCGTGATTGCTTTGGTCTCACAAGCACTGTGCAGAAAAGCCTCAGCCAGCTTCACATATGATGGCTGGAGACTGTTGTGGTTTAACTGCAACCATCAGCTGAGCCCCACACAGCTGCTCATTCACCCACCCCGGTGGGATGGGGGAGAGAATCATCAGGGCAAAACAGGAAACCCATGGGTTGAGATATAGGCACTTCAAGGGTAAAGAAAAAGCTACGTGCACAAGGAAAGCAAAATAAGGAATTCATTCACCACTTTCCACAGGCAAGCAGGTATTCAGCCATTCCCAAGACAGCAGGGCTCCATCATGTGTAACGGGTACTTGGGAAGACAAACACCATAACAAATGCCCCCCCACCCTTCTTTTTCCCCCACTTTATATGCTGAGCATAATGCTATATGGTGTGGAATATCCTTTTGGTCAGTTGGGGTCAGCTGTCCTGGCTGTGTCCCAACTCCTTCTGCACCCCCAGCCTGCTCAAAGGTGGGGTGGGGTGAGGAGCAGAAAAGGCCTCGTCCTCCACTGATTCAGGTGGTTCCTGGAATAGTAACTCCTGTAACATGCAACTCAAATCATGGATTACAACAGTTTAAAGATACATCCATTACAATATCCACCCCTGATCCCTTTGAGCCAGGTTATAGGGTTTAAAATTGCAGTGAACTCCTCCCTTTGCTCCCAGCCTGGCTAACAACGAGAGGTTCCTGGAACAGTAATTCCTGTAACGTGCAACTCAAATCACGGGTTAACACAATTTAAAGGTATACGCATTAAAATCTTGGCCCTTTTAGACCAGACCGTAAGTTTTAACATTGCAATGAACTCCTCCCCTTGCCCCTGCTCCTGCTGGACTTCTTATCCACAGACTGCAGTCCCTTTGGGGTGTGCCTGCTCCAAGTGGAGCCTTATGTAGGAGCCACAGTCTCTTCAGGGGTGTACCTACTGCTGCATGGATGTACCCACACCCACAGTCACTGAGGTGCACCTGCTCCAGCATGGCCTTATCCATGGGCCACAATGCCTTCAGACATGTAACTGCTCCAGTGTGGCCTTACCCACAGCCGCAGTCTCTTCAGAATTAAACCTGCTCCAACACAGTCATGAATGCGGTCCCGCCAAGGGCGTACCTGCTCTGTTGTGGGCTTATCCATGGCCACACACTTTGAGGTGCTCCAGCATGACCTCATGCACAGCCACTGATGCTTCAAGGTGTAGCTGCGGCATCATGGACTCATCCACAGCCACAGGTGTTTCGAGGTGTACCTTCTCCAACATGGACATACCCCTGGGCCACAATCCCTTCAGAGGTACACCTGCTGTGGCACAGCCACATTACCATGATTACAGATGCTTCGAGATGTACCTGCTCTGCTCTGGGCTTATTCATGACCACAGACACTTCAGGATGTCCTGTTCCTATGTGCACTCATCCACAGGTCAGTCCCTTCGACTTGAGGTCACACTGGCGTTCCAGCCTGTCCAGCTCAATAGCACAGAAACAGGAGTGATGCCCTGGCCATCTGTCCACCCAGACACATCACCATTGCTGTTAGCAAAACATTCCCAGGCACAGCACACTGAGATGATGAGCAGCACAGCCGTACAGCAAACAGAGAAAGCAAAGAGCAGCCACTAATTAGTACTAGACTCTAATATACACTAAGGCAAGCAAGCCCTATGACAAGCACAGAAGTATGTCAGTTAATAGCTAAACAGCAATAACAGCTATAAATTCGATCTAGCACATTACAATCAGATCTATCATTATCTCAAACCCTTTGAGCCTCAGGCACCATAAAGGACTGTCACAGTTTAACCCCACCCGGCAACTGTGCCCCACACAGCTGCTTGCTCACACCCCCTGGTGGGATGGAGGAAAGGACTGGAAGGGTAAAACTGGGAGAACTCATGGATTGAGATAAAGGCAGTTTAATAGGTAAAGCAAAAGCCACGTGCTCAAACAAAGCAAACGGAATTCATTCAGCACTTCCCATGGGCAGGCAGGTGTTCAGCCATTCCCACGAATGCTGGGCTCCGTCACGTGTAACAGTTACTTGGGAAGACAAACACCGTCACTCTGAACATCCCCCCTTCCTTTTATTCCCCCCGCTTTATATGCTGAGCATGACATAGTATTCCATGCCATGGAATATCCCTTTGGTCAGCTGGGGTCAGCTCCAGTACCATCTGCCAGAGCAAGGAATAGTGTCCAAAGCCGTCTGCATCAGGCTAAACGAGGAGCTGATCGCCACATGGCCTGTTGAGAAACAAGTCCAAACACTTCAGGATTTGCTCTCAGTCAGCCTCTAATTGCACAGTCCAGTAATCATCAACTGATGGGATCTGAAATGTGGATCAAGCAACAGCTGAAGCAACTGAGCATTGCAGCAAAAACACAGAATCCATGCACGGACATTATTAAGAATGAAGCAAAGCTCCTCACTGCGCCGGTAGTGTGCGGCAGCGCTGGTCATTGTCAGAAGTAGAGTTGGAGGTGCTCACACTCCACAGAGGGCATTAACTGCTCATATGTGGTGAGGCGTAAAGGATCCACTTTCAGTGTGAGCACAGATTACCTGCAGAGCCAGGCTTCTGTACCTGGCTCGTGTTCAGCTATTGCTGGCTTCATGCAAGGATGCAAGGGCAGGAAACTTGACCAAGCAGTCCCTGCTAATGCGCTTGCACATTTAGAAGGCAGTGAAGCAAAACCACACTGGAGTCACAGCTGAACACACTTGATGGGGGAGACACTGATGTATTTCACCATATTTCCATCAGCCTGGATCACCTGAAAGAGCATAAACAACAAACAAAGAAGGAGGACAGGAAGACATTTCGTTTCATAAGGCTGTTAAAGTGAGTGAGAAATGAAAAGGGCAAATAAAATATTAACACTTACTTTGCATCTCTGGCTGCCAGAGAACAGGTATTTTCTTAAGCAAGATTCTGATTGCTGAGAGCAGAATATGAGGAATTAAGAAACTGGGAGATAAGATCGGGAATAGTTAATAAAAAGCCTGGGATCTGTAAAACCAGTAAAAGGTTTTATGCTGCATGCATGCATGCTGAATGAAATGAGGAAAGAAATTAGAGACGCTTTAGCAAACCTTTTCGAAGTTCAAGAGAAATCCCTTGGGACGGGAAAATGTAACAGAAAGGGGGAGAGCAGCCTGGGGGCAAACCAAGGCTACATCTCATCAGTCTGCAAAGTCTTAAAGCTCTTTAAAAGATCGCTTCGGAGAAATACACAGAAGAGCATAAGAGCACCTCAGTGAGTTGCCTGAATGCTGAGGTTGTTACTGGCAGAGCAGAGCAAAGCAGTGGTACATGCTGAGAACTTCTGGCTGGACAGCTATTTTTAAAAAGAGAAGATGAGAAAGGGACCTGAGTAGACACCAGACGTATGCAAGAAGAGAAAACCTTGCTAAGACATATTTGTCTCAATTGTTCTCTCGGCTTCGAACCCTGGACAAATTACATTGCAACTCCAAGTGTTAACATGAGAGTTTTGTAAAGCAGTTCTAAGTTACGTTAAAAATGGTAACACTGCCTATAACATCACAAAGACAACCATCCCTGTCCAGCCCCAGGTCACACGTAGAAATGTTAAGCTGACATTTAGCTAAACAAAACTCCCTGGTCTTTGCCTGGATGACAGCATGGATGGTGCGAGATAGCAAGAGTCATACAGCTGTGGTATCATAAACAATACTGAAGCAATAGGCTTTGCACTGCTTTAATTGAAGTAGATGTGGTTTATTAATGAATAAAAACAAAGCTAGCAAACTCTGACCATAGAAATATGAAAAGATAAAGACAAAAGTAATAATAGACATAGACTCATAGAATAGTTTGGGTTGGAAGGAACCTTCAAAGGTCATCTAATCCAGGCCCCTGCAATGACCAGGGACACCTCCAACTAGACCAGGTTGCCCAGAAGCCTGGCCCTGAATGTCTCCAGGGATGGCTCACCCATCACCTCTCTGGGCAACCTGTGCCAGTGTTTTACCACCCTCATTGTAAAGAGTTTCTTCCTCACATCCAGTCTGAATCTCCTTCTTTTATAGAATCATAGAAAAAAAACTCAGAAGACTAATTTTTTAAAGAGTTTTAATATTGGTGTAATATTTAACTAGGGGATAATATTTTGTCATTTCTATCTAAGCTATCCCAGCAGGATCAATTCACAGGAAGTGACATAAAGTTAATGTATCTCCAGTTTCTACTGCTTCATTTTCTACCACTGTGTAGTGTTGTAATTCCTCTAAAGCAAAGTGGTGCAGCTTATATTCTCAGTGTTGCAAAAATGCTTTGCAACTTCTGTCTGTGCTAATATTTCAGAAGTAGCTAACTGGAGGATAGAAGTCTAATACCAGTGTTGTAATGAATTCTCATTAGGCAGCAGCATCTTATAAAACAGGGATCAGAGTGACCTCGTCCATGTGTCCTGCTAAGGATGCCATCCCGCTGCACCAGTGTGCCTGTGGCTGGCCACACAGCCCTGCAGTTTGCTGAGGCAGTCACCTGCTTGAAACATTAACTCAAATGCTGACACAAAAAGCCAATGCAAGGACAGATGAGAAAAGGACTATGAAGAGGAAGCACCAGCAGGTGCTGCATCTGTGCATGTAAAAGACCAGCAGCAGTGTGCCCCTTGTAAGGGCATGTGGCAGTGGAGCTGCCCAAAATCACCTTTCTCCTTAGCAAGAGCATGCTCAGGCTGGAAGGGCAGTGATGCAGCCATATAACCACTGACAACGGTGGCCAGCACAGCCAGGACACAAGCCCAGTAAATCTATGGGCATCAGAGCTGCAGAAACCCAGGTGAGGAGCTGCAGCAGGGGCTGAGACCCCAGCACTGCCAGCTCAGCAGCCCCAGGGTTGCTGGAGGAGTCTACAAGGGACTTCACACTTAGTGGGTGCCCTGAGAGCAGCAGTAGGGAAGAGCTCACCTAAAACAATGCAGTGATATAGATACTATACAACTCAAATGTAAGTGGAAAAGTGACTTGAAATACAAGGGGGAAAAGGAGACAGCAGTGAATGTCTGACTCCTAGAAACATCCAGCCAGTGAATCAGCACTGATGGGGACTGGTGCTGAGCTGTGGCTCTAAAGTGAGGATCATGTACACAGAAAAGCCATCAGGCTGACAGGGCTTGGAGAGAGGCACGTTTCACGAGTCGTGGAGAATTGCAGCCAGGATGGTTGTAACTGTAGCACAGGGATACCAGGACATGGGGCAGGTAACGAGACAACCTCATGGTGCTTCACCTCAGACCCTGAAGTCAGAGGTGAAAAATTACAGTCAGCTTTGATCATGTCAGTGCGACGTTCAGGGTGTGGGGCTGAATGACTTCCAGTACAAGGAACTACTACTGTAAGGCTTGTATGGCAAGTGAATGGAAAACATGGTGACCATCCATACTTACCTCCACATCTGTATCACCTATCAGAGCTTTGGATATGAAGGAAGAAGAATTAATTTTTCAAGAGAATCCAGGCACATATAAAAAGCAAATCTTTCCAAAGCTTTCAGGGATGCCACTGGAAAATCCTTTGACAGTTTTGCTAGCTGCACAATACATGCTAAGATAAAATACATCAAGTAAGCACTTAACGCACCTGCATCCTCTTATATTCCTCTCTGCATGTGCGGAAACTGGGTAAACTGTGGAGCACACAGGGCAGATCTGTGATGGCAGTGACTAGGGGAATGCCGGGGCCCTTATGGGACATAATCACAGAGTCAGTGCTGCTGAGACTGGCAGCCACCACTGGAGACTGTCCAACCCTAAGCCTTGTTCCTTCAGGGTCAGACAGAGCAGGCTGCTCACAGATGCATCCAGTCAGGGTTTGAGTATCTCCAAGGGTGAGAATCCACACTTCTGTGTGCAACCTGTGCCTGTGTTGAACCACCTGCACAGTACAAATGGGTGTTCTTGCCTACAGTCACAATATCCTGTATGTCTTTGTGTGCCACTGCCTTTGTCCTGTATCACAGCATATGTTCAGATGCCTGCATTTTTCTATGTAAATCCAGAGTTGTTCTCTATACACTGTGTAATGGAAAAAGCTGTTTCTTTGCATGGCTTTTTCCTTCACTGCAGTTAGGTGTCTTAGCAGAACCCAAGGGTCATGTGCCATCCCGCTGGGGGAAGCCAGGTAGAAGAGAATAGGGTCAAGCCAATAGGTAACAATTTCAACTGCATTCATGTGTGTCCAGTTTATTCATAACTGGAATTCTCCTAGATTTGGCAAAGTAACAGGAGACTCAACAGGATGTGTGTAGTTCCAGCATGGCCTGTCTCTGTTGGAAGAACTTGCCGAAATAATGCCTAGAGGTCTGTCTCGGGGGCACTCTGGGGAGGTAGAAGTTATATCCTTATTGCTTTCTAGGTAAAAAGGGAGCAATTAAAGGCCTGGATTGGAACAGGCTCTTTTACAGAGAAACAGAAATTGCAATCCCAATTTTGAAGTTCAGCCCCAAAGGGGATCTGGAAACAAATTTCTGAAAGAAGCAAGGCAGCTTTTTACGGACCCCTTCCACCTTCAGGGCTGCTGAATCCTTCTCCTACCTCTTAATCCCAAAGCAAACTGGCAGAGTGAGGAAAAGAGGTTTATTCAAAAGCCAAGCAGAGGCCTGGGGATGCAGCACCTTCAGCATCACTTTCCTCCGGGTCCACAACAACAGCATGTGCAGAGGGCTCAGAGCAGGACAGACCCTCTATGTCTCTCTCCCATCCTCTAAACTGCTCTTCTGATGAGCCCCTTTTCCTTCCCATCCTGCCGTGCAGCTCCATGCCCTAAAAGTGGAGTCTGTCCCCCAGATCCTTACAAGCAAGCCCAACAAATGCTGCTGCAGCTCCTGCATTTCTCTCCAAGTTGCCGATGGACGCCCAGGCATTGAGGAAGGAGCACTTTCTGCTAAAGCTCAGCCAGCTGGGGCTTCACAGAGCAAAATCAACCTGAAACTGCAGACAACAATTCTCAGACAGACCACGGAGCCTTCAACTTCAGAAGCAGTACAAGAGATAAGTGTTAATTTGTGGTTAAGTCCTGTTTATCTGGAACAGCACTGGAGGGTGGCTTGGCCTTTCCTGTAGTGTAGCAGTTGGAACTGCCAGAAGAAAGAGGCATTAAAAGTTAATAAAAAAGTCTGAAACACGCTCATTAAAATACTTGGGAAACTTCACAGTTTGGCTTCATACCATGGAGTGAGTATGTGAGAACCTGACTGGGCTTGCCTGCCTCCCTTCCAGACCGCCTTGACTTAATGCTGCAGAAAAAAATCACCTGGCGTCTGATGGGGTGCTGAAAAGCCCCTTCCATGTCAGAGGCTGTTGTAATTTGCCCTGGAAATGCATCTGAAGCACAGGAATGCATGAGCACAAGTCCAGAGCTCGCACAAGGGAAACACTGGGTGTTCTGCAGATCAGCGCATACAGATGGTATTTTATTTAGCCCCCAAAGTTGCAGGGGCTGGTGACTGTCATCCTGCTCTGGATCACCCAGCCTCTGGATGGCTGGATGCTGCAGCTAGTGCTCCCAGAGCAGGATCTCTGGATACCACACTATCGAGCAGCCTGGCCATAGCTGGAGTAATTTCCAGGAAAATCTAGCCCTGTATTTGACCTCATTGTTCTATTTACTCACCACACTAATTGGGCCAGGCAGAGGGAAGGCCAACAAGACAGGCAGGATGGACTATTTGCATAGCTGTGAGCGGTTTCTATCTGATCCAGTGGAGTGGATTGAACCTTAGGTGGATTGTGAGTCAAGAGGTTGTTTGAGTTTCACATTCATGGATGCACTCTCCACAGCCAGTGTTTTTGTTACGCCACTCCATAGCACTCTGCCTTGGCTGCTAGGTCATGAACTGAGGCCTGGACCTTGAGCTGCTGAGGATCAGGACCACTGTGATTATGCATCCATGTGGCACCCTGAGGACAAACCGTACTGTGGTTCAGTGAAGGCTGCCCACTTTTTCTCTCAGCCACATAGCCTTCCTGAACGTGTGAGCTTTGGGGGTGTTAGACACTGATTTACCAACAGATGAAGCCACCGTTGATCTAGTGCTTAGTTCTAGCGTAAAATTTAAAAGATACAGGAAGTACCAGCTTGGGATTCTTTGCCTAATCCTTGTACCTCCTACCCCACCATTTCTCAGGGATGCAGAGCCTTTGGCTAACATTCCACTAACACGTTTGGGATTATCCTGCAGAACACTATGTTTATCCTGCTTCCTTCAAAGTGCAATGACTACCTTGGGACCAGCACGTAGTATTGAACTTTGCACTCATTGTAGTTTCTGTGGATGCAAGGTGTTGGATTTGGTGGCCTTTGGCCTTTTTCCTAGATGAGCTCTCAGGTTTTCAGGTATAATATATAGAGATTTATGGCGTGTTTTACGGTAAGGCTTATTTTACTGATGAATGTAACTTTTTCTTTTGCCTAGGCTGTATTACGAGTGTATGATTACACAGCACTTCTTTAGCAGTGGACTGCTGTTCCCAGACAGGCTTTGGGAGCCTGCTATAGAAGATCTGACCTGCATGTCCAGCATCCTGCAAATCCCAAGGCAGGGCTATGAGGAGGCAAGTTCAGAACAGGCAGGCTGTGCAGGGGTCAGTGGGATCCGTGCAATACCATGGGTAAAGAAGACAGGAGGGAAAGGACTTTTAGCCTCACCACCCATGTTCTCTGCACAAAAGGACTTCTGCTTGAAGAGCATCACAGTCCTGAACAGCCAGCATCTTGCTTAGTTTGGGTGACTGAACCCAAAATCTCTGTGGAGGAAGCACACCTTAGCATCCTTACATGGCAATGCCTGCTCTTAGGGCAGTCCTAACTGTAAACACTGCTACAGGCCTCTGAAAGCACACAGCACATAGTATCAGGTATGACCTGTTCACAAGACATCCAGAGGACAGATTCCTGGCAAAACCAAGAGCAGCACCCAGCTTCTCCAGACCCCTTTGTCCTCTTCCTACACAGGAAGCTCCCTGAAGGACTTCTTGGTAGGAAAAGGCTGCTGCTGAAGGGATGGAAAGAAGCCCACACAGTGGAAGGTATGCACATGCCTGCCTTCTACAACTTCTCTATCATCAGTAAAGAACAAAGAAATAGCAGATGTATATCTGATGTGTTTACATGAAAGCTGCAGTATTTACTGATGCTTTTAAGGTCATATTTTACTTCAGTCTAGCATCGAAAAAAATGCGGCCAATATATTGCAGTTAGTTAGCTAAACACCCTTCCTGGCTGTGGATTGGGTCAGACAGATACTCACAATAAACTTTATCTGGGGGACCGGTCAAGGAATTGGCAAGAGAGTCCAAAATCCACTAACTCAAGGTCACTCATCCACTCAAGGAGCCCATGCTGGCTGAGCAGTGACCGTAAATCATCACAGTTGACACTAATTTGGTGGCCTAGGTAAAGCATGAGTGAATCTGCACACAGCTCCCATGGGAGGAGCAGCTACACAGGCAGTAACTGGTCACTTCTGTGAAGAGGCCCAGACTGCACTGGGCATGGAAAGATAATTTTCCACCTAATTGCTGGGAGTTCTAGTGAAAGCATGTATATACATAGGAGTGAGGCCAAATCTGCCCATGCTGATGGAGCTATAAATCCAAGAAATCACAGTCGGCAAACACAGCAGGACACGCTCTGGGTCCTCCTGCCTGTCACACCAAGTCCTAGCAAGGGATGTAATGTGTCATTTCCTCTTGGCATCCTAACAATTCTACGGGAGCTATGTGGGCACCATCACTACGCTATTCCAGTATGCCCCAGTGACCCAGTAAGATGGAGTTTTACAAATGGGAAACTGAGACAGCAAAAGCAAATTACCTAAGGGGTTTTGGCAATCCATGGTTCAGACACAAGATATTGCTGGATATTCTTGAATAGAAGTTTAATGTCTCATGCACTGAAACCCCTCCTCAGCAAATGCACTCCCAGGCTTAGTAGTTAAAGCTCCCCACTTCCTTGTCGGGGTGTGAAGAAATTACATGTATGGCCAAGCAGTTTCCACAGTCAGCTCTGAGGTGAAAGGCCCTGGTTGGTGTGAGAGGCAGCATACAACTAAACAGACCCTTCTCATCCAGCAGTTGTCCTGTTATGGTGCTACTTGAAGCCTCCATGGGAAAATCAGGAGAAAAAGCAGACAGTTCCTTTTAGTCCTTTGGAATATGAAGTCTGAAGCCATTGTGCACTGTTGCATCCCAGTTATCATTCCAGACTATCCACAACACATGAAAACTATGATGCGGTGTGAGCTAGAGCAAAGTTTTTTGGGACCTACTATGGCAAAAATAGAAACCTCCTACGCTACATGAAAGGAGCGCTCTGCATGCACTGAGATGTGTGAGAGAGGTTGCTTGTAAATATTCTCTGCTTCTGCGTAGGAGTTGTATGGAGGAAGACCTCCAGCAGCAGAAAAAGGAGATAAATAGTACTTTATTTGGCTGAGCCTCTGCGGAGAAGGGTTTTAATATGTGCTAGAAGGAACTGGGCATTGAAGTAACCAAACTGTGTCCTGATGAACTTAAATAATAAAGGCCTGAGCTATGCACTGCTGCCTTGCACAGCTCCTGTTCCATGAGGAGGGTTTCAGAAAGGTCAGGAAGTGCCTCTCAGCTTATCTGTTCTTTCTTCACTTGGCAGCTTTCAGTGCTTCTTAGCTAGAATCTCATAGAAAGGAGTCACAGATTTATGTGTGCAGCAAGCTTCCATTAGCTGGAAATGCTCTTCCCAGCTGACAGACTCTGTGAAACACTGGGAAATAATTAAGCTATGTGAACAATAGTGCTGAGTTCTGCCCAGGCTGGGCTAATCCCCACTTCTCATAAGAGGACACACGAGCGGTGCTCATGCACGCACAGCAGAGCTCACGTGCACACACCCAGATGTGTGTGCATGGTAAGCAGTGCTGCCAGCACCTCCTCAGTAGCAGCTACTCCATGCTTCCTCCTGCACCGCTCCTTACACCCTGCCAGCCTCTGCCTCTTTTTCCTATGGCTCCAATTCTCCTATGCTGCCTCAGGCAGTTTCATTCACTTTCTACTTATCTGGGGTTTATATCTTCAGCCAAAAAAGTTCAGGTGCTACCAAGAAAGGGCAGGGAAGGGGGGGGGGGGGGGGGGGGGGGGGGGGGGCTTTCCAAAATTGAATAAATGTAAGCAATTTTTTAATGATATTTATGCAAATGTGATTTCTTACCCTTTTTCATTTTTCTTCCCACCAATGCTAGTCCCTGCAGTTTCCCCAGGGCCAGAAAACATGTGCTTGTCTCTGGGTTTTTGACAAATAGTTCAATAATCCAATTTAACAATTTTCTTTTTAAAAATCAGACAAAATCCAACATCTTGGAGAAACCACTTCAAACCAAAAGCCATACATTTGACAGGTGATAACTAACCAAAAATAGCATTACGAAGGAGGAATTTCAGGCACAGAATCATAGAATCATAGAACAGTTAGGGTTAGAAAGGACCTTAAGATCATCAAGTTCCAACACCCCTGCCATGGGCAGGGACACCTCACACTAAACCATGTTTATTCCAAAAGGATTTAGTGACCAATAGCAGGCACATCCATCTTAGAAGAAGGATTGAATACACTTAAGCAAACTGTTTATATATATTACATGACTTTGTTTTGTTGATTGCAGTAGCTTTCTAGCTTCAGCAGGTCTGAAAGCTCATGAACATTAAATCTGAATTAACCTCACCAAGGCAAGTGTCTTTGGTTGTAATTTATCTTCATCTTGGCACACCATGGAGAGACCCAGGAGCTCACAGAGGTGTACCCGGCAGCTGGACCAGAGCAATGGGAATATTCCCAGTTGTGTGGAAAGGGGTGGGAAAACTGAAGCCAGCTCTGCGAAGAAGGATCTCTACTTCGTTGTCGTTATCCATCTACAACAGTTCTGCTGGTACAATTAAACTGCCAGGTATGGGTGCAGCCTAAGCAGGCTCCCCATATAAAACAACGGAGCACATTGCTAGTGTAATCATGTGTCATTGGAACTGGGGATTTGACAGGTTCGCTTGCAAGCTGGGTCTTACTAATACCTTCAAGGATACAGTCATGCAGGATTTCTCCTATCTTAACATCCCCTCCTACTCTGGTCTTTGGACACTGATTTCTGTCACACTTCTAGATCACTGTTTGTCTCTGAGGTGGAATGGAACTGTGGGCCATCCTGGTATCATAGGGGACACTGCCAAGGAAGCATGGGAATGTCCCTTGGGCTTCATTGTACTGATGTCTGCAATTCAACTACAACAGTATCTTCCCAGTGGTCTCTCCAGAAGGGGAAGCAAGATCACCTTTGAAACTATAATGTCCTATACTGTAGACATGTAAAATTAGTATACCTATATTTGAACCTAGACACCTAAGTGTTCAAAGCCAGGTTGGATGGGGCTTTGAGTAACCTGATCTTGTGAAAGATGTCCCTGCCTAACTCCCAAGGGGAGTTTGACTAGATGATCTTTAGACATCCCCTCCAACTCAACCATTCTGTGATACTATGGTTCTATGACCTCCTCCGCACCCCTGTGCTTATTTTGGATGCCTATACACATAAATACACATGCATGCATATATATGCGTGCAAGGATACAGGCATACACTGGCCAAAATGAGACTTTGGAAGCACCAGCACGAACATGTGCAAGTACTGGTACGAAAAAATACATAGCATGTTCTTTTTCCTGCTTCTTCAATGCAGTGTACTGCTGGTATGACATGCCAGTATCCATTGGGTCATTCTCAGCCCTGCATATGAACACACACACCCTGGAAACAGCGCTGGCTGAAGAGCGGATAGAATTTATGAATCAATGTCCATTGTGGCTCCTTCAGTGGCACTAAAGCAGGAGATGCATCATTTCCTCCTTGCTGCTGTGATATTCCCAGAGACTTGGGTGTTTCACGAAGGGAGGAACATTTCTCAAATTGACTCAAGGACAGCTATATGCTTTGACTGACTGCTTGACATTTCACATCTTTAAAACATGTCCTGCTGGAAATAACAGCAGCTCATAAAGAACTAGAAGATGCATGGCAAGAAGGGACCTCTGCCCTGAGCCCTGATGTCAGTTATCATAGGTAAATACATAATACAAATGCTCGTAAACAAGCCAAGTACCATTTAAAACATGTTAGGTTGCTCACCCCATACTGTCAGAAGTCTAATCTGATGTCTTGATTTATCTGTGGTCAGCTCTGTCTTTTACCTTTGGTCTTACCTCACCTCTGCCCAGACTGAAATGCTCACACCCTTTGATGGGCAGCAGTTACATCCCCCTTCACCTCGTCCTGCCAGTTGAAACAAGCCTGACTCTTGAATCTCCTCTTACAACATAGGCTTTTCCACCCCCTGCTCATTTGTGATGCTCTTCTCTGCACCTTCAACAAATCCCTTACAAATGCAGGTGAACACAGCTTGCCAAACACTCAAAAGAGTTGTGGACCAGGGCATTAAACCTGCCCTTGCTCTGCTGGTCAGCCTTACATTCTATATGCACTAGAACTATGCTTCCTGTATATCAGTGGCTCCTACTCATGCTGTGACTGACTAACGCAGCATGACGCAGTTTGTGCACCAGCTCCAGCATAGCACGCTCCCATTCAGCCAGTCGTCTTCTTCCCATGGTAAATGGCTCTTTTCATAGCAAAGGGTGCCCAAGAACTGAACACCTTTACCCTTCCAGAAGCCGGCTTAGAACCTATAGCTCTTGTTCCATCCCTGTGCATTGGAGAAGGAATTGGGAAAATGCATTATCCTCTTGCGGTGCCTGGCTAGAGTTTCTGCCACATTACTGGGGGAAAAAGGAGCATCCAACAGAAGCTGGAGTGGCTGTCATGTCCAGTCAAGGGGAAAAAGAGTGCTCTCAGGACAGCCTGTCCTCTTGCAAGTCTGTTTGTGCAAGGGATGACAGAGTGTGGTCACAAAGGCCTGAGCCACAGCTGTTACTGCCACGATCTATGAAGCAAGGGAAGGACAAAGTGTTCCAAGTCTTGATCACAGCAGAGTTTGAACTGCCCTGGATTAATACATGCATAGATCTTCTCCACCCCTCTATTTCCAGCTGAAAAACATCTATACGGCTGATGACAGAGCTTCCTGTTAGAAGTTCTCAGATCAGGCCCTATGCTCTGCACTATTATGTTTAACCTCATTTGCATTACTACCCTCCATTTCTCATTACTCAAACCAACAAGATTTCTGTGGGTAGCATTTCATGTGCTCCCTTACTGGAAGTACTGAACACTGTGTCATCAGTTAATGCCAACATCTCCTTTTGAATTAAAATTTGTGTTTCTCCAGTATAAGAAATAACTTCTTGGGTTTATTTTAACTTTTTAGTGCAAACTGGCTGCGCCTGCCCTGTCTGAAAAGGCCAATTATCTTAGAAAAGAAAGGCACTGTGTTAATTTGGTATGCTCTACCTCAAGCAAATTCATGTTGTGTGTCACCCCATTTCCAGTTATCTCTCATCTCTTTCCTTTGGCATAGTTTTTGTGTCCAGCTGATCCACATATCTAATCTGAGAGGAGAAGGAATAAAAAGAGAAGGCAGCTGGTGCTTACCTCCCCTCTGTACTCTGCTGTGTGTCTGTGACACTGCAGCTGCTGGAGTCCACGCAGGCAGCCTAAAACAGAAGGAACAAAACGAGGAGTAGAGTCAGGAGCTCTCCAATGAAGCTCTCCCATGGAGCATGGACTGCACATCCTTCCTGACAGAACCTGTTGCCTCATGAAACTTGGAGCCTGAGGGGCTTAGCCAAGTATCTTAGAGATGAAAAGCTAGCAATTATTAAAAGACAATTAAAAGGATTATCTTTCCTCATATTCCATAAGCTGTTCTCTAGCTGGGCCAGGAGGACATGAACTCCTTGGTTAAAGAGCTCTTCATGCAGTGCACAACTTAAATTTAACATTTTCTGCACTGTTTGGCCACTGTCTCGGAGAAGATATCACTGCAGATGAAGCACTTCACCAGGAAAATGGCTGCATCCTCATTACAAACTCCATAGTGCATCTCCATTGCAGAGACACACCGCTACTGGGGAGTGTGGGGGTGCACAGGTACAGTTTGCTTTCCACACACTGCATTTGGAACTACACAGTGTGGGAAAGCCCTTGTGCAAACTCCATGCCAAGCAAGAGTGTGCCTGTGTGGCATGGGTGCTGGGTTCAGTGAGCAAGGAGGCTCTGTAGCAACTTGTTGATGCTTAAGGAAAGGGCAATGTCAACTGATTAGGGCATGCAGTCAGATGAGCTGCAGACATGGAGCAGGGTTTAAGGATCTGCAGCTCTCTGGGAGTGGCTTGCTTGGGACACCACTGGCAGATGCAGCTGTGTGTAGCCAGCTGTGCACAGAGGTGCAGCAATTCGCCAAGGAAGACCCTCCTCACTCTGCCCCTCGGGCACGCAGGCATGCACTGCACCAGCAGCATGGGGAGCTCACACAATGCAGGCGCCAGCAGGCAGTGCACCTCCAGCTTCCTCCGTGCTGGAGGAGCCTGGGTTGGGTGCTCCACAAAGGGTGCAGCCCAGCCAACCAAACCCCATATGCCCCACAAGCTGGCAGTGGGGTAGGCAAAAGAAATCATCACTACCTGTGTTTCCCAACAGCCACAACAGTGCAGAGGTGTGCCCAGCCTTCCCAGACACATGCTCAGCCCAGGCCTTAGTCTCCTATGGCCCTTTCTCTTTGCAAAAAGAAAGCTTTGTGCTGGCTGCTAGCCTGTTCTCCTCTTCAGCAAGCCAGAGATGCTGAAGGGAGAGTACAAGGAGGTCTTGCGGTACAGCGTGAAACGTCTTCTCCAGCAGACACAAGATTCTATGACCTGCCTCCTTCTCCTCCGCGCGCGCAGCCGCTTGGGGGAGCACTGCTTCGTGTGCAGATGGACGCCAATGTTGTGCTAAGCGCGGCCTCTGGCACTAGCCCTTGCTGCCCAACCCGGCAGCAGCAGCCTCTCTGGGTTGCGTGTACCCACCTCTCCCACCAGCTGCCGACACGTGAATTTGGAGAAAAGGCGATGAGCCTGCTTCCAGGCACCTCCGGGCTGCTGCTGCAGCCCTGTCCCCTTCAGGAAGCAGACCCCCGAGAGCGGTGCGATGGCATCTTTTCACAGAATCATAGAATCACAGCATGGTCTGGATTGGAAGAGACCTTAAAGCTCATCCAGTTCCAACCCCAAGCTCATCCAGTTCCAACCCCCTGACACAGGAAGGGACACTTTACACTAGAACAGGTTGCTCCAAGCCTCTTCCAACCTGGGCCTTGACCACTGCCAGGGATGGGGCAGCCACAGCTTCTCTGGGCAACCTGTGTCAGTGTCTCAGCACCCCTTCAGTACTTTTTTCTAATATCTAATCTAAATTTACCCACTTTCAGTTTAAAGCCATTCCCCCTTGTCCCTATCCCTTGTAAAAAGTCCCTCTCCAGCTTTCTTATAACTCCCTTTAGGTACTGGAAGGCTGCCCAGGAGCCTTCTCTAACCCAGGCTAAACAAGCCCAGCTCTCTCAGCCTGTCTTCACAGGAGACATTCTCCAGCCCACATATTGTACGTTTCTTAGTCTCAAGCTATGTGCATATTCTGTTGATCGCGATGCTCTTTCCCAGGGGCGTATAGTGGAACCCAATATGCCTGGGAAGGGCAGTTTAAGACCACTTAGTCCTTCAAAACCACTCCATGTGTATTTATCCAGCTGCTGTTTCTTAAACTGACATGACTTTCTATGACTGCAAACCCTTCTAACATTCAGTGAACAACAACAATAACAAAAAACCCCAACAATTCTTGTTTAATCTTTTTATGAGCTTGACAACTATTACAAAAGAGAGTAGAACCTTTGAGCACTTTTGATATTGGATAATTGTAAACCTTCTATTTAAAGAGCAAACTTAAAACATGTTGAGAATACTTTCCTTCCTGCTGTGAAATTAATGTACTGGCTCCCTCCTGGCCAAGTGATAAAGAAATATAAAAGTGATTTTCCCCAAATACTGTTTCCTCTGTTGCAGTTTGTTAAGTAGAGCCAATACATCACTTACAGTGTTCTCTTCAGATAATGTCAAACCATAACGAGGCAGAACATGCAGACTTCAAATAAGGTGGGACAATAATACTACGAGAGCTTATAATAAAACAGTTGGCTCAGGGTTTCTTTAACAACATTTATCTTTAAACAACTGCACTGAAATCCACCTCAGTTTACCAGCTTTTAAATGAAACAATGAACAGTCCCTAAACGGCTGACATTCTGACTATGACTTTTAGAAAAAGAACATAAATATGCATTCATCTCTATAAAGGTTCATCTAAAACATCTTGAGAGCTCCCTCACTTTATTTCAACTAGTTCTAGTCCCTTGGCAACCAGGACTTAGTCACTGCATATAAACTATGACTCCTAGGTGCTAGATCTGTAAAAGGATCTTGCCCCAGAAGATACTGCATATGGCAGCAAGGAACAGGTGTGTTTTACTCAGTATTTTCACAGCTTGGCATTTCAGAGAAAAAAGGACTCACTAAACACCTTGTTAATATGCCGGGAATGACCTTGCAAAGAGAAAAGAGCATGAGAATAAAGTTCTCACAAAACTTGTATTTATGTATGTCAGCCTGGGTAGATTGAAAAAGGATGGAAAACAGTATGGAGTGTCCAAAGCCCCGATCCACCTGCCCCTGGCTTTGCCCTGGCAAGCTGTCCAGCTGCCTTCCTCTGTAACGGTTTTATGGCCAGATCTTACCTCTGTAAGAAGGCTGGTGTTACATGATGGTCACCCTGGATGCTAGGCTTCAACTTGTGGCCTTCGTTTCAGCTGGTGATCCCCAGTCTGTCCTGACCATAGCAGGAGGAGTTTCTCCCAGGCAAGATTTGGTGTAATGGACCAAATCATGTTTTAATTCAAAATGACTGAAAAATGGAGTCCAGCATGTGGAGAAAATGCCTCTGGAGAAGAAAACATGGCTGCAGTCTGAGTCCAATCAGATCCCTCTGGCTTGAGTGTTCCACTGTTTGATGAGAGAACATGCCCTTCCCTGAGGACTTAATACAGATGAAACCTTTAGAGACCAGATTCTCAGCTGGCATAATCTCATAAATTGAACCAGCTAGGCCCTAATCTCTGGTTGCTGCAAGCTGCATCTGGGATACTTCTCCTAAGGTTTGCTGGATGAACTAGCATCTTTCTGTCTGACTATCATTATGTTAACCACAGAACAGTGTGTTTTCCCCTAGATGTGATTTTCTATCTGACCAAAAGGCCACCAGGAAAGAGCTGGCAGAAGCCTCAGGAAATCAGCTATCCCATCATCTACCCTGCAGCAGGGTATACTTGCACTGTAGACTTGTTCCATATCTTCAGATATCACAAGCGTTTTGTTTTTTTTTAATGACCAAGCAATTTCATCCACAGCAAGACAAAAAGCAAAGGGAATCTGAATCCCTACAGGTTTAGAGACAGCTTCTCACCAAGATTCCACCTGGACATTAGAGTGGGACTGGGCTAGGCAGTAGCAAGGAACTCAAACTGCAAATGCAGGGATCCACCAGCAGCATTTTTTCACACATTCATAAGCAAAGGTAGCAACCAGGCTCTGGCTGCCGGCATCAGCTTCCATGCTGAAAGCTCGGAAGATATTTGTGTGGCTGGGGCAAAGGATTATTTGGGTTCAGGTGATGTGCACGGACTGAGGACTTAACAGCACTCTGAAGCTGCGGGCCCCTGTGCCCCCTGCATGGGAGTTTAATGATCGTTCTCCATTCTTGTGCATGCTGTAAGTTGTTACTCCAGCTGTTACACACAGCTGTCTCTTAGCTCTCTCCAGACCTTTCTTCTTAATGTGGCACTATGTTCCTAATGGATTCATTCAATGATTTATCAAGCACAAACTAGCCAGAAGCGTAAGCCTGAGATTTATGAAAGATCATTTCAAGTAAAACCTGTGAAACTGAATTACTGAATGCAAAAAGCCCTCCAGGGAGAGCACTTCTCTGCAGAAGAAAATAACTGCCATTTTTCATTTGTTCTACCAACATTTTTATCTTATGCTCAGCTGCAGTTTGCACACCTAAACCAATACATAGACCAAGTGTCCCAACCATCCTACACACCCTTGCAGTAACACACCCACAGCTGAAATACCGAATCCAGGATGCTGGCAGAAGTCCTTGCCATCAGAACCACCAACCATACGCTCATTAATTTACTTTAAGATCAGTAAATCACCCTTCAGTAATTTCCAGTTTAATCTATCTTGCTTGCCTTTTAACGCCCAATTAAAAAGGTGGATACCAGAATAAGCACAAGTCAGGACCAAAAAAATTTAGTCACATTTTTCTGGAGCACCCTCAGGGAGATGGTATTGTGTGTACTCCTCTGCTCCAAGGACTTGGTAGAGAGATTTAGGTGGAATTGGTATCCTCCAGGATTTCCTTCAGCCCAAACCTGGACACAGCAAGTGAGGTACAGCCTACTGAGGCTCATTTGAGGACCTGGATCTGGGCATTTGTGTGAGCATGTACATGCTTGCCTGTGGAAGGGGGAAGGCAAATAAAGTCAGAAAACAACATAATATCTCAAGACATTTATTATTTTTTTCCAGCAATTACACAAAGTCTACATCATTAATTAAAATTACATTAAACTAACTCCAGACTTCTGACCCGTGTCAGGAAAGAGAGTCAACAGCTGCCTGATCTCCAAGGGGTCAGTTTTAAGATGAAGATCTCAGCTGAACCACCACTACGTATGACTTGGAAAGCGGCATACTACTTGCTTGGTACTGTAGAAATACAATAAATATTACCACAGTAGCTCATAAAAACCTTCAGGGCATAATTAGAGTCCAAGCCCCTGTTCCTGTTGGGTGACAATAATGCCCTGTAAAGAGGGGCCCTGACTCTGCACCTCTGCCGTCATGAGAAGACTGCACAGCAGGACAAGGGCATGGGGAAAGGCTCAGAAGTCACCATTCAGCTCCCACCACAGGCAGTATATCCCCTAAAGCTTGTGTTCCCAGGGCCACCACAGCAAGTGGCAGCATCAGTTAGGTGGGGCTCTCTCAGAGTCGGTGGAGGGAACAGAGTATCTCCACAGGTGATGCCATGCTTCCATGCACTAAGCAAGCATTACAAGGCACAGCCTGAGATCCTGACCCTCTCCTCCTTCCTTTTTGCACTTTGCCTTCTTGAAATTCAGAGTCTTCTCATAAAGCAGACACTTGGTTGAGCTGAGCACTACTCTTCCCAAAACAGCCAAGGAGAAGGCAGAGAGGACCGTCAACCCATTATGAGCCAATTCAGTGACTGGAGAGCACTTGCTCTCAAAATGGAAGACTACCTCTCAGCTCCCCTTCCTCAGCATGATCATAATCCAGGTTTTCCTCCACCTACCTACCTACACCCTCAGGCTTTTTCTCTTCCTGCTCCAGATCTGCTTTTCTGTCTGAGCCCAGCTCTGCTTTTGCCACCCCCAGTCCTGGTGGTTAGAGAACACAAATCATAATGAAAACTGTGGGTTTGAATGCCTTCAGGCTGAAAAGAACATTGGATCCAGGTGCTTCCCAATGCTGAGCAAGATTGCCAGCCACTACGCTTATTCCCAACAGCAAGCAGCAGTGCCACTGAAAAGGGTCACATTCTTATGACAGCAGCTACAGTGCTTTGTGGTGAACTCAGAGATACACATACAGGCAAAACCAAGATGGAAACTGGTGGATTCCAGGTTTCTTCATACTAGTTTAGATTTTGAGGGAGTTTACATGTGCCTACTTTCTCAGTGCATTCCCTTCATTTCCTGAATGCCTAGGGAACTAGGGAATATAGGTACTTTAGATTTAGGCGGTGCTGTGAGATGGTATTTTGGATTGCTTTCTGGAGGTAAGGCACCTACATTCCACCAAAACCCAGTTTAAAGCACTCTGACTCTCACTGAAAGTTGCTAGTAAAACAGACACCCAAAGAGCTTTATGTCACAATAGCAATAAAGTGCCTTGGGTTTTTTGAATAGGAATTAGACATGGCATTAAATTAATTTTAAATAAACCTAAGTAAAACGTGGAGAAATAAATACTGTCACTCTTCCAGGGTGCTTCACATGATGTGTTTCATGCCTGGTTCTAAGCTTTGGAGCTTAGATGTTAAAGACAAAGGTATATAAAGTGCCCCAGAAGAGTGCAGCAAACCCCTTTTTCTAAGAAGTGGTTCATATTACAACTAATTTAGCCCTGGTATAATTCTGCTGCTTTCAATCCCAGGAGTTTATTTTGCTTGCTGTGTGTTTACAAGATGAGAAAAGACTCAGGAAAGAACAGGAAAAGCACCTTTCCATGTGACAGCATCTATGTTAAAGCCTAGGCATATACACAAAATCTGTGGGATATTTAGCGTACTGTAGCCCAGGGAACTATATCTTGCAAGGGATTGCCCAAGATCAAAACATACTATGTGACCTTGGGAAAAGCACTTAAGTCTTTCTCTGATTAGGTCTATCAAATAAATTAAACCCTACTAGGGTATGTTCCAGGGCATTGGAATTCAACCCTCTATAAACTGTTGACATAATCCTTGGCATCAGTTTCATTGAAGCCAACTGGCAGTGTCCCAGACAATTCCCCACACAGCTCAGGAGTCAGCACAACCCACCACCATCCCCAGAAGCCATGCAGAAGGCAATCAATCACTCTGCTTTGGAGGGATTGCAGGGAGCACAGGCTGCTCCACGCCAGCCACCCTGAGTGCTCAACAGCGAGCATGGGCATGTTTTGGTGACCAGTACAAACACAAGCAATGCACCTCAAATGGGGATAATGTATCACTTTCTTTATGAAATGCTTTGCGATTTAAGCATGTGACTACCGTTATAATCCTTGCAGACATGTAACTGGACTACCCATGAGATTATTTGAAAGCACCTGTATGTAAAGGTGTCTTTCCCTTCTCAGAGCACTATATAGGGAACAGCTGCCAGAAAACACATCCTGTAGGAAGCTCATGCTCACTCCTACAGGTATTGACTGCCTGAAGAAAAAAAAACAAAAGGTAGCAGCATGGTCACCTATGGGGGCAACATTTCCTGATCTTTGGAAGTGCAGAAGATGTTTATGCATCACCCCTCTCCCTGTGAGAGAGCAGGATGGCCTTGTCCTTCTCCAGAGATCCTTGGCTTTCTCTGGCACACTCTATCCCACAGTCTTGCCATGGCCATAGGAGCTTGTGTGATGTATGCTAACAAGCCACCTGTGCTTGTGTGATGGATGCACTTTCAGCACTGGAATACATTTGAGCCAAGCATCCTCCTTTCCAAAAAGGGTTCAAGTGGAGAGCAGTTAGTGATGCTGCAAATCTTCTCTAGAGGCCAGCAAGCAATAACATGGAATTTAAAGCAGGAGGGATGGAAAGAAGGCAGAAGTGGAGAGAAAGCACTCTCCTCCTTCTAGAGCCACTGCATCCCCTCAACCCTGCCCAGTATGCTGGAGCTCCTCACCCTGTTTGTGCCTTTCACTTGATAACATTTTGCTTACTGATCCTGCCAGACACACAAAAAATGGGAGTCTCCTCCAGCTGCTTTGAACTTCAGTGGGCTAGGAGCTGGGTTCAAAATACAGGTCATAGTTCATCCGTCATATTTCAGCTGTCAATAAAAGACAGCTACTGATGAAATGGGATGATGAAGGTTTGCAACAACTCATACTGGCATTAATTACCAGTCTCCACAGTCAAAAGCTAAATGGACACGTAAGTGGTTGACATTTCTAAGCCTCTACTGTTTGCTCATCCTAAAGCAACAGACTCCATCACTAGCCCACACTCCTCCTGCCAAACAGAATAGAATCAGTTATTCTTGACTTAAATTTGTGCAACTTTACATGTATGTAGTCCTTTTAGTAAAAAATGCATATGTATATCTGCTTACCAATGTAGGATAACATGCTATACAGTATGATCCATCCAGGGGAAACAATCCTATTTTGGAAATGGGGTATCGTGAGATGTCTGTTCACAGCAGTTTGCACAACCTCCATCAAAGCTATTAGCCCACACCTCTATCAGGCGTTGTGTGCAGGTGCATCAGCCCACAGATGGAGCTGTTTAGTATGTAATGCTTTCTATGTACAAACACAACAGAAAAATGGAACTGGTGATACTTATCATGACAGTTCGTTTTCTAAGATTTTGGAAGAAAAAGGTTTCTGACAAAGGGAGGCACTCAGCCATGTCTTCACCCAGGGAACAGTTGCCTAAGCATTCACTAGCCCATTTTACAGAGAGGACGGGACTGAGAGAGGCTTTCCTCCTGAAATAATGCCCTTTTCATAGATGTTCCTGCGGTTTTCATCATCCCCTGATCTTTCATTTCACCTCTGAATGAAGGAATAAACATACATTTGCACACTTGGAAGGACCAACTTCCAAGGAAACATTACTGCTGCAGGGAAGACAGACCTGTTCAGCTGCTAGAGAACTGCTGGGCTCGCTGTAGAACTTACTTCATTATTACACCTCTCTCACTTCAGATGGCAATACAGAAGTAAATAATCACCCTACAAATACCTAACTTTGTAAAAAAAATGAGGATGTTTCATTTCTTTCAGTAATTATTGAATTAGATGGATTAAAAGCTACAAGGCCACGTTTTTTGAAGTGTTCTTTTGGCCAAGTGCCACTGCAGACTATCATGAACTGTCGAACTCCAACACCCTCCTCTCCTCGCTATTCCCAAAGCTGCAAGTTTCTCCAGCATTTACAAACAGCTGCAGTTTTCTGAAAGGCAGAAAAAACACCCTCAAATTTAGCCACATGTTCGACATCATCTGCCTCAGATGTTCACAGGACTCCAAACATGGCCTCTCCAACCTCTCAAATGGAACTCCTTTTGACTGACAGAGGCTGAATCTATGTCCCTGACTCAGCTCTTTCCACAGCCAAACCACTGCACAGTACATGAAATACATGGCCAGATGGCACCAGCTCACTCCTGCAGTTGATGGTACCTGCCCTTCAGATTTCCCAAAGGAGAGTAACCCCTGCTTCACATTATTCAAGGCCTCTTTTGTTCTGGTTTTAATCCTGTTTCCAGCCATTGGCTTATTTGACTCCTGAATTGCTGTCAGCAAGAATGATGCCACTTGGTACCATTCACAAGAGATCCAGCACCTGCAGGCTCAACCTATGAGTCAAGAAAGATAATTATGGGAAAGTAATTATGCGCAAAGCAGGAAAAGTAAGTGGCAGTATGTTAAAGGGTTTTATCTAGAGAGAAGTCAGTGAGGTGAGGGCAACTGAGTTGTTACGTAGACAGATGAGGAGAGAATGTAGGTGTATAGCCTAAAACCAGCTTATACTCTAAAAAAAAAAAAAATCAAGTGAAACAAAAAGGTGGGTTTTTTTTCATTGGTTTGGGGTTTTTTTGTTCCCCCCCCCTACAGAGAAAGGAGACACTTGGGCCAAGTCACATTATTTGCATGAAGCATGCAAATTAAGTTACGTCACTTGTTTTTAACGCACACAGTACTTCTACCAGCTGTGGAAGAGGATGGCCGGATATGACTGGCCCAGCTGCCGCCGAGGGGAGGCCGGAGGAGCAGTTGCAAGCACCTCTCCTTCGGGAATGACATCGGCAATGCACCATGGCCAGCCTGGTGCGACCGCCTCAGAGGGTGCTGCTTCTTACTACCGCGGGTGAGGAGGAAGGCAGAGGAGGAAAGCCGCTGACACACGCCAAAAAGGCAGCACAAGGCCAGCACCCGTAAGGGTGCTCCGGAGCTTCCCTCCACCCAGGCGAAGCCATTCCCTATAACCTCTCAGACCTCAGCTCCAGGGAGCCGGCACAGAGCTCGGGAGCCGGCTGTGAGGCGCTGCGGTTTGGAGGCTGAGAAAGGGGCCGTGACCGCCGGCCGCACCGGACCCGCTGGTCGCCATCTTCGCCGCTCCGCCCGCTGCGTGTCCCCACGGCCGCACCCTCACTCCCCTGCGCCCCCCGGTGATTTCTTTGCCCGGGTAACTCCAGGCTGGGACGTGAGGTCGAGCGAACGATCCGTTCTGCGCTGTTACGTCCGCCTCCCCTTCGCCTTTCACCCCCAAGCACACCCCGCGATCCGTGGCGGCGAAGCTGGCGGCGGCGCAACGCCGCCATCTCGCGGCTGGGAGCTCGGAGCGCGCCGCCGCCGGCAAAATGGCGCCCGCGGGAGCTCGGGCCGCCGGTCACCGCAAAGACCGTGTGTGAGGGAGGCTGGGGGAATGGACCGGGAACGAAGGAGTGATAAAACCTTTGCACATAGAAATTAACATCTGTCTGGAAAAATTAGGAAAAGGCTTGGGAAAAAACAAACCAAACCAACCAAACAAAAAAAAACCAACAAAAAAAACACAAACCAAAACCCAAGGATTAGGGGAGTTTTCAAAACTATGAAGGCAAACCTCCGTCTGATGGGAAGGACTTTCTCGCTCTCTGCTGGTTTCGTAACAGCCGGATGCATTCCGGTGTTCCTTCCGAGTTTGCAGATGGCAGGGTTTAGGGAGAAGGCTGCTCCACACCCCATTTCCCTGCCAAACTTAATTTCTTTGAAATCTCTCATACTACTTGTCTGCCTCAGGCTGAATTTCAGCTTTAAATCTTCCTAAAAATAGTTCAGACAGAACCAGAACTAGGTAGTGTGAAACAGTTGTTGCCCATGTTCAGCTCACATACAGTCATTTCGTACCATCACAACACACAAGTTAGTATGAGCTAGAGTGCTCCTGTGCACTGAGGCATGAATTTGGCAAGAGCCAGCAATGTAACTTTAGCCCAAACTATTAAAACATTAAAAGCTGTGGAAAATATTCTTCCTAGTGGGGACGTTTTAGAATTTGGCAGCTAAAATCCTTGAAGATGCATTAAATTCCAGTGTAGGACCACCATGGATAAAGGAGACTCTCCCTGTCCGTGCTGCATGCGGCTGCTGCAGGCTGCCGCTGTGATGTCGGGTGCCTCAAATCACAGTGTGATTTACGTGCTTAATTGCCCGCAGTGTTGGTTCACAGAGAGCTCAGTGCCATCAGCTCAGGGTCCGTTACAGCCTCTGCTCACGCAGAGGTAGGGATCCTGATGTTTCAGTCCCGCTCACAACTTACAGAGATGTAGGTATGGGGCCATGTGGTGGATTTGTTTTCCATTTGTTCTTTGAAAACCCGAGCAGTTAAACATTCACAAAAGTTAATGGTAAGGTCACATAGCCACATAAACCACTCCACGATGCAGAGGTTGACTGTGCAACCATTATTGCGTCCTTTGTGCATGTGCATTAAGGTGTGCTTGCTTCTGTTGGATGGGGTTCATGTCTGTGGTACCTCCTGTATCATGACAGAAACCCCGGCCAGGTAAAGATCGGTGCCGTAACAGTCCAAGTGAAACAAGTAGCAGACCCGGGGAACCATACAGCTTAGTATTGTTCGGTGACTGAGCAGCCGGAGCTCCACCTGCAGACAGTCCACAGTCCTGCCTTTTGATAGCTGCACATATCACTTCATCTCACCGGTTTGGGAGTCTCTTACTCTTCATGTGCATGATCAGGACAGGTAATTTTGCAGTCTATGAGATGTCAGATGTTTGCAAACCCAAGGCGGGCGCTGAGAACCCAGCATTTTCTGATGGTTCAAAGAAATCCATCTCCAAAATAAGGGAGATGACTGAAATTCTTAAAAAAAAAAAAAAAGCCTTTATTTTCAGTTTGCAGTGAGCTTTGCTACTGAGACCTCTGTGACTTGTCTCCCAGGACATTTGACTTCTATCAGGGAAGCCAGCTTTCACCCACCGCACGCACACAGCAGTACAGCCCTAGAAATGTGGGCTGATCCACCCCACTTCTTTTCCACCACGAAATCAATGAGCCTGCAGCAGGGATTTCCCTTTCCCGGAGCTGCAGCAGCTCTTTCCCTGCGCTGTCGGAGACCACCACCTGCTGGGGGCTCGGCTCCGTGCTGCCGGCGCTGCTGCTGCAGCCGCATGGCCTCCCCTCAGCCTCGCTCTGTTCAGGCTCATGGCATTTGTACCCGCATCACACAATTCCCGTCTGTCTGCACAGCAAGCGGTTCTCTGGAGCTAACAAATACACTATTTGAGCTGACAGCGCGCTGCTTTCCTACACCCAGTCATGCTCTGCTGTCTCCATCAAGACGCAAGAAGAGACTGTTGCTGTTACATCTCATTTTCCTTACTCTTCAAGCCATTAATTTGGAGGATTTTTGGCAATATCAGAAGAATTTTTCTCTCCCATTCTTTGTTATATGCATTTAGTTGTGGTTTTGGTTTGGGTGTTTTGTTTGTTTGTATGTTAGTTTTTAATATTTCTTCTACAGTTTTGGAGTTCACTCAAGATGTATGGGTATTGCACAGCATTGCTATAGCTCCAGCAGGGAAGCAGAGTATCTGGAGGGTCACAAAAATCACAGCTTAAGATTGCTTTGGTTTCTTTCAGTGAGGAAGGAATGCTGAGGCAATGAAAATGAGCTGCTCTTTGTCACTGGAAATCTTACAGGTTTGCCAAATGACTAGGCTGTGGTTTTGTCTTTGGGAGACTACCTTGTATAGATGGATAAAAATAAAAGAATTTTCGATTTTGTAAAGTTAGAGATCAACAAACTGAAAATTATAGCAGAGCTCTGGAAAACCTCTATCTCTGGTTCTCTGTGAGGGCCAGGAGGGTAGAGAGGAGGCACAGCAGATTGTGGAAACATTTGCTTGCATAGGTTTGGCTTCTGGGATTGATTCTTCCCATGAACACGGGAGCAATTTCAAGCCCCAAACCCCAAGTTTTTAGTGAGCTGCAGGTTTTCCTTTATGTACAGCTGTGATGCACATGAAAACACTGAACAGATTAAGTTGGCCGTGGGAAGGTAGACCAGGTATGCTTCATAGGGCATGTAATGAAGACCTTAATAATCTGTATCTAGAACAAACTAGGAACCAGAAAATGCTGTCAGTTGACCAGTTTCCGTTCAGATATATTTATATAATCATGTTACCATGCAGTTCCCATGACAAATTACTAACAGTGTGGAGAGAGCTCCTTAGAGTTCCCGTCTTGCCCATTCAGTATCACAAGAAATGTCTTTGGGAGTGTCTGGTGGGAGACCATTTCCACTGTAGCCTGAGATTGGGTAGACCACAAGGCTTCCAGCAGAAACTGCTGCTCCAGGAGGTCTCACAGATCAGCTTTCTAAGCAGAGCAAGTCTTTCTGCATAACTTCTGTTTGCAGCAGTGCTCATATTTCTCACTGAAAGGAATCAGTTTGAACCAGCTTGGTGCTGATGCTGTCTTGGACCCACAGGATATAATTTCTGGTTAGATGTAGCCTTTCCTGTATGCCAGCACATTTAGTGGTGGCTTTCTGCATTTCTGAGACCCATAGGTTATAATTTCTAGTAAAATAAACTATTTCTTACTTTTTTTTTTTTGCAGTGTGAATCAGTAAATGACTGGAACTCCAATGTCAGGCATTGCTGTACAGTGCCTAGAAGCCTCAGCAGTGAGAACTTCCACCTGCAGGACTCATGTCACCTTCAGCTTCTGTTCTCACATTTGGCTCGCCTAAATGTAGCACCTCTGGGCTAGGAGCTGACTTTTGCCATGTGTTCATCCTACCCCCATGGCAAAGGGATCACATTCCCCAGCCTTAAACAAAAGGGCTTTGGGTTCATTAACATTTATAATAGCCCCATGAGAACCCTCAAGCCTGACTGGGGTGAGAGGTACCACATTACCAAACAGCCTTCAGGCTATGTGATGGGTAGTTTATTGGCACAAAATTACAGGGTGAGCAGGGCTGATCTGAGCCTTAGCCTGCTGCTGCATATCCAGCCAGGAGGTCTGTGGTGTTCTTCCTGAATTTTCTGATTTGCTGGTTTGGCAGGGTTCAGCTTTTTTGACAAAGTTACAACCTCAGTTTACAGATTAACCCAAAATAAGGTCAAAGCAGACCAGAAAATATAATTGCAAATAAATGTTAGCATCTCTGATGTTTAAATAAAAGCAAGACGTTGAATTCTGCCTCACTTCCCACCAGGGCAGCTAGCAAGAATACACAGTACATAGCTTGGGTTGGGGTTGTATGAGCATTGATAGGAGCCAGGAACTGAGCAGTGTTCAGTGTACATCACAGTGGGATGGAAGCAAGCCTCCAGCTGGACCTTAATGTAAATAAGTACTTACATTCCATCTCCACCATAAGTGACAAACAAGCTATGGAAGCAGTAAGATTGAATTGTGTCATTTTTGAGCACTGTATGCTCCTAGTGCTTTGACATTTGTACTACTATTGTTGAAATTAGCATGCAGGTTATTTCACACTCTGCAGTAACTATGCATTTGTTAACTTCTCAGATGTCATGAGAGTGGCCTATTCTCACTCTCCTTTTCTTTATCTTTGACAGCCCAAAGTACAGCCAAGACACTTTGCTCCGGATGTAAGCTGCCCTGATTATACCTCCTGCACACTGTTAAGGGGCTTCAGTAAGCTTGGAAACCAGCATAAACCACAGATTTCTCTGAACTTTCTAACTTTGAGTTTTTACAGTGTGTTATGCTTCTGGCAGGAAATCTGGATGAGCTGCCAAGTTTGTAGAAAATTCAATATCCCACTATAAAAAGAAGTTTATTGTTTGCGTGTATATCTAAGCGCACCTTCCTGTTGCTAAGTTAACATGATTAAAAGAATCCCCCATCTGAGACTTAACTATCCAGCTGCACAGTTCAGTGAAATGACTTTCAGTAAACAGTGCAAGCGTGAGGGAGCCATTCCTGTCAAGGCTGCAGATCCAGAGTATCCCCCAGGATCTTCTGCAGGACCTCAGCATGTCCTGTGTAGAAATGAACTTCTGTTTAGTTCATCCTTTTAAATAGTCACAGGACCATTATTAAAACTAGGATAGGACATGTCATTTGCTTTCACAATATGAACCAGAAGATACAAGCTTGATCTTAAGTTAACAAAGCCAGATCCTTAGTAGTTCTTATATCACAACCGTAGCAATAACTAAAGACAAACATCAGATTTCTTTTTTCTCTCCCCAAATATGTGTTTTAATTTGAAGAAGCATAACATCTGCATGTGCATTTTTAAACCATATATGTGGCTCAGTTTCACAGAACAGTGCAGCTTCTTATACTAGGTAATGTATTTATGTTACAGTATGACTAGAACTATAGGGTTAGTAAAGATTAGCTTTACAAATATGCTGTCCTCATTCATATCCCATGAGGGCATGCTAAACCATCTCCATTATGTAGTTTGCATACATACCAAACTACTGTTTAAGTATACTCTATAGTTAAATGATCACTATTCCATGAGCAGGACCTGTGTGATCTTCCTTACATTAAAAGAAACCATTTTATACCTATTTCACTTTTATATCCAAACATATTTGCTCATTTGCAGAAACTAAAATAAGTTTTAGTGAGCCTTCTCACAAGTATCCTTGATTTCTGTTTGTTACCTGGAAGGCCTTTATCTGAAGTGTCTTGCTAAGGAGACTTGATGCCACATGCTCCAGGAGGTTCACTCACATGTGCGTGAAGCACACACTTCTACAAAGCTGCCATATATCGCTGCACAGGCTTTGCGGCTGCCCCAGCTAGGGGTGGTTTTAGTCTGGGTGCCTTCAAGAGTTCCCACTGACTGTTCAGTGTCTCAGGCCTTGCTGAAGTACCTCTGACTGAAGACCAGATCCACGATGGCTGTTACCTGTGGCTGCATGATGGTTGTGTCACGAACCATCCTGTAGCCTGCACGCTGCTTACAAGTGGTCACGATGACAGTGCATTTGGTTCTGGCATAGTCCCTTTTTATGTGTCTCAGGCTCCCCATAGAGTATGGCACATTGAGCAATCAGCTGAGCAAATTAGGCCCAGGAGCGCAGTAGCACATACTCCAGATAAAGACAGCAAGCTGCTGGGAAAGCTGTGTGTGTGACCTTACCCAGCACTTGGCTTTTCATGGCTGGCTGAGGGCAGCGATACTCCCACAAGGACAGCTCTGCGCTCGCTTCTGAGGGGCTGGTGCCAGGTCACCGGAATTCTGCCACTGGAACTAATGAACTCACTCAGGAACCTCTGAGTTACGTTGAACATTTTGCAAAATGCGTTAATTCCCAGACACACTGGTAAGGATGTCCCGCTGGTCTGATACACACGCTGGTCTGATACACACGACTTCACAGTACCCAGACTACACAGCCAAAGGTTAATAAAGCTAAGGTACAAACTTGGAATCACATTAATTCTTGGAATAGTTCGCCAGATGATGAAATTTTGCACCAAATAAGCAGCAGATGAATTACCAAGGTTCTGTTGTGTCTGACGTAAAGCCTGTGCTTGAGGAAAGGAAGAACCTTTACATGCTGTAAGGATACTAGAGACATGCAAACTGGGGGGCATTGCTACCTCATGGTAAGCCGCTGAGACAGCAAAGTGATGCAGAGAACACCCCTCTCCAGCACAAACTCAGACTCAGCTAAAACACTTGCCTTTGCGGTCTTTGCTAAATTCCCTAAATGCTGGCTGTAAGAGTGATCAGTAAATACACAGTGTGGAAGTCGACCGTGTGCATTTAGTCTACTGCGTGCCTGTAGAACTGAATCTCTTACAGTGCAATTAGTGTCTAGAGAAAGCCCTTTGTGATAATCCAGTCCATTTCCTTGGCACAAAACAAGCACTAACGCTTGTGCAAAAGAGCATGTACATAGTTTATAGCTCTGTTCAGCTCCAAGCAAGCAAAAAGCACTCTGCAAACACAGAATGCTATTAAAGCCAAAGGGAATTTTGATGTTGGCTTTGATGAATACAAAAGCAGACCCTTTACGTCAAAGATTCACTCCATTGTCGACAGAAGGAGGCTTCCAGGCCCTCCTGCTGCCCCCTGCGGGTAAATTCGGATGCATGGTTTAGCCTCAGCCTAAGCCAAAGGCTTTGACTAAAAGAGTTTTATTTCCCAATATAGCTGCTTCCTTAGGTACTTTGACAGTAGCTTCCTTGGAGTTTAATATACCGTTTTCAGCCTCATGCTGGCAGGACTCTTCATTTCTCTCTCAAAGTTCATCAACAGAGAGATCTGTATATTTGTAAAACCTTGCAGTGCTTTAAGTAGGTGAAAAAGTGAATAGTAGGAGGTGGTCTTGTATGTAACGCTATCTCTACACAATGATGTTTGTCTTTTCAGAGGGGACCTGCAGTAGCTGTTATAATTCACACAAAGAAGGAATTCTTTCTTCCCTGCTCTGGCTACACCAGAAAATGAAGCTAGGGTGGCTGGTTGAAAAAAAGGTGGAGACATAGGGAGAACCATGAGTGAAGTGGGAGAGAAGCTCACAGCATTTAGTGTGCTCAAACTGAGAGAAGAAATAGAATTATCCGCATCAGGAGTTTTGAAGAATTGGTGTATAAAGCTGCTGTTCCAGGAACAGAGACTTTAAAAATTAGGAGTGCTCCAGTCTGACAGCAGAACAGTAAGCACCGTACCCATGCTTATTAAAAAGACAAAGATTATCTTGACAGCAAAGACTTATCAGTCTTTCTACAACCGTGGGCAATCTTCAGAACAAATTTTGAAGGAAAGAATAATTAAGACCTGAAGGTAAGTAGAAAATGATGTAGATAAAATGATTAGGGCGAACCTAGCTGGTGTCTCTTGTTGATTTTCCAGGCTAAACTGTCAAGTAACTTGCTAAGCCGTATTGATTTGAATACCTGTGATAATACTTGTCTTGGACTGGACAAGACACCCTTGGAACCGGGTATCAGAGAGAGTGAGGAGCCAGCACAGGTCAACTTGGGCAAAGAATTACTGAGTGGGATGAAAATTAATATCAAAATTTCTCAAGGTGTTGGGCCTGATCTTCTTCAAGATTTTCATTTCTTGGCAGGGCAGATGCTAAGGAAGTTTTGAGGTACTGTCAGCATGGAAAAGAGATGGAATATTAAAAGCACTGCATGGTACTGGTGATTAAAGCAATGGCAATGAGGTGGCATTTGCTAGGGCAGAATACAAGTTATGTATGAGGGTAGGAGCTATTTGGATGTTAAATGTCAAAACCAAACAGCTATTAAGGCATCTTTATCAGTGATACAGAAAGAAAAGCCCTTCTGGAAGTTCAGTCTTAGCGCCTGAGACAATGATCTGGAGTGAATCACCTGTAGGAGATGTCTCTCCTGCACTGTTCAGTCAGCAGAAGCTACAGCACATCAGTCACAGCTTAAGAAGGGTATCTGCTCCTAAAAGGCCACCCATAGCTCTGCGGGCTGCAGCAAGGAAGGAATGAGGATAATAGTTGATTGTATCATGACTATGATGGGATGGTAATGAGAAAGGCAAACAGATACTTTATGTATCTGAAGAGGTCTTTCTAAAGCAGAGTTTTGACCTATTCCCCAGGCATGTATACCCAAAACTCATCTGTGTGCAGTTCTGTGCTCAAGGCAGATGAGCTCAAGACTGCACCATGACAGAGAAAGCTGCAGTTTTATTAACAGAGCCTAAAGTAGGTGGGCTTGTTGAGCCTCAGAGAGTGAAGGTTGAGGTGGACTCTGCTGCCTTTTTAAATCCTTCAGAGCAAAGGAAGAGCTTTTAAAATTCTTAACATGGTGCTGGTAAAGGATCACAGTTGGGCTAAAAATAAATTTGAATTCAAAATATAAAGTTCTGTCACTATCGGAGCAGTTGCTATTGCCCAACAGCCATTTCCAAAATGTTGCTTGGTATGTTTGTAATCCGAGGTTTTTCTGGTTTGTTTTTTTCTCTGAATTAAATGTCATAGTGAGGAGTCCTACAGAAACAAGAATTTTTCACTATTAGTAAGACCCTTATAATGAGATTCTACTATGTCCTCTGTACTTCTGGTTCAAGCCTTAGTGCTGTACATTCACCAGCATGTTCTCAATATCAGCCTATTAAAGAAGTTTTAACTGTAAAGGTTACTTTCTGATAACAGGTGAGTCTTGCTGAGCTGATGGAATACTTGCCAGTGGCTAACTCCAAGGAACTCCTGGGCACAAGAGAAACGATGTCAGGGGTGTTCTGGTGCTTGGGCAACATTAATAGCAAGGCAACAGACATTAGAAATCCTTGGTAGGCAATAAACTGGTCTTTGTCTGTGACAACATAAATGGAAGGGTAAACTTCCAGTCTGTTTATGTCCTCCTTTACCCTTACAGACAGGAGATAACTCATAAACAAGCCTGTGTTGGAAGCTGAATGAGTGAATGATGCTTTTTGACTGGTTGCAAACGTGCCAACTTGTGGCTGCCATTAGGAATCAGCCCCACATCATTACTAGCCTGGTTCCAGTGTGTAAGTGGTACTTCATATTGTGCTGGCTTTTTTTACAGCATCCTCAGATAGAAATTTGCAAGTGTAAATGAAGTGTAGGGAAGAAAAGAAGCATACTAAAAATCTGCTTTACAGAATTTCAACTGAGTTCTTTTCAGGATCTTTAAAGGGTCTTAATTTCAGTGGTACAGGTAGTGCTTAATGTTTGATTAAGATCTAACATACAGACATATTAGAGTTGTGAATTCAAAGTGATTGCTACTTACTGGGAAGTGAGGACTGTGTCCTCCTGCCAATATAGTCCAGTTGGTCCTTTCTCCTCGTATGGGGAAAGTCCAGGATTTGCAGAGATAAAGAAGATGGAATCAGACTATTCTCAGTGCCACCCAGTGAAAGGACAAGAAGGAATGAGCATAAATTGAAATACAGGGGATTCCACTTAAAGGTAAGAAAAAAGGTTTTTAATGTAAAAATGGCTAAACACTGGCACAGATTGCCCAAGGAGGTTCTAGAGCCTCTGTACTTGGAGATACTCAAAACCCAACTGGACACAGTCCAGAGCAGCCTGCTCTAGCTGACTCTGCTTGAGCAGGGCATTGGAAACAGTGTCCAGAGGTACCTGCAAGCCTGGGTTGTTCTAGGACTCTCTGAAAGGTAGAGGAATTCCTCAGTCAGCAGGGATTTTCTGCAGAGACTGTTGAGACCAGTGTACATTTAACATCAGTTCCTTACTGTTGGTTAAGGAGACTATATTGCTACCCTCAGTCATGTTTAATAGAAGCAAAAACCAGGGACAAAGCAATGGAGTTATGTGGCATCCCTAAGCAGAAATTTATCTGCATCTGCTGAGGGATTATCTGCTGTCAGCTGGGGTGTTAGGTGGATACCCAAGAGACATTGTACTCACCAGCCCGCACACAGGGGCCAGGTCACATTGTGTGTGATAGGGCTGTTCCAAATTAACTCTGTGTGTCTCAGGGTCAGGAACAGAGTTTAAGAAAAGCAACCAGCCCTTTCCATCTTATGCAGGAATTACCTCAGTATAAACCACATAAAGCAGGTGGGTAGAAAACAGAGCAAGTACAGTTAGGGGACTTTCTTTCACTAAAGTTTATTTTGTTTCAGCCCCAAAAGTACAGATTAACTTGGTCTCAGAGGAGTGAGTCTGCCCTGCCCAGGGAGCCTCCTCTGGCCTCAGAGGGAAAACACAATTGATTTTTTTCTGAAATTCTGATAGTGCATTGTTTTGCTACAACTAAAAGTTCTTGTTTGAGAGCCAGGTAGCTCTGAAAGGAAGGGCAAACTGGATGGGATGCAGCAGAACAAATAACTCAGTTCTCTGTTGTTTTCCCATCACCCTGTTGCCCAAGGACCATAGAGGCATGGTCAAGTGTGTCTTGCCACCTGTAGGATGAAAGTCTGCAGGTTGGGTCATAGAATCATAGAACGGTTTGGGTTGGAAGGCACCTTAAAGCTCATCTGGTTCCAACCCCCCCTGCCATCGGCAGGACACCTTCTACTACACCAGGTTGCTCAAAGCTCCATCCTACCTGGCCTTGAACACTGCCAGGGATGGGGCAGCCACAATTTCTCTGGGCAACCTGTGCCAGTGCCTCACCACCCTCACAGTGAAGAGTACCTTCCTATTAGATAATCTAAATCTCTCTTTCAGTTTAAATCTATTCCCTCTTATCCTATCACTACTTTCTCTTGTAAAAAGTCCCTCTTGAGATTTCTTGCAGCCCCTTTAGGCACTGAAAGCTGCTCTAAGGCCTCCCTGGAGCCTTCTCCTCCAGGCTGAACAAGCTCAGCTCTCTCGGTCTGTTTTTCTAGAAGAGGTGCTCCAGCCCTCTGAGCATCTTTGTGGCCTCTTCTGGACTTGCTCCAATAGGTCCACATCCCTCTTGTGTTGTAGTCCCCCAAGGTGGATGCAGTACTGCAAGTGGGGTCTCACAAAGTCAGAGTAGAGGGACAGGATAACCTCCCGTGACCTGCTGGTCATGCTCTTTTTGATTCAGTCCAGCATACAGTTGGCTTTCTGGGCTGCATGTGTGCACTGCAGCTCATGTTGAGCATCTTGTCAACCAACATGTAATAAGGGTCATGTAAGGACACAAAAGTGCTATTTACATTACAGTTATGGGTCTGACTATATGAAAAGCAGAGGGTGTAAGAGAGTTCTGGACCACAAGGACATAAAAAGGCTGGGGTCTCAAGCTTCGAGGTGTTGTTTTTGATGGGTCTGTTGTTGATGCCAGCATCTCTGGGTAAGAACTGGTGGTACAGTCACAGAACTTGGCCTCTGAACGGTAATGGAGGCCCAGGGTGGAGCTTCCAGACTACGTCTTTGTCCTCGCTGCACCATAGTTCTGCGCACAGAAATATAAAAGAACACTTTGCCTGTTACACTCCTGTGCGATTCACAGAAACTCATCTATGCTCCTCCCCCACTTCACACAGCCCAGGCTCAGCTCTTACTCATGCAAGGAGGAGTGCCAGTGAAAAGCATTGTCTGTCATCTTTAGATTTCTCTTTGTATAGCTGATGGCTTAATGAGCGCTCTGATAGTGCAGGTTGCTCAGAATTGCTGTTGGGGGCATTGTGAGAATGCAATGAACTTTTGCAGCTTTCCTAGAAAGTAGGACAGGAGCAGAGGCAGCAAAGAGCAGATCTGCAAGGCAGTAAGAGGTGTGAGACTCCTCTGCGGGGGCTCTTCCTTACTGACTCATCTGAGAGCTGTACACCCACCTCTACCCCTCCCTTGACTGTAGTTGTCCCTAACAGTGTTGGTGTCACCTCTACACCTTTTGCTCTCACAGGCACGTGCGGTAGTGCTAGCTTTGCACATCAAAACACTGCAGTGTGCTCAGCCCTGCTCTTTTGTTCTGGTAGTGGTCACCATTGAATATGCTTCTTTCACTGTCAAAAGTGTTTCTACTGTAGCAAACATAAGGATCAAGACTGCTGCTAGGTGAAGTGCTCCTCCTGTCATATAGTAACCGAAAACAGCCTGCAGGACCACTGGTTGAAGTTCTCTGCACTGGAGCGCTAGCAAGTGCCTTGCTATTGCTTTTTAAACACCCAAGAGACAGTCTTTTCATTACGTGTGAAATGAATACATCAAAAATGGTGACAGGGGAACATGTATCAAACTGCCAGATGGAGGAAAAAGATGTGCTTACAAGGCTCCTTGCTAATCATACCAAATGTTTCAGATGGGAGCACACTGACTCACAGGAGAGAGCTGCTTTTCTGCTGTCCTCCATGCAGGTGTGCTGATAGTGACAACATATTGCCACCCCAGGTGGGTCGCAGCTGTTTGAAACACAAAAGGAAGCAGCAAAAAGACCTGGAAATTTGAATTCAGCAATTACTTACCCTTAAGTTAATTCAGTCCTTCATGTTTTCCATTGCCTTCCTCAGAAGTGGAACAGTCTGGTTTTATAGATGAATACGATGGCCAAGCCCCAACTTGACAAGTCTGGCACTAACCAAAGTTGACTGAGTCCCAACTCCTGACTGCAGGCACATCACATGTAGGGAGAGCCCTGGTGTAAAGCATCATCGTATAAATCTGTCATCTCTTGGAAAGTTCCTGAATGGTGCTTAGCCTTTATGGATTGAATCCTGTACAAAAAATTAGAAGCAGGGATTCAAGGCATCTCTGGAATCACAAATTCCCGCTTTTTAACCCAAGGCCATTTGCTAGAATAAAAAAGGCATAAAGGGAGCTGATAACAAAACTCAGCCCTCCACTTCTGCACAAAGAGGATGTGGGAGCAACACACCCAGCAAGATTTAACAACATCTCACCTGAAAAATGAATCAACAGATCAGCATTTTGGGAGTGCGTGCAAATTTTATGTTCCCAGCACAACAGCACTAAGCAAGGCTGAAAAGTGATGTTTTCTATTATTGTGGAAATGCAGTATAGTCTGCAGCACCAGGAGTCACGCTGATTTCAGCATTACAGTCAGAGCTGACTTATCAATGGTAGTTTAATATTCTTCTCAATTGCTGTTGTCGCTGCTGTTGCTCCACCTTGGCAGGGATGTCGCAGCCAGTTCATCTCAGGCCAGTTCAGTACCTTCAAGGATGAGCACCTTTCAGACATATCCGTACAAGAAGTGGTGTCACATGTAAAGAACAATATCAGGGTAGCGATACCCAGCATGAAAAATACACACTCTTTGGTAGTTGGAGACTCTTTCTGTTCACAAATGTTTCAAGAATTTTTTTTTCTCTAAACTGAAAAAAAAAAAGGCATGATGCTGAAGAAAGACCTGTTTGTTTTAGGCACTGCAAAAATTATGCAGCAACAATTACCCTTCATGTAAAGATTAATCCTTAAGCAGGGAGGTATGGGTCTCTTTAAACACTGTGTGACTTTTCCACAGGAGGTTTTATAAGTGACTGTTGCTGTTTGCACAGAAAACTTCTGTCTCTTCATCTGCTTCCCCAGAGGCTTCTGAACTTGTCATCAGCCTGATCTCCCCGCCAGAGGAACACTTCCCCACTGTGCAATGAAAATTTATCAGCTTGTTCTTCAGCATGTCTCAACAACTCAGAGATTATTAACTCATCTTTCAAGTGATTAATACTCCTGGGTGTTTGAGAGGTATAACTCTGGTACTTGTGAGGTGCTTGGAGGCCCTGGAAGAGAAGGCAGAAGGGGAATGCAAAGTGTGACAGTTCAGATTGAGAGGCAGACTGACCCTGCTCTTGCTTGAGTCCTGAGCCTGCTCCACTTGGGTCCCATTTTGGCTGGCCTCTATAGGCCCTGCAACACAAACAGCGAGCAGCCCCTTTTAGCCTCCTTCCTTTGTATGACAATCCAGATCTGTGGATTCTCGAGGGAGTACATCTGAGAAGAAGTCATTTCACTTAGCGCTGCCTAATTATAGCCATGTTGACAGCCACAGTTGTAACTCCTCTGCTAAAAGATTTTTAGTATTCACCAGCAGGCTGCTCATTGGTGGCTGCACAGTACCTGTCACTCATGATAATTACTAATTTGTTTTAACTTGCCTCGGAAGCATTCCTAGAATTTATGGCTGTGCTGTGAGTCGGCACAGGCCTCATTATTGCAGCTTTGCTTTCCTCTGTGACAGAGGTATAGCAGAAGACCAACAACATATATAAAGTCAGCATGGCCTGTCTTTAAAATGAGTGATGGACTGAGAAAATGCATGACCACAATGCACACATTTGCGCCATGTACAGTGCCAGCAGCACTCCTGGCGTTGCTCTTGTGGCTCTGCCCACGTTTTGAGCATACACACTGGTAGGTGCATGTATGTAATTTTCCAGGAAGCTGGTTCGTCTATCCTTGCTGAGGCAAGCTAATAAAGCTGCTGCATTCAAACAGGATCAGGCCAAGCAAAAAGAGAAAAGGAGGACAAAGAATAAAGACTGTATTCCATGGCCAGACAGGAGCTTTTGTCCAAAAGCTCTCGTGTTGTGCCCCTAAACTGACGTTGACAGCCCTGCAGGATGCAAAGTTGCTTCAGAAGATTGTCATGGGCCCATTACAGCAGGGAATGTCCACAACCCTGATTTACTGGCTGGTGCCAGTAATGGGCTCACATATCATGTAAAACACAGGGCAAGAGCAGCATGATCACAGTTGGTGCTTTAATAAAGGGCTAATGTTCTAATCATAAAGTTGGAAATGAAGTGACATTCCCCCTTCTCTCCTAGCCCATAACACAAGGCAAGCATAGACCGTGCCTCACCCTAGGGTGTCCCTGCTGTGGGGCTCATCAATCTGCCCCAGAGACTATGCTACCTGTGCACTTCTCCCACAGCCTCCCCCTCCACTCCCCACCAGCTTTCTGCCTCCCACGGATACCAGGTGGCTTCCTGAGTCATGATGAATGTGAATGAGCCCTCCCAGCCTGGACCAGCAGAGCCCCTTCCCCATTTTGTGTCCAATTTCCACACCCTGTATCACTGAGCCATGGCTGGCAGCCTGGAAAAACACAGCCGCTGTGAACCTTCTTGACTCCCTGCGCAAGGCAGAAGAAGAGGATTTGCAAGCAGCACCCCAGCTCTGCTGCTGCTTTCAGGACTGTTCCCAAAGCATATATCATAAATTGCTTTCCAGTGTGTAGCAGTTTCAATTGTCTCACAGCTCAGGAGCCTGCTACCCTTGTGGCCATCCTGACCTGACAGTGGGGTTTCTTTGCACACCCTGCTCCAGGTCCTGAGCTTTTGGAAGTGCCCTGGGCATCTCAGTTTAGATGCAGCAACTCCAGTGACTGGATCATGGGGTTGTTCCAGAGGCTGGGCAGAGATGGGAGAGAAGGGTGACTGGTGTGTGAGCAGTCCTGGTGCAGTCTGTCTGACCAGATCGTGATTGCCCTCTACCAGTACCAGCCTTTTGCAGGACTACCTGGGCCATAAACCCCATGGAAACTAGTCCCAAAGCCCGAAGCATTGTAGGCAGTAAGAATCTCTGAGTTTAAAAGTTTGCCATATTACAAATATGCTAATAATTATTTTGAGTAAGCATGGAAGCAGTAAGACTGTTCCTGCAGGAGGAAGCTGCTCCAGCAGCATTGCTCTGGATTCTGATGCTATTGTTTTAACTCAGAGACCCATCACACAATCAGTTCAGCTACTAGTCCTTGAATCCAAGTAATCTCCCTTCCATCAAATAGAAACTTTAATTTGATGAACAGATGGATGCTTCAAAATGTGCCTTTTCCCAAGGTGAAGCACTCAGTGGATGTATTATTTATTGGTTTTCAATTTTTGCACAGGCTGACATGTCTATTCCATCAGGAAGGTTAAACACGAAGATGTTTAAAAATTCATTTAAGTGCAAATGCAGTCCTTACTACAGTAGTAATTCTTTCTCTTAACTGCACATTAAAGAGCAGGATGTGGCTGCACTGGAGGATAAATAATAGCTTCTCTGAGGAAGGACTGACAGCTTGTAGCTATCCACTGCTGGCTGCAGGTGCATCTTAAATACTCTCCAGCCCTTTCCTTGGGCTCGCTTGGCATTCATCTGCTCTCTGGAATTGGACTGTAATTTCCTTTAACTGTGGAGCACCTCTGTTTCTCTCACTCAGCAGCTAAGCTTACGTTCTTTGGGGGGTCCACATCGAGGTGCTCAGAGAGGCTCCAGCCACCAGCTGACCTTGCAGGGGCCTCCTGGATGGGACAGGGCCTTGTGCAGGGATGCAGGGAAGGAAAGGCTCTTCACTTTGGAAGCATCATTCTTCTCTCCCTCTGAGGGAGGATTTGGCATCACTCTGGAAGTCACATTCACACTTGTGTCTTCTGGCTCCTAAGGTTCTTCATCACCAAGTGGTTAATTCACATGGTTCTCTTCTCCTGGACCAATGTAGCTTAATTTTTTTCAGATTTAGATGCAAGGAAAAAAAAACCCCACTAGCGGATTATGGCAAAGCAGAACAATTTGCTGAGAAATTAGCTCATTTGATTGGAAATAGTACATCATATGCCCCAGTGAATCCTTTAGAACTAGAGAAATGTGTATGCATAATGTAAATAAGAGTGACGTTTTGTACTCCTCTTTCCAGGAAAATCAGTTCTGACAGCTTGTTGGATTTGCCTCTTCTGGCTATTTGTGATTGTGACTTAGAAACTCTTCCTGATTGACTGCTCAGTCAAGTAAAAAGAGATAATAAACCCAGTGTAGGCTCTTACATGTGATGTTATAAAAGCTGACAGTGCCAGGTCCTAACACAATGCATGTTTCTACAGTGCCAAACCAAGGCCAGTCTCCTGCACACGTTCTGTTCCTAGGCTTTGGCTGCTGACACCATCTCTGATTTACACTGTGCGACACAGAATCATTAACATGTGTTGAGCAAGTTTAAATTTCTTCATCATCGGGAGTAATCAGTAATGCAGGATAAGAATAGTAAGGAAAAACTGCAGCCCAAGTGATAAAAATAGCCTGACTGAAGTACTGAAGCTGGAAGATAGCAGAGCTCAGGGCTGCCAGACCAGGACCTCACAGCCCTCCTCTTACACCTCCTACATACACATTTATAGTCTCTGCCATTTAATACCCCATGCTGCATGAAATGGAGGGTTCTGCACCAGCAGAAAGCTTTTTCTGTAAGTTTTCTAGGCCCTAGAAAAAGGACAGATTTGATAGTGTTTGCATAGCAGGCATCCCAGCCCAGATCCCCACCTCACTTTTGGCCTGGCAGAGCCCATGCGTAGCCAGCCAGGCTGCAAAGCTGTCTGGGTCCAGTATGGTTTTCTTGCGCCCGCATCACCTCCTTCTCCCTTGAGGAGAGGCACGCTGGTGCATGCTGGAAGGTAGGTGAGCCCAGGTCCTATACCGGGGGGCAGCAAGCAGTGCAGCACCCTGCAGAATGGGGTTGGTGTTCAGGGTGCTGGGGTCCTCTCCTTCTCAGACCTCTCAGATGCACCAGCAGCACTCTGAGCACAAAGCACTGCCTCCTGCACTCCCAGAGCCCACAGCCCTTGTCTTGCCGTGGAGAAATCCTGTGGCATGGCCACATCCTGCACTTTGGGCACATGGCACATCCCTGGGGATGTGCCTGGCTCTGTGCCTGCACTGCGAGTGAAACATAGTTAGCAGGGCATGGGAGATGTAGGGACTTCCAGTCCTTTACAGTCCTTTCCCACAGTCTTAGCATGGATATGCAGGAAACCAAAAAGTTAAGCAGCTTGCTCTGCTATTTTTCTTCTCCTGTGACCCTGGTGACAGTGAGTAAGTGTAATGCCCATGATATAGTCTTATTGCCATAGTAACTCAGCCAGGAGCTGATGATTGCACAAGTAGATGCTGGAAGGGAAAGACTGCCTAAGGAAGAAATCAGCTCTCTGCTACCTGGGTGCATCGTCCCTGTCTGCACCAGATACTCTTTTGAAGGCGCTGGGATTTCTCTGGAACACAGTGGGAGAAATTTACAGCTTAGGTCTGTGCTTGCAAGGCAAATTTCCCAAAGGATCCAGCCATCTTACGTCTAAAAGAAAAATACCTCCTCCTTATTAGAAGCAGCTGATTTTCAGGAAGGCTCTGCACTGCCCCACTGTCCTCTGCATTTCTCCCATACCCTTCAAAGCAAGGACATGGGGTGCAGCTCCAACTGTGCCACCAGGAAGAACACAAGCATATCTGCAGCTCTCCATCTTGGCAGCTCCTCAGTGTAAAGAGGAGGCCAACGTTAATGTTTCAGCTGATTGAGAACGGCTGGAGCCGTTCATGGGATGCCCTTGGCTGCACAGTGTCTGATCTCAGAAATCTCTGCTCTAGCTCCAGTCTTGTGGCGCGAAAGGGCCATTGAATGGCCTGTGGCAGTGAGACAGCCCCTTGCTCCAGGGTATACCATCTACCAAAGAACCTCACAACAGCAGCTCATGTGTTTGCCTCTGCAGTGCCCCGCGGGGTATGAAGTCACTGTCACACCCACCAGACAGGTGAGTAAGGACTGAAATACAAAGAAGCCAGCCAGGTACCAATGCTGTCAAGGGGACATGTAGCAAGGCAAGGATTTGAAAGCTCATATCTCAGGTGAATGCATTGTGACTCTGTCGTGGTTTAAACTCCATACGTTATCTCAGGGTCACCCTTCCTTTTCTGAAGCAGTTAAGAAAAAAGTGGACTACTTTAGGTGCATGGAGTTTTGTTCATCTTTGCCTGCTGGGTAGAAAGCCTTGTAACAACATTGAAACTGCTGTTCCTCTAATATTCATATTTTATTCAGGGGCATAAAATTTCTGCTTAGTATCCAGGGATTGAGAGGGTTGCAGAGGAGCAGGATGAGCCTGCTTTGGCAGTCATGGACACCAGGACCCTGTGAAAGTGACATTAGGTGGTGAATCCCGCTTTGATCTCCAACCTTCCCAGTAGCCCAGGACACCTCCCTTGATAACACAGGAAGAACCATGACCATCACTGACATTACACCATGGTGGGAAGCATCAAAGTCCTGCCATGAAGTCCTACCTGTCGCATAAAGGTTTTCCAGGAAGATTTTCATAACCTTTCCCTGGGTGCTGTTAACAGCTACAAGGGCCAGGCTCAATTAAGCAAGGTTTCCTCTTAACATTTCTGGTCAGCAATAGCTCAAGCCCCTCTTTACCAGTGCCTAGAAACATGCAAAAGGGAAACCTTCTCTGTCCAGCAAGATTAAGTCCTGAAGTTGCACAGAAAAATGTATATATTATGGAGGAGAGGAGAACTGGAACATTCATCTGGGAACAAACAGAACATACCTCATGTTGATGAGATATATATATAATTACATAGATACGTGTTTATGTATCCACTTATTTATGCATCTCTCCCCTCCTGCTGTGGATAGCAAGCCTCTGTCCTCTCAAGGCACGAGGTGGTAAGGCTGCCTGCGCTCCTGTCCCCATCTCATGTTTTTCTCTGTCATTAGCCCATAAAGGTAACCATTTGAGTAGAATAACCAAAATGATGCACTGGGACACAAGAAGCAAGTATAAACAACCCTGCTGCTGGGTCTTCTCAAGCTTTACCAGCAGAGAGCAACATCTAACCCTGCTCCTAGCCCAGACAGGGTCATGCTGCAGGGCCAGGATGGGGCTTGGCACACACAGAGCAGGCACAAGCTACTTGGATAAGAAACTTTCCTGCTTCCAGTGCTGGCTACTCACCAAAACCAGATTCCAGAAAGCTTTGTCATCACTGGGACCCTGGAGAGCTGCATGGGGGAAGAGGCTTGCCTCAGTGGAGCAGCTTGGGGGAACCCACAACACCTCCCCAAAGCATGGACTATGCCCGCACCAGGCACATAATTGATAGTCCCACTGAGAAGGAAGATCTGCTTGGCCACAGTCAAGACTACCATCACAGTGTTGCCATTTCAATTGGGTGCTGTAGTGCAAAATAAGTGCTGAAAAATAAGAGTAAACTGGAAGAAAGATGGGCTCTTCATTTCCCGTGTACCTGAGCTGCAGGGAGGATATTTCTAACTGAGAGGGAAGTGACCAGATTAATGACCTGCTGCTTCTGTCTCAGGAAAAATTAATAGTGTTGTCATAAATATCTCCATGTCCCAGTGACAATTGTGCAGGACTATTACCAGTTAACCTCCCTTGTCTCACCTCTGTGTCTCTGGGCAGCACACACACTGCCTGCGTGCTAAAGCCTGACCCAAAGTGTATCAGCACAGTATTTAATTTCCAGGTTAACTGAACTCAGTCAGATGAAGAAAGACATAACATTTTTGACTGTGTGTACATCTTGCTGAAATAAAGAGAGAAATAGTATCAGTCTTGTCTGTGCTCAGGTCAGGGAGCTCCTAACGAAGATCCCCATTTCATTTACCTCCTTCTTTAACAGACACAACCTCTTGTCATTCTGCTGAATATAATCTTTTCAATTTTTTTATTTTCATTCCCTGGATCTTGAAGGCCATCACCTCCACTATGCTGCACAGAGGGTTTGTTTCCCACCAGTCGCCAACATGATCTGACCCTGCACAGAGTTCAACTCACACAATTCCTACTGGATGAAAAATGCCTATTGCTCCAAGTGCCTGTCGCTTATGCATGAAACTCGTTGTTGAGCCATTGACATACAGCAGTCAGAAGGTGATGGCAGGGGAGTGCCGATACCCCCGATAGCCCTGTCTGGCTTTCATAGCAAAATCTGAGGGCAAAATAGCCATCCCTTAAGTAAATATGGCAATGAGGGGACTCCTGCCCTCTGGCAATACAGCTCCATGATGGGAGATCTGCCACCACTGCTTGTATATCCAGCATTTGACCCCCAGACAAAACCAGACTTGGACAGTTGACTTTGAAAGGTAATGCCATATTTTACCCACCCTTCTCTTGAGAAGCCAGTGTGAAAGTACTTGAGGGAATGCCTTTATTTCTAAGGCTGATGTATAAATCAGAAAAGTCTTGCTCAAGCATTTGAGTTGCCAGAGATGGAGCCAGGCTGCCTGGCCAGCTCACACCTCCAATCCCATGGGTCAGACAACAGAAGGTGCTGAGTGTGTCCAAACCCCCAGAACACATGTCCCCTTCTCTTCCCTGATATCTCTTTACAACAGGAAAGACCACAAAGTGATACACACCGGTTCCTAGCTTGTTTCTCAAATACTAATGGAAACAGAAAACGAGGTCGGAGACAATGCTATGTCTTTGTATGCGACAGCCTGCACTTAAGGAAACAGACTGGAAAGAGACCAGGGCAGACGAAAGATGAAAAGGAGAAGGAAGTGGAGATAAAAGTCAGTGGAGTGACTGGAGCATGTGCTAATGCTGGGTGAGACACTGCAGCTAATAATGAGATGACAGTGTGCAAAGAGATTTGAAAGTGGAAAGCCAGACCAGGAAGACAGATGAAAAGCTGGAAAAGGCAGGTGCTGAAGTGCACGTGATCGTGGAAAAGAGGCTGGAGAGAGAAAGAAAGAGGGGACAGCAGTACAGAAAGGTTTTCTGAAAGGAGAAAGACATCTGTCATCTATTCTGTCAGGCCCAAAGGAAAGCAAATGGAGTCAGTGGCATTTCAGCCCTCTCCACAGCAGGTGTCTTGCAGGCTCCATCCCCAAGCTCTGGGGAGTCACAGTTAAATGCAATGAGGTGGAATAAGAGAGGCTGGAGCATTGCAGTGTGGCAGTGCCTGAAGCCTGGAAGGTAGTCTCCAAATACACCCTCGGAGTCATTCCTCTGATCTGCAGGGAAAATTGTGCTCACAGTCCTGCTAAAGCCAAATAAAGAAAAACAAAGTTCAAGTTCACTATATGATGGTACAACATGGAATTCTGTAGTAGCAGGGAAAGGAGCTGTGGGTTCTCAAAGCCCTGAGACAGATTTAATGCAGGCTTCCAGCTCTGGACCTTTCACCCCAAGGCTCACTCCCAAGGGATCTTGGGAGCACCTCTGTTAGGGTAGTCTTCTTAGGAGCCATCTTCACAAGTGTGAGGACTTTGCAATCGCTGCACAGCTGTTTGCAGGCTGTTTTCTGAGCAGCAAAGGATACTGAGGAGTTGTGTGTGCTCTGTCTTCAAGGCAATCTTAGTCCTAAGTGTGTAACTGGGTATTTAAGCACTCACACCCTCTCCTTGCTTTGAGTGTCACTCAGTTGGTTATCCTCCACTATCTGCTCCAGTCCCTCATAAGCAGGAAACCCAGCCCTTGAGATCTGTCCTGGCAAGGGGTACAAAGATGCCTGCCTCTAGCCCATGCACTGGGATCCACAAAGGGCCTGTTTCCATTAAAAGCAACGGCAGCCTGCCTTTAGGACAGGCTTTGAGCTTCCCTATTCCCAACTGAAATGGTGACAGGAGCAGAAGCATGAGGCAAGCACACCTAGTACTGGGGAGCCAGGTGCCTGCATCCTCAGCCTTTCCTGCAGGCACCACAGCTTGGCAAGCCTGGATCACTTCATGGATCAGGAGTCCAGGACATCATCACCAAGGAACGTAAAGAAGAGTGAAGGGAGGTTCACCCCTTAAGGTTGAATGTCTCATAGTGGCCATACCCATACAGAGCCTGTATTACAGCCTGCTGAAGTGTGCAATGTGTTTTGTCACAGTGCATGGGTTAGCCACTGGCATGGCACTGCATACTTGTGGCCATGAGGAATCCCAGGCACTCACCAGTTCAGGTCTTCCCATCTTAATCTGGGATGCTGTTGCCCACTCTTGGTGAGAAATCAAGGACTCAAAGATTACTGCCTTACCTGCTCCAAAACTTACCATATGCATATAAAAGCAGCCCAAATCCAAGGCTTCAGCAGTATGATGGAAGCCTGACTGTATATTCAAGCACCCTCCTGAGATAATCTTACATGAGCAACTGCTCCAGAGGATCCAGTAGCCAAGCTTCCAACATGAAGCTTGCATATGCTGCATTAGTTGAATTTGCTTTTGTTGCTATTAGACAAATGTTTCTATTTGTCTCATTACACAACAACACCCACAAAGCAGCCAAATACCTTTTGCAAGCTGCTATTTAGTTGCTGGTAAAGACTAGTTAATGCTAGTTGTAGGAAGCTGACCTACATCCTTTCAGCTGTTACGATCTTGTCAGATGGACCAACCTCATGCTAGCTAGTTCTTGCCCTGTCTTGTTTCAATCAGTTGGCATAGAAGCTCTTTTTTTTTCAAGGATTCACATTTGATTTGCATAAGAATGTTAATGGAGCAATTTCAGAAGTAAACACCAAGCTGTACACTCAGGAAGAGTCCTCTCCACTGTGAAGGCTTTTTGGCATTTCCCTTCTTCTCCCCTGGCTCACAAAGGTTCATGTGTGACAGGTCAGGCTCCTCTTTCTGCAACTTTCAAACAGTGGCCTTGACAGTAAGAAAACACAGCCAGTATTTCCTGTCTGCCTTAGGCTAAAATCATAAATCATCTTTCTAGAGGAACCAAAGCAGAGTAAGAGCAGAGCAGGCAGGCCAGAGGATCTCATTGTCTGCTAACACCTGGGCTTTGCATTCAGCAACAGTGTGATCAGCACACATGGCTGGGGGCAGTACCATGGTCAGGGCCCTGCTGGGCTCTTTGCATGTGTCACCTGAGGTGGTGACAGGTATGTAGGGAAAAACACAATAGTCATAAAAGTGGAAAATCCCAACTCTGCCTGCACAGGCACAGAGCAGCTGCTAGGTGCAAACCAAACTCCTGGTTTTCCTCTTTTTGCTCCACAGGATTTCGCACCCATGGCCATGCTGCGGTGCGGTCCCAGTTCCAGTGAGCAAAGAGCAGAAAATCTCTCTTTATCCTTGAAATAGCCTGAAATCTGCTGGTTTCTGTGGGGAGATGGTGGATGTGTGCTCAGGCCCCTCCATGTGAGCATGTATTCCAAGTGCCAGACACCCCTCTCCAGCATTCAGGGAAGCCAGTGCTTGGTTTATCCCATCCTTCACACTCACTTTCTCTTTTGCTATGAGCTGTGCAGAAAGATCATGCTTTGTCAAGGTTAATGAGATATTTATTCTACATTTGATCTCTCTCTTTACAGCTTAATTACTGCCCTAGAAAGCTCCAGTCCTTGGAAATCAGCATCTCTGCGTAACAGAAAGATGGAGCCCTCAGCTATTTAACACTACATGAAAGCAGCACCATGTCAGTTCATGTTATGAGGTCGCTCCATTTTCTGTGAGTCAGTCAATCACGGGTTTTCGTCAAGTGCTCTCTACCCCTGCTGTCATCCTCCTCCTTCCTTGCTGCTCCCTTTCAAGCCTCTCTCCTCCCTCTTTTTTCGACACCCCTGTGAGGACACCCAATGGGGTGCATGGTCTCCCAGCATCTTCTTTCCATGAAGGCACTTCCCTATTTGGTGGCCAGTTCCCCTCAAAAGATGCTCTCAAGCTGTTCCCATGATGTGCTACGTGTCTGTGCCCTGGACTGGGTGCCTGTCTCCCTCGAGATGCCTTCCCTAGCATAGAGCTATGGGCCTTGAGAGACAAGGACAGAAGGCCCAGAAACCTAAGAGAAGCAAAAAGGGTCACTGTAAATGCAGAGCTAGCTCCATGAAGACAATGTGCGTGGAGCTTTTCTGCTGGAACCTGGTGCAGCCTAGGCTGGGGTGTGTGGGAGAGCTGAGCCCCACTGCTGCTCCCACTGATGCCAGCACCCCCCCACCAAGACCTGGTAATGAGATGGAAACCTCATCTCTGGTACCTCCATCCAATTTGGCAACATGGCAGAGCCAAGCTGTGTGGTATTGCACTGGGGGCAGGGTGCATTTAAGCAAGAAGGGCTAATAACCCATGAGGTAATAAACTTCTGCCAGGCAGGATGAAAAGCAGCGCAGGCCAAACCTCCCACCTGCGTCAGCAGAGCACGTTATGCTGAGCTGCACTAATTAGTAGCCTAAGGAGAAACAGCATCAGCATGGATGAGTTCTCTCTGAATCGAGTCTCCCCGCAGAAATCTTGTGCATTAGCCCTTTCTGCAGTCACTGCACCAGCTTCCAGCTCTGGCTCCAGGTCCTTCTGTTGGTCCCCATGCTGAGGTCAGGCAGGAGGCTGAGCAGAGTGGTGAGCTCAGGCTCACCATGCCAAGATGTGTTCAGCAGGAAGAGGAATGTTCTTTTGGAAACACTTCTGCTGTGGGCCATGCAATTCCCCAAGAAGGCAGGAGGGTAAATGGGTCACTGGGAGGTGGCAGCAGTGACTCCTCAAGTGTCAGCAGGAAACGCTTGCACTGAGATGTGTTTCTGAAGCCAGGATTATGTGTGTTCTCTGAACTTTATATAGTCCCTTCTGTAAAGAGAGAAATAGTTCTATGTCGAATGTGTTGTAAGGGTTTAACAAATTCTTCACCAGAAGGTTACTCTGAACAATAATGTTTTTAGCATGGCCCATGAATATATAAATATAAATGATCATATAATTATCAAAATATTGGGGCTCACTCCAGAAGTCTGGTTTATGGTTCTTTCCAACACACTCTAGTTAAGGGAGCAGTTACAAGTTGTCAAACAAACATAGATGTGACTGTGGGCAAGAGAAAATATTCTTAAATGTAGCTACACACCTCTTATAGATTTGCTACATATAAGAGGTTAGTGTTCCTCCAAGGCCAGTGGTACAATTGCAGTTAATCAGAAAGAAAAATATTTAACCTATTTTGGTTTGAGATAACTTGATGAATGCAAATTCAAAGAATGTGCCCAATTTCACTTTTCAAGGCTTAATTTTTAACATTTACTTAAACCAAGGTGCTTAAACCACAACAACTTTGACATAATATAGTTGTTGAATTGGTCATTTTACTCAAAATGGTTCAAATTTTATTGGATAACTAAAGAACAAGTAAAAGTAACAGCAGCCAGCCCTCTCCCAGCATCGAACTTGCTCTTTGGCTCAACCTCTTGTCCTCCCAGTGCAGGACTACATACTGCAGCATGGTTGCATCCAGTCTTACCAGACAAGCATCAGGTTGTTACTCCATATTTTCCTGCTGAAAACCGCTCCACTCTTGGAAAACCCTTCTTTTTTAATGTTTGTCCTAGCTCCATTTTGTTGTGCTATACTATCAATGTTTCCTTGAGCCGTATCATTCTGAGTATCTGTAACCTGCAACAGCTAGTGCCAAAGTGTATACATTTAAAAGAATGTATAGGCAAAGAAAAACAAAAAGTTTTCTTCTAAAGCAGTCTGGTTTGGAGTCTGCTTTATTCATATAACCTATGCACCTTCTCTTCTGCCATACTGCTCAGGTTTAGCTCAGCTCTGAAGTCTGAGGTAGTGGCAAGGCTGTGTGGTCTAGCTAGCTGCAAGTGGATGCTCTTTCCTTGCCTTGGAGAATGCTACCTGTGACAAGGTGCCTAATCCTGTCTCCCCTTCCCCATCCTTTCTTCTGCCCATGTATGGCTACAACCTTTCTCACAGTGGAATGTCCTCCTTCATTTTGAGAGAGGAAGGTTATGTGATATAAGAAGTTGGCCCATGAGGACAGCAGCTGAGATAATGCCTGAGTCAGCTGAGGTGGTTTAGGGCAGAGCTTCCAGAGCTTACAAGCACTCTCAGCAGTGCTTTTACTGTTCAGTTTGCATTTCTGCTTTAGGTTGAGAGGTAGAATTTTCTCTCAAAAGGCGATAGCTCAGTGACAGCCTTCTCAGAGTGAAGGTGCCAGTGGCAAAAACCATTCAGCCACAGGCTTTTGCTTGGTGTCCCAGAAGAAGACAGTAGTTCTCTTTTTGCAGGCCTCACATATAACAAGCTTACCCAAACTTTAAAACAAATAAACAAACAAACAAAACTAGTAATAGGAGGTGTCTCATCCTCTGCTGCGGTAACAAGGTTAAACTATTCAAGATGTCATCACCGTTCTGAGTGGTGCCTCTGGTTACGACAGCTCTGACACAGGGAGGGAAAACTCCTTTTGGAAGTGCCAGGACATGCCTAGCAGTGCCGATGCGTAATGTTTCCTGTTATCATGGGATCTTTCATTAAATATGATGGGAAAACAGCGTACGTCACGCTAGGAAAGCTGTCCCCGCTCTGTGTACTGTGGCTGCAGCCCGCGAGGTGGCAGAAGGAAGCGGGTGTCATTGCAGGCTCAGCCCCCTCAGGCTCTGCGTCTCTTTGTAACTGGTATTTTGAATTTTGAAAAGGAAGGCAAGGGAAAAACCAACTGAAGAGGAGAAGCACGTTTAATTTTCATGTAAAAACTTTCCTGAGGAGAAGAGGATAAGCTACTAAGAGGATTATTTATAGAGAATTGCAGAAAATAAAGTGGTGTTTTAGCTCCCTTTCAGCACCATGTATTTCAAAAAGGTAAGGCAAGTAATCACAACAGCCAGGAGTTATTTCATGCCTCCTTGTGAAGCAATGACTGCCAAAAAGGTGCTCACAGACAGTTCTGCTGCAGTAGAAATGGGCACTTTATCAAACCAGCTCCCTACCAAGCCCACCTGGCCTGTATGTTTATTGACTTGCTTACTGACCAGATCCATATGTGGTGGTAATTAGTTAACAGACTCAAGCTTCAGCCCTTCAGTCTCACACATATTCGTATCCTGACAGAAAGCAATATGTTAATTTATCCAGGAATCAGCAATCATCCTCTCAAGCTCCAAGAAACCCGGGTCCCAGTGAAGCTTCTGGGGGAATCTCACCACCAACTTCCACACACAGACAGTAGTGATCTCTTTAGAGAAGACAAAGTGGTTGAATTACGGAATGGCATCCCCTATGCTATGTACTTGGGGAGGGTTTGCTTCCCGGCTTCCTGACTCATACAAACACCTAGTCTCACGCTGTATTGCAAAGGACTTTTAAACCACAGGTGCAAGATACTACTCTGCTCAGTCTGATAGCTCAACAATGTGACTCTACTATTAGTTTCCTGGAAAATGACACAGAAAAGAAGAATAGTCTTCTTAATCCCCCTGCTTAGAGCAAGGGAGGGAGGTCACTATGAGCTCATCATGTCTCAGACAGCAGAGGACCTCTGCAAAAGACGTTCTGTGTGGCTGCTGCCTGTGCAACCCTGTGTGTGCCCCAAAGGGAAGGCCGTAATGAGAACTCATGCTGCTGCACCCAACCACAATGCACAACATCTGAGGAAATATGGTTTTATTCAGCCTGTCCCTCACTTCTGTAAGTGTTGCTGCTGGGCTGGGGTCACGTATTGTATTTCCCAGATAAAAGCGTGTGAGGACAGCTTAGACTGTCTTTATAGTAGCTTTTAGACTTCCCATGGACTACAGTACCTTCCTTGCCAGTGCTGCTCTGATGAACTAGGCTTGCTGACCATTACCCAAGGAGTTTTGCTGGATGACTGAGCTGCCTCTGCTCTGGACCCCTTGGAAACAGGGCCCATGGCCCTTGGTCCTCACCAGCTCACCCTGCAATGCCAGCCCTGTGCACACAACCTGCCAAAAGCCCTTGAGGAAGGGATCCCCTTTGCTATGAGGCTATTGCATTATTTCTGCTCTATATTCCCTTCGTTAACATAAACGTCCATAAAGCTTCCCATCAGCAGGCTGATACCGCCTCCTCAGGTACTCGCAGTGCTCCTGGCAGATCATGCATGAAGCACTCATCACTGGAAAATGTTGCTCCTCTTGGTGCTCTTCGGCTACCAACTTGGGTTGTTCCGCCTTTGAAAACCATAAGTCCTTCCCAGTGGGGCTAGCCTGGGTGCTTTTCTATCACTACAGAGCTTCGTACACTTACAGCACCACTGTGTAATTAACATTGCCATCACTTGCTGATGATCTTCATTTCTTTCTCTTGTGCTGCAATTTTGGGCTAACGCAGATATCCCCAGAAAAAGATGACTATAAGGTCATTTGTATCTGAGAGTTTCTTTGGATTTAGTGACAGTGCCAGCTAAGAAATCTGTTTTCCCATGCATTTATAGTTGGATTCTCTGGTGTCCAGCAAGACACAAACTCCTACCAAAATTTGTATGGGTAGGATGCAATGTCTCTTCCATGTAGATTCTGCAGTGTCTGAGAGCAAAACTTGCAGAGCAGCTTGCAGGGCCCAGGGAGGATTCTGTGTGCATGGATGGCTGCCTCTGCTGATGAACTGCTCCCTCAGACTGTGACTGAAATCAGCAAATAGGCCCAAAACTGCTAGTGGGACAGACTGACTGGTTGCATAAGCTTCCTTTCCATGGGAAAATGCTCCAGAAGAATACATGGTCAGACCAACTGTGTACATATTGCTAACTACACTCTGAGTAAGCCAATTTACCTCAGCCAGTCTGGTCCTGTCAACAAAATGTAGCTACTAATATAGGAGCTGTGCCAGTAGAGCCTAAGTAGCTCTGATAACATTGTGCATGGAAAAGAAAGGATAGATAAAGTCAACTGAAAGAATTTAAAGCCGGGAAAGATCTGAGACTGAAGTGAAGTCTGGCTACAGTCAGGAGACCTGCACTCAGCTGAGCTCTTCTATTTCTTCTATTTCTGCAGCAGAAAGAGAAGATTTGCAAGCCCTGCGCTTGCAAAGGCTCCCCCCCAAGAGGAGAGTCTGCTGGGGACTGATCGCTCCTCCTGAAGAGAAAGCCCTTATCAAAAAGCAGTCATCATCTTAATTGCTGCCTCTGTCTGTTGGCAACAGAGAAAAAATCAGAGCTACTTCTGAGTTAGTGAGCTTGCACAGACGGGGCCAATGGACTGCAGAGGCAACACCAGCGGATGTTGTACTAGGAATAAATTTGACTCTATAGCTTGAATAGATGCCAAGGATCAAGTTTGATCTCCAAAACAGCAGCTAACAGACCATGAAGAGAAGTTGGCAGGAAAAGGCAGCAATCAGCTGTCAAGAGCTGCTACACGTCCGGATGAGGAGCTCGGGGCCAGGTACTGCATTCTCGCACTATGTGCAAGCTGCAAATGAACAACTGCAACTCTTCTAAATTCACCTGTGAGGCTTCCAGAAAATGCTAGACACAGACAATAGCATTCAAACTGCAGAGGTGAACTGGATTTCTCCCAGAATTCCTGTATCATATCCAACCAGGTCTAGTAGAAGGTGTCCCAGTCCACTGGGGGGAGGTGTGTGGAACTAAATAATCCTTAAAGATCCCTTCTAACCCAAACTATTCTATGATTCTATAAAACTTCCTCAAATAGAGAGCAGAATCAGAGAGGAAGCCAAGTGCAGCTGTTGTCTGAGTGCTTGCTATGCACCTAATGCTAATGGACCTGTGCATGTGTGCCAGCAAGCAATGCAGCCCATAGTATTACATAGGATTATCTCTTAGGATGCCTTGCGAGCAAATCAAAGTTCAGAAATTCTTAGTTCCGCCTTCCTTAAATCTTAAAGAATAATGTTATTCATAGCTGACATTATCTGTCAGGACACTACTTCTGTCCTTATTTAGACTAGGGCTGGCTAAGGCTCTGCTGTGACGTGTCACTCAACTGCTATTAGCCCCATTCAAAGCCAGTGACTGAAGCGTAGTAGTGGAGACATTACTGGAGAGCAGCTACCTCAAAGGGGTCGGTCTGGATCTAAGTTCTCTAGACTCTGCACTGTCTCCAGTAGAGACTTTCATAGCAGGCTGGAACATGTTCACTAACACCAGGTTTATTCAGCCTGGGCTCAGTCCTTCCTTTGAAGAATGGATACTAGATACTTTCTGAGGACTACTGGTATTATGCTGGATATTATTGCCATGATCTTTCTGTCACAGCATAATGGAACAGCTGCTTCCCCCTTGGGGTCTAAGGAACAGCTTGAGGCCTTTTCCTAGAGGCCATCTGACATTAGTCAAATGGGCCATTACTAGACTGTGCCAGGGCAAGTACCTTAATGCTACAATCTGCTGTCTCTTCTGTCACCAGCAGCGTAAGAGCTGCAGCACACAGGAGCAGATAAGCTTTCTACTGTGTGACAAGCTGGTTCATCATTTCCGCTCCAGTAAATGTCACTTGAAACTCTTCAAGATTCACTATGGGTAGGTGAGACAAAAGGCGTAAGTATACTTGCTGGTTTAGTATCCTCTGGTCATCGTGCTTTGTCCTCATTGCTAAACCCAGATATTTTGCACTGAGAAGGTTGCTGGCAGAAGTGATTGCAGGTTTCCACAGGCACAATGCCCAGGGCAGGATGCTGATGGGTCGGGGTTTCTGTGTGTTTTGCAGCATGTCCCAAAGAGACTGCAGCCATGTTTAATGCCACCACTGAGATTTAAGACTGTAGCTATCCCATCATGAAACAGCTGAGGGCAGAGGTTCCAGCATCTGAAGATGGTGCACGCCACAGGACCATAAGAAACCAGAGGTGAATAGTGAGCCTGCCAACTGTGCCCTTCCCCAGTTTTTCAGCGTTGTCATATAATTCTCCCCAGTGGCTCTGAACAAATTCACAGACTTGACCAAAGCCTCTTCTCATGCCTGGGCTGTGCATCCTTCCATCTCCTCCTCTTTCCCAAGACAAACATTTCTGCCTTCTCTGCAGGCAGGTGTGGTAAAAGCCACCTCCAGTGCTGAGCCAGCAAAGCCATACGTTCTTTCCCTTATCATCACTGTTTGCCCAAGTACCTCTCCCTCAGCAGCAGCTCTCTGAGCAAGGGGAGCCACAGGCTCTCGAGCTGCATAGAGCACAAAGGTCATATCCTGACCCAGGCCAAGGTCTAACTGGTGGAGTTCTGAGCTGCAGAAGCCTGTAAGGAGAGTTAGCAAGGCTCTGTGCTGGCACAGGGCTGTGGCTTAGAGTGATGAGGAAGAAGGGATTTGACCTTCAGAGTAGCTACATCAGCCTGAGCCCTTCCATCAGTCTGTTTTATGTGCAAAGCTGTATCTGGGTACTGCTGGAGGCTTCCAAGACAACAGTAGTGTCGAAGTATCCACAAGAGTTGGTGAACATCAGGCTTTGATATTTTCTTCTTGGAAACTTTGCCTGACATACAGGAAGGGTCATCCAGAGAAAGATCTGGGCAAGACCCTCAGTGGCTCCAACAGGATTGCTGGACACCAGTGGGACCTGCACCTGATCACTCTGAGGGGCATGTTGAGTCTGTAGGGTATGTTGCCCGAGTCCTGCATGTCGACAGCATAGTCCTAGGAAGCCAAGAGAGAAATACAGGTGTCCTGTTTATGCAGTCTAACTGAAACCATGGGAACAGACTTGGGTGTGACTATACAAAATCTCAAAGAATAACTGTAACTGGGAAGCCATCCTTGGTGCCATCCTTTTTACTTGTGTTGGTGCCACACGGACCTCTCCTTAGCAAAACACTATTCAATACTAGCTCAGGTTCTTCCGTTTATTTAGGAAAAAAGAAGGATCTGATCCTGATTAAAAATATTTAAGGAGAAGATTTCTCTCACCAAAGAACTCTTTATAGTATCAGACAAAAAAAAAGAGAAGCCACAAGCCTGGGAGATCATTACCAGTCTAAATTTATCTTGCTCAAAGGTGCACATTTTTAAATAGGGTGAATTGTGCAAAGGCTCAGGCTGTGCTGGCAGCTTTTGGATTGAGCTTTGCACAGCTGGAGCTCTTTTTCACTGTGGATGTTGGGACACGGGACAGTGCCAGGAAGAGCCTGCAACAGCTGGTTTGAAGAAGGGTACACTGGGGATGCACGAGCACAGGCTCAGATGCAAGGATGGTAAGGGGCTGCAGGCTTGGTTTGAGAATGGAGACAGATTGTAGCAGGCAGGTCTTGAAGCTCTATACCTGTCTAAGCATGAACAGGATCTGGCCTTTGTTTTCTTAACTGGTCTTTTTGCCCATGAAAGCATTGTAAAGGACACCTCCCCACTTGGACAGACATGCAAGTCTCCAGCACCAGGCACTTCCATTTCGTTGTAATTTTTCAGCCAGCTTGCAAGAGCAGTTTTTCAAATGAATTTTAGACACCAGCAGTCAGCTTAAAATGAGGTTTGGTTTTTGTTTTTTTTCTCTAAACCAAGTAGTTTAAATGAGAACTGTAAATTATTCTAGCCTAGTAAATACTTCTGTGCAAGGTCTGTACCTAATGGTACCTCATAACTAGCTCTTGTTTCTTTTCAGCTCTGGGATTCTCCTTGAAGTGTTACTCTGTCTTGCCAGATTAGAGATGTGCACTGAATGTTTTCACAGAAGCATAATTCATCCTTGGTTTCCTTCTGCAGTTTTCAAGCAAAGGCCAGGCTAAAGGATGGAGTGAAAAATCAGCCCTCTGCACATGCTGCTCAGACACCAGCCACATATATAGCAGGAAAATAGATTTCCTTTCCTCCATCCCCTGGCAGTCCATCTTAAGAGTAAATGTTCGAGACATGACTTGTGGGCTTCGTATATCCACTCAGCTGCAGTAATTCTGACTATGAGCATGGTCACTCGTGGTCATGGTCACCGTCACCACCATGCTGGTTCCACTTCACTGCCCTACAGGTAATGTCTTTTACTTCTATATAGCTGCCATCTTTTGGTGTTGCTGGCTGCTTCCAGGAACGTGTTTTCTGTTCTGCTCCCACAACCCATAGCGCATTGCTCTGCTGCAGCACTTTGGGACCTTTTGCAGGCAGCAATTGGATCCAGTGGCCCTCCAGGGGAATCATTCCCCTGATTTCTCTTGCCAGGTCCTATTTATCCACCAGTGTGTGAGCTACACCTTGCTATGTTGAAGGTGCTGTCGGCTGCGGGCAGGAAACACTGGCTATCAGAGCAATCCTCACAGCTCAGTTTGAAGCAGGCTGTTTGGATTCCTGCCTTTAAGTCATGCAGTGGCTTCAGTGAGTGAAACGGGGCACCTGAAAAGGAAAAAGTTGAAATGCAACAGATGTTTCTCGCTGATCTCTTCCTGAAGCAGCAGACTCTTGGGGCTGAACCAGCACTGCAGACCTGGGAAAACCAGCAGTGTGTGTGGCACTTCCAATGTCCAACGCTGCCTTCCTTCCACGGGGAACATCCTGCAGCTGCGGAGCTCTTTCCTGTGTACTGACTCTCCCTGCTCATTCTGGTATGTGTCATTGTGGGATGTACCTTTGGCCTATGCTTCCCTGCACAGCAGGATTTTACATGCTATTTAGACAGCAGAGCTTCTCACCCTGCCCTGAGCAGTTCTAGAGTTGCAATGAAATCTGCACGTGGAAGCCTGAATGACAGATGGAGAGGCTTGCTGTGGATGAGAAGTAAATGCCCCTTCCACAAGGTACAATAAGCAACTGCCAAAATATTTGCTTGTATGTGGGCGGAGTCTTGCAGATGGGCTAAAGAAGGAAGCAAGAAGAGCTGATGAATGCCTTGAGCCACCTCAACACAGAGGCATCTCTGGGATGTTCAGTCACTCAGAGGCACAAACTGAGGGATGTACTGTCCTCCTCCAGGCTAGAAGCAAGTTGTCAACAACGTTGGCATGTTTGTGAGAGATTTTAATCACAACTGCTGGCATATTTTAATATGCACACGACACACTGTGAGGATTTTTTTCATGCTTCATACCTGTATTTATTGGTGGAGGGAGGGAAATCTCGGTATTACTAATTAGTTAATTTAAAAAGTATGTATGTATTTGTTTTTTAGATAAGGCAGGGACTGGACATGTACAGGACTCAAAAGCATCAATGGAGGGCACACGCAAAAAGGGAATAAGCACATCAGGTTAATTGCTGTGCATTTAAAAATAGAAGCTGTACATAATGCTGTGCAAAGCTAAAATCTACTTTAAACTGTTTATACAGAACAGAAGTGTGTGTACTCAAGGTCTCCAGTTTGTCTATGTGGGTTGGTCAGAAAAGTTGTGACATGCTGAGAAAGGCATTTGTGCCTTGGGTTTCTTTTTTCAGCAAAAGCCACATCCAACAAAATGGATTTGAAAGAGGAGAGACTGCAGAATACCTCAAGGTCACAAGGCAATCTTTGCCCATGCTGTCCAGGAGGTGTATATACGCTGCCAACCTTTGAGGAACGCCATCTCTGAGCTGAGTGGCTCCCCCTCTGATATTCTTCACAAGCTTGTTCCTCAAGCCCTCTCTGTTTTTGTCTCTCGAAGGATGCGGGCAGCTCCATGGTGCATCCTACCCTTAACATTTTTTTTCCCTTCCCTTCCAATGGAGAGACACATTCACTGAAGCAGCAATGTCCATACTTGTGGCAAAGGGCCAGGAGCTACAGGAGGGGAAACAAAAAAGAAGAAAAAGAGAGAAAGGACAATTAGTTGTAGTGTCTGTGCCAGCAAAAGCAAACCAACACAACACCACAGCCTACCATCAGCTTTGGGACACCCTTCCCTGGGTTTGTCCAAAGTTAAGGTTTGCTGACAAAATTATTTCCACAGTCTGCCTTGTTGCACAGGATCCTGAGTGTGCAGTAGGGGTAAGGAAGAAGGGACTGCTGATTCAAGTTCTGGAAAAGGTTAACAAACACATCAGCATCTTGCAGGCTGCCAGCTCACTGGGGGTGTGGAAGAAGAGGGAACTCTCCTGCTAGGAAGATAATGTCTCTCTTGTTTATGTGCTTCTGAAGTCCACCCATGGGAGCATGAGTAGAGTGAGCAGCACAGGGATGCTGGCAACATGGTGGACATCACGTGAGGTTGTCCTTGTTCTGGAGGATGTCACCCATCAGGGGACACTCCAAAACAAAGAGACTGTTCAGAAAGGCAGCAGGCAGACAAGGAAAAGATGCTGCATTGCTGCTAATGTGGCTGATCCCTCAAAGCTATTGTGTGAGTGGAATGGTATTGCAAGCCTGAGGTGCCCTGCCAAGACAGCTGTGTTGTTGTGCCAGCTTCCTCCTAAAACAGAGGATGGTCTTTGGCTTTCCTTCCCATTCTGTTCACTTTTCTCTCCCCTCCCCCTTCTTTTTCCATTTTTAAGCCTTGCAGATCAGTATACTGTGCAGTACAAAACACCTAGCTCTACAGTAGCACTCAGAAAGATGCATACCCTCATGTGCCTTAAAATATTTCTTTTATATGTATGCATTTGGTATCTTTTCATGACAATGAAGAGCTAAGAATTTATTGAATCTGTAAACCAAATATATGACTTAAGATCTCACTCTTTTTTTTGTATTTGACACCATAGCAATTCTAGGCAAGCCCATGAGATGCCAACATCCCAGCTCAGTAGAAGCAGCACACAGCCATCAAGGTCAGTGGGGGGCCAGGGAGTTATGTTGTATCAGGGAGGTGTGAACTAGATGTACCAGCGCTGAAGATGTGGTTGTGAAAAATGCCTTTACAGGGAAAAGAATGGTATGCTAGTGCATGGAGGGAAGAGGTGAAATTCTGTAAGGCAGAGAAAGGGTGAATGAGCAAAACGCTACCTTGTCAGGCCTCTGAGCTAGGTTAAGTACTGCCGCAGCATGTTTTACATCCAACAGTGCATAAGTGCAGAGGATTCCAGCGTGTCTGGGGTTCTGCCTGCAACCATGTCCCTGAAATTCAGTGATACTGACCTGGATCTACCACTGCATCAGCTCTGAATACCTTTTGAAAGGATACTGGCTTCAAATTCTGTCTTATGACCTTCATTGCAGAGCCAATCTCTGCTGTTCTGTGTTCTTGTCAATGTTAGTCTTCATCCACAAAATCTGGTGAGATCTCTGTCACTTGTGGGCCCAGCACATGTCCCTGTCCTTGTTCAGACATGGTGAGGGGTCATGGTGGGGCATAGAATGAAATCACTCAATAGGAAGGCACACAGTATCAGCATGTGCACTCCCTGCAAGGTGGTAGCAAAGGGCAGCACTCAGCCGCCAGCCAGCATTTAGCGGGTGAGATGATGCTGGACTCACGCGATGCTGGATCAACAGAGCACGCAAGCAAACAGGCAGGAGAAAGACACAGGCAGTTAAGTGTGGTAGGGAACATGGAATTCCTCCCAAGTGGGAGGACTTGGCAGAGAGGCACAGGAGTTAATCAGGAGATGCAGCCCCACCTATGCTGTTGTGAGCAAACCCGCCCTGCACCTCAGAATGATTGTGTTCAAAATGGGTTCAATAACATGTCTCAAAACATCAGCAGGTTCCTAGAGGGGAACTGGGCTGAGGACACCAGTCACGCTAAGGTGAGCCAGCTCAAACTGACTGGTAACAAAATTTAAGTGTCAGCAAGTTGCTGTTGAGCAGAAACAGGTATTTTGATCTAGTGACAGAAACTGCTCCTCTGTGCATGCACAGAAAATAATGGGGACTAGAATCCAAAGAGATGGGAATAAGCATGAGAATAATGAACAATCAAGATGTTTAAAAAAAATGCTAAACCACAACTAACAAAAACTCCTGCCTACAGCACTGCTCCTTCCAGCTTCCTTTGCTGCTTTCCTCCCAGCAGACTGGCATTTTGCTTTTTCTGGTCATGTTTATCAAATTCACACTTAGGCTTAAATTGGAGCTTTGTTGCTCATCAATTTTCGCATCATGAGAAGGTAATAATGTCTTTTAAAAAAAGTGGATTATTTTTAGAGGCTCCATAAGAACTAAAATGCCTTATCCATACCCATATGGAGCTGTGTTTTCTATGTGTATGACACTGCTACAGATTTCAGTGAATTGTACCCACTGAAACATTTTTGTCTGCCCTGGCTTAGGGATAATAACGAACTCCTTGCATTTGGTCTACCCGTAAATACTGAGAAGCATCCTTCATTTTCACTCTATTTTAATGCGGAATACTCACTGCTGGGGAGGGTTATGAGTTGTTTTTTAAATTTAAAAAAAAACAACAATTAAACAAGAAGCATGCAGAAAAACGCTGCAGTGTATTTCCAGAAATTTTAAGATGCAACATTTCAGTCTAAAGCTTGCATTTATCTTTCATTTTAACTTCTATTTATACTTTCATTCATATACGCTGGCTTGCTTCACCTCATGTGGGAGCAACACAGAGCAGAGGAAGTGCATAAGATACATAACCTGCAATTAGGATGGGTTTATTTCACCAGAGCTATGCAAAGCATCCAGTACACAGACTGGCCTTGCCTCCCTACCAGCTCACCACATCCAGCCTGCATCTCTCTGCTCACCTGCACACACGCATGGCAATCTCTTTGGTGTGATAAGTAAATTTCATGCAGGGAATACATGTTGAAAAATTCCTTATTGAGAATAGGAATTTTTCCTTATTCATAGTAGAAATCTCAGCTATAGGGACTTGTGTTCTTTCACACTGGGCTTTTGTTTCCCAGTGGTCTCTTTGGAAGCATCTAAATTGCAGTGCCATGATTTGGGTAATACATGGACTGATGGCGTGACCAGGATTTACAGCACAAAGGGACAAAAGACAGAGCAGTCAGCAGGCAGGCTGCAGCACCCTGCCCTGCACGAGACCCTCTGATCTCCCCAAAGCAGGAAAAGGCTGGGAGACCAGCCATAACTCAGCATGCACTCAGGAGGTGTGCGCTATCTGAAGTCCTCACCCAGCCAGGTGTGTGGCAGTGCTGTAGCACAGAGACAGGATCCTTGAAAGCTGTTTCGAGTTCCACATCTGAAGCCAGCAGTCCTCCTAAAATAGCATCAGGCAGGAAAGAGGCTACTTTTTCACTTGGCAACCCCCCCCCCCCCAATCAAAGCTAAACCTCATTCTGAAAGCCACCTGCTTCTGAGGACAGAGCCCCAATGCCCACCTCCCCACACATGCACTTGTCACACCCAGACCTACTTCCAGTGGTGTGTCAGATTATCTGCTACAGACCTCCCCTGTAACTGCTGTCATGACTCACAAAGATGGCCCGAAACATTCACTGTACTGCTATAGGGATTTTTGCTGTTGCTTTTTCCTCTCACTCATATGGGAGGGGAACATTAGAATCATTTAACCTGAGCCCCTGTAAAACGTCAAGCCAACAACTCCTAATTCCTCTGCTAAGCGCACTGTTTGTTGTCTTGGCTCAGACACAGAACTGTCAAGACCCTGGGCTTATTTTAAAGCTACAATTGCTCAAACAGCGGCAGAACATCTGAGCAGAGATGCTGCCTCCATTTCTCCTTTTCTAAACGGGTGTATAATTCGAGAAGGCACATTCAGCCTTCCATTCCAATATACGAAATTGTCAATAAAGTGATCCTTTACCCTTCTTCACACTGCCTGCCTACATCTCTATTCCTGCAAGCTAGGACCTTTCAAATCACTTGTGCTGCGCATTCAGTCTGTGAGCGGCTTCCTCTGCCGGTCCTCGTCTTAAACACCAAACAGGACCGTGCGCGCTTTCAGTCTGAAGCAAACTCCGCTCATCTCACACCATTTCCTTCAGCTTTCTAATTCATTCAACCCTCCAAGGCTGCGCATGGGCCTTCTTAAGCTGCCACCTGAACATAGTACGACCCCTGCGGAACCCCTGCCTGGGGCGGGGACTCTCAGCCCCTTCCCTGCAGCCTCTCCAGAGCCATTTTCTTGAGGAGTAGCTGCTATTTTTAGGGACCCTCTGTATGCTAAGCTCAGACGAAATGTGGCTGAGAGCAGGGCCTGTCGGGAAGCGAGAGGACGGTGCGGGGACAGCCCCACCAGACGGAGCCATCACGGATCGGCCCGCAGCCTCCCAGGCTCGGCCGGGAACCGAGCACCCGGAGCCAGGCTGCCTCTCCGCTCTGACCGAGGCGCTGTCCTGCCTGCCACGCCACACTGAGCCTCAGCGGGACCGGGGCTCGCACGGTGAACCGCGCCGCCAGGGGTGCCTCATGGCCCACGCTAGCCCCGCCGCCACACCGTGGCACGAGCACCCCACGGACCCCCCACGATCCCAGCACGGCCGCAGCGCCACCCCCGCCTTATGTAACGGAAGAACGCCGCCATTGGCCAGCGGGGCGGTGCAGCGCATGCGCAGTGCGGGCGCTTCGCTCCCTCCTCCTCCTCCTCCTCGTCGTGTCGGGCAGGCGGTGGCGGCGGCTGCTGCGGGGCCGCGCGGAGACTTCACCTCCCGCTCGCCAGGGCCGCGCAGGCCGCACTCACAGCCCGGGTGAGCCGCGGCGCTGGGCCCTCCGTTGGTGGGGCGGCCGCACCGACGGTGGGGTGGTGGGTGCGGGGACGTGGCGCGGCGGAGCGGAGCAGAGCAGGCCCGCCTCGGGGGAAAGGGGACGGCCCGGTAGCGAGGCGCGCTCCGCTCCCGGCCTGCCCAGGCCGCTTTCCCGCGGCTGGAGCTTCGCCGCCGGAGCTCGTTTCCTTCCTTGGCCCCTTCCCGCGGGGCACGTGGTGGGGCTGCCCGGGCTGCGGCCCCCCCTGCCCTGACAGGCCCTCTCGGGGCTCGCGGCCTCCTTCGCGCCTCAGGCCGGGCCCGAGCCTGGAGCTTCCTCGCAGCGGTGTCGGGGCAGGGCCTTACTTGCTGCTGCGTTTGGCTGCCTGGCAGGGGGAGCCGGGGTATCTCAGGGTGCCGTTTGTTTCTGAAGGTGACAGCGGAAGCAGCTGTCTGTGTCCAGTTTTAGGGCTTGAGAAACTGTGCTCAGGTCCTGGTGACTTACAAGGAAATGACCCTGTGTGAGGCATTCACGTACTGCAGGCTCCAGCCTCGCTGCCTTGTGATGCCCGTGCTGTTGCTACTATGATTTAGCACTAATTTTTCCTGTGGTATTTGGCTTCCTATGTGCTCGAGGTTTTTTTTACTTGAGAACAGCAGGCTGGTTTGCAGGGCTCTTCTGAGGGTGTGCCTGATAAGGGAAGCAGTGCTTACCTGTGTTGTGCAACTGAAATACAGATTTAGCCTGGTAGATGAATTCATCGTTCTTTTAAACAAACTTTGGGATTATTTGTCACCTTTTAAAAATTTGGATAGTCCAAATAATCTTAATTTTCCAATAGCTGAGTATTCACTCTGTGTATCAACTTTTCAGTGTAATTTAAAGTATTTAAACTCTTGGATTTTTGGCCTCAGGCGTCATGTGGAGATTGATATTTTAAAGCAGGTGTTTTTGTTCATGTTTTCTTGTTTGTGTCTTAACTAAAACCAGTAGTTGCCAAATGCATACATACAGTGTTGTTGGCTGTTACAGTATACTGCTTACCAAGCTCTTATCAAAGGACTAAATTACAAAGTAATAGCATCATTTTATGAAAATATGGTTGTGGGGTTTTTTTTTATTGCATCTTGTTATTTTCTATTAGGAGTTCCCTAACTTCTGGGAGAATACTGTAATGATGGTAAAATAGAACCAGAATAAAACCTACACTTCCTCCTAGTTTGCAGACTTACTGGGAGTATCTCCCCTGTTTTTCAATGGGAATGTAGTATTCTGGTTGAGCCGTGCTGTACGTAAACATGGCGAGGCCCTGGCTGGGGTGTTTTGGAGTAACTGTAGCATACCCTGAAGCATAAACTGATATATAGTTTGGTTAACATTCAGTGCTATGTCTTATGGAAACTGTTGAATGCCACACGAATTTATCCTTGTTAATAGAGTTTTTGTTTTCTTGTGTTAAATTTTGTTAACTGTCTGGACTTAAATATTCCTTTAGAGAAACTGATGGGGGAGGAGCAGGGAATGCTCAAAGATGCAGTGTAATGTTTCTGCTAAGTGTTACATGATGTTGTTATAGATCCAAGAAAAAGTTGGGAGTGTAGCCTGAGAGGTGCCTCTCAATCTTCAAGAGCTGCTTTGGGTCTCGGAACCATCTTTTTGCTTAGTGTTAAGCACTGTGATGTTACCTGAAAAGATGGAGAGAGGAGGTGGCTGGTTTCTTTTCCCAAGTAACAAGTGATAGGACAAGAGGTAACAGCCTCAAGCCGGACCAGGGGAGGTTTAGATTGGATATTGGGAAAAATTTCTTCACCAAGAAGGTGCTCAGGCACTGGAACAGTCTGCCCAAGGCAGTGGTGGAATCACCGGCCCTGGAAGCACTCAAAAACCGTGTAGATGTGGCTCTCAGTGACATGGCTTAGTGGTGAATTTGCAGTCCTGAGGTAATGGTTGGACTCAGTGATCTTAAAAATCTTTACCAACCTAGCCGATTTTGCGATTCTGTGTCCAGAAATTCAGGCAGTACTAATGTATTTCCAGGTGTCCATGTTTCATAGAAACTCAACAGTTTTAAGGGCCTTTAACACATGCTTACTGGAGGTCAGTCTTTGTTTGAACAGGCTTTTCTCCTTCTGTCCCCATGGAGGGGAGTGTGAGGGGAGTGCATGACAGACCTGTTATAGGCACCCAGTGTGACTCATGCATGAGTACCAAACTTGCAGCAAATGCCCAGGTTGCATAGAGGGGCAGTTACCAACCAACCAGCCAACCTCCTGTGAACATTTGACTTCACTAGTCCTGGAAACAACGGACTTCACTAGCTGCTGCCCTGTGCTTCTGTAGCAGGTCTTGTGCTTCTGTGAGAGCTGTACAACTGGATTGTGCGTGGGCTGTGAGGGACTGGGAAAGATAATAGAAAGTGGGCTGCTGGGTTATATAAGCATGCTCTGGATTCTGCTCGCTTGCTGCACCCAAACCCTGCCTGGTGCCTGCTCTGTGGGTGGGCTGCAGGCTGAGTGGGGTGTCTGGGTGGGCTGCAGGCTGAGTAGGGTGTCCTGGTGGGCTGCAGGCAGGCAGAACGTGGCATTGGTAGCATACGCTGGTTTGCTGCTCCCTGAAGTGTGATTTCTTTGTGCCTTGTTTCTTCTGGTGAACCTTCTAAAGGTATATGGCAGTAGTGTTTGCTTCCTTTATGCTCCTGTGTTACATAGAGTAATGGCTTCCTATGGGGGCAGCTTTATTTCTTTTTAAGAAGTGTGTGCATGTAAAGTTGGCTAATAATAAAAAAGAGTGGCCACCTGTAAAAATAGCCTTGAAGAAAGAGGGGTGATCTATTGTTCTTGGCATTCCCAACTCCAAAGCAGCTCACAAGCATGTATACCACAAGACAGTAATAACAGCTTGGATAATACTTTGATTTGCCTTTCTTGGAACCTCTTTCAAGTTCCAGAAATAAAGGTTGAGTCTTAAACTTAAAAGAACAAAACCCCCTAAATTTTATTGTACTTGTGGAAATAGAGAATAAGTTTCTGTTAACTGTAAAGGAAACTTCAATTATTCTGACTATTGAAAATACTTTTCAAAAGTAGACCTTAAAGCTTTGTAGAGGAAGAAACCTTAAAATGACCTATTAATTCTGGTGTGTATTTTAAGAACAATACTAAAACCAGAGTTTTTATATAGTAAAGAGCTTGAACAGATGTCTGTTGTATGAGAGTTATGGGAGTTGTAGGCCTCATGGATGAGCACATGACTGCATTATGCTCATGGTTACAGCTTCTCAGTCAGCTAGCAGTAGTAGTTTCTCACATCTATAGACTAAATGTTGTCTTTTTGTTTGTAGATATGGCTCGTGGACAGCAGAAGATTCAATCGCAGCAGAAAAATGCCAAAAAGCAAGCTGAGCAGAAAAAGAAACAAGGACATGATCAGAAGGCTGCAGCCAAGGCTGCCTTGATATATACCTGCACTGTCTGTAGGGTAAGAGGAACCAAATATTGTAGGCAGGTCTGTCTTCCAGCCTAGAGAACTTTTAGAAGAATATATAGCAGGAACTCAAATACTTTTCAAGTGGCTGTCTAGCTCACTGCTGGAAACATTTGCATGTTATGTGACTTGCTTAAAGATTACTCAGCTGTACTGATAATTGAGATAGGAGAAAACGGGAGGGGTCACATACCAGATCTGTTCTGGGTGGTTATCTTGACTTTTGAATTGCAGAGGTCTGCATGTGCTGTTAGTATGAGGTATAAAATGTAAAAAGTGTGAGATCACTTCCTGTTTAATCTCCAGATGGGAACATCTCATCTTTGTGATGGAATTGGCCTGTCTTAGAATCCCTACTCATGTAGAGAGGAAGAGTGGTGGTGCCAAAATCTTTAATGTAACTTCTAGTTGAATAAATGACTTGACAAGAGAACACAAATGTGAGCACTAATCAGATTATACTTCTGGCTAGTTTTCCTGAATGGTGTCGTTTTGGATCTAAATGGTAAACTTGCCATTTTCACATAAATGGTTGGTCTAGGAGTAGATTTGTCACTTTGAATGTCTTAAATAAGGTTCCAGCATAAGCTGCTCACTTAAGTACTTGTAACCAGTTTCTCCTCTTGTGAAATTAGTCTGTGGCAGCAGTCACTTTGGGCAGCTGATGCCTGCAACTGTAGTAGCCTGAGGGAGCTTCTGCCAAGTAGAGAATCAGTCTGTGCCCCTTAACTCTTGGCCTGTTGATAAACAAAAGAAGGAGCTTTCATAAAGATTTGATTCTAAAAAGAACAAATGTTTATCTCTTAGATAGGAGGTAGGTTTCCCACCAAACCAGCTTATGAAGTGTAGGATCTTCAGGGGACTTCTAGCAAGAATAATACTGTTGATGAACATGCCAAACCAGTGTGATACTAGTGCTTAAAAGCACCTCTTTGAAAATCTGAGGTTAAATAGTCTCTTAAGCTGTAGCTGAATTAATGGTGCTTCTGTCACTAGAGCAGTGTCTTTGAGGAGACAGTTTGCTTGAGGAAAAAGAAAACAAAATGGGGAGGGGGGAACAGGTTTTGTAGTATTTTTTAACTCTTGTACTGTGCATAAAGTTAAATTTCTCTCTTTAATCAGACACAAATGCCGGATCCCAAGACCTTCAAACAGCACTTTGAAAGCAAGCATCCTAAGACTCCACTTCCTCCCGAATTGGCTGATGTTCAGGCATAAGGTTGTCTACAGGTCATTACCTTCATTTTTAAAATGACTGTCTGGGAATTAGAAATTATTCATAATATTTTTACCAGCAGCTGAGACTTAAAACTCGTTTTGTTTCCTTCAGTACAAAAATTAACTGTAAGCTAAAGTTATGCCCCTGAACTGTTAAACAGGAGAAGCAAGCTAATACCTAGGTGAAATGGCTGTGGCTCTTTACTGTGCGTGGAGGTTGTTTTAAAAGGGATTAATGTTACTTCAGATGGTCATCTTTAGAGTTGTAGGAATAGTCTTTATTATTTAGTTCTTGCTTTGAAATGTCAGTTTTGCTTTGAACAAAACACATCATAAATGCAATCTGTCTGTGACTGCAAAACGTGTAATGGAAATAGTTGCTTAGAGTATTTCCGACAATTGAGCCTTTTTGTTCCTGAAGCTATGCAAGTGAATGCAAATTTTTCTGCATTCAGATACAAACCCTCTGTGTTAACTGTAGAAGAGGTTTCCCACTGGCCACCTGATGGGCTGTAACTGAAAGTGGTTATAATAAAAGGCTGAAATGAGGTAAAAAGCAGTACTGTGGTATTTCATTCACACAAAGGTGAGCAGCGTTGTGTAACGGTTCAGCTTAACTGAGTTATTCTTGTTTTTTGTAGGTGAAATCATGGCACCTATTGACTCTTCTACTGTCAGACCTTACATAACAAACCTGCAGCTGCTTTTCTAAAACTGTTGATCAGCAAAAATGAAGGGGCTACAGAAACATTCATATTTTTATGCTGTTCCCTCTTGGGCTTCAAGCAAAGACAATTCTGTGTAAATGTACAGTTGTGCCCTATTTGGAAATCCTGAAAAATCAGTCCATACTTGTTATAAAAAATTTTTTACAATTGTAATTATATTGATGTTCATATTGTGTAAAATAACTCATTTAATAAAGTAGTACTTTGATTTTACAGTATCACAGATTAAATCCTTGTAGAAGTTCTGTTTCAACTTCCTATATTATCTGCCTTATCATAAAAAAGACAAAGTGGAATTTTCCCCATCCTGCCAAAACATGAGCAGTATCATTCCACTGAAAGTAATGTACATTACAGTAAATTAATCTTAAGTAAAAAGGGAAGCTGCTCAGATTTACTGTTCAGTGTGCTGCCTGCTTGGGCCTGGTCACTAGTGGTCAAGTTGTTGGCTCAAAGCACAACAGACTCCCTGGAAGCTGCATTAGAGTACTGAGACTTCCTTCTGCATTTTTTAATCCTGTGTATTGGAGTCTAATACTGCAAGCCATTTCAAATGGAATTCTTTTACTGTGAGGGATCATGTTCCTTGAAGTCATGCACCGGAGAGACTCTGGTTATACCTGTTACCTGCAATATTTGGTAGATGGCTGAGGAAGCAGAGAGGTGGCAGGATTGATTGCTATAGGTATGCTGGCTTGAAAAATACTTGGCTAAAGAAACTCTGCTCTTAGTTGAAAATTTTTATTTGAAAAGATTTTTAATGCTATTTTGAGCAGTTAATCACACATGATCCCCCTCAAATGCATCAGGTTATTTCAGTAGCAACTCTTCAAGAAATATGCAAAATAGCCAGCCATTAATAACCTTTCTTCACAACCATTTTAAAATAAGCCTGTTGGAAAAAAGCCCAAGTAACTGAAATAATATGGCTGCTTTAAGAAATGAGATGTTATTAAAGTTCCATTGACATGAAAAAGCTGGATAATATGTCTCTGGCCAGGGACGTTTGAGCAGCTAACCACAATTACTCTTAAAGTGTTCTGGGCTCAGTTCTAATCCCAGGTGTACAGCACAGAAGTAGTGGAGAAACATATGAATTGTGCTAGTAGGTCTTCTACGCAAAATTCCATCTTTGGCATTTGGAGGGGGCTTATTTAAGAGCTTTAGGTTTGATCTTGCAGTAGGAAGCAATACTAGAATTGCTGTGATTTACTGAGGTTACAATGGATGTAAAAATTCTGGCAATCCAGGTAACCCTTTATATGCAGCAGGACTACATCTGACCTTCAGATGGCTTCCTAAAATCTAGGACCATAATCTCAAAAGACTCATTCACTTAAAAGAATGCACTTGGTATTTTATTATATAAAGTCAAAGCCTTTGTCTTCTTCCACTCATTTGCTCCTTATTGAACTACTGTGAGACTAGCTTCCTGTCCTCTTTGCTGTGACAGTATCTCTGTAAATACTTAATTTGGCATAAAATTTCTCTGTATTATAGTCACTCCAGGATAACCTGTATATCGCTTAACTTTTATAAATACAACATTGTTCTCCTCTTGAGAGTAATCCACTACTGCACTTGTACACCTGACATCAGAATGTAATGCTTCATTTATTTCTCTTTAATGTTACCAATACGTACATCCTGACAAACTGACTCCCACAAGGCAAGAAATCTGTTCTCGACCTTTGTGCTGTGTGTGGGAGAGATCCTTAAATGTTCTGATGCTGTAGTTTGTCTAAAAATATGCTCAGTGCAAATGGATAAACATATTTCTTGCACTGATTGGTATTGGGTAAATCTGGTTTTACTCTGGAAAATGATCTGGGATGTATCCCTATAGCTTTGTCCTGAGGTGAAATATATGTTCTATTCCTTCAGTTTGGATTGTGTAGCATTAAATAAAAAGGGTTTGTTTTTTTTCATAAGCAATGTCTCTTAGTGAGCACCGAAGAGCTGCATCACTAGTGGGATGGTTTATTTTAGTTAGAGTTGTGTTTTTGAAACTTTATGATGCTCAAGTTGAAAATGCCCTGTGAAGTGATGGGGGGGGTTTATGTATTAGAAGGCAAGGGTGATCCTCAGTTCAGTAACATCCTTAGCTGCAGTAGCTGCAATATGAAGTACAGAAATAAATGAAAGCTATGACTGAATTGTTGTAAAGGCTTTGTAACTACAGGGGGAATGCTATACTAAATGCGGGAGTTGTCATCATGTAGAATACCTGTGATGGTCCTTGTACCTGAAAGGTCAGGGGAGGGACTAGGACTTCTCCATCGTATCTTCCTGATCTGAAGGATGGCGTCCTGTTATCTGGCTAAAGACACAGTTGTGCATTGTAATGTGTCTAATTAAAGAGAATTAAACAACTAAAATGTAAAATGTCATATTTCCTGCCTGCTTTTAAAAACGAACGTTATTGCACTTGGAAAATTAATTTCTTGGCTGTGGACAGTCCTGGAGCTTGAAGCTATCTAACTTTGCAAAAAATAGACGTGGGACATTTCCCAAGGTCCCTTGAGAAAGATTCATCTTTGTGCAGGGACAGCATTCAGGTAAAGATCTTATGTTGTCAGTATGGGCAGCAGCTGTCATGGATATCTTAAAAAGTTACTTTTGATTCTCAGAAGCCCACGTCTCTTCTGGGAATCTCCTCAAGTGGCAGCTGAAATCACATTTTAAGCAGGGCTTAAATGTTCTGAAAAAAAGTGTCACTTTAGATCCCAGAGTAGAAGTTGGCACGTGTGATTATGATGGGGCTACTGAGTAATCAAGAACAGTTTTGAGATCTGTTTCTTGAACTTAAGCTACTCTCTGTATATGTGCTTTACCTGTCTAAGGGTTTCTGGTTTCTTGCTGTGAAAAATCTGGAATAGAAGTTGAAGACAGTTGCTTTATAGCCTTAAGGAAATAAGCTGGCTTTATGCAATGCTCTTGAAACATCCCTGGAGACTGTCCCTTTTGGTTATTTGCTGTTGAGCTGAAAACACTTTAGCTCAAATAAAGCTAGTGATCACAGGCTGTTTGCAAACCACACAGTAATGAAGGAATTTGTAGCATTTCTGTAAACTATACTGAACTTTTCTCCCATCTTGGTAAGCTGAGCTAATGGATGGAGTGCTTTTTAATCACTGAATACTTATAGGCTTGAGTTGGGGTCTGTTTTGTTTCCCATTTTCACAGAAACAAGTTAGGAAGTATTTGGCTTTACTGGAATCACGGTTTTCCCAAGGTCTGACCAGTAAACTCAATTAGTCCTACAGAATCCACAAACAAAGGTCAGCTTGTGTTTTTGTCTACTCAGGCCCATTCTGCTGGGTATAATTTAGGGGCATTTGGTTTACCTACGTAGAACCTTACAGGTTTCGCAGTGGTCTTTGGATTCAGCCCCAAAACTCAGCTTTGGACTGGTATTCAGCATGTGATTTTCCATGTTCTGTATCAGCACCAGCAGTGTTGCTCTAGTCTAGGCAGTGGGAAGGTGGCAGGTTCTGTTTGTGGAATTTCACTGTCCATTTTGAAAATTACTTGGGAATTTTTTAGTTCATTGTCTGTTGTGTTTTGATCTAGATAAGGCACAATAGAGACTCACTGGAGTTCTGTTACCTTACTAGCTTTCAAAGAAAGGTGCAAGAGGTTGGGTATATATTCTACAGTTCTCTTACATGGCTTTTAGCACTGGGGTTTCTGGGGAGAGAGGAATCCGTAGTCCCAACCCTGTTACCTGTCAGGAATATGTTAAAGCAGTGTCTCAGCTTTTTCAGGAAATAGGCACAGCTTTCCTCTGAAAAATACTGTCCGTTAAACCCATAAAGTTAAGGTCCAGACAGCGCTTTGATGGCACGGCAAATATATTTGTGTGTTCCCTCTTTGTAGGAAATCACATGTGCAAAACGTTTCTGGATGCTGGAGATCTTCCAGAGGAGTAAGGGCTAAGGGAAATTTCCAAATATTATCTAGTCCATCTCTTTGCCCCGAGATTGGGTCAAATCTGCCAAGACTGTATCTTGGAAGTGTTTCTCTAACTAAAAAGCTTCCATGTTAAGGGATCCCGTGACCCTGTCAACAGCATGTACCACTGTTGAACCATACAGCTGGGGAGTTAACCACAGTGAGAGTTTATCCGTGTCAGTTCAGTCAATTACTTACTGTGCTTGTTGGCAATAGATGTGGTGAATAGTGCCCTCATTTGAACATTGCTATCATGTTCTCCTTCTAGTCTTCTCATTTCAGTAAACCCAGTTAATTGAATCGCTCTTCATGGTTTCTAAGTCTGGCAATTGTTGTGCGCTTCTCTGGATCTTCTCCAGTTTGTGCTCTTAAAGCAGATGGTCCAAAACATGACCCAGTGTGCTGGCTAATGCTAGTGCAGCGTTGCTGGGACAGTTAACTTCTGGCACTTTAGTACTGTTGATACACACTGGAATTATATTTGCCTTTTAACGGCAGCATCATTTTGACTTGCATTCAGTTCCCAGATCTCCCTCATCCAGATCCATTTTGGTGCCACTACTCGGCTCCATTTTGTGGCTATGTATTTAGTGCCTGACGCATATCTGTTTCTAGTGGATCTCAGGCCAAATTTATCAAGATACCAGTATTCTAGAACTTTCTCATGCTCTTTATAGTTCATCCAAGTTCCCCATGCTGTCATGGGAAAGTCTTGCACATGTCCTGTTTATAGCCTGAGTTGTTCGTGAACACACTGATGGGCCTTACAGGATGCTGCTTTGTTATCTTCCCAGGTTCCCAGTAAGCCTTTGGCAATTGCTTTTTGAGAGCATTTTTGGATTGCTGTGATTCTCCTTAGGGTCAGTAGGGATTGGAGCCCTATGTTTCACCTTTGAGCACTTCACATAATGACAATGTCAAAGGCCTTTACCGCAACAGGGAGACTTAAGATCCTGTGCAACTGTGGCCACCAAGCCAGATTTCATGAAGAAGGAAGTGGAAGGTAGTGGAGTACTGCATAATTTGTTCCCACATTGGCTGGCTGTTGCTGGGTTCCTTTTCCAGATGTATTTACAAGGAGGACTCTAGAATAATTACTGTAGCCCTTTTCCAGGTTTAGGTTGACTGACAGTCTCCTTTTTAAATTTCTTGTGCATGTCCCACTGCTCTCTTGGACTTTTTTCTGTGCTCTTTGTGTTCTCAAAGGGCAACACTCGCAGTCCGTGCTGACGTGGCTGATTGCTGGACCATCCTAGGGTAAAAGTAATCAGCTACTGCTGACATGAATACTTCCTCTTTCCACTTCTTCACATGATCTAGTTAACTTTTGACTGAAGCCAGAAGTGCTGTTTTTTACCTATTTGTAAATCTTATATTTCATTTTTATCCTTTTTCATCAAGTAATAAACCTATGTTTAACTTCCTCTTTCCCTAGATATTTATATGCTTTGTATCTGCCTTTCAGAACCTCAGCTGTTTTTTTGACTCTGCTAATGAAGGTGTTACTTTGTTGACTTTTGAGCCATCTAAAACTCAGTCACCTGTGTGCCTCTCAGAATCCATGCTCTTACATTTACAAGGCGCAGCACAACACTAAGGCTAACTCTTTGAAAACCCTTTTTTTTTTTTTTTTTTTTTTTTGTTTGGGTTATTTTGCACACTTTGCCCACCAGGAAGCTATCAGTAGCGATATATGCTCTGTCCTTATCAGTTCATGGTCCCAAATGTGCCAGAGCTGCAGACTTTCTCACTGAGGTTTGAGCTCTGCCAAGGAGTTACTTACGCACGTATTGTCAGTGAGACAGACCAGGCTGGCCTGATAAATCTGAATGTGCAATAGCTGTTATCCTGTATATGAAACTATATAGCACTAATTAGAGTAAATGCTTGAGTGACTTTTCACCGGACATCATTCTGACCATTTCTTCCTCTGGTTTTCAAGACTGTACCTAAACTGTAATCGTTGCTGTCTGTTCTGTTCCATTCCATATGGATGCCGATGCCATGCAAACCCTCACAACGGTATATATCCTGTCTGTCTTCTTTACCTTTTGCTTACCAAAACAGAGTAATGCCCAAACTGCCTTTGTGCCTTATACAGTGCTTTGCAAGATGAAAGTATGCATGGAAAACAAATGCATGTTAATTACACAGCATCTTCTCAGGCCAACAGGATGGGCCTTAATTTGTAGTTCCTTATTCCTGATGCGCCTTCAAGTTCCAGTAACCATTACCTGCTAATAGTTTTAACTCTCTTTTGGTATACATGTTTTCTTTAGCTGTACATGATCACTGCGTATTTTACAGTTTGTTTTATTTTGAATTATTTGTGGATCTTTTGAAGGGTGAAAACAGTATTTCCAACCAAAAGAATAATTGGAGAAAAATGTTTTCTAAAAAAAAAAAAAAAAACACAACAGAAAAAGAAACCTAAAATGTTTCTATATGACCTGCTGGTATTGAGAATTATTACTATTGTCATTACTCTCTGTTACAGTAATGCTTAATGCAATGCCATTTTCTGTTGTTGAAAGAGATACAATTCAGATTTCATATCACAGTGGGCTGTGTACGGTATGGGAGCTGACTGCAGCAGTCTGTGCAATGGAGCACCACCACCTTCTCTCCACACAGAAACAGAGGGAAAAATAATTTACATTTATGACTAGATTTCACTTGCTGTATTTCGTATTTAGAAAGTAAATTCAGATTGTTTGTGGGTTTAGCAAAAATGGCTTAACCCTTAAATACATTTTCTGAAGGGCACCTACTGCTGCTATTAGCTCTCACCAGATCAGTGCTGGAAGTCAGTATTTTTCTTAATGAGCTCTAAGAAATACTGTTTATTAAGGACCGTGTAAAGAAAGGTTAAGCAGGAGTACACTGTGGCTTTATGCTGCTGCAGTAAACCATTCAAAGAATTTGCTATTATGCATCTGAAAGCATGAGCTGTTGTGCACTGGAAGAATGTGACGCTGGATCACAACCACCACTAGCCAATGAGGACAACTTTTCAGCTTCTGGACTGCTTTCTAAATGGACAAAGCATGCTTGTATTTTTCTCAAGTAACAATTGAATTCTACATCACTGAAGTCAATAGGAGCTTGATTTTGTCATGTGCTAAATATCCACATGCACATGCAGAAAGCTGCTAGCTCTAACACCTTCGTAAATTGCATATATTACTAAAATGGGTTTACTTGACCTCTGTCAATCTGAAGACAATTTCTGCATGTCTGGGAGGTGCAGTACTCTGTCCTAGAAAACATATACAGTGCTCTACCAAGACAGACTTCACCGACTGTAGTCAGAAGATATTTTTTGGACTCCAGTCACTGTCAATCCAACACTTTTAATTGGAAACACTGTGTGGGCAACATGACTCTGTGGACCTCACAGATGCTAAATGCCCCGTGGAGAGATTTGGAAACCACTTTCTTGGGTACTTCTGAAATTAATTGTCTCTCTTGCTTGCATTGTGGCTCCAGGCATTTTCTCAGAACCCAAATATCTTTGTGCTGCCCCACCTCCCTTTTCCCACTTGGGGTGGGTGAATGGGTAGGAGCACAGTCATGTTAACAGTAGAATTGTCCAGGCTAGAAGTACTGCTAATAACTGTTGATTGCATCATTTGGTTTTAGTCAGTGGTGGCCAGCCTTCACCTTTCAGTGCTGTGAAGGGACAGAAGCAACCTGGCATCTGCAGAAGCACTTTCTGGGGCTGCTACTCCTGAACACCAGCCTGCCTTTCTCTCGAAATGAGGATCAAGAAACCACATGAGCAGCATAACTGAGCTCTGGGTCTGAACTTGGCTGAACACAGCCAAATTTGCAGAAAGGGAGGTATCTTAAAGGCAATCCTGTTGTTCCTATTTGTGAAAACAGGCAGCTGTGTCATGGAGGAGGGCAGTGGCTTAGGGCTACAAAATGACCTCCCACAGTGCTGGGCACCAGACAGGCACTTGAGATATGCCCAAAAGACAAGACCAATTTCTATTGGTATTTCCTTAGTCAGGAAGGAGAATCCACACTGAAGTACCTGATACAAAGTGCCTGCACCAGACTTGCTCATTGTCAGAGCTTTGGCCATGCCTCTGTGGGCAGCAGAGCCAGTTTCAGCTCTCATTGCCCATGGTAAGGTGGTCCTTCTGCCACCTTCTTCCCTTCCTTGCTCCCAGCCCCAGTATGGCTCACATTGGGTACTTACTGGGCACTGTCATGAGCTAAGTCAACCCAACAGAAAACGATCCCTTTGACTTCTAACAGGCAAGTAAGAAAAGTGAGGCCCTGGAAGAATCTGACAAGCCGAAGTGCCCATGTTGGGAAGATTGTGTCTGGGAGCAGCGATGTTGCAGGAGTCTGTATTTCTGTACAAGATGAGCAAAGACAAACAGCTTTCCCTTGACAGCTGCCTGCATGAGGAAAAGAGGAAAGGGAGAGGTGGGATGCTAATTAGAGACTGTAAGAACAGCTCACTCTGTGTTTGCTTGTATGAAATGCTTGCTTTGGGGCACTTGAAGCTGGCTTAGGATTGATTGATTGCTAATGGTCAAGGTCCATTTAAAGACATAAATAATGTCTTGAAGAGGTTGTGCTTTATGTGGTACCAGAGAGACTTTGCAAGTGCCAACACACCATCCCTCTAACTAATGTGGTAATGAGTGTGCTAAGTGCTTGGGTGATTGTTTTTTTCCCCTTCCATCCCTCCACATGCTGCATTAATCCTTACCCGGATACTCGTCTCTCCAAGTACTCTTCTGCAGGCTTGTAATTGGTATTTCAGGAAGGGAAAAACTGGATGGAAACAAAGCTGATGCTGAGACTTTGTTGTTAGCGGGGAAGTTTATGAGCTGCTTTTGACCAGAGTTTGCAGCCCATCTCATGCTGTAAAGCTGGCAGGAAGAGAAAGGAAGTCCTTCCATTTCCAGGGAGCTCCATGGGAGGAAGTGATCAGTAAAGCCCAATGAGTCAGGCACTGTTCAAGAGGATACTAGAGCAGAGGAATGGGAACATTAGAAAGTGCCACCAAAAACCCCAGAGGTCAGCCATGAACTCAACATCCAAAAAGAATACTGCTTCCCAGAATTCCTTTGCAAATGGCTGTGGCTCTAGGGCAGGTATAAGCTCTACCAAGAGTTCACTGGCTTAGTTGCTAGAACTGATTACAAGGAAGTGTTGAAATGTTACTCCTGATAAAGATTAGTTGTCCAGCTTCTTAGAACAAGTAAAGCTGTTACTGTCCCCCTGGAGAGTGAATGAAAGTGGATTATAATGAAACAGATGGTGTAGAATTTGACTTAAAATCAAGATTCTTCATTATTGAGACCAGTCTGTCTCAAGCTACACTTTAGGCAAATTGGAATGCAGAGACATTAAATAAATAATGCCAATGGGTTTTGAGATAGGCATCTCTAGTTTTTCCTAAGCTATAGTAAGCCCCACTTATTTTAAGAGATAGATCCCAATCTGAGGATGCATATTATGTAGAAACAGCCTTTCTTTTAGTTTAGGATGGTACATCAAAACCAGCATTATTGTGGGTTGATTTTTTTTTTGTCTTCCAGTGTCTACCATTTTCTGGTCTCTCCATTCCTATGGCAGACTTTTCCTCACCCCCATTTTCAGTCAGCTTTCTAGGAGAGCTGCGTAAGTCTTTCATCTTCAAACCCATGACTCAGCTACCATTTATACTCCCAATACCTCCTCAATCTGCCTCTTTATTGTGGAATAAATCTTAGCCCCTCTCGGACATTTCCACATGAATGCCTAGTCAAAAGCTGTAGCTCCATACCACTGTGAGGAAACTCGTAACCTTTTGCCGACAGCTCTTCACATCTTGCACAGGGTGCTCCTGCCGTCCTTCTGCTCCCTGTCCTCACTATTTCCCAGCACCTCCCCATCTGCCCGTACCCTGCTGCTGCCTTTGCAGCATCCATCGGTGGGCTCTCAAACAGCGCCTGGCTCTAGCTCCACAGCCAGGACTCTTTGGCACTTCCCAAGTGCTCGCCAGTCACAGCCACACCATCTTTGTTCACAGGTCACACTGACCAGCCTTTCCTCTGCAGAACAGGTATCTTGCTTTGACAGAAGTTGTCACAGCTGCTAGATGCTGAAAGAACTCTTTCTCTGCCTTGCTGTTTTCTTCACTGGATAAACAGTCCATGGGCAGCTGAGGGCCTCTCTTGCTCCTTCTTCACTGAGTTAATAGTTTACTTCACAAGGTTTTTGCTTTTCAGATTATTTATGTTTTAATTAGGATTTACTGCCTTAGCCCTTAGGATCCAAATTCATGCAAATGCATCTTTTGAAGACCACATTTCCCTCTGCTGTGCTTCCTTCTTTTCTGCCCTCTGTCACACATGCAGCCTTATTTAGTGACATGGCACTGGCAAGTCAAAGACATAAGGGCAAGGCTTGGGACCAAATAGAGCAGAGAGCAGGGCTGCACATCCACAGTACCCCCATCTGATGCCCCCTGCTCTCTACTTGCCATTTTCAGCACAGCAGTGGCCAGGTAGGTTTTTATTGCACAGTGAATGTTCAGCTGGTAAAGAGTTGCCCCAGAGAGGAGGCTTGGGAGCAGCCCTGCCCCATTCTCCCCACCGTGGTACTAAGCAGCCTTCTTTCTGAAGCGAGAAGCCAGACAGCTCCTTAAAACCACTGGGTGTGTTTCACTGCTATGTGTTTAATATAATGAGTTCCCAGGTCAAGGCTTACCACTCCATGCTTTACCCCAGGTGAACCCTGAACTGCCTACACCTTACACATGGCTCTGCTGAAGTTCCAGCACCTCCTGCCCAGCCTGTTTGCTTCTCCCTCCTTCTCATCCTTCATCATCTCATTTAGTTTTCATTTTGTGTCCTGTCTGGAAAGACAGGTCTTGTGTGAGAGGAACTGAGTCCCCAGCCCACCTGCCCTCCTCCTCAGCACAGTCACAGGGCACAGTGAGAGCAGGCAGCATCAAATCCACGTGAGGCACCCTACCTATGCAGCTCAAGTGCTGAACAAGTCAGAGGAGCAGGACTGGCTGGGTCTAGCTCTTATGTCCTGGCCATCAGGGCAAGAAGCTGGTCTTTGTTTTACAGCCATTACCTTTAGTGGCATCACTCAGCCACCTTTCAGGATCTAGATATAGATCCTCTCTAGGATACAGAGGACAAATGTGCCTTTGTTCTCTATAACTGTCATCCAGCGTGTTGCTTGCATGTATGTTCTAGTGTATCCTGTATTTTCCAAAGCACAGTTTCATTTTGGGCATGAACAGCTGGGTCCTGGACTTGCTCAGCTTGACTGTGGCTCTGTATAGGTAAAATTCACTTACATCTTGATATGGGGCCATGAATTGTCAGAACCATGCCTTAGGTGCTGATTCAACTTCAGTTGGAGTAGGATTAGTCCAAAATCTCAAACTTCCTTTGCAGGTGGCATCTCTTCCTGCACATACATTTTCTCTTAAAAAAGTAATCAAATTCCAAGCTGTTTATAATCACAGTTTTCAGTCTTAATCTCTTGCAATTTCAGACAGAGCTACAGGGTATCTCTTGCAATTTCAAACAGCTACCAGGGTATTCCCCTTCCGTGCTGATTTAAATTAGCCAGACAATAACCCTTCAGTAATTAAAACACCCACCAAAAAAATCAGAACAAAAAGCTTCCCATTTAAATCTGTGTTAAACCAATTCATCAGTGGCACGATTAAAATCTCTGGGACAAATCCTCCTTGTCCTCTTCATGTAAGCTGTGCTTTTGAGAGTAAAGGGATGAGTGAGAACAGCATTTAGTCCATACATTAATAATGTATATCCTTTGACTGACAGGGAATGGGCTGGCAGAACAAATGAAAGCACCCTGGGGTAAGAGGAAGAAAGCCTCAGCTTGCTGCTACAAACTTCATAGGCATAAAAGTACATTTTGTTTCACTATTAAATAAGGAGATTTGGAATATAATACTGTCTCCTTCTGCAGCCCTTCCATTTTGTGCTCATGGCAAAGAGGATAAAACTGTCCACAGCTGCAATTGTTCCATCCAGTGCTCACATGCCCAGGAGAATTAATCATGATCCGCAAAATCCACTCCTCTTAACTGCAAAGCACCACGTTTTGTACAGTAAATATCTACTGATCTGTGAGTCCAGGTACACCAAAGACTGTCCAACGTGTCCCAGCACTGCTCCCTGTGAAGCTGCCGGCTTCATGTCTGGGATAGCTCGTGGCAGACATCCAGAACCTCCTTATTTCACCTAGCTTCTTCCTGGTCGGAAAGGCATTGCTGTCTGTCTGGTAATGAAGCTGTTTGGGAAGGGATCCCGGGAGACAAGAGCCTCAATCTGATGCAAGCAGCCCCAAACCCCATGGCTGCAGCATGGGCAGGGTGGGTGCCTCCAGCTGGGTCTGTGCTGACCACGAGTGGATGGAGCCACCATCCATCCTCCATGGCTTCTTCATCTCCACATTATATCTTGGGAGGGTTAATGCTCATTTGAGTTGGATTAACTGCTTCCCTTCTCTTGTGGGTTGTTTATTTGTTTTGCAAAAGGAATTCTAGACAGACATTATCTTGTGAGTTCAATAATATCAAGGAAAGAAAGCAAATTCCAGGAACAAATTACCTCAAATTTTGCACAGTGTAATAACACCGTACTTCCATCCTCCTTCCAGCCATTTGATAGTGATTGTTGTAGTTAAAATGAATTCATAATGTTTCTGTCTAGCTTCCACCAAGCAACTCTTTTCCATTTGTCACAGGGCTCTTTCTCCGGATGATTTTTGTAATCTTACTGTATCTGGTATTTTTCGTGCCTCCAGAGCAAAGCCAGAAACTCCTGCATCAGTGCTGAAGGTAGGCAGGGAGGGTGAGTCAGCTTTTTGATTCCAATCATAAAATTAAGGCTCAGTAACCGACGAAGAGCTGCCAATCAGGGTAAGAGCCTTGCCTTTTCCTTGGTCTCAGGCACCTGTTTTCTAGCGTGATATGACTATGACACTAAAATGTATTAAAAGAAGCTTGTTTGGATGCTTCACTGCCCGACAGCAGGACAATGTCCTTCCACCTGGGCTCCCTTTCTGCAGAGCAGCCAAGCGGACCTGTGCACAGCTGCATTTCCTCCCCATCTTGCACTCACCCATGGTCATTGCTGGGACACGTGCCCGAGGCCAGCCCTCAGGAATGCCCACAGCCATCAGACTACATGGGTGTAGTGGGGTTTCTACAGCCAGCACTGAGACCCAGAGGGATGAAGGAGGGCTGTGACCTGTGTGGGGCAGGGGTGCAAATGCCCAGAGACAGGGGAGGTCCTCGGAGAGGTGGGCACCGAGAGGGTGGTGAAACATAACAGCCCATCTGGTGAAGGGTGAATGTGTAACGTCATAAATTCTTTATAATATGTAAAGGGCCACTGAGGAACAAAATAAATGCGTAATCACTATGTGCACTGGTTCCCGTCCTGCCATTTGAAAAGCAAAGTGTCCAGGTTGAGCTCCTCCTCTAGGCAAATGAGAGAAGATAGATACATCCCCGAAAGGCACCACTTCCCACCCAAGATGGGTTCAGGAGGGGTGCAGCAGATGAGATAATCTCCTCATGGGACTTCGGTCATCGATTATAATTAGTTCAGAAAAAACTTGGTTTTTAGGAAATCAATGTACACAAGGGCAGTCCTGCTCCTGAACTCTGACTGGCTTTGGAGCATGACCCAAACGCCTGGTTTCCATGTATAGGCAGGTGAACTTCAGTTTAAAAATATGATTAATTTAAAAATAGTATTTCTCTTGCTAAAAACTTCTAAACCTGCTCAGCTCTCTGGCTGAAGCTTTTCCAAAGCTCTTGTGCCAGCAAAGCTGCTGCTCAGCAGAAGCAGAGGGATATTATGTCTGCAATCCCAGTGGTAGGCATCACTCAGGGGAGGTGGCACCAGCCAGCTACTGATGACTGATGTGTGCTCAGGCCATCCTCAGGACAGTGCTGCCTCTTGCATGGCCATGTGGAACGGTATCTGGCCACACAGCCCTGACCCTGAGGCCTGAGGAGCTGAGGCTGGCGGGCAGGAGATGGGGAATGGCTGAGATGGGGCGAAGAAAGCAGAGAGGGACAAACCAGCAGGGATGGCAGGTGAGGAGAGGGATGATTGGTCTGCAGAAGAGCAGGGGTATGGGGACAGGTCAAATAGCAAGCGACTGCTGTGAGTGGGGGCTGAAGGAGACGGAGTGCTCTAGGGGATGGGTGAGAGCAGGTCTTGGTACCCCCTGGGGGTGCCCCTCCCAAGCACAAGGCAGAGCCCAGGAATCCTTGTGAAGCTGGGTGCCCGTGGCAGTGGGGAGGGCACTGTTCATGCTCACATGTGTCTCCAGCGAGAACCAGGGGTTTGCTGGGTTCGCTGTTTGGTGGTGGAGGGGTTAATTCCATGTAAGAAACCTTGTGGGAAGGTAGCAACGCCTGACACCCACAGCTGGGAAACACCACCTACACAGACCTAAATTCAGCCTCTGGAAACCAGTTACTGTGATACAGTCTCTAAGGGCAGCCCTACAGGCATCCTTCCCAGCAGCTACACTGGGCCCAGGCACCCTTCCCGTGCTCCAGTGGCAAGAGAAGATGCAATACCCCCCCACAGGGCCCACATCCCCTAGCTCAAGGGAGGAGACAACCCCATTCTTTCATCGTTCATCTTTTCTTCATTAGAACCTGATTTAAGTTTGAGCAGTTTGAGCCTGATGAGATGAGAAGGTGAGGATGTGTAAAGAATGATGGTGGGAAGCTGCAGATCCCAGGAGGAGGGAAAGTCTTATGGTTTTTCTTGCCTGATTTGGGATAGACTATAATGTTGAGGCCTTGCAAGCTTCATACATTGTGTTGGGCCCAGTAATGCTACCAGGGGTGTCAACCTGGAGACATTCAGACACTTAGGGACTGTAGTGGTAGGACAAGGGGTAATGGGTTCAAACTAAAACAGAGGAAGCTTAGATTGGATATAAGGAGGAAGTTCTTCACTGTGAGGCTGGTCAGGCACTGGAATGGGTTGCCCAGGGAGGTTGTGAATGCTCCATCCCTGGCGGTGTTCAAGGCCAGGTTGGACAGAGCCTTGGGTGACATGGTTTAGTATGAGGTGTCCCTGCCCATGGCAGGGGGGTTGGAACACGATGATCTTAAGGTCCTGGAAAATATTGAAGCCTTGTATTTATCCTGAAAGCACTTTGTTCAATGCCCAAGAGCAGCTGTCAGGGAATGGGAAGGATGCAGGGCGGCTTTATTGACCAAACCACGGTGGGAACATGCCATCAGCAGGGCAGTGACAGCAGCCACCAAACCTACACTTTCCACTTTCTAGCTCAAAAGCAGATAGTGACTTGCTCTCCCCTCATATGTGGTACCACCAGGGCATTGTCCATCAACAGGGGAAGGCACAAAGCCTCTGCAGTTGCTGATGCTTCTGCCTGCTCTGCTCACCAGCTCAGCAGCAAAGCTCCTGCCAGCTTTGGTGATGGCTAGTGCCTAACCCAGGATTATGCCTGTGAGGATCTAAACAAGGAGAGCTCCCCTGAATCAGAGACCCCATTTGCTGGTATATAAATCAAGAATCACAATCACAAAGTTCTCCTGGAGGGCTTTGGGTAGCAGACTACCAGAAATGATCCTGGGGAGCTGTGTGTAAAACTTACTTTTTCCAGCAAAGGGCTAGTGCTGGTTTATGGTGAGCTCCTTGCAAAGCAGAAGAAGCAGATCTGGCCATAAGGTGTGACAAACTGCTGGAGTGTCTGAAAAATGAAACCAAAAGGTGCTACAGAGTTGTGAGGTGCTTGAAAATGAAACTTCACAATTTTGAGTATTTGAAGTTATGAATTGGCTCCTAATTCCCACACTAGCAGCTCCCCTGCCTTGGGCTTGTGCAGTTCATATGTTCTAGCTGACAATTAGAGGCAGCAAATAAGTGAGTTTGTGTCCTGGCCCCTGGCAAACCAACCCCAAAATGTTCATGTTAGGATCAAGGACTGATGTCTACTTCCATACTAGGCAGGAGAGGTGGATAGACCAGCTGATCCTTCTGAACTGACAGGGGAATTTGGGCCTCCTCTGGGAGATGGTCACAGTCCTCAAATGAGGAGAATGGTTTTGACCAAAACCCACTCTTGGTACCTTCCCTGGTAACTCTGCTCCTTCACCCAGCCAAAGGTGCAGGGGAGGGGATGCTCTCTCCTCCACAGCTCCTGTGAGCTGCGCTGCTCCCTGCAGTCACCTGAGAGCTCCCGCTGCTTACTGTGCTGTGGAGGGGTGCATGTTGTGCTCCCCACACACTGGATGGGAGTGGGGAACACTGTGCCCATGGCTGATTCACCCCCGTCTCAGCTGAGTTTGTTCCTGGGTTAATGTTTGCTTTAGTGATGCTGGATGTATTATATTTTCGGAAGATTAATCACCAGGGTGCCGAGAGCTTTATGCTCTTTACTACTAACTAAAGCTAAATAAACAGAGTTCCTTTTCTGGATCTTACAGCTCTAAGATTTGGCCAAATTTCCCAAGTGTCACTGTGCTGCATTCAATGGCATTAGGCTGTCTGGCATTTTGGCATCTTTCCTTATTCTTCTTTCTTCCCAGATCTCTCCTCTGCTGAGAAACACCTCCCTCAGGCAAATGTGTATTTTTTTTTCCATAACCTGATTAGTTTTTATTCATTCTCCTCTCTTCCTTGCACAGCTCCTGGGCCAGGGATCCTCTCTGAGCTGCCCCAAGTCTCTCCAGAACTGTGCTGCCTTTCTCCCTTTCCCTCAGTGCCTCAGGTGCCCAAGAAATCCCCCTTAATTAAGGCATGCCCAAATCACTCCTCCTTTTCCATCTAAAATCCATGGAGGACCTCACCTAGCGTGTACAGCACAGAGCCAAACCCACAGGGCAAACTAACACCAGCCACTGTGCTGCCAACCAGAGCCTGGATTAAGGCAGGACTTTCCCTCCTGCATCCCCTTCTTTCACAACTTCCCTATGCCTCGGAGCCCGTTTCACATGGCCCCAGCTAAGGCTCCAGAAAAACACAGCTCTGAAGTGGCATCCATGACACACACCGCTCTTGGAATAAGGCACATCATTTTGGCTGATGTCCCACAATTTTCCCCATCTTTGCACAGAGCTGCCGTGGTATGCTGGAAGGCAATGGGATTTGGGGCATCAGCATCAAACAGGGGGTTAAAACATCCCTGTTTCATGGTGAAAACTCTGCTGGACGCTGTGATTTGCACTGTGATGAATGTGGACTGCACGCTGCAAATAGGGCATTTCAGAATCAAGGGAGTAAGGAAGAGGAAGCTGAAATTACCCCTTTATCCTTTGATTTCATCCCGGAGAGCTTTCACACATGCCACTCTGGGGCCTGTGGAGCTGTTGCTGCTGGAGCATTGGAGCAGGACCCCGGGATGCCGGTCTGCCTCCTGTGGTGGAGAAACCTCACCATGGGCTCTCTTCTCCACACAGAAATAACAAAACCCCACTGACATTCACCTTCCTTCTGTATTCCTGGGTCATGGTGAACTTAGTGTTGTCCTGGCAGAGCAACCAGTAATACATAATGCTGTATGAATAGCTACCAAAAGACCAAGAAAAAGCCAGCAGTGGTTGGCTAGATGTGTCAGGAGTGACACAGCCAGAGCTGCTCCTTCCTTGGAGCAGCCTGATAAGCTGTAAGGTATTTCCAAGACTCTCCCAGCTCTGTTTTCTGTGGTTTCCATGAGTCACTCCCTCCTGTAATTGTCCCATCCACACTTTGGAGCTCTGCCTGTGGCTGCGACTCATCCTTCCTGCACAGGCAGCTCCTCAGACAGCAGCTCCTCTGGCTTAATTGTCTGTGAGGTGCTGGCAGGAGGTGCTGTCTTGCTGGAAGCTCCTAAGAACTGTCCTGGGTCTGCTGCTGGCCTCCTGGAGCACAAATCCAGGCTCAGGGGAATGTGCAGTGCATCTTTTCTTGACAAGCATGTTCTCAGGATAGGCAGCAGCAGTTTAGTGCACGCTGCTTTAATAACTCCCTGCAGAAGGAAATGCAGCTTTGGGCGAAAGGGCAGCATCAGCTTGTCGCAGTCACAGGCTTTGACTGGCAGGCAAAGATAACGGCACCGGGCTGCTGGGTAATCAGATGCTGAGGCAGAGCATCTTTCACCTCCTCAGCGAGGGTGTGGGCTGCGATCCAGCCATTCCCTCAGCCAGCCGAGGCCCAGGGATTACTCAGAGCACAGTGGCCCCAGCCCAAAAGCAGCACGGATCACTGCAGAGAGCCAGCACGAGCCAGCACTCACACCCAACAGTGACCAGCGGCACACTCCAGGAACGCAGCTTCATTCTCTTTGCATCCTGCATGCAAAGGAGCCAAAAACACACCTGCACCACATGCTTGACAGCCACAGCGTCACTTCTGAGGGCTGCCAAGCTGATAACAGCAGCAAACCCCAAAGAACCCATGCGCACTGGAGTTAGGCTCCCAGCACAAGTGCTGCTGAGATGCTTGCTATTCTCACATGATTTATCACAGGATGTCTCCTCTATCCCTGTATTTCTGCAGAGCAAATACCTGCTCCCTTCACTCTCCCATCTCTTTGCCTACCACATCTAATACGTAGTTTTCTAACAAGATTATTTTCATGTTGTCTTAGGAAGGCCTGTATATCCAGCCTTGGTCTACTCTAGCAGTTCTTCCTAACCTCACTTACTGGAGCTGCTTGTATAGCATGCCCTGGGTTTCAGCAATATTAAGGCTTGTACAAATTTGTTTTGCCAATGAGCTTTCATAGCAGTAATTAGTTTAAAGAAACCAAGGGTGCATGAAGTGGAGCAGAGGCAGCTTGGCTTGGGCTGTTTGCCACAGTCTATTGCAAACAGCTCCTCGGAGCATCTCTGCCAGCAAGGCACAAGGCCAGAAAGCAGGGAGTCCTCCAGACCTGCCTAGCTGTCAGGCTTCACCATCCTGCTTGCTGCCCATAGCAATGTCTCTGATCAGATGATGCCTCTTCCCTTCAGCTGAGCAACATGCAGGCCATGGTGCCGGGCCCACATGTGCCTTGGAAATGGGTAATCTGAGTTTTGTAACCCATGCTCAGTAAGTGCCTTTACGTAAGCAGGTGAGGTTGGTCACTCAGGGTCAGGCCACATGCAGCAGAGCCCACATGCCAACAGGAGCAGGGCGCACCCAGGAGATGTTTGTCCCAGCCCTCCTCCTATTTCCAGCTGCTCAGAGCCAAGCCAGGTGAATAAAACAGGCTGCAGATGGCTGACAAAGTCTGTTCTTTTTCTTTTTCCTTGTGCAGATTTCCCCTGAGCTGCGCTGTTGTGATTGTGCAAAAATAGAGCAAGATATTTATTAATTCTCCAAGGAAGGAAGCCCAAAAAGCCAGCAGGAGTGGGCACTCCCTTTAACAGCCCTGGCTGAAAGCAGGGTGCTCCCCTATGGCAGCAGCAGAGCCTGGGGCAGCTCACCCATCACCACGGGTGGGGGAATGAATGCCCTGCTGAGAGGATAAGCCACAGCCCTGCTGCAACCCCAAAATATGAGGGACCCTGAAGGGCCGAGGCCTGGCTGACAGTCCCACTAGCTGCCACAGAGGGCTGGAGCCAGGAAGGGATGGGTATCTAAAACTCCATCATCACCCAGTGCTGACGGATGTGGTGTTTTCATCAGGAATTTGACCAACCTCTTCTTACAGCCGAGCAAAGATAAGGGGGTTTTAGTGCAGTGATGGCCTCTGTTTCATGCAGCCCCTCCATGCAGCTGCCTACTGGCAAGATGGCACAAAGTGTCCCCTCTGCTCTGGGTGCAGGCTGATCTGTGGTGCTGCCAGGCTGCAGAGCTTCCCTTGCCATCAACCATCAGCAGCGCTGCTGGCAAAGCAGCTCTGGGGGTGTGTTGCTAAAGATACACACCTAGGCACGAGGCATTTCTGCTGAGGCACCTTCAATACCCCATGGCTGTCTGTCTGCTCCCTTGCTCCCCCAGAAAGCACAGGCCAGGGCTAAAACAAGGCCAGGGACTCTCAGCCAGCTTCCCCTGACTTTCCCTACTTCCAGCGTTACATGTTACGAATATTCTCAGAGCCTTTTCCATCCTTGTGTCGCACTGAGATTTGACAGGATGGGATTGTTGGAGAGCGGCAGCCCACACTTGGGCCAGCTCAGCTCAGAATTTGGAAATTGATATGGGGTCAAATTCTGTGCAGGCCCACTAGCAGTTGCTCTGTCGGATGCCGTGATAGAAATCAGGCTGTGCACTCAGCTGGCAAGTCCTTGCTTTGTCTTGTGCAGGTTTTCTGAGATCAGCATTATCAGCGACTGCATTTACTCTTTTGCCTGATCATGGCAAAATGTTTATCATATTTTATATATTCAGGGCTCAGCTTTAGCCTTTGATGATGGGCAGCACTTCCCAGAGAAGCAGCAGCCTCTGAGCAGCCCAGTGCAACACTGCTGCAGTCCAAGAGGACTCCAGCAGAGGAGATCTGGAACAGCAAGAGAAGCCTTAACAGGGAAAATAAGCTATAGCACAGCTCCTGGTTATCAGCCAAGCAATATTTGACTGGGGTACCAGAACTATCATGCCTACCTCTGTGAGAAAGGCCACAGGCATTTTACTTCTATGGAAATTGCCCATCATTCAAACCAGGAAATCTCTGCTGGGGTATCACAGAGTAGTGGAAAAAAGGCTTTAAACCCAGCAGAAGGTAGCTGAGCATCACCTCCTCACTTTATGGTTTGCTGAGCCATCCCAAGGAAGAAATGATTCAAAGACTGACAGGAAGGGCTTCAACCCTGTCAGACCAGGGGAGTGGGGCCCAGGGATGCTCAGTGCTGTCTGGTGGGGTGCATGTCTCCAGCCATGGGCACTGCAGTCTGGGGACGTGGCCCAAGGTGTGCTGGGAAGAGGCATGAAACCACTGCTCTGCTTCTGCACAAGGTTTTGGTTTTAGCTATAAGCACAAAAACATTTAGAGGAACGGTAAATGCTCCATCCCTCGCAGTGTTCAAGGACAGGCTGGGCAACATGAGCTAGAGCTTTGGGCAACATGGTCTAGAGTGAGGCATCCCTGCCTGTGGCAGGGGGCTCAGAGCTAGATGATGTTAAGTTCTTTCCAACCCAAGCCATTCTGTGGTTCTGTGATGTGTGTTTACAGCTGACAGGTGAGCAGGACACCACACTGGGATCCCTGAGAATGCATCCATCCCCTAGCTGAAGCACTGTGAAATCTTGTTCTGACCACCAGCCCCTGGGCTGCAGAGCCAGCACTGCTGGCAGCAAGGCCAGGGACTGGCAGCAGCATGGGCCAGTGTTCGTCAGCATCACCCCACTGCCAAAAAACACAGCCTACAAGCTTGCAGCGCTGTGGCTGCGGCGCCTGCACATGCTGGGGGAGCCGTACATTGTTTACTGTAAATGTCTCCATAGAAACTCCATCTCTGGGGCTGAAGATGTGGATCTTGCTGCTGCGGTGAGCTCGCTTTCTGCCCCCGGCACACCTCCACGAGCAGCCTCATCAGTTCCCACAGCAGAACAGTTTGGCAGGAAATCAGACTAATGCACCCCCCCATCCTCCCGAAACTGTGTGGAATTTAAAATGCTAAATTAACTAAATCATTTTAAATGGGCAAGCACTGTAATTATGGAGGGAGGCAAAGTATAAAGCTGCCTGTTCCAATGTTTTCAGGCTATAATTCTTGAAACCATCTAGTAAAATGGAACAAGATAAGAAGCAGAGAAACTGCATCAACAGAGAACTGTGCCTCACTCTAAAATGGCACTGTGAGCACTCAGGAGTTTCAAAGGACTGGGGTCCTCCAAAGACAGAGGTAAACTCAGGAACAGCTGAAATGGTTGAATTCTCAACCAGTCCTTGGGCAAACACAGTGTCCCAGCTGCTATGAAAGGTAGCAGTTGCTGAGTTGAGTGTGATAAAAGTGCCTTGCTGCCTGCCTTGCTGCCTCTTGGCTTGTGTTTGTTCCAACCAATAGGCAAGAGGGTACATAAAGGAAAACAGATGAGAATTAGCAGAATACCTAGAGAAGCAAAGCTTGCCACTGAACTGAGAAGTAAGTTTTGGCCAAGGGGCTGCACTGGAAAAGGGAACATGAAATGTATGAGAGCAGGAAATTTGATGAGCAAGGCACAGCCTTGGGTGTCAGAGGGTGTTAGGTGCTGCAGTGTTACAATGGGATACTGAGAGAAAAATGCAAAAACTGAGGGTGGGGGAGGGAGGCGGCTGGCATCCCAGCTATTTAGGAAGCAGCAGAAGGCACAGTCCACTTCTCCCTTGGAGTAGCTCCCCTAAAAAAAAGGAAAATAATTATGGTCCACATCACAGCTTCTTCCTCTCCTGCTGCCCCAGGGGCAGGACAAGCCTTGGGGACAGGCAGGGTCCCCAGGGCAAGGGGCAAAGCCAAAGAAGCATGCAACCCTCTTCCTTGGGTTACATGGTCAGGCAGCTGCCATTCCACTGTGCCTCACCATCCTCACACTTTGCAGGGGATTATGTCTGAGAAACTGCTTTCCTGTGTTAGTACATCATAATTCACCGTATGGAGAGAGAAAACCAGGGAGCTTGAAATGCAATAGCCCATAACAGTGCTGCACTGCTCTACCAGGCTGCATTGGCATGACAGCTTTAAAGATGCTACCACGTGGCAGCCCTGAAGTGACCTTTTAATTCTGCCTCCCTCTGTTTAATTACTTCTTTTTTTAATATCTCTGGATTGTATCTGCTCTGGAGCCTCAGTTGCATCCTCTCCCTTTCCCATCCTCCTCCGCCTGTCCCCACCTCCCTCCAGCACTGGCTCTCCCCAGCTGGGATTTCTACATGCCATACATGCCACCAGATCTCGCTGGGGAGCCAGAGCTGCCCAGTGCAAGAGGTCACCCCACACAAGTGCTCAGTTAAAAATAAAGCACTAAGTAACAATAACAAGTTTTGGCCTCTCACCAGTGCCCGCTGTAGATCATGAGCTTGCCTTTGCTGCAGCGTGGAGCAGGAGCTGGCCCAGGACACAAGTCCCCTGCACCGAGCATCTCCATCTGAGCCTGACAGCCATGTCACACCATCCCCATCCTTCCACCTCAGCAGTTACCTAAATGGGACAAATCCTGCCTGCAAATCCCTGGGCTGGTTGCTGACAAGCAGTGGACAGGAGGGAAAGGAGGAAGGTGAGATTCATGGAGAGGCTTCTCCCTGCAGCCTGCAGAGCGGCACTACCACTTCTGGTGCCACCACCCACTGCAAAAGCACCTGGAGCCCAAATGCTCCTTGCCCAAGGGAATGGCAGCCCCCCACAGCACTGTGTCCGTGTAGAGGTGCCAGGCAGAGGCAGCTGCAGCCCAGGCTCCTGCAAGCTTTGGGGAGAGCTAAAGTGGTACCCCTTCATCAACATCAAGTCACTCCCTGCTCCTCATGGTGCCGTGAGCATCACCAGAACAGCAGGGCCCTGTGTCCTGACACTCCTCAGGCACCAGGAACTAAGGTAGATCTGGCAGGATGTCTTGGGGCAATGGCAGATGCTGCTGTGAGCAGCTCAGCGGGTGTAGCAGACACTGACCCTTATTCTTGCCATGTCCCCATGTCTGTCCCTGCCAGCCTGGGGCAGGGGAGGTGAGATAGGTGTGGCTGCTTTTAGTGTGGCTCTTTGTGGTTATGCTGCTTTGGGGTTTCACCCTGATCAACAAAGGCCTACAGGGCAGTAACTAAGCCTAGCTGGGCTTCATCGTCCTCTGCTGAAGGCTGTGTAGCAGCAGGCTTCCCCAGGCTGGTCCCTGGGCATGTCCAAGTGTGAATCTCTGCACCCCCAGGAGGTGCCACTCCTGCCACCCCAGCCAGACTCACAGAAACTGCTGCCTCCAGGAATAAGTTTCTGCTCTTCACGAGCCACATCAATGTTGACAGCATTACACATACCCTGTATTGCAAATACATTTATTTGTGGGCCCAGCCTCCCTCTCATCAGGTACTAATGAGGTTTTTGTATATAGCCTCAGTGCTTTGTGTGGCAGATGGTGTTGGGTTAGATTTGGATTATTCCTGTTCTGCTGGTTTGTCTCTCAAATGTGCTAACTCATGTACAGCTTGGCTGTGCTTATTGCAGGAGCTCCATCAAGAACCCCTTCAAAACACACCTGCCTGAATGTTTGCTGGGAGCTGCATCTTTGCCTGGGATGGAGAGCAATGCCTTCTGCATACTGAAAGTAGTTTTTCAGCCCAACTGCTCCTTAATAAATGAAGCACTTGGATAATACTGATTTTCATTTCTGCTTAAAATAAACAGGTTTTATTGTACCTTGTGATTCCCTTGCCTGGAAATCAGTGTCGGGGTAGGCCACCAGCATGGTGCCCAGCTCTGGGACAGGGGCAATCAGCACATGTCCACTCCCTCTGCTGGCAAGCACTGCATGGGCAGAGAACAAAACTGTAGGTCCTACAGGAATGCACCGTGATCCCTTGGTTTTGAGTTCAATATACATGCTAGGGAATTCTGACTCCTCCTTCTCTTTTGCCTTTAAAGAGAAAAGAAAACATCATCCTGCACCACCCTGCTTGAAGTGTGGCTGAAAGACATCTTTGCTTTGCTGCCCGATAGAAAATGCCCACAGCAGGTGACAAAGCTGGCCTGTCCATGGCAGCACTGTGGCTGCTCCTCACTGGCTTTGTCTCTGAATGCTGTGGCACTTAAACTTGGCACTGGTGAAAGCTGTGAAGGAGGTGCGCCGGGCAGTGGCCAAGTGGGAGCATAGAGGGTAGGAAACCCCTGTGGCACTGGGCTGTTGGGCATGGTGCACCATGCCGCAGGCTGCACCGCGAGGGACAGGCTCCACGGGCAGCTGCCAACCTCTGCGGCAGTGTGAGGGTGTAAGGGTGCCTGGTCCCACCACTGCAGGGATGTCATGTGCATGCTGCCCCTTTGCCATCACAGCTCAGCACGAGCAGGCAAGGTCTGTGAGGAGATGTGAGGAGGCACACTAGGGGCAAACGGGATCCAGTTGTCTTCTAGGCCAGTTTGACTCTCAAACCAGAGTAACCAGAAAGCAGTGCCTCTTTGCAGACATTACAGAAAGGGAGGGGGCAGGTTCCTAAGAGAAGATCCCTGTGTGGGGGTTGTGAATGGACCCTTTTCCAGCGCTCAGCTCTGCCTGAGAGCAGGACTGATGTGGGGTGACCATGGTTCCTGGCTTTCCATTCCTCTGGGAGCAGCCAGTCCTTGCTGGGGCTGACATGAGCGCATTGTCTCGCAGGATGGAGGTGAGCTGTGAGCATGACCACTGCGAGGGACAACAGCTGATGGCTGCAGCAGGCACCTCACCCTCCAGTGTGATCATTCCCACATCCCGTTAGATGTCTGAGGGCTCATCTCTCAGCTGATTGATTAGGCTGCTCGGTGCATTCATGGGATTCTTGTGGCAGAGTCCTTATTTTTCTTTGGTTACCGCTGCTCCCAGCTTGGAGAATGGCTTATTCAGTCTCACAGACCTCATCTGTCCCAGAGCTACTGCACATTACAATTAATTCATACTCAAATTGCAGTAACACAGGCATCGGTCTTGTCAACAGCATGTAAAAATAGCATTTTCCCAGTCTAGAAAACAATTAAGATATCTGAACTCTAAGCTCTAATTTTTCAGGGCCTATTAAAACTGCTGTGAACTGACGGGTACCCTTCAGGACCTGGGAACCCCTGTAGGTAGGTCCACCTCAGAAAGAGCTGTTGCTGTTGGAAACCTTGAGGCTATGCTTTGCTTTTTATTGTGCTTCCAGCTTGAATACTGATGGTTAAATACGTGAGAATTTGAGAGCTTTGGCTCCAAAGGGTGCTGCTATTCAGACAGGCACAGTGTGATGTGCAAAACGGGTACAGATTCTTGGGAGATACAAGTCCCTCCAAAAATGCTTTAAATAGGCTGTCCCTTGACATCCTGCCTCCCTCCCTGAGCCCTGCAGTAATGATCTGCCTTGTACAAACACCAGCCTTGCCCTGTAGGCTCCTGGGCCTGTGTTTCCCAGCTGAGATGGCAAAACTGATCAGAAGGTTTTGTGCAGGTCCCTCGGAAGCCAGAGCAGGAGCTCATTAAAATCCAAGCAACCAGACTCCTCACTCTAAGATGCTAATGCCTGTGCTAGGTTTGAAGTGGGGATCCAAGCACCCAGGGCCTCAAAACCACTGGTGATCACCCAAGCCCATCCCATCTCCTTTCCTCCATCCACCTTTCATTTGAAATCCCTGTTTGGCTCCTGCCACCACAGCTCACAGTCATTTCAGGATAAGCATCTTATTTGTTATCATGCATTCCAGGTTGCTCAGTCTGAGAGGGAAGACAAACTTCTGCATCAAGAGATAGCTTGCTGCTAGGATCACATGCCTTTCCAGGCAACTTTTCTTCTGTGAAGGGAACCAGAAATTCATCTGAGACTGCTTGACTTTGATTGCATAAGTCACCTCCACTTTAAAAACAAGCAAATATGCCCATTTACAGGGAAGCTTTTCCTGAAGACAGTCATAAAGCAGCCTATATAGCTGGAACAAAGCAATGTACTGATGCTCCAGGGCCCTAGGTAGTCTCCCTGGTCACTCTATTTGTATTATAATTGGTCCATTATGTTTTAGTTTTTGCAGGCTGAGTAGGAAGATAAGAGGCACTCTTGATTGCATGTGGAGGTGAACTTCAGACACGCACTAAGCAATATCTCCATGGGAATTTTGCAGACTGCACAGCAACAACCTCTGCCTCCCGCACGAGAGCCAGCCTTTTCCCCAAAATGCTTCCTGCACCAGCACAGCCACGGAAACCAGGTGGGAAAGCACCAGAACAGGCCTGCAGGCTGTCCATGTTGTACAATAAATGCCCAGAGAGAGTCCTAATGTGCAAAGCATAAAGGACTATTGTGAAAAGAATCTGCTGGCCCCAAACATGTGCTAGAACTCAATCAAAGCTAAACCTGATTCACAGGGCTGCATTAGCCAGCCTGTGCAGATTAAATATATCTCATCACACTGCAGGCTCCACAGAAAGAAGTCAGGGGGCAATTTGCTTTACTCCTACACAGGCAAAGTCAGAAGGACCTGCAGTAAAAGCAGCTGCTCTGCTCCAGCCTAAGTATGGAGCAGATCAGCTCCATAAAACCAGCCTGGTATGGTCCCAGAGCTTGACCACTAGGCAATATTTCAATGCCCAGAGGTTTTTTTCCATTCATGGGAGAAGCCAAGGCATGGGGTTGGGTAGCTGTGGTGCAGGGCTGTTTGCAGTGGCTGCTGGCACTGCTGCATCCCTGGCCATTGCAGGAGCCTGCAAGAGAGAGCTGCTTCACTCTGTGCTCCAGCTCTCTCAGCTCCTATGGACCACTGCTCCTGACTGCTTGTTCTCCTTCTCTGCCTTGCTTTTCTGGTAGCAGTCTCTCCCCTCTCCCAGTGGCATCCAATGCCTTCCCTAACGTATTTGAGAAAATCCTGCAGACCATATGGCTCTGTTTCTCCAAGTTAGCCTGCATGTCGAGAAAAGCCCTTATTCTTTTGCTGTATGATATGGTATTTAATTGCTTCCCATCTAAGCTAAATAAAGGCATCCTGTACAACTGCCAGCTTTAACCCCCCAGGGATGGCTATAACATATTGCTGTGGTGCAGACATGGACCAAAGGCTGAAGTCCTTATCCAGGTACAGCCAGGGCTTTGATCCCAGCAGGAATTTTGCCCAAGCATCTTCTAAGAGTTTCATTGATCGTTCCCAGTGAAGCTCCACAGGTATTTCACATCGGGATAAACCTAAATTGAAAACACAGGTAAAACCTGAGTGTTGAGACTGAAGAGAAAATGGAACTGGGAAGGGAAATGCAAAAGAGGTCAGACAGTAATAAGTGCAGGCAGCTGTTGTCATGATGAATACCACATGCCTGTAATGAGATGGTCTTAAGGTCATTGCCTGTTCATCCTTTAATATAACAGTGGAGACAAGAGGAGGCTGAGTTTGAGGGCATCTGGAGGAGGTATGTTCTTTACTCTAGATCTACATGAGAATACAGACAAAATTTCTTCTAATTCAAGCAATGACAAATAACTTGACCCCAGTGTGATTATGGGAAATGTATCTCACTCTATGCCAAGGCCAGGCTAGCACAGCATGTTACACAACCTCTGGCTACGGACCCAGATGCTCCAGGAATTGAATTTGCCAATGCCCTGGAAAGCCAGTTTATGGGAATCTCACACCCAGTGTTGAGAGACATGAATAAGACTCCGGGACTGAACTGTCATATTTAGTTTCACTATTGCCAGATCTGTTGCTGCAGTAGATTATTTGTGCTTGCAACTGGCCAACATCCAGCAACTCTGGGACACTGAATGGGGATGCAGGACCATTAAAGCAACATTGCTAAATATAGCCTGTGGTTAATGCTATGGCCTCCGAGTTACTTGTTTTAAACAACTGCTGAGGACAAAAGTTATAGGTTTGGCTATGGGAGGCCCACGAAGCCATAAGCATCTCCTGTGAGAATCAGCTATGTAATCCAGAAAAAGTGATTTTAAAGCAGCACAGTTGACCCAGGAGCCTTAGAGCTTTGTATCATTCTAGGAACAGGCTCTGGGATAGACTGGGCCACTCTGGGGGAGCCTGTGCCCTTTCCAAGACCTTCCACTTGCTCTTAAGGCTCATTTAAAGAAAAAAAAAAAACACAACAAAACGTGGGGAAGCATGTTATGCTTACCTTTAAAAACACTGTGAACAAACTCAGGGGTGCATCTGTGGTGAATATCAGCTTGTATACAAGTGACCTACTCAGTTCCCCTAGTGCTGATCAACACTACATCCCTGATTAATTATTTTACCACCCTATCAGCAGGTAAGGACAAGTGTTTTGACCTTGCTGTAAGTCCTATTTTATTTCCCTCCTACAGCTTGATAGAGCTTGGGTCAAGATGTTTTCATCCAGGTCTGACTTGACTGTTGTCAAGTTGTCATCCAGGTCTGACTGTGGTGCTGGGGGATGCTGGCTGGCACAGAGCAGGAGCTGGTGCCCAAAAACACAGTCCAGTACATACCTCAGCACACAGAGCTGGGTTTGCCCTTTGGCATGCAGGAGCTGAGCTGCTGCAGCAGCCTGTGTTAAGTTAGCAGTCATGCTTCAAGCTCTGGTTGGCAGCTCTAAGGAGTTAAATTACTTAATTTTCCAGTGAAATTATCCATTTCTGGTGATATCAGGAGCTAGGGTTAGCAATGCTGCATGCACATGTGCATATACATGCAAGTTATTTACCACCAGCCTTCCCCTTTTTACAGGGGGAAGGTTATCTCACCTGTACAGTGAGGGAGAACTGCATGGGACATGCATGCCTGACCTCCAGCAGGCATTCACAAGACACCAAGGTGTTAGCCATAGTTTGACAACTCTCTTGAGGTTAATTAATCATAGAAACATAGAATGGTTTGGGTTGGAAAGGACCTTAAAGACCATCTGGCTCCAACCCCCCTGTCATGGGCAGGGACACCTTCCACTACAGCAGGTTGCTCAAAGCCCCATCCAGCCTGGTCTTGAACACTGCCAGGGATGGGGCAGCCACAGCTTCTCTGGGCAACCTGTGCCAGTGTCTCACCACCCTCACAGGGAAGAATTTTTTCCAAATATCCAATCTAAATCTACCTCTGTCAGTTTAAAGCCATCCCCCCTTGTCCTATCACTTCATGCCCTTGTCAAAAGGCCCTCTCCAGATTTTTTCTAGGTCCCCTTTAGGCACTGGAAGCTGCTTATAAGGTCTCCCTGGAGCCTTCTCTTCACCAGGTTGAACAAGCCCAGCTCTCTCAGCCTGTCTTCATGGCAGAGGTGCTCCAGCCTTCTGAGCCTCTTCGTGGCCTCCTCTGGACTCACTCCAACAGATCCAAATCCCTCTTGTGTTGAGGACACCAGAACTGCACACAGTACCACAGGTGGGGTCTCACAAGAGCAGAGTAGAGGGTCAAGGTCACCTCCTTCGACCTGCTGGTCACTCTCCTTTTTGATGCAGCACAGCACATGGTTGTCTTTCTGGGCTGCATGTGCACACTGCAGCTCATGTTGAGGTTTTTGTCAACCAACACCCCCAGGTCCTTCTCCTCAGGGCTGCTCTCAACCCAGTCTTCCTCAATTCACTCTCTTAATTCTGTATAGCCCCAATGGGCTTTGTTTTAATAATAAAAAAAAAGTTTTTCTTATTAAACTACAGATCTTGAACTCAATCATTGTCCTTATTTTCTTCTTTTGCCTCTAACACTTCTGCAGCTTAATGCTTCCAGTGTTCTTTCTCCCCCTCTGTTCAATAGTGACTCATCTAGGCAGGTGTTTTCTAACCATCCCATGCAGCCTCCTAAGAGACAATGTTCTTTCCAGGTACCAGCTGAAAAGTGCCACTGCTCAGAATAGAGCAGTAAGGCAATATGTCAGTCTGGAATGAGTAATTCAGTTCTTTGCATAGCAGGGGTTGGTTTTGTTGTAACAAAAAAGGGGCAGAAAAAAAATATCTTAAAGGCAGGATACCTTCAGAGCAAACTGTACATTCCCCCATTTAATTCACTTTTCAGGTGGAGTCACAAGCAGCTCTTAGTATTCAGTGGTCTACAGCAATAAAACAATCAATATCTTAACTCCTGTGTCATTCTGTCTGTCCTTAATATCCCAGGAATATTATTTTAAGGAGACAGGTTCTTCCTGGAAAGAAAAAAGAGTATAAAATTTGAAATGCCATTTCCCCATGGTTAAGACCACATCTGAGGTCATTTCCTCAAGTGACCACATGGATGAGGAGTTTAACCTCCTGCCTCTACACATCATACTAAAAGAGGATCTCAAGTGCTTTGTTTTCTGGTGTCCTGGTCCCATCATGAGCACTGCCTGCCAGTGCCATCCACAGCACCAGCCTCAGGGAGGACTCCTGAGGACTTCACCTTAGGTTTGGATATTATTTTATGTAGGACATAATCCAGAGGAGCCTGATCCCAATTATTTCATGCTAACACAGAACAGGAAGGACCAGGCCAGCCTCAAGTCCAGACTCGCTTGTCTCTGCTCAAACACAAATAAAAACTACTACTAAGCCACGAGGTTTTCTTGCATGCGTGAATTCTGAAGGTGAACAACCACCAGTGCCGGGGGTGGTCCGAGCCGGAAAGTTGAGCTCACACTTCTGGTCTATGGCACATCAATCAGGACGACTTAGATGCTGGCAGCACTTGCATTATTTGCCTGTCTGTGCAGTGCTGTCTTGCTTATTTTATTTCTTCATTATGGTGAAAGATTGTAATGGCTTCCTAAGTTGAGAAAATTACATCTCTTATTTCCTCCTGGCATTCAGAATGAAGGAAATGTTCTCATAGTTTTTAATTTACAGTGTCCAAACCCTAAATTAAGACTATCCAAGGATGTTCCCAGTGTCGTGAAGGAAGGCTCTGCAAAAGCAGTAATCCTACCTCACCTAACCAGCTGGACTCTGTCCATCCAGTTGCGGCCTGTCTTAAATACCAGGCAATATGTTCGCCATGCTAATAAACATCATGCTTTCTGGGAGAAATTGCTTCAGCTCTCTGAAGGTGCATGAGAATAAATCTCTCTTCAGAGCTCTGAAGAGGGAAAGTTTCCAGCTCCCTGACTAGCAGCTCCCTCACTGAGACAGGATTTGGCAGTTTCTCCTCCTCTTTCTGACAAGAAGCAGCCAAGCAGGATCCAGCCTCCTTCTGCTTGTGCAGCAGAGCTGTGTTCACACACTCACACGCATGCACACTTGCAAGCTCAGGCATGGCTTCCCTGCCCCTAGCTCCTCCTGGCACCTTCCTCATCCATAGCAAACAGAGTGAACAACTGCTGCTGCTGTAGCCAAAATAAGGCAAGAGCACGGAGAGGGAAGGAGCAGCAATAACAGAAACGAGAGCACAGCAAACCCATGAAATCAGGCGAGGCAGGGGATGGAGCGGGGCTGACCTGGTCAGATGAACCGCTCCAGCCCCCAGCGCAGCAGTGTGCCTGTGCTGGGGCTCAGCAGACGTGCCACAGGGAGACACGAAAACTCACCCTGGAGCAGCACAGCCCTGATTGGGACACTGGGTTTGCCACGCCAACAAAACACTTCCCATTTTTGGCCATGTTACCCCAAAGCCACTACATCGGTGATGGTTTCTGTGCCGCTCCTTGTTGGCCAGACCCATGGTCACCTCCACACCACAGCCCAGCCAAGCCCAGCTCTGTGGGGTGGCCAAGGCCTTGCGGGTCAACCATGGCTTCCAGATTTTTCATGGTTAGCCTCTATTAACCTGTCCTATAACTGCCTGTTCATACTCGGCTGGAAAAAACAATTGGCTTGAATGGGCCCACACACCTCAGCGAGCCTCAGCCTTTCTGCATGAGTACGTTTCACCTGGAAATGGGCCAGAAGGAGCTTGATGGCAGAGTGCAGGCAGGGCCAATGGCTGAGGCAGGCCAAGAGTGGGGCACCAAGGCAGGACAGTCCACATACCCCACATGAGGAGCGCAGAGCAGGGCCCTCAATTCCTCTTCTTCATCTCTTTCTGAACTTCTCTTTGTTACTAGCGCACTTCTTCCTACCCTTTACGCCCTAGTTAGTTTTGCCTCAACAGACTTCGACCTTCCTCATTCTGTTCCGAGATCCCCAAGCAGATCTTTTACACTCCTCATCTGCTGTCTGTCCTTGTTTTGACTCCTTTGCATTCCCTTTTGGCAGTGTGGTTCACTGAGAAGCCCCTTGCTTAGGCAAGCAGGCCTTCTGAAATTCCTGGTCTGGCTGCCCAAGAGAACAGATTGTTCCTCAGCTCACAGTGTTTGCTTTAAAAGTTACCCAGCTTCTGGCCTCCTTTTTCCCTTCTAGCAGCTTCCAAGGCAACTTTTCCCTGCAATACCCTAAACAAGCCCAAATGTGCTCCCTTGAAGGAGAGTCCTGAGTCTGCAGCCTGCCTGCCCAGTTTTCCTCCAGAGCCTGAACCCAGTCTTCTCATGGTGAGGAGGTAGCCCCATGGTGTCAGCTGTCAGCTCACCATTAATGACATTTCTTTCCTACTGCCATTACTCATGGTGTTTAGATGCAGACCTGCGTTAACATTCAGCATTTCAGTGCTAAGAGGTGCCTTTCCGGGCACTCCTCAATGCACACTCACAAGCGGTTGTGTAATGCTTTACGCCACCAGTGCACCAAGCAAAGCCTAAGCAATCAGAGGTGTAACATTAGCAACTCCTACAGAATGTTAGAGGCTGGGCAAGAAAACAAACCATAATTACAAAGGGTTCGAACAAAGGTGCTTCAAAACTCTTCACCAGGGTTTCTGGTGGGATCAGTGCCTGGGGACAGCAGCAGATCTTCTCTCCCCCAGGTCTGAAGGGAAAATAAAGTCCCAGTGTACTTTCCTCAGTTTACTTCTCTGTCCCAGGGGGAACAGGCATTTTCATTAGTCCGGCCAGTTTTGCACCGTTCCTTTTGCTGCCTGGTTGTCACATGTAGTCCTTGAGGACCTCACTCTGATGGCTTCTGCTACCACATGGCTCCTGCTGGCAGAGGACTACTCTGACTCAGAAAACCTGTATGGCCTTCTCTGACTGCTTTTTTGAGTTAGCCCAACTCATCCCTCCTCAATCTTCTCCTTGCAAAGCAGAACAGAGTGGAGACCGTGTACAACTGCAATACCCTCCCATAGGGCTGCATCATCTTTGCTGTCTTCCCTGCCAGGAATGACTATTGCTGTAACTGCTTCCACCTGCTTTAATGCCGTAGTAAATCTGGGTCACAATTAACTTATTTCCTATTATGTAACTAGCTACACCCATGAATGAGAATTAAGTTGGTTTTTACCCAGACCTCCCGCCTAAGAGCTTGGCCTCAAACTGCTCTCACAGCTCTCCAGAAAGAGAGCTTCTGATGGTGCCATGCTCCGAGAGGCAGCTCCTGTCCCTGGCTCGCAAGGTGCTGCTATTGGAAACTCGACCTGCACTTAGAAACCAAGCTCTGCAAGCCTTTGCAATAAATTGACCTAAATATCTACTGGCATTTGCTAAGGCAGGTGACAAAGTTGAGGGCTGCAACCAACAACTGCTCACCCTGGAGACTAATAGCTGGGGACAGCATGTGTGGGAGTCCATGAGGCTGCCCCGTGGCCATCCACTGCAGCATGAACGCAAAGAGATGGGATGTAATGAGAGGTGTCAGAAAGACAGGCAACCTTCTGCCTCCTGGGGAAAAGGTTTCTCCTGGGAGGATGGCATTTCCCAGGGCAAGGGGAGGCAGCTTCTTTAGAGAAACCTGCTGAACTCCAGCAGTCAGGCTGGCTCCACGGACCTGCCTGAGCATAAGGCTGTGTCTGCTTTTCTTTTTGTTATTTTTTGATTGCACCAAATAGGAGTTTGAGAACACTGACTCTCCCTCAACTGGAAGAGTCAAAATCCCAGTCGTCAAGGGACCCCTGTACAATTGGGCATTCAAATCTTCTCTGAAAGGGGCTTGCACCCTATCTTAAAAGGATTGTAGAGGCATCCCTTCTCTCCTGAAAGGCATGGTACCTCCTTTTGTCTACGTTTGGAAGAAAGCTTTTGGTACCTAACTTTAAGAGGAAGTGGAAGGGTAAGGGCAGTGAATCCTGAATGCAGGCTCATCTCTCCCTGTGTGAGAGTAAATCTGGATGAGGGGCAGGATCCAGTCCCAGGAGCTGTTTCGCATGTTTTCTCCTGGCCACCTCTGGGGAGCCCCTGCTTCATTTTGACAAGTTACTGTTACTGGCATTGGAGTAGTCACACATTGTATCTTACATTCCCGACCTGGATGACAGGCTTGCAAAACAGAAGATTAGCAAGTGACAGACACTAACTTGTCCTGGGGATCCTGCTTGGGGCAGTCTCCCTCCCTGCCAGCCTGAAAGAAGGTAATCAGGGAAACCAGAGAATTGTAAAGAAGCACTGTGGGTTCAGGATGTGTGATTTCAGCTTTCCCACCCATCTCCAGAATGGGAGCGGGATGTTCACAGTGTTGTGTGCCTCATGTACATCTCCTCCAGTTTTTTGAGTGAGATAAGAGCAACATGTTTATCAACAATACTTGCTCGCTGTGCTGGAGTTAATGTGAGCATGTTCAGTGCTGGGGACCCTATGTTTTCCACACAGGACACCACACTCAGACCAGCTCAGATAATTTGTCAGGAAATACTCCACAATCCCTTTTTGCAGCTATCATTCAGCTCAGCCTGCACCAACACCCCGAGGCCTTGAGCTGGGGCTCTGCATTGCTGCCAGGACTGAGTCTGTTTTCTCCTCCTTTGGAGGAACCCTTTCTAAGCCTTGAACACCTGAAATTCCATTTTTTGTCACATTAATCCTGCTGTCTGCACTGGGTTTCAGCTGGATGATCAGCTGTCTTTCCGGAGTTCCACCAGCACAGCTCTCTTTCACTCCCAGGCTGAGCCTTAGTACTGCTGGGATGCAAGAAGGCACTTGTATCCCTTGGGTCCCAGATAGGTTTCTGGAGATGTAGTTTTCCTTCCTGTCTTTGCCACACAGCATTAAGCAGATGATCTGCAGTCAGGTTTTTCAAGCACGCAGCATTCATTGGGTAACTGGTCAGAGCCCGGTCTTCAAGGCATGCGGGTCTTGCAAATGGACCACAGTGAGGGACCAGAGTTTTAGAAGGAGACTTCAGATACTGTTTTCTTTTGCCAGCCACAGAACTGTGATCCTAGAGCAGCCCAGCTCTTTGCCCAAATGGAAATTACACTCTTCCTGCCCTGAGCGTCACTTTCCTTAGGCCTCCGTTTTCCATCAGTGAAGCTCCACTGCAAATTCCTCACTGGCATGTTTGTAAGACAAAAACATGGGCTTTTGAGGGAGTGAGCCTTGCGAACTAACACTGGGGCCTGTCCTGGGCACTGGAACAGGGTGGTTACTGCTGTTACACTGCTTGAATGCTCCCTGGCATGCAAACAACTTCCCAGATGTAGTTCAGGCCAGGGACCTCTCCTGACAAGACATGTTGTTGTGGAGGTTGAAAGGGTTCAGTGAGTGGGATATGGGTTGGCCTCAGGGCCAACAGAAATGTACCCACAGAAATGTCATCCCAGTTGCTACAGTACAGGAGAACCAAAGAAAATAAAATGCATAATATGAGCACTGCTATTTGAGAGGCTGGTGTTTCAATTTATTTCACTGATGGTTGAAGAAGTCATATGTTTAACCCCATGCATAGACATGGACACTTCACACTCAGAATATGAAATAACACAGAGTTAAAAACACAAGTTTGGACTTTGCTGGTTTGAATGGTGCTCTCAGGCTTTCCTGAATGTAATTGTTATTTGCAAGTGTTCTCAAACACTTCAGAAAAAAAACATTTTTATGCTGTGGGCTGTCTGCAAATGTTAATTTTGACAAGTTGCTGTCTGTTACTGGTATTGGACTAGTCACACAGTGTATCTTATGTTCCCTAACTGGATGACAAGCTTGTAAAACAGAAGAATAGCAAGTGACAGATACTAACATGATTTCTGGTTATTTTTTATAGTTCCTGATTTCATGGGCACTGGAAGCTGTAGGAATATCATGAGCAGGATATTAGTAATGAGAAGGTTATTGGAAAACATGCCAGCATGTGCCAGCAGTGGCTAACCTTGTCAGAAAATGAAAGGCTCAATGATGAATCATGTTGCTTCCCTTCATACAATTAGCATTCAGTTGGTAAGATGTACAAGGAAGGGTTTATAGGAAATAATCAATAGGACACGGTAAGTAAGGTTTGATATGTGAAAGACTTGTCTAAAAGCTCCTGGCACATCAGAGAAAATGTTTCACAGGCTTTTCACTCATATTTAAACACAGGGGAGAAAAAAGGGAAATATCCTTAAAGCTCAAAACAACAGTTTAGCAGCCCAGAGTCTAATAATCTTCTCTCTCTCTAAAGATGTTCTTCTTTTTCTACTTTAATGAATTCAACATAGTTTCAAGCTAGAACAACAATTGTACTGAAGCACTTTGTTCTTAGGAACTTCTACCTAATGTGTACACAGCAAGCACCTGCTTTCCCAATTAATTCTCACATAGAACAGCAATAATTAACCACCTGATTCCTGGATTACAGCTCAGTGTAAATTACCAGAATAACAAACGAACATGCCATTCATCAATGAAACAAGTTATTTAAATTAACCATAACAGCACAAACACCTCAGGTTTTTAACTGTTTTTTTAATATATTTTTTAATAAAAATATGCTTTAAATATTAATCTTTAGCTAAAAGGATTAGAATTTGTTCCAAAAAAATACTGCAATATAGGGTATATGGCTCTGGTAGCTCTCTTCAGCTATGACAAGAGCCAAGAAATTCTATAAGGTATTTAAAGGATGGTAGGATATTTCTCTGGAGTGCCCTTTGCAGTTATTCCACAGACTCAGTTCTTCTCTGCTCAAGACTTCATGGTCTAAACTGTCAGACTTACGGAAAAGGATTTTGAAGGTGAAACATGACCTTCAAGTGTGTGTCCAAGTTAGGAGGTGGATGCTAAAGGAAAATGTTTAATACAGCCCCCTTTTCCTTAAAGCTCCTTAAAAAGAAAATAGGCCTGCTTAAGAGGCTTTGGATTATAGTATCAGCACAAAGTCATGTGAACCTTTTGTTGGTACCAGTTGGTCCAAAAGGTCTAATGTTGTGCACAAGCCCTTATAACCTATATGGCAGTAACAGACCTGTCAGGGGACCAGAACAAGAAAACTGTTACCACAGTTAAAAGGCAATATCCATATTAACCACACAGAATAAGAAGCAATCTTCCTATCATCCATGCAAACAGGTTTTCTGGAACTCAAACTTTGTGCCTTTTGGCAGTTTATTGGAGATGAATATCAGGTAAGAATACCCACAAATGTCAAAAAGGTATTTAAATGAGTAAATTTGTGACCATAGTGGTGAAGGGCTTTGGAGAACCTAAACCAATGTAGCTGAAGGGCAACACAAGGCACAGAAAATGCAATGCAGATAAATGCAAGAAAGTACCTGCTAAAAAGACAAAAATCAGTGCCAGCTACACATTGCAGAGTCCTAAATGAACCCATTGACTCTGCAAAGACATGTGGGCATACTGCTAACTTTAAGCAGGGGCCTAAATGAAAAGAGAAAGTCTGCATACAAATAGAACATGGTTCACATACCACATCTCTCCCACTGAGTGTGATGGGAACCAAGATGAAGAAAGGACCATGAGCTCAGCAGCAAAGGCACCCTCCCTCTACATGGCAGGCATCAGCAGTCTAGAAAGGACTTGCAAGGCCCCAGTAAAGAGCAGGTCTCTCCTGTAAAGACTTTCACTTTAACAAATACTTCCACAGGCAGCTCTTACGGGTTGGACAGCACAGGCTTAGCAAAATGAAGGGATTCAAATTTATCTATAAATTGTGAAGAGAAGTCAGATGAGAAAAGAGGTTCTCTGAGGAACTATTTCAGCTTTAATGCTATCATTAAATTCAAATCTTATGCCAGCCATCCAGGTTTAAAGACAGAATGACCCATTTCTGATGAGGGACTGCAAGTGTCATGCCCTTGCTGTAAAAGAAAGACAGAAAGGCCTGAAAAGTACAAAATTTATCTAAGTTAAGGTAGTTCTGGACCTCACTCCAGCAACCAGTGGCACCTTTATCACCCCACATATTCAAGAGGGAAGAACAGAGATGTTATTCCTCTCTTGCTACAACCACGGACAAGGTGGAGTCAAACACCCATCAGCTGAGTCAGAATTCACCCAAGGCCAATCACAGGAAGCTGGGTGGCTGCTGTGTGTCTCCATCTCGTCTGCAATCAATGGAGAGAGATTAGGCACCCTCAGGAATGACTCACCACCTCCTAAGTGAGATGCTATAGAGTAGGTGGTGTGACTCATGCTTGGGGTGGTCCTCTCCACCGATGTTCACAGCATCCTAGATCACAGCATAATTTATATGCCTGCCTTTCAGATAGGAGGCAAAATGGATTCCTGTCTTACATGACAAGACATTACTTTCTGTGTTTTCTTGCACATACTTATGACCTAGACCTTCTGGAGGAATGCACGACTTTGGGACCTGACGCATTCAGTTACGTACACAGGAGGCTAAAACTGTAAAAAGGTTTTCACAACTTTAGACAATTTGTGCTTCAAGTTTATATCTCAGAGCCTTTCTTTGTGTGATGGCAGTATCGTAAAGGCCAGGTGAGAGTAAGGTCCAAATTCTGGCAGGTGACCAGTGTAGGCAGCACTACACTGGTTGCCATGTTGAAACCAGCAATGCAGAACATTTTATCACTAAGGTGGTAAAACATATGGGACATTAAACACAAAACATTCTGACATCCTGTTCTGTGTTTGCCATCTTCCCATGAATCCACAGCATCATTAGCAGATACGCTGAGGAGAGGATTGTCAGAAAGTCTGTAGTCTTATTTAAGAGCTCATTATGTAAAGACCAAAATTGAATAAATTAGAATAGCTTAATAAGCAGCCACAGTGTAAGGACTTTGTTTTTCTTGTAATAATAGAACCAAGAAAAAAGTTCTTACTTTCAGTCAGATGCAGAGAGAAAACCAGTGATTACGTGGAACCTGCACCAAGCCCTCGGTGTGCCTGGGCACCTGTCAGGCAGCTGTCTCCTCTCTGCACGGGGACTAACTGCAGTGCCTGCACAGGACCCACAGTGTTAGGATTTCCTTTCAGGGTGATCCAGAGATCTGCTAGTGGGCCACCTGGGATGCCACCTCTGCTCTCTGATCTCTGTTAACACATCTCTGGATCAAAAATATAAAGCCCTCCTGAAGGCAAAAAAGAAATTGTTTGGCTTCATCTTTTTGGAGTCAGGCCACAGAACAGGATCCAAAAGCTTTTCTTTGCATCCAGATGCACTTTTTGTTATCTTCCCTAAGGGAAAAAACACCTTCCTGTCTGTCAGGCTGTGGTTATGTTAAATGCTTTAAAGCCATGTCTCATAATGACCACCCCTGAGAGCGTCAGCTCTGTAGAGCAGATGGCTGTAGAACATGAGTGTCCTGAGAAATCCAGGGGACAGTCCTGAGCTGTGCCTTTATGTTATTTGCCTTCAGCTGGCACTGAAAAACCCAATACATCACTTTGACACTGAGGGTGTTAAGCCTCCGCCAGCGTAACACCCGAGCAGAGGTCCTGCCTTCCCTGAGGTGTAAAGTTTGGAAGTGTGATTTCACTTCTTGTACATAGAGTGTCCGTTTTACACGTGTAAGAATACCTTTTGCCCCTCTCATTGCTAGCTGCTTTTTTCTTGACACAATTGGAAATGAGACCTTTCTGGGCACCTTGGAAATGTGAAGGAGTGGATAAAATCGCCTTTCAGTAGAGGAACACAAGCTGAGCACTGTATTTCAGAACTGGTTAATAATGTTCATGGAGGGCTTGATTCCACCAAAGTTAGTCATGCCGAGCAGTTTCTTTTTCCACAAGTAGCCTATTCATCTCAATTAGATTAGTCACAGCACAAGGAGAGCAGAACTGGACTCTGAATATTTTCAATTAATTTTCCACTGTAAAAAACACTATTAATTAATATCTCCTGTTTCCTTGGCATTTGGCAAATATGTTTTAACTGTGCATAAATATTACTCACTTTTATACATTTTCTTCCCATGAAACACATGTTGATGCTTTGTCAAGTTCCACTTAGCTTTCTAATACAGTTTTTGTCTAAGCATAATTATGTGCATAATCTAAACAAAAGTGCCAGGCCAGAGCAAGCATAGCTTCATAGCTAGAGGTTAGGGTACTTGCAATTAGGGCCACAGGGAGAACTATATGAATGCTATAATGAAATTACTGATATTTAATAGTATCTTTTCTATGTAAGAAAGTGCTTAGTCTTTTAATATTATCTTACCTACGTAGGGAAGCACTAAGTTCTGCATTTATGCAATTGATACATCAAAACTCTCCTCCACTTCCCTGCTGCATTGGGTCTACTTCTTTGCAAGATAAGATGTCCTCTTCTGATAACTATAGTGTGGGTGAATACATTGCAAAGTATCTGTATGCATTTATCTCTAAATACATGGAGGGAGAGGGAATCTAACGGAGAGGGGCATCTTATGGAGATTCTAAAGCATACATATGGCCTCAAGTTCAGAGGCTTTGCTCCAAAGTACAACTGAAGGAAGGAGCTGTGCTTCTAGAAAGAGATGCTACACCTAAAGGAAGTCCATCCACCATTGGAAGGTAGTGCTTCCACTGCACCCAGGTAGGAGAGTAGGGGGCATTGGCCTCCAAGAGCAGGGGTGGGAGTTTGTTCCCGAGTTTAGCCCTGCTGGTCCCATGTGCTAAGTGCTCAGTTTCATGATCAGCACTGCAGATCGTAAGCAATGACATAACCAGTTTATGAAAGGTTCAGCATAAGCTTTCAGAGCGAAATGGAGGGACAATAATCTGCCACTGACACCACCAGAAGGAGGTTGAAGAGGCCAGGGCAACTGGGTAACCTTTGGGTTTGAGGTTCACTAGCTCCAGTCTGACAAATGTTCCTGAACCATTTGTACAGACAGAGCTGTTCTGTGACTCTGCAGATGAGGAAGGGGCAGAGACACTGTTTGTTTCGCTGATCTGCACCGGGTAAATGCCAGCACTCACTGGCACTTTGACAGGTTTCCGTCAGAAGTATCTTTAGCTGACAGAAATATCTGGCTAGCTCTGCCCAGGGGAGGCTTCCGCGAGAGCCTCTGGAAACATGTGAACAACATGTTCCATCTGCTGGCCCCCATATCCACAGTGGTTTTAGGTGGCATTTGATGAGGTCCAAATCTGTGCTCATGTCTAAGAGCTCATCTTTGACGTGCTACAAATGAGCTATAAAGGTTAGAAGAAAATCTGGAAAAAGGGAGCATCTGCATCTGGTTTTGCTGGATGCTCAGAGATTTCTCTTTTTCACTTCTCCTGTGAAACTGATACCTGTCAGAAGTTTCACTCTGTAGCCTTACATAACTATACCCATTCTCTCCCCTGTAACACAGCACCTGACAGACATACAGTTGCCCCCTCCCATACAGGCAGCTAACAAGAAAATTAAGGAAAGACATTGAGAACCACAAAGCAGACAGATGCCTCGCTTCCACTAATTGCTATGGGTATTAGGCTGTGTTACAGACTGGGACCTTTGTCATTCTGAACACAGAATATAAGCCAAAGAAAAAGTAATGTTATAAATGTAAAAGAGGTACATTTGTTTCATGATGCTGCACTGGGTTATACAGACAACATTACATAGGAGTAGCTTTGGGGAAAACTATGCATCCTTGAATACTAAAAACCCATGAGCAGAGAAACTCTAGAGATGATCGGACCAGTCATCCAGAATGCAGCATTAATTTGCTGCTCTACCAAACCCTGAAATGCCATCCTTAATAGACAGGGACTGATGTGCTAAGTTTGGTGTTATTTGCCTCTGGGATTTATAGGGATAACAGCCAGATCAGATAGAATTAACACTTTATCCTATAGTATCTCATTCCTCTGAGAGCATCTGAAAACATTTTGGAAATAGCAGTGATCCCCCACTGAGGGATGGCATGCCAAGTACACTGCCAGCTCAGAAGAATGGATGGAAGACCACTGTTGCTCCCCTCCCTAGCAAATATAATTATAGGAAAGAACCAATGACAACTTTCTTGACTGCTTTGCTTCACGGACATTTCTTCTAGAGCACTCCTTGTAAAATAATTCAAAATAAATGATGCACATAGGTACTTTTTTCCCTTACAATAGAAAAGATCTTCCCATAGGACCAGTAACGGCATGGTACAGCAGCAGTGCTGGTTCCCATAATCTCAGGAGCTGCATTTTCTAATTGCTGACACTGAACAGCTGGTCTGATTTGTTTCACATAACACAGACGGTATAAATTAAGTTGCCATGTGAATCAAGAATGAATCCCCCACACAAAGAGATATACAATACCTTTTACTTAGCTTTGTGCACTAGAAGTTTTCACAATACTGAAACCTACTGTCCTGCAGTGAGGGAAAGATACATATTGTGCCATTTCTTTGAACACTAAAGACATTCCTTTAGGCTTTGATTTTATAAGTAGGTGAATCCATATAAAATATCTGCATTTATTTTCACAGCTTTAGAGAAGATGTCTGCAGTGTGGCTGTGTTTTTCTTCAACAATGTAGGGGTTTTATCCTATTTGGCATCCACACAAATACAGTTACATACAGGGGTTAATGAACACCCAGTTTGCTGGTGGTACCCCAGGGATCTGTGTTTTATTCTCATGATGGAACTTTAATAGATATCACACTTACCTGTCAACCTGGAGGTGTGAGACTGAGGATTTCTGCATTCTCACTTCACTCATAGAAATACTGACTTTAAAAGAAATTGTTTCTGGCAGTGGTCAGCTGGCATTTCTGAATGACCTGGTTCCCTCCTGAAGGATGAGTCCTAACGCCACTTAATTCAAAGGCAGTGATGCTTTTTTTATTGAAAAACACTTTGAAACAAAAGAGTTCCAAATTCAGAGTTGTGTTTATCTGGCCAGCTCTTCTGCGCTGGCTCAGAAATACCGTACTTTCAAGAGAAAGTTCATTTTTGGCATAGCCAATCTAGTAAGGGTTAGTGCCTCTCATGTGTGAAAAAGATCAAATAGGCAGCTTCAAAGAGTTATCCCACCATTTGCCCATTTTTGCTCTAGAAGTATTGGCCTCTGCCTGTCCTTCCAATGGCCAGCAAGGGGAGGCAATGGGGGACCTTGCCAAAAGGGCAGATTCAGCCTGGCTGGGCCTCCTTCTTCTTTCTCTTTTGAGCAAAATCCTCTCCGAGCCCATTGGAGGGACAGGCCGTTTTCCTGGTTCAGTGTATCTCTACATCATTTCCTCTTCTGGAATAATGCCATCATGTTTCCCTCTTGGAAGAGTTTTCCCAGTATGCGAAGGCCCTACCAACATGCAGCCCCCAGAGAGGGCTGAAGGCTGTACTGTTTGAGGAACAACACCACTGCAGTCTTTCCTATAGCTGTAACCTGCTGTACAGCTGCCCCCAGCACCCTGCAGGATCACAGAGAGCTTTCATGGTGTGAAACGCTCACTAAATCCTGCTTATCTAGCAAGAAGATTTGCAAAGAAGGGAGCCCTCTGCCCCCTCATCTTGCACAGACAGTCTGACTCACTGGACTCAGGATTCCCATCTGGATGCATCTTTGAAAGATGGGTGCAAGCCAAGGAGTTTGTCTATTCTTAGCCTTATCTGTTATAGTTTTCCCCATGAAAATCTCCTTTCATTCAGCCACCCCAGAGAACACCTGTCTGTAAGGAAACACAGCAGCCGTAGCACTGTGAATCCTGTTCCCTGCTCATTTTAATGAGGTGTTAACATCAGAGCCTGCTAGAGATTATGCAAGTGCTAACATTGCTAAGCAAAACTGGAAAAGAAACAACAATAAATGGAAGTCCAATCATCTGAACCCTGTCACCTTGCCATGCCAGCTGCAGGGACGCGGACGGCACTTTGAGGTGGAAAAACCTTCTGACATCTCCTGTGCCCCAGAAGTGACACCGTTTGCTTGCCAGCTTCTCCAGCCGCATCTCCCCGCTTTGCCCCATGCTGCCAGAGGACATGGTGTGCTCCGGCTGACGTGATCCGCAACACTCCCGTTCCCTGCAGCCCTGCTCTGCTCCGGATTCCTGCAGGAGTTCGGCACCCGGCAGCAGTGCAGCAGCAGAGAGGAATGCCAGAGGGGGCAGTGTCTATTAAAAAACAGCCTCGCAGCCTCTCAAACCGCCTGCAACAAAATTTTGCAATAACTGGCTTGTGCTCCCATGTGATCTTATCACTGTGAGCCAGGGTTTTCAGAGGGAACTGAAGGGAGCGAAACACCCACTGGATTCTGCTTCACATCATCTAAAAAGCTCGGCTGTTCCCTTCATCCTCCTCTCTTCGCATTTCACATTTGCTCACTGTGGTATTTCTCCCTGGGAGCGCCTGGGAGGCCAGGCTCCTTGCCAGGTCTGTTTGCACACAGTCCTGGGGTAGGTTTGGGTTGCTGGCTAGTTTCCCTTGTGTCCTGGCTTTCCCTGCAGCTTGGAGCTCAGGCAGCCCCAGACATCTTCCAGCAGGAGGCTGGTATGGCCAGGCAGGGTCAACCAAGTGTGGGGTGGATTGGTCCAAGCTGCCACCCTAACAGGGCTAGGGGTGCAGGAGGACCGTGAAAGGTGGTGCTATGGGATAGACAAGATGTGGAGGCTGAAGGCCAGAAGAGAATAAGAAAGAGAAATCCTCATCACTAAATAGTTCAGACAAAAAGAGATCATAGTCTGTAAAAAGGAAAAAATCATAGCATACCCATACTAGTGTGTTGGGTGGTTCCTGTGCTAAGTTTATGAAGAACATTGGAGGCCACTGAGTTTCTGATCCCTTTGATGTCCATGGCAAATACCCAAGCCTCCTCGTTTCCCACAGATGTACCTTGCAGCATGCCCCACCTTCAGGTGGGATCTCTCGTTGCAGCACTCTGCCTATTAGTCAGGATTACACTATGGGGCTGTGTTTTTCTGCCCACAAGTTCTCCCTGTGGATGATCAGTCAGGGATGCAGAGAGACATGAGTGATGCAGGGAGACATGAGTGACTCAGGGAGCAGGAGGCTGGGGTACTGGGGCAGCATCTCCAAAGCAAAGTACTGGAATCCTCTGATAGTCTGTGGTGAGAATTGAACACATCTGGAGTCTGATTCCTCTTGTCACCATCCAGATGTCTCAAGAAGATCAGGCAAAACACCTTTTAAGTGCCTGCTTTCTCTGACTACAAAGGGAACCCAGTTGCGTGCGACAAGAGGCATGGAAAGCACTTAATTCAGGTGATACCAACCCATCACTTCTTTAGAAACCAGGGCAATTTCACAGAAGGTCTTGTTATATGGCACTTATATGTGGAGATACTTATACACTTGCATGTATAACATTATGCCAATGTGTATGAGAAAGTATTATCCTTAAGATAATACATACAGTACCCTTAATCCTACAGGCTGATAGCTGTAACATCATACAGCCTTTTACTGCTTTGAAGTGGGGAAAATACCAGTCACCAGGAAAATGCCAGAACTGGTTTGGGAGCAGACTGATCTCAGAGCTGCCGAGCCCCACATCAGCAGTGTGTGACAGTGGGCCTCATCCAGAAGTCATGCATGTGCCACAGGTTTCTTTCTTTCTAGTGCAAACTGCCCTTGATTAGTCACTGACCTGGTTCAGACATTGCACCATTATCACTCAGGCTGCGAGTGGAGTACTCATTTAAATATAACAGGCTCTGCAATCATTTTAAAAGTGGCCCAGATCTAAGCCCACGGGGGTTGTAACTAATTTGGTAGAAACTGCAGCTTCTAAATAGAACCACCTAAGACCTCTCAAGGTCCGGCTACAGGGTTCGCTGTCCCAGCATGAAGTCTCCATTGAGGTGACCTGACTGCTTCACAGCAAACTGAGGCCAGTCCAGGGGGCAGCAGGACCTGATCGGCATCCTTCCCCGTGGGAGTTATGAAGCAGATCATGGGAGGAGAGAATTATGGTTTCAACTCCCAAAACCCCTGAAAAGCTGCATTTTGCTCAATTTTGAGTCAAAACCATATGCAGCTCTATGGTTTTGGCTGTATGTTGCCTTGGGTTTTTTCCAGCTAACTGCAATAGTCATTGATCCAAAAGGTAGGAGTAAGTAAAGTCACCGTATGTTTTAAACCTTCCATACTGGAATGTTTTCATGCAGTATTCAAGTCCTGTTTTTAATGTCAGAAGCTCTTCCCACCCGAGCTTTTAAGTTCTTCAGCATTGACTAAATTACCTCTGCAAACTCAGGACTAAATACCTGCCTTTTATCAGCAAGCACAACTTTATCAAGCAAATAGGTATGTGTATCTGTAGCGAATTTGCATTAGCATATGCTACCTTTTTCCATTAGCTGGTACTCCTGTAGCCTCCAGACCACAACACTACAGGTACTGGTTCTACATAGGCAGGGAACAAAATGTTGGCTGATGGTGAATGGCACTTAGGTGCTACTAAACTAAAAGAATCGGTCTTCAGACAGTACCACAGCTGAGATTCCCTTGCCCAGCTGTGATACTGCTGAAGTGGAAATCAGCCATTGCCCCAGGCTCTTCTTCAAATTTCATTTCTTTCAAATTTCATATCTTCCTTCTCTAAAACAAGACTGTAATGGAAGCTTTGAGATGCAGTGCTATAGCTGCTGTGTTTGCCTCCAAATCACTTTCCCACTTCTGTAATACAGCACAAATGCCATGAAACCATGATAAAAGGGACATAAAGCAAGTTTTAGTGGTACTGAGTTTCAGGATCATCTTTACTTATTGTAGATGATAATACAACAGGCATTCTGAATCCAGTGCTACTGGCAGGGGGGTTGGAACTAGATGATCTTAAGGTCCTTTCCAACCCTAACTATTCTATTATTCTATGATTGTATGATTATTCGAGACCAAATATTCCAGTGTAGGTAAGGACCACCTGTAAAAATGTAATAAATACCAACTGCAAATTGTTTGCTAAACTAACTTTCTTGCATTCAATGAATGCAGACATTCCTCGAATGTTTATTATTTTCTGCCTCCTCCACACCAGCACAATCAGCATTGCAGCGTCTGCGACATCCACAATGAACTCCACATTCCCCTAGATCCCAGTCATTAGAACTATATCGTGCCCTTTCTTGCCTAGGCCACAGGAATAATGTTCAAATCTTGACCATCCAAAGGGAGTCTTTCCCCCAGGATTTGAGCAGGGAGGGACACAGCTCCTCCTGCATGCAGACAGGGTTAATTTTCCCTTCTTCCTGCATTCTTTGCACAGCCATCCCAGAGGAAGTGTCGTATTACCTCACCTCTCATTCCTAGGTTTCGAAGTTGGACCTGGATTTGAATTTCCCTGGCATTAGAGAGGAGACTCATTTGGTGTTCTGGTTTGGATCCATCTTACAGTGGTATTTGGGACCTCCACACAAAGCGAGTTTGATTTGCTTGTTCCTGTTTCAGCGCATCTTGTTTTGCACAAATCCTGGTGTCCAGTCTCCCCCCTTTTGTGAAGCTGTAGAAGATACTGGGACAAAGCACTGCTTTAAAGAGGAAATAAAGCACTGTCTTCCCATGGGAGAATTCCTGGAGACAGAAAGGCAGGGTGGTTAGCACTGCAGCCTTGTCCTGGCTTGTCTACACATGAAAGTTACCCCAGAATAAGCTAGGGGTTGAATATAAAGCTGGATAGACATTCCACAACTGCTGTGTCTGCTGCGAGATCTCAGCAGGAGCAGTGGGTCAAGGTAGCTGCCTGCTGATTCAGTGGGACTTCCCCATGCTTTCTTTAGCTATGACCAACAGAAAGAATCAGGCAAGGATTTTGAGGAGTTTTCAGACAGTATAATACATACAAAAGCAGAAATAAACTAGTGCAGAACAGCCAGAGTTAAAGAAAGGATTCGTATTTTCCTGACTTCATAAAACTGAAGCAATAAAACATCTCCAGGGCTTCTTTTCTTCACCTTTCATGTCCTTTAGCTTGGAGTAGGATGAGAAAGCAAGGCAAAGATGCATGAAACCATTCAAACCACTGTGTTCCTCCTGGGTCTCACACCAACGATAGCTCAGCCCTTCCTTCAGCTGCACTGTGCAGCTCCTGAGAAGTTCTTCACCACCTGAAAGGCACACTGCAGCGCAGGATTGTTCCAAGGAGCTGGGTCCCCGTCCAGAAACATAAACATCTGCTCCATTTTCCACACCAGCACAGATGCAATCTAAAGACAAACACCGCCTGGCATTGGTTTAGCCGGATTTCATCCAAGTACTCCATTACCCCTAAGCACCAGCAATACAAAGAAAGGTTCCTCTCTATGGCCTTTAACTGAGACTTCTCGAACAGCCTGGCAGTATACCTTTGGCCTCCACCTCCATCCCTCCCAGCTGTCCACTGCAGGACAGAAGCAGGGCAGTCAGACCAACATAGACCCCACCTTGAAGGCATCAGCTGCCCACCTTTTTCCAGTGCCATGAATATCTTCTGCAGTGGTAGGCGTCAGACCTTTTCTGAAGCTAGATTCTGGTGACTGTTTGCACACTCATTAAACACTCACTAGTACACCTTGTCTGACAATGACAGCACCCAAGCATAACGATCATGCTCTTTATTAGACTCTGTTTGCTTACTTAGGGTAAAGATCTTCTTGGAGCACATGCTACAGTTCTACTGTCTGTTCATGCAGTGTCCCATGGAAGTGACACCTGCATTATTTGGCATTAAACGAATGCCAAAGGTTTGAATTTTGGATTTGCTCTTTAGATGCTGTGGTTTTTCCCAGCTACCTGTGCCCACAGTTTGCTGGAAAACTCAAATGTACTTCTGTAGGGAGAGGGCAACACCAGTACTACATCATGAGGCAAAGGAAAGGAGGAGGAAGATGCATTTTAGCTGTTTTTCTCTGTGTGCCTGACAGCAATCTGAAAGCAGTTTTACTTCTTGGTCCCATACATATGAGGAGTTGCAAAGGAGAGGTCCTCACACATGCCAAGGCCATTTGAACAGCAAGGCACAGGCTTTCCTCTGCTTCTCAGAGACCCCTGCAGCCCATCGCTCCCCATTGCCACATCCTTCATGTCTCCACTATAAAAACACAACCCAAACCTTCCTTCCCTGCTCGTTCAGCCCTGCTGTCAATCCATTCTGCTCAGTGCCTTCCTCCTTCCAGACACAGGATGTCTGCCTGAGGTGGAAAACAAGCAAAAAAACAAATTGTGGGAACTGGGAATGAGGGTGAAAGGTATTGTGTTTTATTTGGGGAGATAGGCTGATTTATACTAAATTAAATGTAGGTAAGACTTGAAAAAGCTTTTACACATGAAAAAAACAAAGGTTCCGTTTTGAATATATTGGAATAAAATGTTTTCAGAAGGATGACATCTGAAATGAACACAATTCAGTGCATTCAGCATAGATTTACTCTTCCCTCTGCAGTGTGGTGGACTCCAAACTCTCCAGTTAGCCAAAGTGAAAACACTTTATGCCCCCCAGATTTAGGGAATATTTCCCTTGGATTTAAAAGGATGCATTCCCTAGAACATGATGAGAGACTAATGAACAAAAATTCCTGTAACAGTGGCTTAAATACTTCTTTTGTTTTTTTATCTGACAGTCCTAGGCTATGTCCTTATTGTGAAAAAAAAAATGTATCTTAATGTAGCCATGAAGTCCAAGTTGAAACAGACGTTCTACTGTTCTGCCACAAACTGACTTGACGGAAAGGGATTGGGTTCAATTTTCAGAGGGTCTTTGCAGAAAATCACTTAAGCATTATTTTGAGCTTCCATGGAGAAATCTGGGAAACTGCATTATATTACCTGGGCCTCACTGTGTGAAACATCTCCAACTGTGAGCCATGAAGTAAAAAATGTATTTGAACAGACATAACATCTTTGGAGGGGAATGAAAGGAAAGCACAATAAATCACATCCATTTGGTAAATCTGACCAACACTCCCCAACTCCTTTCACCCTGTATGTTGGCAATAGTCCTGACATTTTCTCCTCTCTGCAGTGAGCAGCTCCTACCCTGTCCTCTCCCTGCTTTCCACAGTACTTTTCCCCAAGCCCAGAGGAATGCAGTCAGGGAACATGCTGATGTCTTGCTCCTGTTTTCTTCCGCAAGGATATAATTCTTTAGTGAAACACATCAATTCTATAGAGGTAAAGCTTCAAAACCAGACAGATGCACAGTGCTCCAGTGAAGAGTTACCATCTGCCTTCCCCGCTCCTCCTCCTCCTCAAAGGAAGGAAGAAAGAAATTTAGCAGGGGCTTAGCTCTTCATTACCTGCTTGCACTGACATTCATGAGGTTCCCTGCAGGATTTTTCTTGCTACCCAGGCAGGATGAACACCCACAAAAACTGGCAAGGAGATGACTTTTAACTCATTGCAAAAGCTGGCTCTATTTCAAGTAGACAGTGTCTCTCTGGTATCAAACCAGGGAGAATTTGGGTTTGCTTTTCTCTGAAAAACAGAAAAGGCAAGTAGCCTTCCTACTGGTTGCCTTGAATACTAACAGAGAAATGCGATGTTTCAAGGATTAAAAGGTATACAATTTCAGCTGTGACAGCCTAAGTTCTGCATTTGCCGGATAATATCTTTCAGCTGAGCGTCCTAAAAATATAAAGCAGAGTTTGCTTTCTGCATCTTCTACTCCCCTGCCACTACCCTAGAGATGCAGGTGGTATTGGCTATCACAGGGAACACTCAAATGTCAAACTCAGAGCTTGGCCATTGTGTCAGGAGAGAGCTGTTACTGCTACACCAGTTGTTACTGTGCGACATACATACAAATGATACTTGTATGCTGGGAAAAGTTGACTTCTGGTACAGAAGCAAAGAACTAATTTTGCTGGGATAGTGTTCTTAGAGTGACAAAAGTTAAACCAGCTTCCTCAGCAAAAAACACAAACAAACAAAAACCTCCAACCAAACTTCTTTAGCAAATGTCCCTTGAGTAAGGAAATGCACTATCTTGACAGAACTATACAAGGCTTGACAAGGATTGAGACAGACTCGACACATGATTGAGAGTTTTAACAGAAATGCAGAGAAGCAGCGGGTAAGAAAGGACTGTTGTAGAAGTGTGGCTGCAGAGTTACTCAGCATAGGAAGGCACATGTAGTTTCAAACAGTATCAATCTTAATAAGCTTTAATTTAAGACAGTTTTTTTCTGGGTACTACTAAGAAGTGTTAGCCCTTACATGTTATTCAGGGGGGGAGGAACTAGATGATCTTAAGGTCCTTTCCAACCCTAACTATTCTACGATTCTCTGATAGTTTCCTATCTTGGGCTGGTTCCTTTTGGGCTTTGAGTTACAACTCAGCTGATTTGAGTTTCTCAGGGCAGTGAGGTCTGCGTTTGTACATACAAAATGCTATGTTTGAGAGACAACAACCAAGCTCTGCTTGAGCCACATGGAAAAAGACAAACTTGCTATACAGTTCGTATGCTGCAGATAGGGAATATGTTTCTTTTGTATGTCCCCTACTGCCAGCTCGGCAAGCAAAGCACTGTGAGGAATTAGCAACCAACAGAATTACCTGACTGAGGCTTTTATCACTTATTGGAAGTCTTCCACAGCCCGATGAAACTGTTGCAGTTTATTGCATCGATAAGAGTGCTATTTACATTAGAAAGTATGAGCGCAGGTTTTATTACAGGAAATTATTGCCATAGCTTGATGCCACTTATTACCTTGAAGGTGAAGAGCAATAGCACTACTTTGTAGTCATTAACAATAATAATGAACAGCTCATCAACCTTAATACCTCCTGTGGCAGACAGGGAAACTTTGATGCAATCTCTACCGTCTACAAGTATAGAAAGCAAGTAAACTCCTGAATATTTGCAGAAATGGGACGGATGACACTTTCATATTGCCACAAATACATGATTCCTAGTACATCGCAGGAGCCAGTTACCTTCCACCACTTTGTCTTGATCAAGATTTCTCATAGGCCAAGCATGAGATTTTTACTTGCCATAGGAACCTACGTGATTTCCTTTCACCCATGCTTTTCAAAAGTATCACAAGAAATACTGATATATTTTACTTCCTGGCTTATGTTGGTCCAATGCTATGTAAGGAATGGACTCTTGCTCCATGTTAACATCAGCTGGATCAACTTTTCTCGAACATGCTTTAGGTCTAGATTGTCCTGTCACTGCATGTGGCTGTTCTTCACTTCAGTTTCAAGATGGATTCAAGATAAATCTGTTGTTCAGATTTACCACCACTCCTGTTCTGGACACGGTCTAGCAGGAACAAGAGGATCCTTCTGTTTCATTCACCTGAATGAAAAGTCTGACCCAAGCTTCAAATCCACACACTCCGTTCACTGTAGATATCTCCATTTTGATCCTATGCTACAGAAGTTTTGCTAATAACTGTGCACATAAATCCCCTGCTCCCCTGGCAAGAGAAAGCCGTGGAGACGTGTTGTTGATACAGTTAAACCACCTCACCAAAAAATTCAAGCTTTCTAGACAAAAGACTCTTCTGCTTGTATGTGTTGTGTCTGCTTTGGCTGTGCGTTCCAGGAGAGGGGCCGGCAAATCTTTGTCAGTGAGTATATTCATTTTCCTACTCCTGAGCCAGTGGGGCTGTGCCAGGAAAACTTGGTATCCAGGGCCTGCCTTGCATGACTCCAGTCCACTTCCACCTCTCTCTGAGCTGACTTTGCAATGATGTGCAATATCTCACTTCAGGCAACTCACCAGTTCTTGCTCCCCAGATTGCTGTAGCTGCAAGGAAAACCAGTATTCCTCAAATTAGACACCTACTTGAAAGAACAGCGTGCCTCACAGTAACAGACATGATAAATGCTATGAGTAATGACAGATCCATGTGTTAACAGTACTCTCTTTCAGCCACCTACTGGCTCATTTCTTCTTTTGATAAAGGCTTTTCTCCTCAGGTTATGTATGAAATGCACACTTCTCATGTGAAGGTGGATCTCTCTGCAGAAGCAGTGGAAGTAGGAGGCAGAAGTTCCCTAGTCCTGGCTGCGGCTGTGAAGCAGACTCAGTGTTGATCAAACAACTGGCGCTCTTTGCCTCAGTTTCTTCACTTGCAATATGAATCATGTCTTTGTCGTAATCATGCCACAAGGCGTAGTTAATATTTACACAGTGGTGCTTTGGAGATGCTAAGCATCAGATAATCCCAGGAGACACCAGTATTGTCAGTAAATCAATTGTATCTACACGGTGAACAAAAGCAGGCACAGATGCTACCATAATCTTATGTATTTTGGTACAAAATGAAATAAAAATCTTGCCTTCTGACCTCAGATTTCTTGTCAAACATTCATTGTTTCACATGATGAAGCAGTTAGTAATACAACGCATATTTCTATCCTACTTCATTTTACATAAAAAAGTGATTGAATCTTAATACAAAAAAAAGGGCTGAAGTTACATTCTCCTGGGATCATCTGTAGCAAAGCATAATAAGTTGCTCAATATCTGACCTAATTATATCTGTCCTTCTAAGTTTTGTTTCCCATAAGAGCTAAATGTCTATGGTTAAAAATAACATTTGAAACTCCTCCAAGTTCCAACAGAACTTTTTCAGCCTCTCTCAAATTTGATATCTATTTTTGTTCTAATTTTTCACCAACTCTAAAAGTTCTGATTTTGAGGCTGGCATTCTGCTTTATTATCCAGCTCTGAAAAATGTTTGGGTTAGATAAACTTGAGAGCTGGGTGGGGGGATTATATTACATATGTTTATTTCATGTTCGAAGAATACCATAGCTATCGAAACTAGGGACAGAGAGGCATGGGGAAGGAAGGATGCCTTGTGGTTGAAAACAAATTGACTCTGTTAGAAATGTATCTTCTGGGTCATGCTGAGTTCTCTTGACGGACAGCACCAGGCAATGGCTGTTTGTATCATCTGTCCCCACCTGAGCACCCAGTTTCAGCACTGTCCAGAGCAACAGTGATGGAAGGTGATACAGGCCCCAGCCCCTGTGACCCACTGGTACTGCTTACTGCTCCCTGTATCTGTGCAAAAGCTGATAAAGTGTGCTACTGTTGGGATGGCAGAATCCTTCATACTCATCTCTTCCTGCTGGCCCTGTTATTAGAGAGCTGGCATAGGCCCAGTGCTGGGATACCTCGCATCTGGATCTGCTTCACATATCAGTCAGAGATCCCAGTGGCCATTTAAAACCTTTGTGCCTCAGTTTTCCACCCATAATTCATGGAATAACAGCACTGACCTTCCTGAACAGATACTGTGAAGGTGAAGTCCTGAAGTTTGCGAAGGGCTAATATATCAGGTATAAGGTGTTTAAGAAATACACAGGATTATTATAACCGGTCATACTCCATTGCCAGGGAACCTGATAATAAATAGCATTTATACAGCAGCCTCCATTGCGAAGAGGCCAAGAGAAAAGGGAGCCTGCAACCAAAGAACCAAGCAGGATTGCTGGATGGGAGAGTCAAAGCAAACCTTCTCTGTTGAGAATCTTTTCTGGCCCTGTGGAAGGAAGAATCTGGAGATCAGATTGACTGTTTGAATATCCAGCCTTGTGCACCTACAGGAGTCCTACATCCATCACTGCAGACAGGCCATAAAGCCTCGTCCTGGAGCTTTATAAATAGTGCTGCCTGGTCACAGGTGTGGAGCTCCATTTTCATGGTTCAGCTCACGAGAGAGGGGTGCAAGCTTAACAACAAACGCAGTGTGTAATTGCCTGGCTGTTCTGCTCCGAGGGGCTGAGACTTAAATGTCACAGTATACAAATGGGAATTGCTGGGAGAAATAGAGCAATACAAGACTTAAAGTGATTTCAAAGGCATGAGAGCACAGTGCTCTCTCTAGTTCACAGCACAGGTTCAAGGCTGGAGCAGATAGCTGAAATTCCCTCAGAAAGAGGCAGGGAAGAGCCAGGAGGATGAGACGGCAGCTCCTCCGTGGGTCCAGTTTTGTTAAATGGGTGACAACACAGTTTGGTGGTTATGGTATTCCCGAAGGATGTGTGCATTCAGATCCCTGCAGGCTGAGATGGGCCAAGCTCTCCAGTTTCACTGACCTTGCCTGAACGGTGAGGTTATTCTGCTGGTGCAAAACGTGATTGCAAGCTTTGAGTCCTAATTTAGCTGAAGCACCTGACTTGTTCCTAAGAACCCATGTGAGGGACACGTTTATACTTTTCCTGTGGACTGCCTTAGGACCACAGGCTGCTTGCTGCAAGTCCCCAGCTTCAAATGCAGCCCTCTGCTATAGGAAATTCAAGTCAGAGCCAGATGAAGACTCCTCAGAAGGGCTGGTGGCACTGAACATTGCCATCTTGATGACAAGGGGCCAGGGGTCGGTTGCTCCTGCCACAGGAAAGGGGAAGGAAGGGCAGCACTTTGGCGGAAAACCAGGCTTATTACCACTGCCTCTACTGCAGAGATAGGAAGGGTGAAGACAGAAGTGCTGTTGCAGGATGGGGCCCCCCCTTTGTCCCTGACAGCAACTGTTACCCTCGCTATCCGTGCTCCTCTGCGATGTGAGCCTGCATTCGTAACACATCTGCATTCGGTGGCAAAACACCATCAGGTCCCTGCAGAAAGCTTAGCTAATACCTCATACCTAACTGGACTAGGTGATCATGTAGGTTCCTTCCAGCTGAACTATTCTATTCTGTTCTACTCTGCTCCGCTCTATTTTGTTGTGCTTTGCTCTGTTGTGTTCTATTCTATTCTATTCTGCTCTGCTCCACCCTATTCTTTATCAGAGCCACCTTACTCTGGCCAGTGGTGGGATCCCATTCAGCGAGTGTTTTGCAAGATGTCTGGAGTTAAGGCCTCTCCTCCAGAGAGGGGTGGCTCATTATGGGGTGGCTGGGGTTGGCAGCAAGCAGAGCATCCCATGTTTATACCCAGAACACCAGAACAACCAGGCAAAGCAGGAAAGAAGACAAGATGGCAGAGCTGGGCTTTACTTGCCTGGGAGTCCAGCTACTTTAGTTGTGGACTAGAATATAGCTCACTTGCAATGCAAGGAAGGATTTTACACAGAAATTAAATGCAATGTGCTTCTGTTCTCCATTTTCTAGCTTTCTAAAGTAGAAATTAAGGCTCCCAGACAATTCTGCAAGCTCAAACAGCCCCAATTTTGGAAAACGGTTCTTTTTTTCACTAACATCTTTTCTAATAAAAAATGCAAGCACTAAGCACATGACATTCTTTAATGATAGATCACAGCTCCACCTCAACCACACTAGATGGGAAGAACCGCTATTACAGAAAATCCAGTGTAGCTTTATCTTGAAATCAGGAGTCTACAGATTTACCATTTGAACATTAGGCATCCTATCTGGGGAGAAAAATGAAGAGAGGATTGGTTTTTTTCCAGAAAATATTGACATTTCCAAAAGCAAGTTATTCATAGGTGATGAGATTGATTTACAGCAATATGTGCACACAAACACTCACTTGCTCTTAAGACTGCGAGCAGGAATGTCAGAGACTCATTTCTAAATTGGGCACTTGCACCTGCATGTGCAATATTCCAAACATAGTAGGTGCTTCTGACTGTTTTCCCATGTCTGATTTTGAAAAATCTGTTCCTTGCTAGATTGAACTCATTACTTCCCAAATATCTCCCTAAATATGAGTTTGCATGTGATATTCATCCTGGAGTTCTCTGCAAGATCAGTTCTGATGTTATGCTTTCAGATGTTATTTGTTTTCATTCTGCTGTAACATTTTTCTGTCCTCACTTTCATCTCTATCTGATCTCCCAGTAAACCTTTATAATCCTGATATTCTGTTTCCATAGTTTCTCCAATAAACTTTTTGAAGAGACTGGGCAAGATAGAGCATCCCTCAAATGTTGTCAAACATTTCCCTAATGTGGACATTATGTGTGCCAAGAAATTCCTGACTTAGTTTGAGTGTTTCCATACTGCGTTCACGTATGTCAGCAGCACTCACGGGAGCTGTCTGTCCTTGCTCATTCACAGAGAGGCTATTTTGCACCTCTAGGTCACCACATCTGCCTCTGCCAGTCCCAATACAGGGTTACCCATCCCTCACAGGAAATACTCACCCTCACCAATCGCCTGCCCAAAGCCCACCATCACAGTCTTCAGCATCCTGATACACAATTCAGATAGCCAATATTAGTTGATGTTTATGGCTAAATACTGCCCAGATGTCTCTTTTTAAAGAATGACCTTTTTTTATTTCTTCTTCTTTTTTTTGGTGCCTAGAGAGAGTTCTGATTGCCCAAGCAAGGCCAAAGCAAAGACACTTTAAGCAGAGAGACACAAAACCAGGATCCTCTCCCATGGCAATTTTGCATTTCCAGCAGAGCTGCTCTTCAGTTCTTGCAACAGCCTTTACACAGTCAATGCTCCCCCACCTCTGTAGGGATATTTCAGGCTGCTGAGCTCAGCACCATGCCTCCCTTCAGCGTGAAGGCCGTGGACAGGCGGACAGACTGGTGTGACAGCAGCCAAGGTGCAGCTCAGTTGTACAGCTCACTGGGAGGTCGGAGCCTGCCCACTGTGCCCCTTCACAGCCTTCTGACCCCTGCGTGGAAGGACAGGGCTCCTCTGGTTTCCAGCTGCTGAAGGCTTGCTAAAGGGAATGAGGGTTTGCTCTTCTATCTCCATTTGCGAGAGTGTTCAAATACCGAAGTTAAATCCAGGCTTATCCTCTTGTTTCTTTACAGAAAAGCTTCCACTCAAAGCAGACATGTTCTCAAATCTATTATCCTCTATATTGTTCATAGTGGTTCTAATTTTTCCCACGTTGCTCAAAGCTCTATCCTCAGGTGACTGTTCTCTGAGCTTTTGCAGTTCAACTTTACCTTTCAAATAAGATTTATCCATTAAAAAACAATTCCACTGCTTTTTGCAGCTATCATTTTGTCACATATGGATTTATTCAATAAATGCTTTTAATAGCAACATTTCTAGGCTTTGTTTGTCAAGGGCTGCCAGGCTTTTACACGCATGGGCTGGCACAGACGCTGAATTGCCCCTCTGTACCCAGGGGAGAGTTCCCTGCTGGTCATGACAGAGGTCCAGCACATGCAACTAAATGAAAGAAAATTAAAAATGCGAGCATCTACATAATTCACAGCCAGTAAACAGTGGTGAGTAGCAGGCTTCCAGCAACTTCTGGACCTCAGCAAAGCTTCTAATAAAAGCAGAGAAATGTGATTTTAATCTGCAGTTACCCAAAGCCCTAAAAGCCAATCTTCAACACAAGAATCAGGAAAGGGAACTATATAAAGGCCATCAGCAAGAGCAAATCCAGCCAGCCCAAGGGCACTGGGAAGTAACAGCTGACAGGAGAGAGGGGAGAGGTCAAGATCAGTATGCCAAAAATCTTCCGTTCCTGCGACAGCCTGAAATGAAGCAGCACTACTGTTGTCTGTCTGTTGCCTGTTGCAATGGGTGTCCAGCACTTGCCTCTCAGTGTGTGTGGCATCCACCCGTGAGGATTCACACATCTCTCCTGAAGAACTGTAAAAGGTAGGGATTGTTGGAACAGAGACTGGGTCTCTTCTTTTTTTCTGCTTCCCCTGCTTCTGAGGTTTTCAGATGTCTATTGCTAAATCCTTGGCCCAAATTCCCCTCTTTAAAAGTGGCACAGTACTAAGTTTGTCTAAAGCAAAATTGAAAGAGAAAAGAGAATGCATTGCCTAATACTCTTTTGTTTGTTTTCCAAGAATTATAAACTCCTTTTGGTGCCTCTTCCGCTTTCTTTCAATGAAATATTTAATATACTCAGACATTAGGAGGACTTCTTTTTGCTCAACTTCCTCCATTCTTTCCATAGTTACCCAGTCTCACAAGGACTTATTAATTAAAATCTCTCAGTACAGTATTATCTTTCTCTGTCTATCTCTATTTTCTGTACTGCAGCTTGGGTACATTGTTGAGAGGAATCAGAGAGAGCAAAGAACCAAATAAAATGATCCCTCCAGGACTACAGTGTTCATTATACAAAGAAAACCAGCAGTTTAGATTGCTCATCCTTATTTCCCAGAGGAGGCCTCAAATGTCTTTGTTCTTTGGCTTTTTAGACAGATTTTCCTTTTCTGGTAAAATCATGTTACCTGTGAAGTGCAGGGCAGGTTTCTGGTCACATTTACCTGCTTTTCCATTAGTGGCTGTCACATACTGTTCTTCCTCATGCTCTGCCTCCAACAGTTTTGGGGTGTTGTACAGCACTCCCTGCCCATGGCTCTGTGCCCAGGCTCCAGCTCTGGGTTTCCCAGGGCAGCCTGGCTTCATGCGGACATCAAATGACAAAGTGCCATAAATGCATTACTGCTGACAACACTGATGATGAGATCCTGAAGAGGCCAGGGAAGGAATGAGCGTGGGGCTCAAAGCCCTCTCTCATCTACTGAAGTGCTGTACCTGTTCTAAGGGCAAAGAACAATTTCCTCTCCCAGAGCTGTCAGTCAAAGCCAGCTTCCTCAGTGCTAAAGTTACTATAAATATCAGAGTAACTCTTACAAACACAAATGGGGCGTACAGTGACATCTCTAGTTTATCAGGTGTTGCAAGCTGTGAACATCCTGCCTCCTTGGAGTCCACAAATTCAGATGACTCACAGACAACGCACCTATGTTACGTGTGCATGCATGTTTTATATGCTCAGTATTTTGCTCTTATCTAAACACAAAGCTGTAAAATGGAAGGGGGGAAATCCTTTAGCTGCTTTACACTTTATGCTGAGAACCTGGTATTACCTCCAGTTTGCCATCTTCCCAGCTGGCTAGATATTGTATCGTTTACGTTGGACCTCCTCCAAGATTAATGGCATCATCTGTGCAGTTTTAACAGTCTAATCTCGATAAATCTCTTTGCTTTGAAATTTGATTGTGCCCGATCTTCATTATTTTAATTGTTTAATTCATTATAATTAAGGCCCAATTAGATCTAACAGATTCCAATTCAGCCCAATGTATTCACATCTGTCTGTGAGCTGCGGGAAGAACAAGACAAACTGGGCTAATTCCACACTGGTTTTTCAGCCCAGGGACCAGGTACTATTTTTGCCACTGTGTTATGTTTGACTGCAGGCAAGTCATCTATCTTTCTGTTCCTCCAAGGGGTTGCAGTGTTTATAGCCTAACTGGGTCCCAGCACAGGCTGACATCTTTGCAAGCATTATGGAAATAACGAAAACAACCCAAAGCCCCATTCCATGCACAGCTGCCTCCTGACTGGGATTGACTCCTGCTTGTGAGGAGCACCTCAAGAAAGACTGCAAACACGGAGGCTTGTAAATACGCATCTCAGCATAAAACATGGAAACCTCCCTTCCCACCCACCTCATACCGAGTTCTAGCGAGATTCTGGTGCTTCCCAGGGGACAGGCTCTGCCTACATAGAGGGATACCTTTTACTTGCTGCGCAATTCATGAGAGTCATCACCTGAGAACTCTGTGGCTGCAGCATGCACAGGCCTGGCTTTCAGATCCCCTCCAACAGTGCATCTTTATTCTGCCTGCATCCAGGTTGCAGGGAAGGAAGGATCTCTATTTGCCAGGAGTTAAGAGACAGTTGCTTCTTCTGAAGATGGAGCAAGCAGGTATACTGTGTTCCTTTCAAACAGTGAACAAAGTTGCCTACCTTCACTTCCCCATTACCTTAACCCAGCACTTCAGTAGGAAGAGCACTCACCTAGAGCACAAGGGCCCCAGATTCAATTCACTTTTCCATCTAAGAGAAGAAACCCACTTCTTCAGGGCACACACTTGCTATCAGGCTCCACAAAGGGACCTTTAGCTCCTGATAAAAATTTGTCACATTTGCCCCAAAAATTAATGATATAACATTGATCCTGAGAGCAATCACAGCCTGCTGGCCGGCTGGCCAGAGCAAGCACCCAAGGGCAAGGAGATTTGATTCTGCCCCATGCCCTAAGGACTACTTCTGTGTCTTATCTGGTGATTATTACTGTGTAAAATAAATAAACTCAGACTACCTTTCCAAGGAGTATCAGGGTTCCCTAGCACCTTCCTTGCAGCAGTATGGTGAAAGACCAAAACCACCACTGATAACAATCAGACCTCGCCTTTCTTCACCATGAAAATAAGTAGGGAAGAAACAAACGTGCACAACCTGCCCTTTTCATCTCCTTGAGAAAACCACATGTTAACGCCCCCCAACCTGATAAAAGACATTCCCTTTGGCACTGCAGGCCACCAACTGCGCGGGGTCACTAATGTGACAGTAATGGACATATGTTCCCAAGAGGACACCACAGGAGTGACATAAAAGGACTACATGCACTTGGTCCAGCAAAGATGCCCCCCATGAGGTTACAGAACAAGCCCCCACTGGTTTGCAGTGGGGGGTTTGCAGTGAGGGTTTGCAGTGCCAGGGGTTCTGTGGGCTCACATCCAGCCTTCTCTGAAAGTGTTTTGGTCAGATTGAGACCCTCCCTCCAAAAAAAACCCCAAGGAAAACAGTATCTTACTTGGGAAACTTGGTCTAGAAGCAGCAGGAAAAAGGCTCTCCAGCAAACATGGAGCTAGAATTTACATTTTCAGCCCTAGGAGGGGGGAAAAAAAAAAGAAAGAAAGAAAAAAAAAAGAAAAAAAGTGCCTCCTTTCTTTTTAAATCCCTTTGAACATTTTCAGATCTGCAAAAATATTCCGTTAGAACAGCTGTAATCAAAATAATATACTGTGTACTTCTGTGAGCTAGTTTGGGGATTCTTTCCCACTCCCAAGACATAACAGGTTCGGGCTTAGGCAGAGAAACATTTTCATTTTTGCAATTCATTTTTTCTCCGCAGAAAACGCGCTTTCAAATTCCACGCGGGACGGGGTCAGGAATTTGTGGTGGTTTGCAGGCTGCTGGAGCTGAAAAATACTTTGAGAGTCTGCAGCATTTTGTCGGGGTATTGTGACATCCATCTGGCTCTTTCCGTGATGCCTGGTACAGTTCAGCTGATGGTGACTTGCTCTTTGTTACACTGTGAGCGGAGCTGCCGAGCGTTCCTGACTCAGGTGGGCAGAACACTTCACACGCCGGCAGCCATGACCACAGCCTGAGAGGAGCCTAGCAGAAGCCACTGTTCCAAGGGAGAATCTGTCAGAGCAAGGATCTCGCTGGGAAAAGGAGGAGCAAACCACCAGCAAGGCCTGTCTATGGGGAGAAGACCATGGCAGGGAGGGAGGATTCCTGGTTGGTGGCATACAACTTTAAGTGGCACATGTAGCTAAATGAATGCATCAAAGAGGCCTCTGAACATCCTGTGAGCTGCCATGCCTTAAGCACTTGGAGAGGTGATAATGTTGGAGATCGGTGCTGTGAATGTCGGAGTGGTGCCAGGGGCAGGACATGCCCAGCAAACTCCCTGGGAGTGCCAGAAGAGGCTTCATTTACAGCTGCGGTACAGGAACATCAGCTGAGCTTGGTACCTGAAAACCTGCAGGAAAAGCCTTCCCCACATTTGCACCCAGCTGTTTGAGGGACAGGTATTGCATACCAAGCGCCTGTACACCAAGAGCTTAAAAGTTTCATCAGAGAGAACTTCTAACCGTGTTTGCCTCATCACCAGCTGTCTGTAGGAGATGGAGAAAAATAGTTCAGAGTTTCCTGATCAGGGCTGAGTAGTTGTAGCACATACCACGCTGACTCATGGATTTAAGCATGCTCCATGGAGTTCAGGACATTTCAAGAACTTCCTGCCTGAACAGCAACCATAGCTCTAGCTGGACACTTCCAAATCTCCACCTTGTCTTATAATCTGCTTATTAACACCCTCTCACCCCACGTGCTTTCCAACAGTTGCAGGTTGCAGTACAGATCTTTCCATCCTTTAACCCTAACCCTATGATTTCACCTGTAGTAGTGATTTTTAGGAGCGCTTCTTTTTCTTCAGCAAAGTCCTGAAACTAGATACACTTCATACTTTTATTACCCTCCTTCCTTCTTCTTTTCACAGAGGTGGAACCTTTCCTACAGTAGGTTTTGGGGGTTTAGGTTTTTTCCCCAAATCTCATCCCTCCACCTGTTGTCCTTAGAAGAGCACCCAATCTCTGCTTTTGAGTTCTGAGCTTTCCTTGTGCAAACCATCTTCCCCGAAACTTGGCATCTTAATCCATGGCCTAGCAAGTCTCCCTGTGCACTGTTGTCTCCATACAACTTTTTTGCATTTGCAGGCGTGAGCTGTAACCAGCTCTGGTGACAGTTTTTCTCGCTAAAGAATAAGAAGGAAAATGACATTGTAAAATCTGGAGCTGATCAACAAATCTGTTGGTGAAGCTCAGAGCAACTTGCAGCATTCTGCAGTTAGTCTGCTGCTATTACTGCAGCTCGCATGCTGCTTAAGGTAACATAGAGATCATTTGGTACAGGCTAGTTACACTTCTAATGAGCCTGGCCAGAAGCCTGCCAAGTTTGAAAAAAGAATGTCTGAGAAGTGAGACATTAACTACTTGAGAGACAATAACATCCATAAACTTGGATTTTCAAGTTAAGCAAGAAGAAGAAGAGAATCCAGAAGCTGAGGGACAAAAAAGAATACCTGCCCTGTGAGGCCATGGGTCTGGAGTTTTTGCATCAAAAAGCTTTCCTCAGCACGTAAGTTTCAAAGCCTGCCCTAATAAATGCTGAGAAAGGTTGATTTGGTAACTCTGGCCCTGGCTTGCAAGTGACCCGGTGGGATCTCAGCCCCTTCTTAGGCCTCACATTTTCCATATGGCCAGAGGCAAATCATGCAGACATTCACCTGAGAGGTTTGTCCCCACAGAGCCTTATCCTGCAGGACTGGGTGTATATGTCAATTTGCTGCTGACCTTTAAACGACTGTAAAACTGTACCTTGGCCACACTACAAGCACTCCCACTAACTTTATACTTCCTGGGGCTTATTTATTATGCAAAACCAGGCAGGTTTTGCAAGCTAGGAAGTTGTGCAGAAGAGCAGCTTTTATCACAGCCCAGTGTATTCTTTGTTTTGACATCAGCTCAATTTTGTCCTGTTTGGATAACTGACCAGAGAAGAACTACAAAAACTTTCCATGCTAGATAAGGTTATCCATCTTGAGGAAGAACCTGACAGCAAAAGACAAAAAGGAGACAAGGCATGTTTTCTTGCTTCTCCAGCTAAGCTGATTTGTAAAATATACAACTTTCACACTGCTTTTTAGAGTTAATACAGATCCTTGGAGATCCTATGGAGTTGTAAGCCTCCATAGAATATTCTAAAATCTTACAGAATATTCTAAAAAGACTGCAATGTTGGGTTGGATATACTATTTGAAATGTGCATATAGATTACAAAAATAATTGTTTGATTCTAGTTAGCTTCTTTTAAACAGGATTCATTTGTCCTACCACACAACAGCTGGGTCTTTAAAATGTCAGGTAGCTGTCAGGGGGCACAATAAGAATCCACAAACATCTGATGAGTATAAATATCAAAGCAGGAGATTCTCCAGTCAGGGTGGAAAGGGGTCAGTGCTGATTAGTTTTGTTACAGCTACTGACATCAGCACATCCTAACAGCCTGGTTGAACTTTTTGGATGAAGAAACAGACATTAACTGGCTCCCAGCAGGGTATATCTGCGACCTCATTACTAAATCAGACAGAGTTCTTAGGCCGGTTAAGTTACAGGAATTGATTCTGAGCCAGAAGAGCAAGGGAATACAAAGATAGCAACAGACTCTGAAGATTCTGGGAGGAAAAAGGTGTTTGGGGTGGGAAGGAGGAGGAAGAGGCAGGGCAACAGATTCGAGTTGCTCTGCAAGAAATAAAACAAACAAGGTGGGGTTTGACTGACTGTTTTCGTGGATTTGTGGTTATCTCCTAAAATCTCCTCTGCTGTAACAACCTTGGGCTCTCTCCCGAAACCCACTCTCCATATAGGGCACATGCTATGCTCAATCAAAAATGTTTGAGCATACTTTGGCAGGCTGGCGGCTCTCAACCGCTATATAAAGGCTGGCTTCCACCTGCCTTTTCCACAGCACAGGCATTTAATTACCCACTTTGTCCTCTGTACAGCTGCAGTTTTTCACAGACCTTATTTATCTTCAGATTTCAGCTCATCTTTCAAATTTGGTTGAAAATGGGTCCCAAAGTTTTAAGGGGAATTGCTGAATGTACAGAGAGATAAACAACACAATCTCACAAACCTCATTTCAAAGGCAACCAGGGCTAAAAAAAATGGCAGTTTTTAATTCCTGATCCTGTTCATGCCAAATGTTGTCTAACATTTCAGTAGCAATCTGCGGCCCTGAGAGCCTCTTTAAATATCCTATCAAGAACATAAAATAAATTGTGATAAATGTAGTCAGTATAAAATAAAATGAATTGAAATTGGTTGCTGGGATGCAAAACTGAAGTTGACAGGCAGTTGTGAGGAAACTTGCAAGAAAATGCTTATTTTATGTATTTCTTTGGGGCTTAGCAGCCTGGAGCTGTCAAGATGGTTTTGCACATGCTCGGCAGCAAAAACAAGGGAACGGAGCAATTTTACCAGTGGAAAATGTTAAATTCCTACTGCATCAAGCAAACCTTCAAGATTAGAGATGCTATTAATACCTGTAACTTAAATAAAGTTACTTACATATATATGTATTTACGGGCCTAAGATGCCCTTGTAAAACCCCATCTTTAATATCTTTAATAGCTTGCTGTAATAATTTTACCAAGGACTTGTGAAAATCTAAATAAAATACGTAAATTCACCTTCATCCATACCTATATGAACCATCCAGATAGCAGTAAGAGATTAATGAGATTTTTCTGTTCTATATTGTTTCTTAGACCACCTCATAATATAACCTTTGACATACAGCATCATTTCATTTTAACTTTAAATGAACATCTAATACATAATTCACTTTATTAATAATTACTTGGATTACTTTATAAAAATACAGGTTCAATACATTACCCATTGATCCTTTTAGTGGCAAATGTTTAAGGTGAGAGTTTGCATGTATAACAGCTACACTGCTTTGTTTTTGAGGTCCTCCAGAAAACCTCAGTGTGTTCCCTATAAGACTGGCAATTTGCACCTTAGCAATATTTCTGATGTATTCAACTCTAACAGCTATGGTATATTTCTAAAGACTGTAAAGCAAATAAATAATTTATCATTTAAAAAATAAGAGACAAACTCAGGATAAATGCATACAAGACAAGAAGCTCTGAAATTAAGTGGCAGAACTGATTTGAAGCAAGACATTATAGAGCCTTTTTCCTGACAATCAACATTAAAATAACATTACCTAGTAAGCTCAAATAAATAAAAAATAAGTCCAAAAATAAATCAAAGTAGGTATAATAGAATGACATTAGTCTCAAGTTTGCCTCAAGACATTCTGTCTCTTCTGGTAACACTTCTTAAGTATTATCTATCTTGCTCACTCAAGAGCGGTTACACATCATAGAAGTGAATACAAGCTGAAAAGAGTTCCAAGTTCCCAAATCCCAATGATTATTATTTGCAAAAAGAACAGAACTCTTTTCATCTACAAACCAACATAATTACTCTAGATTCCATAATTCAGTCCTGTGTGGAGGATCAGGATAAGACTAATGCACAGTGAATTCATCAACACCAGATTAAATTTGCTTGAACTCATACCTCCAGCCTGGGAGGACCTGTGTTTAGCCAGTGTTCCCAGCAGACTGGGTAGCCAACTGCCTTCATGCACCCAGGGCAAAGCACGCTGGTTTCAGCATCATCCATCTTGCTTCCTGTAGAAGGAAGTGGAGAAGAAAACATATGTGATATGCTCTTTCATTTTATCTTTGGAAGACACACAAACACCTCAGCACTGGGCCATCAGTTAGGAATGAGAACATAATAAAATCGTAATGTATAAACCATAGATTCCACTTGCAGGCCTCTGTCTAGGCAACTGCTTTCAAACACTCAAACCTCCTTTTTGTTGCTGATGTTGGGGATATTTCATTTGATTTCTTCATGGTTGTGATGACTACAGCAGCATCCCTAAAACGCTCCTTAGCTGCATCTCAAAATAGTCTGATTAATCAACCTGATTTAAGAGTGATGAACTTTGTTCTTCTGCACAGCTTTTGATTTGCATCTAATCTTTTTGATTTTGCATCTAAGACTGTAAAATCAACTCGGGTACAGAAGCAAACTGAATTTTCCCTGGGAAAGTAAACAAATGCAAAGCAATGCCAAGGTGCCCATTTTCAAAATCAGCTGTCAGCAATGCAAGAATTTGCACACTTTTACATTCAATATGTCACTAACACTTAAATGCTACAGTGAAAACACCCATATGAGATCCGTTAATAAACCTATTTGTACATGACAGCTTCACCACCCAGCCCTATCAAACCCTCTTTCCAGCTAACCAGTTACTGAAAGTTATTGCAGCCCTTCAAGTGCAGCCAGATCCTAATGTCCTCCCCCATCTCATATACTAAATGTCAGGAATTAAAGTTATTTAGATTAAATTCAGCCCTTAGTGACCCCTGTGCAAACTTTTAGTCTTTCATAAATTTTAGAACCTTTTTCTAAACAAGCAAGAACAGCATCCAGCTTCCTTTCTCAGAAAGGTCAGTAGGAGGTAGAGAGCAGTGCTGATTTATCTTCATCGTTTGGTGACAGGTTCTGTAAAGGAAGCTGCCTTTTTACATTACATTTTTTTCAGAATTGGGCAGGTGACAACTTACAGTTCGTCACTTCTATGCCGTTCATTTGGTGGGCATCCTTCATCCATACTTGTTACTTGGGTGACAAGATGTTGGCAAACGTTTTAGAGTTATTGTTGTGAAAATGAACTTTGCATTTTACCAGCAGTCGAATCTGAGAAGTCATCCTTGGAGACACTTCCAACCATGCATTAACTCTCCAATATATATACTTAAATCAGTCCATATACAAAATCATTTGAGGATTTTAATCCAAGGTACAGGAATGCTTATGTGGGATTCACTGGTACTTGGATTCTTCAATGTTTCATTTTTTATGAAACTAAACTATGGACAGAGAGGTGAGGTTAGAGAAGGTTCTCAGGACATCTTCAATGACACCAAGAGAAAGGCAATGTGAGGTCCAGCAGCTCCAACTACTTTCCACTCCATGATGGAAAATAGCAGCTTTACCCACAATTTGTTTTATCACTGGCAGCTGACTGAGAGTCAGAATCTGACTCATTTTAGACTGGGGGGAAAAAATGGAACAAAAAGAAAATAAAGGCCTAAAATGCATCCATCCTTCACTGAAGTCTCTCAGTTGGGTCCACCTGCAAGAGTGTCCTGAGGACAAAGGATGTCAGTTGATCCAAAAGCACAATCAGACTACAAAGGAGAAGAATAAGAGATCTCATTCCCTTGTACAAAGCTTGAAGTTTGGCTTGAAAATCACAGGCTGTGGGCAAGGAAAGAAATTAAGACAGCTAGGACACATTCCTAAGAATGCTAATAAACGTTTTATTCCAGAAAGGTGGTAATATTCCAAAGATCTTGCTTTTGGTGTGTGGGGGGCATGAAGTTCAAAGCCATACAAAAGCACACAAAGGCTGCATCAGAATGCTGCTATATACATTATATATATGTGTAGCCTGAGGATCAGCACATAAAGGTATGTAACAAAGTCACAACAGTCAGGATTTTGAGCAAGCAGCTTTTGGAAAAGTAGCTCCTGACAGCAGGAGAGCACACAACAGAGCTGCCAGCTCTTCCTTTTTTTTTCCCCAGAGGCCATAGATTTGCAGAATCATCTCTGGTCCCCAGAGAAATGCCCTTTGCTAGGCTGCCTTTCCTCATTTTCCTGTTCCCAGGAAAACAAAATACAAAAACCAAACCAGTCAATCAGAGCATCTCTATTTTCTAGCAGCACCAAGAGTAACCACCGCTGCGACTTCCAGTCCTGACAGCATGTGCTGACTTTCAGGAGCTATTCCTATGGACTTCCTGGACTTACTTCCCCCCCAAACCCTGACATCCTCTTCTAGTGTGTGGATAACCCCTGCCTTGCCACTCATCCACTTTTAATTAAATACGGTTAAGCACAGGGAAGAATAGCTAAGCACTTACAAGAGAAACGATGGGAGGGAAGAAGAACGAACTAAATGCTGTGCTAGAGGGAGAATAAAAGATATCGGGGGTCATTTTCTGCCCCATTTCCCTCCATTTCTTCCTCTCAGATAAGAAAGTAAAGTAAGAATGTCTGTAAATAAGCATACATTTATGTGCCTTTATATGCAAATGTGTCTAACGATACAAATGAGTTTTTGCTCCTAGCTGCTGACAAGTACGCCTGACAGTCTGAGATAGTGAAAGTGCAAGTCACCGAACAAAAAGCTGTGTGGAGAGCAGCAGAGAAAATGGGTCTGAAGGAAAGGGAAACTGCTTAAAGCCTATCTTTTAAAATAAAAACATGTTCCCTGGTCAAAACAGCAACAGGCAAGACAAAATAAAACATTCCACACTGGGGAAAAAGTGCAGGAAATATAAGAATAGAAGACAGCAGGAGAATATCTGTTCAAGAGACAGCATATGCAAAGGTGAGTAATGTCTAATTCCTCGGATCTGTTTCAAATGGCAGCGTTCATGAAATCCAGAGAAGTGGAAATGGTGTTTGGCAAAAATAGCCCACTTAAAGGGGAAGGAGTGCAGTGCCTATTGACATATGGGACTGTTAGCAAACAAAAAGTATGGGTAGTGGCAATTAGGGTTGTGGCAGGCGACATTCCATTCACTCCAAAACCAGAAATAATGGAAAGGACTGACTGGAAAGGCTGATGTTTCCCTTCCATGAAACTATTAACACTGCCTACAACATTTCAGCCTACTTCACAAGGGCTTCCCCTATATTTTCCTGGAGATATCAAAAAGCAATACATGCGCTTCATCTAACGTATCATCTGGCCTGGATTCCATGTGCACTTTTAAGGATTATAAATCAGTTAATTTTGCATCATGCTACCGCAAAATATTCAAGCACCTCTGAAAACATATAGTCTACATTTGGGTGGTTGCCATTTCAATGAGACTCTTCTACAAAATAAAGGTTTAAAGCTTGTGTTAAAAATGAACTCTGTAACATAACTTGAAGCAAGTTGCAGCAAATGCTGTGCCATCATACCATCTGTGTTCAAGTACAGCTCTCAAGCTCTCCTCCTATTGCTTCCTAAAGTGGAAAATAATGGTAAAAAATAAAATCAGATAAGATGAAGAAGCATTGTGCATTGGAATATGTTATGAACCTGAGCCTTACAACGCTTGTTTCAAAAATTGACTTCTCTGTATCTGTATACCCCAACAAAGCATCATTGTGGAAGTAAAAAGGAAGGTTATACGCTTCTTCATATTTAAATTAAGCAACGTTTTCACCTGACACAGCTAGCAAATTCTGGTGAGCTTTGTTCTACCAGATACTGCTGGCTTTGCTTTATTTTAGCTCTCTCCACAAGTGTTCCAGCAATATTCCATGGGAACGTGAGTGAAATTTATTAGATCTTGGAGTAAATGGAAGGCACTAGAACTGCTGAGAAATCAAAAAGAAAAAATACCCCACTGTTAAATCAATGCCTAAGATAAGAGGAATTGCTGGAGAAAACTTACACGGAGAAAAATGTACAAACCCCAACATACATCTTAGGCCATGAGGAAGTGTAGTAGAAGATCCATAAACAAACCCTAAAGGTAAAACACTGAAAGCCTAACTGTTCTTTATATGATATAATTTTAAAGGTAAATTAATAAAAACCCTACCCTTAAAAAATCAACTTTCTCATATGGAGCTTAAATTAGCACCTTTCTGACAGTGAGTCAAAACACAGGATCATAGTTTTGAAGATGCAGAAATAACCCCCCTGTTCTGGTCACTTTATCACACTCTCAAGGTCTCCAGTCACTTCATCACTGCAGAGCAGAAGGAAGACAAGGAACATGCTGGGAAGCTATCCCAGAAGTGCCTCAAGAAGACAGAGAGAGGCATGCAGGCAAGACCAGGAGGCACAAGGCAGAAGGCAGAGCACCTGCAGAAGAACTTGATGCTCTTTTCTCTGGTACCGTATCAACCTGGTCCTGGCCAGTCACTCAACAAGAACACAAAGACATTCGTAACTTCCTCTTGATTTCTGAGAAGCAAGCACCTCGCTCTTCCTATGCTATTCTCACATACTGCTTTACCAACAGATTTTTATGACTGCCGACATAAATATGTGTCCGTCCTGTGCTGGTGGCTACGTCTGCATGAGCTGTTCCAAATGATCAGTAAAGCGAGTATGTGTGACCCAAGCAGGAGCCACTCGGAAAGCTGCTGCCACTTGATTTCCAATTAGGCTGTGCAGCTGGGACACCGTAACTGACACTGTGAGAAGGGCCTGAGGCTTCATATGAGACCTTGTAGTGGAAAGGAACAGGGTGGAGCGCTCAGTGGAGTCTGCCATAGGCAGCAAGCTCCTGGGAGAGGGTATGTCCTTCTCCCCCAGGAGATGCTCCTGATCTGTGGAAGAGAAAACCTCCCTACCACCACCCCTGTCCTACTTGACCCTTTCCAAAAAACATACCAAGGTGCCTTCTCATCTTATTTCTAATTCTGTGAGATAGTGCTGATCCCAGAGACCAGGAAAAAGCATGAAAGAGGTCCGCACACTTGAGGCAGGGATTCAAGCTGGAGCATGCTGCTCAAAAAGGGGACAAGGGAATGCAGGCTTTGATCACCTTTGGGAAACACTCTTCTCAAAACCGAAAGTGTTTCCAACAGCAGCAATGTTTATTACTTTTACACTCTTTTCACTCCTGTCAGCACGTTCTCATCAAGGTTTGCGTGGTGCTCACCGCAATGCCCATCTGCCTTTCCAAGGCTCAGGCTTGCAAAAGGGCTGGATGTTTGTCATCTGCGTGGCCCAGCAGCATGTCCACCCTACTGGGCTCCGCCGCAGCTGCCGGGCTCCTGCCGCGATTCCATGTGCCCTTTACGGGTCTGTCCTGCCAAGCCCACACCTCCTTCCCACTCCCGGCCCAGGATGGGGCTCCCGGCAGCAGCGCGGTGCCGCGCTCGGCAGGGACGGGCCTCACACGGACCTGGGAGCACCGGGACCCAGTCCCCTCGTGTCTCACCCACCGACCCGGCACAGCGGGAGCGGCGCTGGACAGGCTCTGGGGAAAGGGGTCTGACCGGGAGAACTCGGCCCCTGCGGAAGGCCCAGCGGCAGGAGCAGACCCTCAGCGGGTGCGGTAAACGGTGAGGGATGTGTGACACCGTACAAAGCACAGGACGCACCGCGTGGTGCCGCCACACGCCCCCTCACCCACTCGGCACCGATGCCCGAGACCCTCCGCCACCGCCGCTCACCTCAGCCCACCAGCGGCGGGGCAGAGGCGGGTGAAGGGGGCTCAGCTGCAGGGTCAGAGGCCAGTGTGCAGGGGCGGCCGCCTCGCCTCGCCTCTGCCCTCCGCGGCCCCGCAGCGCACGGGCCCCGCCGCTCGGCGCCGCAGGCGGGGGCAGGCAGAGAGGGAGGGGCGGGGGAGAAGCGCGCGCCCGCGGGCGGGGCCGCCGGTGTGAGGCGTGTCCCGCGGCCCGCGCGCCGCCCGCGGCGGTTGGCGACTGCGTTGCCATGGCCCCGGCTTGACGTCACGGGCGGTGCGCTGCCCGTGCGCTGCGGCGCGGTGATTGGCGGAGACGCCGTGTGTGGCGCTGGGAGAGAGGCTGCAGCGCAGCGAGCCGCGACACAGGCACAGTCCGCGCCGCCCGCCCGCCCGCCCTGAGATACCCGCCGCCGCGCTCCCGCCGCGCACAGGTAACGGGGCCCGCCGCGCCGCCCCTCCTCCGGCCCCGCGCCGGGCGGCCGCCCCGGCACCCTGCCCTCCGCCCCCGGGGAGCTGGGGGGGGGGGAGGCGGGGGCCGAGGCGAGGCGGCCGGCGGGCAGCGCCGAGCAGCTCCTTGCCCGCCCCCACCCGCTCCTGCCTCGGTGGCAGAGAGCGGGGCGGCGGGAGCAGCCTGCCCCAGGGGGGCCGCCGGGGAGGGCGGTGAGGGCCGCGCAGGTGAGGCCGCGTCTGCCCCTCCCCGCTGGTGAGGAGCGGGGAAGAGCGGCCGGGGGCGGCGGGCGGGGGAGGGGGCGGCAGGTGAGGGCTCCGCCCGTGCGGCGGGGGCGACCGGGCGACCCCGCTCCCGTGGGCGCGTGGAGCGGGGGGTGGGGGCGCCGCCGCCTCCGGCGGGCGGGGGCGCTGGGTGTGGTCTGCCGCCGGGAGCGCTGCCCGGGCGCGGAGCAGCCGCAGCGGCCGCCCCTCGGTCGGTCTTGCTGCTTCCGCCCGCCCTGCCCCTCGCCCCCACCCATCCTGCCCGCCCCGCCCGAGCTCTCCGGCGGCAGCAGCGGCTCCCTCGGGACTACAGGGGGCTCCTCCTCCGCCGCCCCCTCTCACCCCCCTTCTTCGCATCTCCCTGGGGCTGGGCCCGTGGGCTGCCCCTCGTCAGGCCGCTGCCGGGGCGGGGACGCGGCATCCTCGTCCGCCGCCGCCCCCGGCGTTGGGCGGAGGTGAGCGGGATTAACGCGCGCTGAAGTGGGCAGGGCTCCGGCGCCGATCCGCCATGACAAAGGCGGCCGGCGAGGCGCTCCGTGTCTCCGTGGAGGGCGGATGCGGCGGCCGCAGAGCGGGAAGGGGAGGCGTGAGGGGCGGCCCGAAGCGGGCCACCGCGCCTCGGGGAATCCTGAGGTGCTGCGCCGTGCCGCCTGCTCCTCCCTCGGGCCGCTCCATTTTCTGCTGTCACCCCGCGTGTGGGGGAAGCGCAGCAGCGCCCAGCCCCGCCGCGGGCGCCCTCGGCCTCGCAGAGAGGATGCTGCCGTAGAACTCGGCGCACGGGCTGTGGGGCTGGAGTTTTAACGACGCTCGTCCTGCTCACTCCCGGTGGTAAATAACCGTAGCCAAAAACCTGATTTAAAATGGCTCCTTAACCGCGCTGTTCATGGTGCGGTCAAGTTTTCAACGCATGTTTGCAAACGCTGCTGAGTTTCTGCCCCGATGGTGGGGGTAGCAGATACGCAATCTTTCCCTTTCAGGGACTGGAATGTTAAACATAGGGTTAATTTATACCGAAATGGAAGGTAGAGCTGCTATTGTTTGTGGTAACTTCATGCAGAATGGCAAAAATGTTAATGGTTAAAAATTAAGCTGCTGGATTGTTGTGTATGGAACATACAGAAATCCATAAAGCATACATGACCAAAATAATTCTTGCTTTAATAATATAATCGAACTTAAATGGAGATGGTGTATCCCAGAGTGCATTGCCGGGGCCTCGAAATGATCAAGGTACATAAAAGGATGGGGTATGAGGGAGGAGTAATCTTTGCTGATGTACCAAAAAAAAACATTAACTGGTACTTACTTTCAGCAGACCTTGATTTTTTTTTATTTATTTATTTTTTTTTAAGTGCTGGTAAGATGCAGGTTCTGAAGCATCTCAGCCAGGTCACACTACCTCAAATACTGATGAAGTAGTATTTTTGAATAGTAAAATCTCCTTTTGTCTCTGAAAGCATAGCCTCTCAGGTGGAGCAGCAGTACTTGGCTCAGGAGGTCTACCGTATCCCATTTTGGGAGAGGAGGTTAACTCTTTTGAAGGGTCTGCACCTTCAAATTCAGATACTTAGTGCATTCTGGCTTTTTAACAGCCAGTGTGGGATTTGATTTGCAGATCCCTATGCCAAGTCCTTCTGCATGTAACTGTAAGATTCTGATAAGGCACAGAGTTGGCTGGTGTTGTGTGCCTAGCCTTTATGTGGTCTTCTTCTGTGAAAAACTTAGGAGTGAATGTTTTCTTTCTCAATTTTGTTATATTAATAATTGGATGCAGTTGGTGCTGCAGCTTGAATATGATGTGATGAGAGTGATGGCAAAGAACTAGGATCATTTATGTGCATAAGACAGGAATGATTTGTTTTCAGTTCACCTCTGGATGCTTTTGTTTTTATTTCTTAACATAATGTACTTTCAAAAGTTAACAGTTTTTCAGAAGGAAACGGTAACTTTAACTCTTCACAAATCTGCATGTTTGAGCATCAGGTGCTTTGACATCTTGTAATGCTTTTACACGTTGTGCCCTGGATTTCAATTGTACGTCTTGCAGTTCCAAACTACTTAAAGAATGGTTGCTCTGCTATGCAAACACCTTTGTCCTTGATCGTTGTCTGAATAATGCCTCACTATTTTTCCTCTTTAGAAATATCAGCATGGATAAAAATGAGCTGGTGCAGAAGGCCAAGCTGGCTGAGCAGGCTGAAAGATACGATGACATGGCAAGTTGCATGAAGTCTGTGACTGAGCAAGGAGCTGAGTTGTCCAACGAAGAGAGGAATCTTCTCTCTGTTGCCTATAAAAATGTTGTAGGAGCTCGTAGGTCATCTTGGAGAGTCGTCTCAAGTATTGAACAAAAGACGGAAGGCGCTGAGAAAAAACAGCAGATGGCTCGAGAATACAGAGAGAAAATTGAGACTGAGCTAAGAGACATCTGCAATGATGTGCTGGTGAGAAATAATGAAACTGTTGATCCGTCTTTACTTAGGGTTGCAGGGTAAATGGTGCTGGGCCCTCTGGGACTGCTTCTAGTCTGTCAGTAAAGCTGTGCTCTCCTATGCTATTTCTGAAGGACAGTATTTAAAGAATGTCTGACTTTTCTCTCTCTGTAATGTATTGATTATTTATATACAAATCATCATAGTATTGAATGCTACAGCATTTGGAGAAATGTTGAAATGCTATATAAAGTAATAGTTACAAGAAATCAACATATTTCTTTGAGACTGAACTACATACAGGTGTAGTTTGGGGTTTTCTCGTCTGCCCTTCCCCCTCAATGCAGTATTTGTATCTTAAATCACTGACTTCTGCAACTCTAGTATGCTGCTCTAGTTGTAAGAGTTAGTTCTTACTCTACGGAAATTGTGCCCCTCCCTGGGCAAGATGATGTAATGTTAGTTATGACTCAGCCATGCAGAAAATTGACTGCAGGAAGAGGCAGTAGAAATGCTGTAATACCTTTTTAAACTTAATTTTTTTAACAGCAAACTGAAAGGATATTCAAGTTGGGCATTTTCTGTGGCTTGTAGTTCTGTCAAAATGTGCATGTACCTGGCAGACAACCCTGTATTTTTGTTAAGAGTCTGGTTTATGAAATCCGAAGCTTGTTCCAGAAGCTTTCGGAAGATTGTCAGGGTTTTTTCAACTGCATGTGCCTGTGGTGCTTCAGTGAACCCATGATTAACGGATGCCCAGGCCTGTGACCACCTGTGAGGTAGATATTACTGTCAGCAGTAGGGTTGTCGACTGGACTGTGGGCACTGCTGGTGTGTCATCCCATATGTGACAAGGGATCACATACCTGAAGGTGACAGAATGACATGTGATAGGAGGGAAGTGTTAAATAGCTAAGCATGCGCTTGAAGATCTCATGTCAAACGAAAATTAAGATCAATGAGTAGCATGACTTTTGCTTGCTGTTTAACGTAACTAAAGGACAAGTGTGGTGATCACTTGTAGAAGACTGGTTCTTCAAGGGCGTGTAGAAGTCGGTGTGGATAACTTCAAATCTTGGCTTCCAGTTCAGGCTGGCTTCCATGGTTATTGTGACACACCCAGTTTCATGTTGTGTTATCTTGTGTAAGGATAACTCTTAAACTTCCTCTGTGAAAATGGAAATGTCAAACTTACACATAGGAACGATGGATTTGCTAGTTCTTGGGTTAAGTGGTGGGGCATTTATTTAAGCCAGGGAAGTAGGGACCCAAATCTGGCATTCTAATTTATTGCCATTTCTTCTTTTTTATTTATTTTTTTTTAAATTATTGAGCATTTCCTCAGGGGTGGATGCTTTCAGGTCAAGAGTGATCTGAAATTCTTTTGTAAACTATGGTTGAAAATCATTTTAATGAAGTCACTGGGCTCAGAAACCCTGTTTTAGAAGAACTCAGTGTTTGCAATTGAATTTCTTTTTCTGATAATAGAAACCAGATCGAAGTGAAATTTTATTATACATGCTAAATACAAAAACTAAAACCCTGAGCTTTTGAGTTTGCTGAAGCAGCTGAATTATCTAGGCAGGAGGGAACACAGGTAGGGAATGTTGTTAAATCTTCCAAATCTCAAAATGGTCTTATATTTCTTTTTGTGTTAATGAGAGTTACATATATAATTCAAATAAATTCTTATTATTTGCTATGTTACTACTTTTAGGAAGCTAATGTCTTACTAATCTTCAGTGTTGCTAGTCTAATTGTTCTTAATAGATTAAGGAAAAATGACTGTCCAGAAGAACAGTGCCTTAGGGGTGATTAGCAGTAATAAAACTACTTTTTTAGAGTTGGGTTTAAAAAATAATAATAAAAACTTGTTTTATTGTTCAAGGGATAGGATTTAAAAATGCCTTCAAATGTCAAGCACTACCTTTGACACTGGTAATTGCATTGAAGAATTAGATTTGTATTTAAAAAATACTTTTGTTTTCTTTGTTGGAATGTCCTGTTCACATATATTCTACTCACCTAGAAATGTGACTGACATATTGCTTTATTTGGCATTTTAATAGAGAAAAAAGAATTGTGGTTGACATATGTGAACAGGAATCTTCGCAATGCTGCATGCAAACATGGTACTAGGAGGTGGTTTAATTTTTTAGTTTGTTTGTGTTTTTTTTTTTTATTCAGGAGCTCCTCTAATTTTTGTATGGCATAATCTAGACTACAGCTGTTCACAGAAGTGAAAAACAAGGTTTACCAAGTCTTGATTGCAAAGTATACCAAAGTATACCATTAATAAGACCTGAAGTGCTAACAAATCTTCAAAGCTTTTGGTCAAGAGCCTCAGCAGTTACAGTGCAAAAGCAGCTCAAACTTACATCATTTATTAAGACTCTGAATCTTTTTGAGCTGTTGTTGTGTCTTCACTTGCCTGCTAGGCTCTTAAGTAATGTATAATACTCTGGGGTGTTACGTCACAGCTGAGCGTGGAAGTGACTGATGTCCTAGCTTGTGTTGAAGGGAGGAATCCAATGAAGAGCATGTGTTTGTGACTAGCAGAATGTAGCCAGAGCTGGCTTCTCTGCTGCTTCTTGCTCTCTTCACTCATTTCTTGGAATCAAATTACTAGTGGATTGGAAGAAATAGCTCCTGTAATCCAGTAGATGCAGAGTATATTAAGCTGTGTGTGGGTTTTGTTCCCAGCTCTTCCACTGACTTATGGAGTGAATAAGAGCAATTAGTGCTGCACTTTTTTCTTGCTTCTTAACTATTAGACTGAATGATAAAAACTGTAGCAGTTATATGGGTCAGGTCCGACTGTTTATTTTTCTCCTTTGCACTGACCTTGCAGCAGGAAAAGGCAGCATCGTTGCTGCTTCCTAAATCTTCCCTCACTTGAGCCTGCTGTGGAGTACCTCTATAGCTCTACAAACAGCTGAACCCATCTTTTTGTTTGCTGCAGATTCAGAGTGCTGCTGTACAAAGAAGGGACACCTAAAATCTCTTTGTTCCGTCAGAGATACACCAGAGGATATTCAGGTGTAATATAACCAACTCTAATTTGGAGTTGGTCTGGTAGTGCTGATAAACTGCAGATAATTGTGACATATTCTGCGTAGTACAAGTTTCTTGCACTGCACAAATAAAGACTGAATTTCCGGATTCTTCAAGAATGATACAGTGTGTGTGGGTCAGTCCAGTGCCATACTTCAGCATCTTAAATGTGCCTGAGTAGTATAGAAAATCTCCAGCCTCAGAAGTTTTGTAGTGATACAGGAAATTGAGTTTAAGTACTTTTCCTCGTGTTAGCCAAGTTTGTGCTTCACATCCTGTTTCACTTTCTGTAGTAGAGGGGAGGATCTGCCTAAAATGCCAGTATAATGATCTTTTATTTGTTGTTTCAATAATAAATATTATTATTAATCTAACAGGTGTGTATTTTCTTCAGAATGCTTTTTGCAGTTAATTTAAAACAGAGCTGTAACTGATGTGGTTCAAATTAAAATCTGTAGTAAGATTAAATTTTCAGCTAATGAGAATTCTGAAATAACGGAAGAAAGTATGGAGAGGTCTCTAAATGGCTTAACGTCTGATCCTGCTTGCATGTTAGAAGTTCTCAGGAGATTCAAACTGCTAGTAACTTTCAGGCAGTTTCTGACATGAGCTAAATGTAAACTAATAATTTAAAAACAGAACTGGCTTCAGTATGAATGTAATGGTAGACAGTTACGCTCTCTTCCTTAGGCTGGTACATATGGCAGTAGTCCCCTGCACATCTGTATGCGACAGTTCCCATGTTCTTTCCCTGTGCTCAGCCTTCTGGGTGATGTCTCTTTGTCCCACAAGTTCCCCCTGCCCCGAATCGTATCTTGAGTAAATCTCTTTGCTTACAGTGCCCATGTGCTGTTTCAGTGTTTCTCTTCGATTTTGGTTGTTCTCCTAAAAGTGTAGAAACTCCTCAAACTTTGTCTTTCAGCCTTCTGAAGTCACTGTTGCACTTAATGCTATACAGCACTTTTTTCCCCAGTCCCTGCCAGAAGAGCTGCAGGTTAATGGTGCTGTTCAGGACGCTCTTAATAAGATGGAATTGTTTGTTTTCTTTGCCACGTTACTTCTTCCTAAGTTCATGCTCAGAAGCATAAAGTGGTACTCCTTGTGTGCTTCTACTATTTAGATTTCTTTGCACTTGTTACGGATGTTTTACTTTTTAGAAGTTGTAGTTGTTGGGAGGAGAGAAGGTACAGTAAAACCACAGTTAAATGACTTTTGGCTTGTGATTCTTTAATATACTTTAATTAATATACTGCTTGTGGGGGAGTAGCAGAAAGTTTAGTGACTGTCATGGGGCTGCAGTTCACTGGGGGAAGGGTGCGTAATTCCATTCAGAATGCATCTAAATGGCTTTTTAAAGAACATGCCACAGAGTTAATGCCTATTACCATCATACTGAAATCACTGTGGGACTATTCCCTAGTTGCCTGCAAACATCTAATAGGTTACTATGTTAACATCTGTAAAACCTGTTCCTGCACTGATTCTCAATAACAGGGTTAGAAAATTAAGTCTTCTCTCCTATATGAAACCATATGCTTTTTGATATGCACATGTGTGAGGTATTTTTAAAATCAGTTGTTGTATGCTTAGTGTGTCCTTCTGATGGTCAAAAAGCATGGCTAGCCTATAGAGTGGTGCTAACATGCTTGAGTGAGTGTACTGTACGATCCTCTATGCTATGAAGATACCTGATACTAACAAAAAAATTAATGTTCTGACTGAAAATTGCTACCTGTAGTTCTGTGACTCCTTCAGGCTTGCTTAGTTTTTCAGTTCTGGCTGCACTTTGTTTCTGTCTTTGAGATCTGTGTCCTTTATTCGATCTTTTTGGAAAAGAAGGGGAGGTGTTTGTATAAGCTTTTATTTACAGAATGTTGATCACAGAAGGGGGCTGGTTAATTTGTTGGAATCTAGGAGCTAGGTGACCAGAACCCTTGTTTCAAAAAACTTAGTTCTTATTAAGCTGTTTTAATTGAGTAATTTAGGTTGGAAGGAAGGTCATTTAGGTCAGCTCTGCTTAGATACAGTTAGATCACAATGCTTATGGCCTTGTCAGTCAAATTTGGAGTGTCTTCAAGGATGGAGATTTCACAGCCTTTCTGGGTAAGCCTGTCAAAGTATGTGGTCATACTTAGGTTAAGAGGAAAAAATAAACATAAAAATCCTTTTATGTAATCAGAACTTCTCATGTTTCAATTTGTCTGCTGCCTGTTGTCATTTTACTTGTAGACCTCCAGGAAGAGTCCGTCTCCATCTTCTCTAGGTAACTGTACAGAGCAGTGAGATCTGCTGCTCTGCTCCAGGCTGAAGAAACCCACCTCTCTCAGCCTTGCCTTGTACACCAGGTACTCCAGCCTCATAATCATGCTGGTGGCCTCCACTGGACTCACTTGAGTATATCCATGTGTCTTATACCATGGAGGCCAAACCTGGATGTAGAACTCCCTATGCTAAAATTTGTATTAAAAGATGGTAACTGGTAATGTGCTAGTGGTGTATGTGAAAATACGTGGGTACCTCTGGTTCACAAATGCTTCTCTGAACTTCTGTGTATCACAGAGCAAAATATAGCCAGGGTTTACTAACTTCCCAGGATGGTTATAATTTAAGCTTTTGATTAAACTCTCCCAGTCTGGCTTGTTAAGTTAGGGTTTGGCTGGTATAATTGCTCTCTTATATTGAAGGTAGGAGGCTGAGGCAATTTGCATCAACCTCATCATTTCACTTTGTTAATCCTTTAATCACTTCCCTGGTTGTGGCTTACATCCCTTCAGGGTTGGCGGGTTTTTTTGGCTGTTGGGTTTTTTCCTCTCTTTTTCATGTAGTGAAAGCACTGCCTAAACTAGAGCAATTTTCTTAATTTTTTTTTTGTTGTTGTTGGTTTATTTTGTTTGGTTTTGTTTTTAAAAATGGTGGGGGTTTTTTTCTTAGGCAAATTAAGCTGTTGAAAAATTATTGAATCTTGGAGAATTAAAACATCATTCATGGATCCATTCAAATATGAGATGACTTGGTTTGGTTTTTATTTATTCTACAATGTTCATGTAAATGCATGAAACTTCAGCTCGTGTTTGACAGGATTTTAAATTCCAGCATATATAAGAAATGCATTGGTGGTTGGGCTGCATGAGCAAAGGAGAGCAAGTACTTATTAATCTTAGCAAGAAGTTCATCTATAGTGTTGATATGTATTTAATACACCTGCTTATCATAAAACGAGCTAAGGTGCTCTGCATAAATGCAAAACAAAATTTAAACATCCAGGTACCACTCATGCTTTCTTTAGCACTGCACACTTGTGTATGTACACATACATACAGATGTCTGTGTCCTCTTGCATTTACTGGAAGTAGAAAAAATCTTTACTATAGCCTGTAGTCTGCTGTATTAATTTCAGTTGGCATTAATGTTTAATGATAGGCTTTGATTTAAAAACAAAGTACATAATGCTTATGCTGTTCAAAAGTATCCAAGGAACAGTTTGCTTTATCTGACAGCCACCTTTGGTGTTCAGGTACTTCATGCACTTAATGCTGTTCTAAGCAGCAAAATAAATCTGATCAGTTTAGTTGCCTGTGACAGATACTCTCCTTCCAAGCTCTTAGAAGCAAGAACTTCAGTGTGTGTACTTGCAATTTTATGACACCACCAAGTGTGTTTGTTACACTGGTTGGTTACTTAAAAGGCTGCATTGTTAAGGTACCAGCTTTTACTGTGAAAGCCTTTAAGTGGTAGAAATACGAAATCTAGGATATGAACAGAATTGGTGTGTACATCTGTATAAACAGATGCCACACTATTACTGGTTTTATCTGGAAACTTTTGTTACCATGTCCTTGACAGATGTACATGTTTCTGAAACAAGTTCTCAAATGCTTTACTTGATCTTTGCTGTAGGCAGACACAGTGGCTCCTGGCTCCAAACCTGAAGTTGGTTCTGCATCCCGGCAGTAGCTGGCTGCCCTTTTGCAATAGTTTGAGAAAGCTTCTGCTATTAGAGTTGATTAAAGAGCATTTATTGTGATTATTTCTTAAACTTGTTTTTTTGCTCTTATGTAGTTACTAATTTTTCTTGAAATATGTCAGAAGATTGGCAGTGCCTCTCCTAACGAAAAGTAATAATAAGTCATGCTGCTGCTGAGGTGAACAGGGAGTTCTTAATTTTTTTTAATCGGATCTAATGCAGTTCAAATGAGCAGAGAGTAGTTGCGGATTGGTGGTGGTTTTTGTTGTTAGTTTTTTTTCTGGATGTTGCTACCTTTTGTGATTATGTGGGTAACAAAATATTTACCAATGGGAATCTGACCTCTAACTGATTGTGTTCTCCTAGTGTAGAGTAGGCTTACATTGAGAAAGTGGCATTTTGCTAACAAAATGCTTTTATTAGTATTGTATGCTATAATGAACTCCTAATAGGATACATAGTCTACTTCGTGAGATATCAGATCTGCTCAGAGTGTAAGCTGCTAAAGATAAATGGTTCTTACTTCTGGTTCTTATCAAGGATTAAAAGAGTTACATCATGTTTATGGGGGCATTCTGCTAATATTTCTTCAGAGACCAAAACTGTAGAGTTGTCTTGAGAGAGCTAGAGCATGCTATGCTTTAGCCACAATGGCTATCACAGCTCTCCAGGAGAAATTCTCATCCAGCTCAGCTGGTTTCAATTTTATATTAGCTCAGGTTTCTCAGAACATGCTCTGTTTCTTCAAAGAATAATGATCCTTGCATTTGGCACCATTCTGTTTTGTTGCATGGTCCCAAATATTCAAAAAAATAGGTTACTGAGGTGATGCAAAAAAAAAACCACAAACCCAGGTAGGAATTGTGTAGAATCATAGAATGGTTTGGGTTGGAAGGAACCTTACAGTTCCAACCACCAAGCATATTGGCTTTGATCTTCAGTGGAGACTGGTTGGTATATTAATGTCTATAGCAATGCCTCAACAAATGAAATACTGGAATACTAGTTATTTTTCTATTAAGTGTCTTGCTGGGTGCTGCCTTTTGTATGAGTTTTCTCAGAGTTTGTTACTAAACTGGAGAAGTGATTTTACCTGTGCTTCAGAATTTGGTTCCTTTTCTGTCCATGTGCATGTTAAGTGTACTTCAGTAAAAACCTGCAGTGATTCACATGAAAGACCTCAAAAGTCTCTTGAATAATCTTCAAGAGTATATCCTGATACTACATACATTTGCTTCCCTTGCCATAATTGTGAATTAGAAAGCAAAGTGATAGAAGGGGCAAGGTAATAAAGGGTATAATAAGTCTTAAATTGGGGAGGATAAATCTGCTATGAGAGGAGACACGCATATGACTGTAGAAGTGTAAACTGAGGTGCTGTTCCTCATTGCCTCAATTCCCATTCTTTTCTTGTTATGCAGACCAGTGGTGTGTCTATCCATTGGTGCCATGTCTTCTAAGTACCCTATAGGTATTTTAGTGCATACACCTGCTTCTCACTGACTTAGTTCTATCCCCAGCATACATGTCAGCATAAAGATGATTTTGCAGGGTATCCTACTTACTCCATGTTTCCCCTTGCCTGCCCGTGTATATGCAGCTGCTTTTTTCTAAAGAAACACTTTAGACCATTCTAGTAGTATTTTCTTGCATAAGCTGAAATTTCTTGCCATTCTGTGTCACAGTACTCTCTCTTCTCCAAGTCCTTTAGGTTTTTTTTTTTTTTCAGTTGCCATCTTACTACTCAAGGCTCATTTCCTCCATTTCCCTCCCCCTTTCTAGATCTTTGCCAGATTGACTGCTGATCAAGTGTATCTTCTTCCTGTTCTTACAAATCCTGAATGTGCCTGTGCATGTCACATCTCCCACTGTCCCAATCAGATTCTTCCCTGCCCCCCTGAAGGTTCTTTGTCCCAGATTCTGAATTCTTCCCCTGCTGAGGCTCATCAGTTAGCTCATCTCTTCCAACCAGCCTTCTCACCTTCTTCAAACAACTTCTGCTGTCTGTGTGAGTGGGCAGCCAGTTTGGTGGGAAGAAAGAATAACTGGTACTGAGAACAGGCAGCAGGCTTGTTTCCTTCTTCAGCAGATGATGTACCACAGAGAGCTCCAGTGCCACAGCATCTACTAGTACTTGACAGATTTTCTTGTATTCCTGTTCTAGTGAGCAAATGAGAACATAGAAATCTGTAGCTGACATCAAACAAGTGGCTTTGGTTTTGGCTGGAGTAGGCTGACAGTGGAACCGTCTTTTTGGTTTTCCCCCAGGAGCATTGTGATGCAGCAGTTGCAAAGCTCTTACCCAAGCTCTGGATAGAACTGTAATCAGAAGCAGCATAATGACTGTCTGAAAACAGCCTGGGTTTGGAAGGTGTTGTCTAAAAATATTTTCTCCAACAGTTCCTAGAGACATGCGTAAATGAAATTTCTACTGGCTGCAAATAGTTTGGTTAAACCCTTTGTAGCGTGTGTGTCAATCTGTGCAGTGCAGCTAATTGCACGTGTTGCTTCATAACCTGAGTAATTTTCCAAACTGTGGTGCTAAGGCAGAAAACACATACATCGAAAATCACTCACTAGCTTTTTGCAGGAATAGTAGGTGTCTTGAACTTGTCTGATCCAGGTGGCCTGCTTTGATGACTTTGTCACTTTAATAGAGTTCTGTAGAAGAATAGCTTAACAGAAGTGTGCTACAGTTACTGTGCTTGTTGGTTAGTGGTTCCGCTTGAAAATGGGATATTATGTAGCTCTTCCCACAAAATACATATCTGAAAACATGGTCCTAATATGAAAATACTAGGTCATTGTGAGTGTGAAAGAGGTTTCAGGTGGAGCTGAAAAAGACTTTCAAATGTTACATGAATTTAAAAAACTATAAAGAGTTCTTCCATGTCTTCATCCCTATGCCATGTTCCACAGATGGGTGACAAGTGAATTAAAGTTCAACTAGTATCCTTGTGTAATTTATCTTCAAAACCAGAAATAATGTCTTCACTATGTCAGGTGTCTTTCAATACTGCATGAAAACAAAAGGACTAATGCTTATCAGTGCATTCTTTTGTATTTTTACCATTCTACAGCTTGTTTTTTTTTTTGTGTGCAAGAGCAATATCTTTCTGTTTCACCAGTAGTTCTGGAGTTTTTACATATTTAAAACCAAAGTTCCTTGTTCTCGGTACTTTATGTATTACCTGCTCATTTACAGCTATGTTGTTCTAGAATCTGGTGATTTTAGTCTCCTGTTTGTCAGGAGGGAAAGATCTTAAGTAGAAAACTGAGCTGTTGATGCCATCCTGAAGTGCATTAGTCTACAGTTCTCAGGCTGTACTGAGATTTAGCCTGTAATAAATGAAATACAGAACTACAAGCAACAAAGAAAGACTGAGGCATTGATTTTAATGCTTTTATGATGAATTTGGGAATAGTCTTCTGGCCCACACAAGTAATTTTCCAAAGATGCAAGCAAATGCTTTGGAAAGAAGGGTAGTTTTAAGCTTCAGGTGTCAGGAAAGGACTGTTTAAGTCTTCATAGGTTTGCTTTCTGTCTTCAACTGCAGTTCTCACCACAGCTTGACAAACTGAAGCGTGTCTGCTTGCAGTAAGCAGCAGGCAGACTTTTTGTAGAGGGCTGGGTGTTGGAGTTTTTTGGTACACAGAATTACTGCTTGTTAAATGTCCTTCTTGCTCCTGAGTCTGATAACTCTGTCTTATAGGCTTTATGTTACAAAACCACAGGAACAAGCCCATAGGGCCTTTCATCAAAATGGGGTCATGGTGTGTTGTGCTTCATGTTGGCGTCTGTTGACTGTGTTCTGCTCTGGCAAAAGAATTTGCGTAAGAGTGAAGAAAGTAAATATCTTTCCAGCTTAGTGTTTAAAGTAAGCCAGGATTGAAGTTCACCAGTACAATACTAAAGTTGTGTGTGTGCAGCCTCTGTTATGTCTTTGGAGACAAAGGGTTTTCTCTGGTGCATGCTTGCTGGAGATGAGGGAATGTACCAAATCTGAGATTCTTTATCCATGGTATGTGTTAGCATAGTGTTGCAAAAGCTGATGTCTCCAAGGCTCAAATTGTTCTCTCCCAGTCTAAAGTACCAGAAAGCTGTTAACATAGGCGTAATTGCAGTTGCAGATGTGCAGTGTTGAAGCCTGATTTTTTTAATGGCCAGCATACTAGTAAGAGTTGAGATTCAAATTTATTACAGGCATGCTTTGGTTGATTTTTTTTTTTTTTTTTTTTTTTTTTGTTGTTGTTGTTTTTGTTATGGGGTTTGGAGTTTTGTTTGTTGGGGGGGTGGGTTTTTTTTAAGCAATAATCTTCTGTTAAGTCTTTCTGGAAGGACTTTGTATGACTTCGCTATGAAAAGCATTACAAGCACTTGTACAAGCTGTTCCAGGTTTTGGCTGAAAAGTGCTCTTAAGATGCTGCTGCATCTGCCTACTTGACTACAGTGCTATGGTTTGTTTCACAGCAGTTACATTCTTGCTATAAAATGAAAAGCTCTGACAATTACAGCTGGGTAGCTGTAAGGTTTGAGGGGTGGGGAGTGGTGTTTTGGTTTTGTTTAAAAAGCTGCTTCTACCAGATTCTGATGAAGGCACTGTAATGAACTGCCCATCAAGTTGGAGGTAGTGCATATTGGTGTATTTCAGAAATGGATGGGAATTCTTCATAATACCAGCAATGTCATCAGTGAGCATGAGGCCTTAACCACATGCCATGTAGCCATAATACACCAGTGTTGTGCAGACTTCAGCTGTCAGAGTGTTGTACATATTGCAGTGGTGTGAATTGCCTGATAAACTTAGTCATTACACATCATCTTACTGGTCTGGTCTTGGTCTAGCTCTTAGCACTTCAGTGGCCTGTATGGGGATCACCTCCATACTGATAAACATTGCCATACCAACTGGTAAAGAAGAGAAGGTAGGCATGTATTGGTGGTACTACTGAAACAGTTCTTGTCTCTGTTTCTTCTGCTTTGGACAAACAGTGGAAGGGTGGAAGGAAGGTAAGCAGTATTCCCCAGTGTGTTGGCAGGTAACAAAGTGTTAGATTGGTTATACCTATTGTTATGCCTAACTTTATCTCCTGTAGCTGAGCTCTAAAAAGTCAGTAGTTTTATGTGTATGGCTTCTGTAGCCACACCACCTCCATGCAGATTGAGGCTTTCACAACCATACACTAGGATAAATCAGTGTACTCGGAATCTTCAGGCTGACTTAAAGAAGTGTTTCATGTCAGTAAAAGAAAATATATCCTGAAATAAAAAGACTAATATAGACAGGAAGGACTGAATATATAGTACTAGATAAATAACAGGGAAGAGATCTCCTACTTTTAAATGTTAATCTGCTTTCAGATCTTGTTGCTCTTGATGAAGGATTTGGCATAAATAAAATTCTTCCAAAAATATGTGGCCTATCAGTCGCTTGTGTTACGTATGTAGAATAAGAGTCTTTCATCGAGATACCAGCAAGCTACTACAGCAGTCTCAGAGTCAGAGCTTCTTTGCATGGGTTATATTCTATGAATAGCTGATTAAAAGTGTTTAAAGGGATTCTTTTAGTTCTCTTTTAAATTTGACATGGGTTTGAAACTTCTTTTCAATAGAAGATACACCATCCACTGCTGTTGCCCTGTTACCATGTCTCTGATTAGGAAGACTCAATTGGTTAGTCTTTCTTTAAAACTTAAACAGGGGAAGTTTAGATTGGAGATAAGGAATAGTTTCTTCACTGTGAGGGTGGTGAGGCACTGGAATGGGTTGCCCAGGGAAGTTGTGAATGCTCCATCCCTGGCGGTGTTCAAGACCAGGTTGGACAGAGCCTTGGGTGACACGGTTTAGTGTGAGGTGTCCCTGCCCATGGCAGGGGGGTTGGAACTTGATGATCTTAAGGTCCTTCCCGGCCCTAACTATTCTGTGATTCTTCTGTGTCGGCTTATGCCATTAACCCATTCAGTTAGGTGTCTGTAGACATACTTGCCTCATTTGTGACCTAAGTGAGTTTAGGTCTGGCAGTTTGGTTGCTGCTGTAGGAGTGAGCAGAGCTGTGCTTTTTGATTGAACATTGTTCTGCAGGGATGATGAAGAATTCCAGTTTCTAGAATCACTGAAATGACTTTGGTCTGACCAATTAATGGAGGGTACAGGAGGGCAGCTCACCATGGTGCCAGAAGGGTGGGTGCAAACTGACGCCTGACCTAGCTGCAGTCCTAAAGAAGAAATCTAATAGCCTTATTCTCTGTAGCTGATAACCTTTAGTTGTCATTGAAGTCAGAGCTTCTTGGCACTCGGGAAAAATGTCATAGCTGTGAATTTTGAAGCTCTCTAATGGTGAGAACAGAGCATGTAAGTAGTTACAGAGAGCTGAAGCACTGACCCATATACTTCATGGCCTTCTGCTTTGTTCCAGCCATGCTGGGGCAGAGGTGGCTCTGAAGCTTCTCCTGCATAGTGGTACACCTTCCAGAAGGGTGCCTTTGGCATGGGGCAGCTTGGAAGTCCATTTGGCTGGCTCCATAAAATACTGCTGCCACCAGCTTGCTTGTGTTGTGTTCGCTTTGTGCCAGAGGATTGTCTCTGCTATCATTTGGATGAGAAGCAAGGACACACAGTATTTTTTGATGTCTCCCTGCATGGTAGTAAAATGAAGCTGTATACCAATCCCCACTGTACTGGAAATATCTAATATTAAAGATTGAATAAATACCTTATGTTGAAGCCAACAAAGTAAGTCCACTAACATGTTTAATCTCAATGGAGCATAGGCATAGCTGAATCTTCACTGACTTTGCTTTCTGTCAGCTGGATTTCTTTATTACCCTGTCTACTAAGATAGAAACGAGGGAGTGCTGTTATAATGGGTCACTTCATTTTGAGGGGTTTCACATAAGTTTGAGTCTACCAAGCTAAATATTCACAATTTGCATAAATGAATCAGCAGTCCTGTAATGGGGGAGGAGGGGACACAAACAACCCAAATCCAACCAAACTTGTTTACCTGTTCTTTCTGTGAATTAGTCTTCTGTAGCTTTATGTCAGTTGGGATGTTGAGCAAAGCAGGCACCACGGGTGTCTCTGTCACAGTACAGTGGTTACAACCTACTGTATTCAGGCTGGGCTTGTCCCACGGGTATGTCGTGCAAGATCCTTGCTTAACCCAGAGGGTGCTATCTAGAGAGAAGTACTGTAAAGGGCCATCATTCTGTGGGTTGGAACTAAATTAGGATTGTCCATTTCTGTGGTGTCATTGGAAATATGAGCTAAAAACGGTGAGACAAAACCAAAACATCAGTCATCTAATCTACAGGGGAAAAAAGCCACACAGAATTCTTATTAAAATATCTTATAAAGAATCATGTGCTACATAGTCCTAGCAAAGTACATGTAACAGCTTCTGATTTCGAGTGTTCAAGTACTTCTGTACTTTTTCTGCCTTTTAAATAACTACTTTTCTTTCAAAGTCTGACTTTAAGTACTCAAGATCAAGAAATTTGACAAGCTTGTGCCTTAATTTGACTAAACATGTTGGAGCTAATGATTTTTTCTTTTCCTATTTTCATCATAATAAAACTTGCTAAATTATACAACTGCCTGGCCTGGGAACTTACTGTGTTAATTTAATAAGCAGTTAGAATAATCCAGAAAAGTTTGCTGTTAAGTGGGAGCCCGCAGGAAGGATTTGGTGGAGTGACTCCAGAGTGCTGCCTTTGCTTTGGAAGATGTAGGGGACACCTGTTAAGGGAGCACATAAAGGCAAAGAGAGGATCCTTTTCAGTGCTAGAGAGTTGCCTGTCAGATTGTCAGCTGTCTGGAAATGTGAGAATCCAGGTTCACCTTGCAGTTTCTTGCAGTACAGTATTCCGGTTAATGGGAGCTAGGTTAATGAGGCTTATTTAGTATCTGTGTATGTAAGATACTCGGGTCTCTGATCTGGCAGCTGATACTTCAGATCCTTTTATTATCCATGGATGCAGACTTTCTGCCTTTGTGTACCCTCTGCCGAGACTTTTTGGATTACATTCTTTTTATTAAGGTACTGTATAATGGCTTGTAGAAAGCCATCCGTTGGTCACACAAGACTCATCTGCTACATGAACACAGCCTTCTTCCCATCAAGTCTTGGCATACAGCATTCCTTTTTGTACCTAGAATTGCAATCCATAACACGTTCTCTGTAGCTGAATTCACTATGTAGGATGCAAAGAAAATGGCAAAAAGTAAATCTGTCTTGACTTTGAAATAGATTGTGATATAATTGAATTGTTGGTTCAGCATGTTGCAAAAGTATGTTTGATCAAAACAGTGTGTTCTTTGTTTCTCTTTTTAGTCTCTGTTGGAAAAGTTCTTGATCCCTAATGCTTCGCAAGCAGAAAGCAAAGTTTTCTATTTGAAAATGAAAGGAGACTACTACCGTTACTTGGCTGAGGTTGCTGCTGGAGATGACAAGAAAGGTATTGTATGTCGGCTTGTGGCTGAATCTTGTCAAATTAGATTGCCTTTGGTGGGATGGTGACATGACTCTAATCTAAGAATAATTCTGATTTGGATGTAAATTTCTTTAGTAACAGGCTTTCTGTTTGCTGAAGAAAAATCATGGGTCATTGGCTTTCAAATGAGTTCTGAAAGTTCCTATGTACCTGCTGTTTGAAGCGGGTAACGAATGTTCAGTCATGAAACCTTGAAATCAACCCTAATGCATACATGCATGCATGAATATAGGCTTATGCATCTTGAGCCTGGCTGAATATTGGGTTTTTCCTCTTTTTAGGGTCTCAGTCTTGTATCTTTTTAAAGCCTTGTTTGTGCCATTTCTCCTGCATCTGTACAGAATACAAAAAGCCTGCATAGGTTCAGGAATCAGAGAAACTAGAAACCACCTGGAGAAAAAAAGGAGTGATGAAACTCATCTTACTGTTAGGAAAATTTCTTCCATAACTATGGTAGTTTAATGTCCAGATGTTTTTATTTCCTCAAATTTCTTGTATCTTCATATGAACAGTTTGTAATAATTGCAAGTTGTCTTAATCTAAATATAGTTAGAGAAGTCGATATAAGGCACTTAATATATTAGGTGGCTTAACTGCTGTATGTGAAGAAACATCCTAACAACATGTTGATGCCATACACAGTTCACCTTCCATTCAGAATGGTGCATAACATTTAGATACAGCTTGTTGCAAACAGTGCAAATCTGTTTCCTAGAGCCAGTTAAGACTGGTGCAGCATGTCGTTAAGATCAGCACACTTCAGCACAGATTCCCATCTGGTAACATCCTCTGACTGTTTTCATGAAGACTCAGATTAGTCTGCACTCAGCCTGCAGACACAGGGGATGCGCAATCTGAGTGCATGGACTTGGAAGCCTTGGGGATTACTGGTGTGCTCAGCTGTGTTGCTGATGCTGTGTGGCACTCTGCCCTCCTGTAAGACTTGGTGTGTTCTTTGTGGTGCTGTTGAACATGTGGTGCTCCTGTGAACTTGTGTAGCTCAAGCTAATAAGCTCTCCCAGTATGATATAGAAAGACTTCTGCATGACTTGACAGAAACAGAGGTGAAACAGGCTTGAAACGTGTCTGCTCTAGCTTTGTGGTATATGTATTGTTTCCACCTTACAGAAAGTAGCCCCGTTTCCCTGATACACTGGATAATAGGGAGTTGCATAAAGATGTTAAGACTTGGCATAGCGGAGCTTGATTTGACTTCTAGTGCTTACTGCATGCAAACTGACTCAGTCTTGGTGACTGCAGAATTGCAGGTATAACCAGTTCTCTGTGTCTGTTACTGTACAGAGTGTAATTGTATTTTCCCTTCGGTAATCTGTATTCACATGCATAGAAGGTAAAATATTTTGAGTCCTGAAGGTTTCTTTTTCTGTTGAGGATTAAGTTGTAGGCTCTAAAATTAGACTGTGAAAACCTTCATTTAAAGTGGTTTTGAAGTTAATTTTTGTTTAAGCCAGGTTCTTGGCTGAGCAGCTTTTAGTGGGTTTCCAGGTGAAGAAAATATTTTTGAAAGCCCATCTAGCTCATAGTTACTGTGCCTCCTAAAATTATTCTCTTTCTCCATCCAAGTGTTTCATGTCACAGGCTTTTTCTTGTATGCTGTCTGTGACCTTGAAGAGCAGTTGATAATTATTGTTTAGGAAATAATGGCTGTTTTGGTGGACAGTATTCTCTCAGCCTTTTACAGTAAATACAGCAACAATATAAAGCTCCCAACTGTAGAAACTGGATTTTTATCTTCATAAACCAGCTTGTTTATGTTATCAAAGAGGAGTGTAGTGGGCAGGAATGTCAAACAGGTACCTCAGCTAGCTGTTGCAGCCTTGGAACTGTAGAACACTTTCTAAAGAATTCAAGGTTAAAATCTCGCTACTTTTATATGCTGGGTGACTGATTTAAAACTAACAGAATACATCAATTTTGCACCTTTTTAAAATTTATTTACGTTAAGGAAAAATTAAAAAAAAATGTCAGCTTCATTCCTTGAAGTTAACTTGATTTTTATGCCACATACAGGTAAATAGATTGCATAGACATCCTGAATATTGGTGTTAGTTATTTTCAGACTTGGAGTACTTGTGAGTTAAATACTGATGTATTTTTGAGTCCTTGGCACCTAAAATTCTTTATTTTTGAATACATGTGACTGTTTCTTTTGCAGAGATCATGCTGGATGCATTTCTAGTTTGATCCAGAAATGTCAAGATTGTAGCCCTTTTGCATCTGAATTGAATGACTTCCTGCCCACCTTCTTCTCAGATGCTGTTAACAATCGTGGAGAGTGCAGGAACAATGGTCCCTTTGTACTGGGTGTCTAGCGCCTCTCTTGCCTCCTGCAGTCATCAAGGACGTAGCCCAGCTTGTGGGCTGTGCTGGGCCATGATCTCTGACTTGTGCAGGCATAGTGTGCTCCGAAGTTCAAGTGTATTCAGTGAGAAAAGAAACTGTTGAGCTCCTTAATCTTAGTATACGCGTTATAGTTGGGTATTTTTCCACCAGGAGTTTGGAACTTGTACAGAAGAACCAATTAAGAGTGGCAAAAGATTAGTCTCTAAAAAGAGCCCAGTTGTTATTTTTTTCTGCCTTACTTCAGAGTTTATAGGTACTTTAAGTATCTACATTGGAAATGGAAACTTTAAAAAATATATATCTAGTTTGGGTTGGGGTATGCCACACTGTCTTTGCCAAGCAATTTGAATGGAAATTCATAGATGACTGTTACCGAAAGGCAGTGATAAGCAAAGGTCATCAGTGTGACTAAAATGTGGATTTGTAATGCTTTGCTGTGTATAAAGACATTGAATATTTGGTACTATATCAAGCTAGTGTGTAGTAAAAACTTTGATTTTATACCTTTTATATAGGTGATGGATTTTGTATTCCTCAAATGCTACAGAACTGCTGCAAGCATTTGTAAATACAAGTGCTTAAAGGGTGGCAGGGAGGGACTCAAACCTGTGATTTGGTCCATGACAACTTCCTTTTCTTTATATATATAATTTAATAATAGATTAAGTAAAATCTTCATAAAATAGCAACTTCTTTGGTGAAATGCTCATTCACAGACATTGACTCTTAACATATTTTGTTCATGCAAGCACAAGCACAAGTCCTGATTGTATGTCTGAATACAGTATGTGAATTACTTACTCGTGGTTTTTGTGTGTGTTTTCCCCCCAAAGGGATAGTGGAGCAATCGCAACAAGCGTATCAAGAAGCTTTTGAAATCAGTAAAAAGGAGATGCAGCCAACACATCCTATCAGATTAGGTCTGGCTCTGAACTTCTCCGTGTTTTATTATGAGATTCTCAATTCCCCGGAGAAAGCCTGTTCCCTTGCAAAAACGGTAAGTCTAAGGTAGGCAAAAAATCCATTTCAGTTATTGGTTATAACCCTTTGTCATATGGCCAATGGAGTTTTTTGTTTTTGTAACACTAGGCTTTTGATGAAGCAATTGCTGAACTTGATACATTAAGTGAAGAGTCATACAAAGACAGCACGCTAATAATGCAGTTACTGAGAGACAACTTGACAGTGAGTATCATTAAAGTTTACACGTTGTTGGTAAGAGGATTGGTCTTTGGGGCACTCAGAGTTCATTCTTGGCTGTGGAGATGTGTCTGTCATTTACTTACAAATGAGTAAGCTCATGTTTCTGAGCTACATCTTTTTCTTCTGCCTAGTCTTTTTTACTCCACACACTAATTCAGTTTCTGAGAGATGACAAATTGACCAATTTTTTTTCCAGGTTTTCTTTTTTTTTCTTTTTTTTTTTTCCCCCCTAAACGCAAATCTAAAGCAAATGGAACAGTAAAAGCAACCATGCAGTAGTGAAATTAATGGCATAGTTCACACCCTGGTCTTCATGATGGTAATCACTGCAAGCAAAAATGCAACCGTAAGAAGCATCTCTTGTCACCAGTTGTAGCCCCTGTAGTCTGATATCAGTGACCTTTACAAAATAGCTGGACTTTTTTTGACAGAACCAGAAGTAAAGCTGTACAGCTGCATAACACCGGAGTTGCCGTATTTTCTGGTTTTGTTTCTAGCACTTAATTTCCCTATTCCTTGCAACCTTTTCCACTGTAATAGCAACTTAACACTACTGAAAACACTATTTGTAAGCAACAGCTGGAACAATCACAAAACAAATGTAAGAGATTTCTTAGGATCTTTACTGGAGACAGATACAGGGCTGGCATTGCTCTCAGTGTCTGTGTGTACTGTCCCCTTGAGTGAGATTGCTCAAGAGCTGTCCTGAATAAATGATATTGAAACAGAGAATAGAAGCTGACATTAATTGCTAGTTTCCCAGTAAAAATAATGTAAAGCTTGTCATATGAGCTGGAAAGCAAATTGCTTCATACAAGAGAAGTTGGACTGAGCTACCATAGTGTCTGAATTACAGTAGTAGCCCTGATAATTGATGGGAGCTTTCTATTATAAGGGAGAAAGCTGTAGACAGCTGTAGGATTCCTTATTGAATGAATGATGTCTTTCCTTAAATGCCTAGCATGACTTTTACGAGTATGTTGATTCCATGTTTTCCACAACTATTTAGAATAGTCATAGAATGCTTTGGGTTGGAAGGGGCCTTAAAGGTCATCAAGTTCCAAACCCCTGCCATGGGCAGGGACACCTGCCATTAGACCAGGTTGCTCAAACCCCCATCCAGCCTGGCCTGGATGGGGCAGCTACAGCTTCTCTGGGCAACCTGTGCCAGTGCCACACCACCTTCAATAGTGTAGATTTTTTTTTTCCTAGTATCTAATCTAAATCTGCCATCTTTCAGCTTAAAGGCATTCTCCCTTGTCTTGTCCCTAAATGCCCTTGTAAAAACTCCCTCTCCAGATTTCTTGTTGGCCCCTTTTAGGTACTGGAAGCTGCTGTAGGGCCTCCACTTGAGGTAGCAAACAATTTTTGGTGTGTGTGTGGCTGACAAAGACTGCAGTGAATTCCATAAACTAAGAAAGGGTCTGTTTTGCTAGTTACGCAAATCTGTTACAATCTGTTAGGAAGCTTTTGACAGTGATTTAGCATGTTGATCAGTATGTGCAAGGTGCAGGTTTCCTCAGTTGTCAGTCCTTTTATGTTGTCTTTGAATGGCTGAAGAAGCTGAGTGTGTGTGTGCTCGGCAAGGACTGGAGGCAGGGAAGTGTTCAGAGGGTTGTTTAACATGCCAAGTCTAAATCTGTTTAACTGAGAATGCTGGATAATTCCTTTTTGCTCTTGTTACGAAATTCTTTTGTTTAATTAAAAAAAAAAACCAAAAAAACCACATCCCTTGCCCCCGAGGGCCTTGTTTTCCCCAGCAGATTTGTTAAATTGTGCTCTCAATTGGTAATCCTCCCCATAGCAGTCAAGCTCTTTTTATTTAATGAACAGAGGTATATGTTTAGATTGAGTACTGGGAAAAATTTCCACACTAAAAGGGTTGTCAAGCATTGGCACAGGCTGTCCAGGGAAGCGATGGAGTCACCCTCTCTGGAGGTATTTAAATGATGTGCGCTTAGGAACATGGTTTAGTAGTGGACTTGGCAGTGCTGGGGTAATGGTTGGACTTTGTGATCTTAAAGGCCTTTCTAACCTAAGTGATTCTGTGAGTCTTTATTCTAGAGGTTAGGATTTAGGGTAGAAGCCTCTGATAAAGCTGTTCTTACTGATGGTTCCTTATAAAAGTAGAACTGAAACTGAGACTAATGCAGTATTATAATAATGTAGTATAGAATATAGTGCAGGAGGTAAAAACAGACTGTTGTCTCCAGTATGCTATTGTCTCCAGTAAAATAACTGTGCTTAATGCCCTCAGTAAGGAATATTGAGCACAGATATTATGTGTGATGTTCAGAGCAAGAGCAAGGTTACTGGTCTTTGTAGAATCATAGAATGGTTTGGGTTGGAAGGGACCTTAAAGATAATCTAGTTCCAACTGCCTGCCATGGGCAGGGACACCTTCCACTAGACCAGGTTGCTCAAAGACCCATCCAACCTGGCCTTGAACTGCCAGGGATCAGGCAGCCACAGCTTCTCTGGGCAACCTGTTCCTGTGTCTCACCACCCTCACAGGAAAGAACTTTTTGTAGTATCTAATCTAAATCTGCTAGCTTTCACTTTAAAAGCCATTCCCCTTTGTCCTGTCATTAAATGCCCTTGTAAAAAGTCCCTCTCCAGATTTCTTGTGGCACTCTTTAGGCACTGGAAGCTGCCTTAAGGTTCCCCCCGAAGCCTTCTCCAGGCTGAACAAGCCCGGCTCCCTCAGCCTGTCTCTACAGCAGAGCTGCTCCAGCCCTCTGGTCATCGTCATGGCCTCCTCGGGATGAGATCCAACGGGTCCACATCCTTCTTTTGTAGGAGGCCCCAGAGCTGAATGCAGCTTTTTCTATTGTCCTGTATTCCTGGAAAGGGTAAAATATTTCTGATGATGGGGGGTTTTTGGTGTTTGTTGTTTTTTTTTTTTGTTGTTTTTTTAAAGTGTCTTGTAAGACCATAGTGATACTAAGCTGTAGGTAGAGAATTATTCTTAGGTTTTACCACCTTAAGCTATAGAGCATGAAGGATTTGGTTAATGCTGCTGGAACTCCGTAAAGATTGCAAATCATACTAGGCTGGTAATAGTTGGGAAGCATCCACTATGGCAAAATACTTGGTTCACAAAACAATTTCTTTGCCCTGGGTGTTGGTCTGGAACTGATGCTCAGTTTCCTTAGTTGGTACTTAATCTTGATATATGGCTCCTTAGTATGATTTTATGGAGCTGAAAATGAGATTTTTTTTTTTGTGCATACTGCATGTTTATCCTGATTTTCTTCCTCCCCTGCCCTGCTCTTTAAGTTTGGAAGCTCTGTATTCCAGAAGTTGCTAGAGGAACGTGACTGACTGAATAGAGCCAAGGGATAGAGATTTAGGTGAAATGCTTTTGGTTATAAAAGCAAAACAAAACACTTGAGATGCCTGTTCTGAAGAAAAGGATAATGTTGAATGTGAAGGAAGAGCTTTACTGAAGCTTTTCCCTCAGAAGGATGTACAAAGCTGGCTTGAGGAGAAGGTACAAATCCACAGGAAACAAAGAATTGTTTGTTCCTGATTCTCATATATCTGTTCTGTAGGTCTGATTCTTGCCTGTTTATATTGTGTTTTAGTGAGCTTTGTGGATATGAAAATTTGGTTTTGACTGTTTATGAACTTCCTCCTTAAATGCAGCAAAGGGGTTGGGTCATCTAGGGCTAGATTTCCGTTTTGTAATAGCCAGCAATTATATTCATGTTAAGGGTGCTTAGTAGGACCTCTTACAAAATTACTGTTTAAGAACTAGGCTTTCTTTCTAATAACTGCTTATTAAATGTTAGTCACTGATGTCAGTATCTTACATATTTTACTCTGTTTTCTTTCTCAAACAGTTGTGGACATCGGATACCCAAGGAGATGAAGCCGAAGCAGGAGAAGGAGGGGAGAATTAACCAGCCTTCCAACTTCCGTCTGCCTCATTCTGAAATTTACACAGTAGACCATTTGTCATCCATGCTGTCCCACAAATAGTTTTTGTTTACGATTTGACAGGTTTATGTTACTTCTATTTGGATTTCTATATTTCCCATGTGGTTTTGTTTAATATTAGGGGAATAGAGCCAGTTAACATTTTGGGGAATTTATGTTTTCATCTGAGGTGGCCAATATAGGGTTGTGACATTTTTATACAAGTTTTACATGTTTGGCATAGTACTTTTGGTACATTGTGGCTTCCCACAAGGCCAGTGTTAAAACAGCTTTCTATGTCAAGCAAAAACGAGTGCTTGCATATTGGTCTGTCATGATGGAAAAAAGGGATAATCAGTTGCAGCCACAGGTGTAGTTAGTATGAATATTCAAGCTGGAGCACACATGGCTGTGAATCTACTGATGTCCCATAGATATTGCATGTCAAGTCAACATGTGAAATCTGTGGAATATGCCAATCAAGTGTACATCTCTGATTGCAGCTGAAGTGTTCCTTAAGACAGTTTGCTAACCCAGTCAACTTTCTCTAGAGAAGGAAAGAGAAACGGTTCACATTCCATTATTTGTAAAGTTACCTGCTGTTGCTTTCATTATTTTTGCTACACATTTTATTTGTATTTAAATGGTTTAAGCAACCTAAGAACAAATGTACAAGTAAAGATGCAGTAAAAAATGAATTGCTTGATATCCATAATGACACTGTATATCGAGCACAGCAGTACAACAAAAAACCATGTATTTAACTTTTTTAGGTTTTTTGCTTTTGTGATTTTTTTTTTTCTTTTTGATACTTGCCTAACATGCATGTGCTGTAAAAATAGTTAACAGGGAAATAACTTGAGATGATGGCTAGCTTTGTTTAATGTCTTATGAAATTTTCATGAACAATTCAAACATAACTGTTCAGAACATGTGTATTAAGTTGATGTAAGTGGAATAAAAGTTTTATGAATGGACTTTTCAACTACCTTTGGTGTAGATTTCATGTCATGTCTCTTCCCACACCTTTTGGAGTTATGGCAGCAGTATACACAAATCTAGTATGGAAGTTATTTTTATTATGGAAAAGCTTAATACACTTCTAGGCATTTAGTTAATTTCAGGAAAGCCAAGATTGAATACTTCATGTATTAGGCAGTAAAAATTAGGATCTGATTAAGAACAGGAAGCAGGGAAGAATATGGAGGGCAAAGGTTAATGAGACTTTCTAGGGGAGAACTTCTATATCCCTCAATTACCACTAGGAAAAAAAAAAAGCAACAATGACTTCTTTAATACATGAAAGCACTTGTCAAAAGGGAAAAACAGTCATCAAATACATTTACAAAACAAAGGGCTGAATTCCAGTCTGGAGGCAATGCAACTTGGCAGACCATGACTAAAAAATTCTTTTGGGGGATATTGGATCTACTTTTAGAAGGGAAAGACCATCACTCGCTCTATAGCAAATGTGAGTTCTCTCTTAGACTTTAATGAAGATGTTCCCTGCTTCCCTTACTGCAAAGATTTGACTTTCAACATGCATGATAAACTGCTTTAAACATTTCATTTTAAGCTATATGAAATAATATGACCTGGAAATGACCTCTGTTTTTTTAACCTTTAACTTTTTAAGAAAGTTGTGAGGTAACAGGGTTCTGAAAAGTTTCTCTATGTGCCTGGTGAAATCAAGGTATGACTGAAAATTTAAAAGCACATAATCAAATGAGGAGCAGTGGAATACAGTAGAAGAGGTATTTTACTCTTATGCCTTTAAAGGCAAAATATGAAGGTATCTTTACATAGGATTTTTTTTGCTGTGTTTTTTGTTTAAGAAAGCTGCCTCTTTCTTCAGCACCTAAGATGACCTTTTAAATACTACATCAGGTTCACCCCCAAGTCTTCATTCCCCTGTTCCTCCACTAGGGTGATGTACAGTGTTGGATCATGACAGAACCTTCCTGTATTGAATGATCAGCCTCCTCTTGTTAAGAAGACATGAGAACATGCTTGTAGTTTTTGTTCTGACATTGAAAACTGCTAAAACATGGCAGTGTTGCTTTGAACACGGCATGTCCCATTCTGCAGGGCATCCTCCTGCTTTGTCAAGCAGAAGAGGCTTTCAGGGGCCTTGAATTCTTGCAGCTTTTAGTGCAGCGTTAGCACTGCACCCATTTGTGATACAGAATGCTGCTTCTGCTGGAGTTGCATTTTGCTCACAGACAGGATGAGGCAGCACAGGCTGAACAGCCCAAACAGTGATAGAGGCTGGGGGTGTTTGAGCAGCCTGTGTGCTGAGGGCACCTAGCAACCCCCCACAGCCTTTGTGCTCCTGGAGGGGAGGCTTACAGAATGCCTGTAGCAGTCTGACAGCCCAGTAAGCACCTGCCCCTTACTCATCTTGCTTTTTGCCTGAGGTCCCTTTGGAAGGCAGGTAGGTAGGTTAGCTACACCTTGTGTTGGTAAGCTATACATGCATTGTGTGACTGGCTGTGCTTCCTTATTCCAGTTATGTACATCTCAGTAAGATCCTGGTAGGCTGACACTTCCAGATTCTGAACAGAAGTGGGAAGAAAGGACAGCCCTATGGATAAGGAAATGGAAGTAAAGATTCAGCCTCTATTCCCAACTCTCTCCTGGGATTTTTCTGTGGTAAGTATCTTTATTTTCTTCCAAGGTGCAGTTAAAAGTTGCTGGATGGTACTGAATCCCAGCCATTCTGAAAATAGTCACTTAAAGTACCTTTCAAAGAGGGGAAGTCGCTTGCTACTGATGTGCTATTAAGGTGCTTCAAAACTCATGTGAGGAACCTGTGGAAAGTGAGAACTATTCTAAACAATTGCTGTAGCCTTTGAGCTGTATTCAAAGGCATTGCATGAATCTGGTGAATAATTTTTTTGCCTATTTCACCCTCAGAAAAATTAGTATTACCTGTTAGCTGTAGTATAGTTGCTGCTAGTTGTGATGAGTAAGAGCCAAGCATGCTTTTCCATTCTGGTTCACAAATTACACAGTAAAGGTTGCTTGATTTGTTTATTCTTGTATTCTAATGTAAGAAAATCATTTGCCTTAAAGATTCTTCTTTTTCCTATCCTCTTGTAGCCTAGTCTGAAATAACAGAAAAAAACCCTCATTTTAAACCTGCCAAGTGCTAATTGCCGTAACAACTACCTGCTCTTGAAAAAACTCAGAAACATGCATGACAAGAGACAACTTCAGTATGAACCCAGAAAATGAAGCTCAATTCGATGTTCCTTACATTGTGTCCCACTGTCCCCAAGCTCTGCTTTTGACAGATGAGTGACAGGAAAGTGCGGCAAAGACTTTCTACCCTGTGTAAATCAGTTTCCAGCTGAAAGCAGAAAAGCTGAGGCTGCTCTCCTGCTTTGGTCTCAGGGCAAGAGATCCAGCTCAGGTCAGTGTGGTTTTCCTGGAGTCAGCACTTCGCATTGCCGTTGTCAAATGCATCACATTGAGTTGTGGGTCAGTATATCTTCTTCCCTCTCCTCAACAAGGCTGATATGGAGATATAGTAGAAGCAAAGCAGAGCAGCCTTTAAGTAGGTGTTTGAAGCAGAGTCAGCTATTTCAGAGGTTTGCTTTTCAGATGACCAGGGACATTAAGGGGTATTAGCACTGGCTTGTGCAGGAGGGACTCTTGGATCATGGGTGAGGCTGTAGCTGTGCAGTCCTTATCTCCACCACTTAGACGAGGGATACATCTGCTGGTTTTCAGTGGGCTAACAGTTACTGGCAGTGAAACACGTACAGGGTAGAGCCAAGTCAGTCATGCTACATACCAAATTGGTTTTTTTAGAACTAGAAGGAAAATGGCAGTTTCAGATTCTGTTCCTAGGCAAAATACAGCAACAATTATGGCTTGGAAGTAGGAGCTTAGAAGGGCTTTGGAGGTTCCCTTTGGGAGGCATGCAGTTTTACTTGGCCTCTCAGGAATCCATGTTTGGAACCTCCAAGGTTCCTGCAGTGAGCAGAGCAGACTTAGACCCCTTTGGAGAACTTTCTGGTAGAGCTGTTCTGCAGAAAACTATTTTTTTAAGGAAACATTTCCTAATGCAGCTGCTGAGATGGATGCTCAGCCCTGCTGGCAAAGCCTCAAGGTATTACCAGATTGTGGCTGAAAGTAGCCTTGAAGGAAGCTGGAACATACAGGCCCCCAAACTCAACTGCTAGATGCAGCTCTAGAGCACTGTGATTGCAGATCCATTATTTGTTATCACTTCTGACTGGGAGGAAGAGGGAAAGACAAAAGGTTTCAAGGACAAAACTTCAAATGTCATCCCCTGGATTACACATATGGGGCTTATCTTCAAAAGGGCTTGGAAAATAGTCGGAGAAAATAAGTATTTTTAACCGTAAGTTACCGTTCTTTTGGTGTTTTTTGTTTGGGGGTGTGTGTTTTTGGGGTTTGCTTTGGTGGTTTTTTTAGGGTGAGTGTTTTAGGTTTGGTTTGGGTTATTTTCTTACTAGAGATGTGCTTCCCTGAAGCAACTTAGCAAATGATTTCTGTTGACCAGACATTTCTTGCCTGGCAAGAAATATTGTTTTTAGTGTGAGGAATTACTTTCTTAGAGTTTCTGTTTGCTCCTTAAAGGCAAGGCTTCTCCTTGCCTTTAATCCCTGACCATTGTATAAGCTGTGCTGGATTGCTTTAAAGCTTGGAGCATTTCACAGGAAATTGTGGTGAGCAAAGTGGCATCTGTATATTGGAAGTGTTTGTTTACAATTCCATTGCTGTTGGTGATTATTGGCACTTAACAATGCCATTACTGCTATAGATCAGAGTGCCAGCTATGCAGAATCTAAATATCGCACCCCTGAGCTGCCATTGCAGCAGACTGTCCCCAAGGACACATGGACCCAGGTGATGTGTAGGGCAAACATAACAGCTTGTCAACGTGTGAATTTGCAAAGCCAAGTCCAAAGCTGCTGAGTTTAAATTCCTTAAAGAGGAAGGGATCGTTTAGGTATAAATTTTTATCATGGTAAAATACCCTTATTCACAGATATATGTCTGATTTAATTCCATTGGGTTATTTCTTTACATCTTAATCTGTTCATTTTATTTCTTCACATTTCACAAGTAATACTTAGAATTATTCTCATCTGGATTGATGCTTTCTGCTGCTGTATAGCCATACACCAAGCAGAGAGGAAGACTGGTCCCCAGACTTGTGCCACAGAGCCTAGTCTCTGTCCATTGCACGAAGTTTTTTAAGAGGCTCATAGTTTAACCCTCTGGGACAGGATAGTTAAGCTGTTTTGCTGTTAATACCAAGCCATTTAGCATCAGCATATCTAATTCCAAGTCCTACTGCCAAAAGGAACTGGAGAACCCTTCTAGGTCAGTGAGGTTTGGATTGCCAGCAAGTGGCATTTCATGGATGAGAATTTTTCTGACCAAGGATGTACCATTGCCCCAGCTGATTGCTTAATGTGTCCTGGGAGGACCAGAGGTGACAGGCTGTGGGCTTTGTGGAGAAAACACTAAACTTCAGCAACACATCTGTATGTGTTTTGAGACATGACAGTGTTTCTGTACTCAGTTTCACAATTCTGTTCGAAGTACAGAAAGGTTGACTTAATAGTTACAGCTGAGATCTCATCTAAGCTAGATGTAAGGCATTTCAGTGTGAATCCAGACCATTCACCTCCTACATTCTCATCCTGCCATGTGTCCATGAGCAACAGGCATGAAGGGGTAACAGGCTCTTACACTAGAGCAAAGAATTACTCTGTTTCTGAAGCAAAGTGCTTACCTTTTAATAGCAGGAAAACAGAAATGTATTACCTGAAGCAGTGAACATCAGCAGTGAGTGATTTCCTCCAAGACAAAGGACCATCACCTCCAGTTTGATGGTCAGTCAGCAACTCTAGCATAGCTTGAACTTTAGTCCTGACCTGCCAAGGCATAAGGATGGGGTTTCCATCCTGCTCCCTGTCAGTAGTATTAGAGAAGTCTAACTTTCGTACAGCAAATTTTGTGTACTGTCCATCTTTTCCCAGTCTATTTTGTCAGGTTTGAAATTCATTCAACAAAACAGAAGGTTGCACAGCTGGGATTTAGAAGTAGCTTACTTTTAAGTATGAGGGAAGATAGGTCTGTAGTGTTATGTATTCTGGAAGATAAATAATTTTTACCAAGAATGCAAACAGATACTTTGAGGTGAGCAAAGAAAATGTTAATACTAAGACTGCAACAAAAGGAAATAAGATGACATGCTGAGAGAGATAGGGAGGTGAGGCAGCAAGAATCTAACCTCAAAGCACACAGGAGATTACATGACCCAACTTCCTAGCCAGCCCTCTGAGCATTTCAGTGAGGACTATTGATGTTTCGGTGGGACCCTGCCATTTTGTAGGGCTGAGAGGTGTTCCACAAACCATTCACATGTGCCCTTGATAAATTAGGATTTTTAGACAGAACACGACCTAGAAAGCGGTCTGGACTTTTCCAGAGCAGGGTCAGGTACATTTGAATGTGACGTTCAGACAGAAGTGGAGCTGGACTTGTTTCTGTTTTTCTTTTTTCCCTGCCTTTTCGTGTGTGTGCTCAGCCCTGTGTTACTTACAAAACTGTGATGGGATTTTGATTTAAATTTGGGGTTGGTTGTACTGCTGTCCCCAGGAGAAATTCAAAGGTCAAATTGTGGTTGTAGGGGAACCTGTGACATGACATCATCATCAAAGTGAAGACACCAAGTACCCGACAGATACGGGTTTTAAAGGAGCTGCCTAGTTGATTTTGATTTTTCTTAACTAAAAAACCTGCCAATGCCTGATGCACACTGGGATGTGTCACCACAGACTCAACAGTCTCTCCTTTTCCATTACTGCAGCAACTCAGAGTGATCATCCAGAGGGGCTGGTCACCAAAGGGAGTCTTTGCCTCAGTGGCTGTTACAGTGATATGGCAGGAACCAGAAATAATTCTTCCCTGCTCTTGAATCTGCTGTATACCAAAGCCAAAGGTTTTACTTTTAGAAAAGTAAAATCAGAATCAGATGTGACATTCCCAGTGACTGCATGGAACAAACCAAGGACAATCATCTCCAGACATCATGCTGGAGCCACATGCCCGACTCCATCCCTCTGCAGAGCAGAGGCAATTCGCTGCCTTCTGCAGCTCCTGTTGTCAGGAGCAACTGCCAGGATAGACAAGACTGCCTAAGGAGGACCTACAGCTTCCCGGGGGGTTAAGCAGATTGGAAGAGAGATGTGGAATTAGGCAGCAGGAAGTGAAAGGTCTGATGGGTTTTTCAAGGAGAGAAAGGAGAGAGCTCTGATGGTTGGGATGCAGTGGAGAGTTTCTGTGGTGGGGTAAACATAGGAATGATGAGGGGGGGGGAGGGAATCTCCAAAGAAGTCTCTTGTTAAATATGTTGGTTTTTACCTCCTGCTCCAAACCCGTGAAAATGTAAAGGGTGGACCCAAGATGCCTTCCAGTCAAAATGGGCTTAATTAGGGATACCACAGGAAAGACAAGAGCAAGGCTGGAATGGGCGTCTAGATGAACATTGGCACTGCAGAAGGTGTGTGTGTGGGAGGTGGCTTTCAGTGATCACAGTAATGCAGTTTGTGAAGAGTTTTCAGCCCCACCAGATTGTGCCTCATACCTCCGAAGAGCCACAGTGAGTCACCTTCTCCTTTATCTGTCCTACTAATACCATGGGATTGGTAACAAAGGGAAGTGAAAAACAAGTTCCTGTGCTGGTTTCAGCCAAGAAGTTTTCTTTAGAAAAAACTTTGACTAAAACAGTCTGTATTTTGTATCTCTGAATCTCAAGATGTTTCTCTCTTTCCTTTTCCCTATCAAGTGGATGCAACAAGGTAGCCAATTACTGTCCACTTTCTTCTGGTAACACTATATATGGTATTACATTGCAAAACGAAAAGGCACCTTCTTCAAGGTTCAGAAGTCTGGTGTCTCTATCTTGTGCTGCCCCTGACTTTGAGCTATGCTGCTTTCCTGTCTCTGTGAGCATCTTGACTGGGCAATACATGTGTTTAGCGACAGTTGCTCAACACAGGAGCGCTCCAAGGGCTGCATTCCCACCGGTGACTTGCTGCTCTGAAACACTGAACAAACTCATTTCAGAGACAAAGCCATGGAGATCTCCTCCCTGCTGGCTCATGCAGTGGATGCCCAAGTCATCTTTGCAGATTAGCCAGTTAACGTATTATGGTCATTAAAGCTTTGGAACATGGATATCCCATCCGAGGCTGAAGGTGTGAATGACAAGGTGTGAACCAGTGAAATGCAGAGCCAGCTCTGAGCATATGTTTATGGCCATCATCACTGATGCAATATTCCAAAATGGTTCCCAGGAAAAGCAGTTTGTTTGAACCTGGGAAGATGATGTGACCAACCTCCTTCACCTCCCTGCCACCTCCTCCTTGAGTAAGCTCTGCAAGTGATGAACCTCCAGTGTGCAGGATGGATTCCCAGAAGGCAAAGTTCATCCATCAGAGGCCAACCAGACAGACCAGCTCTTTATTTGGTGCAGCCGCAGCATCTGTCATTGGTGCCCATTGGTTTGGTGGTACAGTAGGAAATTACATCTTCTTGTAAGGATAATGAGGAAACCCAAACTTCTCTGTCTCTAAGAGCTGTCCCTAAGGGTCAGAGCTGAGATAATTGGCAGAGAAACAGGTACCTACCTGCCTTCTCCTGCTCCAATTCCCTGGCTAAGGAATGGACTTCTGACTTCAGCCTACAGGGCTGCCAGGTTTGGCTTAAGTTCATGTAAGAGATCTTTTAATTGAAATGCTTGACTAAAACATGTATTATTCAAACAAGAAACTTCAAGACGTAATTTAAACCTTACAAAAATCACAGATATTTTTGAGGAAATGTAAGCTGAATTTGGAGCAGACTTTTTGCCACATACTGAGCAAAAGCTACATCGCAATCTCCCTCACAAGGTTCCTGGGACAAATTAAAGAATCGGTGAAGTATCTTTCATGAGGAAATACAGTGTCCAAGAGGGATGAGCCAGGTGACCTTTTCTTGACTCAAGAAATGTCTGTTACACTCTGATGATACATTTTTCTTCTAGTTGTTAGCTCTACAGAATGGACTCTTATTTTCTGTGGTAGAAAATCCTCTTTAATTATGTTTCTTCTTTCCTGTGACATGTGCTAAGGTTTCCAGTTGTGTCATAGACTTAAAACTCCTTGTGCTGAGATCATGTGCAGCTGAAGATAGAACACACAAAAAAACAAAGAGATCAACAAGCCATCGTCAGATTCTGTGATGCAATTTCAGTGGCATATTCCAGCAAGAAGGAAAATCTACTTTTCAAAAAATGAAAATGTTGCTTATGCTGTTGATGGGGAAAAAACAGTATTTTTGTAGTTACTTAAGAACCACTGCTGAACATGTCACCTTTAGCTGCATCTCTGATGGAGAGCCTGATGATACTCTGTAGAAGTCTGGCTATTCTGTAGCTGAGGAAGGAGCACCAAGAGAAGGGTTTTGTGCTTCTCAGAATTGCCAGAAGATGCAGAATTAGCTGAGAGAAGAGGGAAACCTCTAAGGAGATGTTTGTGCTGTTGATAATGGCAGCAAGTCCTGAGCTGGGCTCTACAGAAGCATACAAAACACTTGCCCTGGATGGGGTTTATGGTCTTCACTGTTGCTCACTACATCTGCAGAACAATCCAGAGGCTGGATGTGGTGCTGAGGTTCACATGACTGCCTGGCAGCTCCATCTGCTGTGTCACCTCAGTGGAGAATTGTCCAGACACCTAAATACTAAAGCCTTGGAGCTTGCATGTAAGTGCTGTTGGCAGTCCACACTGAAACTCCATTTTCTGTAGTAAATAAGGAACTTGAGCTTGTTTAGTAGAGCAGCAGTACGTGTGTGTTTCCTGTCCAGAAGTGCCAGTAATCTTTCTTTTTTGCTTAGCTTGTAGGACAGCATCATTATCCATCTTGCAGCAAGTATCTGCTGGGTCATGTAGTAGGAGAAAGATCTCAGGCTCCCCAGATTCAACACTGCATCCAGCCTAATGAAGCATTTTTCAGGACAAAGACCACAGGATAATATTCCTCAGCATCAAGTCACAAAAAAAGCCAAGGTGCCAAACTGTGAAGCTTCAGATCCTTGGACTTGGTAGTGTAGCTGGAGGTGGCAGACTGAGAGTGCCCCCTCCACCTGCCTCCAGGAACAGGCTTCACTGTGCAAGGTGCAGCAATCCCTGTGGCCCCTCTAAAGCCAACAGAAAAGAAAGGGACCCTTCACGCAGGTGAATAACCCCCTCTGTAACAGACACGGGGTAAAGTGGATCTTCTGGAGATGCCTCTGTCTCCTTTGATGGGCAAGTAAGCCCCCAATTTTGATGGCTGAAGTCAGAGAAGCTGCCCCTCCATGTCCTGACTCGTGTCTGCTCTGTGTTGTGCATGCAGCCTTGTCCACTGCCCTTTTCCCCACATCAGTGCCTGGCTGCATGTGTTTAGAAGTCTGTGTCCTGCGGAGCAGGGCTCCTGAGCTGCCGTGCATGAGCAGCTCCCAGAAGGGGCACCATCTGCCTGGCTGCTGATGATGGTGGGAGGAGCAGGGAGATTCCAAACCCTGCTGGCTCCTTCACTGCCAAGCAGCAGGCAGCTCCTGCAAAACACTCCAGGTTTCTGGCACTTCTGTGCTCATGTGGCTGGGGCAGGAAGTCAGTGGAGCAAGGCAGCCACCCCTCTGCAGGGCTGGTGCTTCTCCATGGGCCCTGCCTAAAGTGACCCCTGTACCTGCAGGCACCCCAGGACCTTAGGAAGCTATTTCTTGCCAAAATCATGATCCCCCAAATAAAGAGAGGAGCTGTACAGATAATAAACCCTTCATATTTCAACCCGGCATACACACAAAGCAAAACACTAAAGCAAAATGACACACGAAGCTGCTTGAGAGTGTTCAAGAAGAGAAAGTGTTCAGGAAACCTGCAAATGGGATCTGGACATGTTTTTCATATCATTAATTCAAAGCTGCCTGCAGCATGTTGATGCTATCTGCACAGTGGTGCACACCAGGACACTGACTTCCTCTGCAAAGCGAAGGAAAGGAGCTGTCACATGCAGCCACACATCAGGGTGGGTCTCTGTGGTGTCAGGTCCTTGCTGCTGTGCTGCACCCCGTACCTGATGGAGAGCTGGCTGTTCCTGACATTAGCAGGGCTCTTGCTTTTGTCTTTCAGAGAAACTGGCTTAGAGGCTCAGCAAGACAGAAAGCATGTGTTGCAATTAAAAAACCAGAACACTGTGGCAGAAGTTGTGGTTTACAGTCAGGAAAGATGTGCAGTTCTGTTTCTTTCCCAGGAAGATTGGGCTATCCTGTGCCTCTCTTTGTGGTTTCACAATCGGAAAACTGATGCAGATAAAAGCTAATCTTTATTTTCTTCTGGATGGGCTTCCCGATCACAAGGGCACAAGGACTCCAGTGTCAACACTGGGGGAGCATGGAGACAGCCCAGCAGCCTCCCTGGGCTTTCACTACAGCCTCGGCACACAGAGAGCCCTCCCTCTGGAAGTCTTGGAGAGGGTCTGGTGGCTGCTGAGAGGAGAGGAGGAGCTGGGTCACCATTTCTGATCACAGCCCATTCGGAAGCTGCAGCCGGCACATAGAGCTTAATGCTGCAGGCTTGGAGGAGCCACATGCACTACTCAGCTTTTCCAGGCGTGGGTTTTGTGAGCATCTCTATGACCTGAACCGGGCTGATTCATGCACGAGCCCTTCCTATATGAGGCAGAAGTCATGCAGTGCCAAATCCTGCACGCTTCCTACTCCTGTGTAAGATATAAATAGTTACGGAGCCTAAAACTGTTTACAGGTTTTTCTGTACCTGAAAAGAACCTAGGTTAGGCAGTAGAAGGGCACGTTGCTTCAGCTTTTTTTTTCTCCTAAGGGGAGATGAAGGTGAACTTTCTATTTATGGACAATACACGTAAAGGTTTTCATCAGTGAGTTTACCTCATCCTCGCGTTGTGTTGTTACTTGGGGGTAAGCAATGTGTGGATGAGATCTCTTCACATTTGCCACAAGATTATGGTTTTAGCATGCTGCTGTAACCACAGTGAGCTGGAGATAGAAGCCGTGAGGATTGTAGGAAGATACCAATACCTTTTATCAGACCAAGTTTAGATGATAAATGCTGGGCATGGCCTTTCCCAGTACATTTTCACTTGAGAATCTTGCACATGGCCAGTAAACCCAAGTTTTACAGTTTCTAGCATTTGCTGTCTCCTACCTGCTCAGCTGGAGGAGAAAGGATGGGAAATGGAGAGCAGGGCCTTAATTTGGTTTCCACTGCCCCATGGTGCTTTTTCGTACAACACTTCACCCACCACAAGCTCACTGCAGTGCTCAGACTCCAGCAGGACTGTTCCCACTTGCCCTGATCGCTCCCAAAGCTCGTGGCACTGCCAGTGGCTGCCTGCAAGTGGGGGTATTGCTGCTTGTCAAGATGAACCATGGTAACTGGAAAGAGTCTCGGGGGATTCCAAAATTCCTGAAGTACATGTGCAGTAAGATAAAAAAGGTCTAATTCATTTTGCATTTGAATAAATCCTTTAGCAAAGAACTTTGATCTCCTAAATCAAGAAGACTGGCGACAAGTGCTGAACCAGTGTAAGTACAGCAACATTTAGTGGCCCCACTCAGCGGAGATAAGACGACAGTCTGAGAAATTGCCTTTGAAGACATGATGCTGGAGGGAAAGGTACAACTGAGACATCTCTTTCATTCCTTATAAACATGATCATATAGCAGTTTCAACAGTTCATAGAATCAAAGGTCATCCGGTCCAACCCCTCTGCAATGAGCAGGGACATCTCCAACTAGATCAGGTTGCCCAGAACCACATCCGGCCTGGCCTTGAATGTCTCTAGGGATGATGCATCCACCACCTCTCTGGGTAACCTGTGCCAGTGTCTTACCACCCTCTTTGTAAAGAGTTTCTTCCTCACGTCCAGCCTGAATCTCCCCTCTTTCAGTTTAAACCCATCACCACTCATCCTATCACAACAGGCCCTGCTAAAATGGCTTTCATCTATCTTTCTTATAGGCCCCTTTTAAGTACTGAAAGGCCACAATAAGGTCTCCCCAGAGTCTTCTCCAGGCTGAACAAGCACAACTTTCTCAGCCTTTCCTCATAGCAGAGGAGCTCCATCCCCCTGATCACTTTTGTGGCTGCCTCTGGACCCTCTCCATGTCACAGCTGTTTGGGAGGTGCCATGCTGAGCTGCTGTGGCTTTGGGCAGGAGCTGCTCTAAGTAGCACTGTCACAACCAGTGACCACACGTGGCATGAGGAGGGCCCCTACCTCCTGTCCAGCCGTTCGCATGGCAGAGGCGGGTGGCCTGGCTCCCGCAGCCCCTTCTCTCAGGAGCTGTCAGGCACCAGACCCTGTGCATGACATGGATGGCGAGGATGCTCCATGTGCTGAGGCTGTAGTGAGGGCCCAGGGAGGCTGCCACAGGGCAGGCAGCAGAATTGTGTTTCTGCACCAAGGTGTGCTGAACCGGACGTGTTCATACTGGAATTAAATCCAAAGTGCCTTTTGGGTGTTTGCAGTAACTTACATGGATGAAAAGAGATCATGAGATCATTTGAAGTTGCTTGTTGAGAGAGTTTAAAACTACACCGTTTGGGATGTGATGGATGCTGCTCACAGACATTCAAGTGACCACCCAGGAGTTTGTATGATTAAGATCATTCATCCTTTCTGTAATTCTAAGAAAGCTTTCAGGTTCGTCAAGTGAGCAGCTTCTGTTCCTTTTATCCCGAAATGGGTACACCTACTGGAGCTCTCTGTGTGTCACTTTGACAAAACACATTTTCTGAGCCTTATCTACATGAAAAAAATCCAGATTATTATAAATATTTCACATGAAAAGCATTTTATTTTGCAATCATTTCTTTGTTATTTCTTACTTAGACTTTGATAGTAAGCTGCTGAGAGTGACACTGGCACCACTGACAGCCTTCCCACCTCCCACTGCTGAACCGGTGGGGTTTGGGTTTCCATTCCTGCACGGGGACATCAGGTCACCAGTAACCCATGGACACAAACACAATAACACCTCGACTATCCAAGCTCAGAGCTGCAGCACCAGCAGAGTCGGGGGGTGCTGCAGGATCTTGTGTCCCAGCACTGCTCTGCCTAGGTTTACCAATGAGCACTGGGGAAGAAAACACCTTGGTGCTGAGTGCTGTGCTGCTGGGACAGGGCCCAGGCTGAAGCCTGCAGAAATAGGGGACACCAGAAGCTCCTTTTCAAGGAGGGAGCTTGCTCCAGGCCTAGCAAGAATGAGCTAACACAGCAGCTGGGGCTTCACCTGCAGAGCTGCAGCAAAACGGGACACAGCCATGGCACACAGGTATGGATGCTGCTGTGGGAGAGCGGAGTGGCATCTGGCCTGGCAATGTGATTCCCAATTATCTATGAAGAAGTTTTTTGGCAGCTTTTGCTTACCCTGTCGGTAGTGTGCTTGTTCACAGCTGTATCTCAGTGAAGACCCTGCAGTCGCACGGGATGCTGCATACATCAGTTAGTAACTTCTGCAGTGTCTGAAATACCAGCCAGCCTCCAGAATGGCTCAGTAAAGAACTAAATCTGGTTGGGGTGAGAGGGAGGAGGAGGAACCTCTCCATGAGCAGGGCATGAGGTGCAGGTAGTGGTGGAGACCAAGTGAGAACAGGGTTTACACCTGTCCAGGGCCTGTCAGCAGGAGAAATCAACCCATCCAGTATGTTGTAAGCACAGCTGTTGGTCAGATGGGTCCCTGCATCAATGCTCTGCTCTCCTTCTTCCTGCTCAGTGAACTCCCTTCAGCTCCTGCTGCAGTGAGCACATGAAGTCCTCAGTCCTTCAGACCTGAGCGAGGCAGCCAGGGCTGCAACCTGCCTGGGCAGGAGCAGTGTCAGCCCAGCCCTTCCCTGGGGAGGAACAGCCAGAGAAGCACAGGGCTCTCACAGCAGCATTCTGCACTCTTCCACTCGTTCTTACTGAATTTGGCTTTAAAACACATTGGCTGATGCTCAGCCTTAAGGCATGAGGTTGCTCCTGGTGAGTGTGGTCAGTGCTCAGCCTGTGGAAGCAGCAGGACTGGGTGGGTGCACCGGGACGTGGGAAGACAAGACCTCAACAGCCCACAGAAACTGAGCCAGAGGGTTCTGGATGGCTGTGCCTCACTGCCAGAGGTCATCTGCTCATGCTTGGAGCTTCGTGCTGTCCTCGTCCCTGCAGGGTCTGTGTGTGGTCGGGGTAAGAGGATGGGATGGTTTTGCCAGGGGTCCCATCCAGCCCACGTAGCCCTGTGACAGGCTGCCGAGGATTCTCCTGGTTGTCTGCAGCATCAGAGACTGACTAATAACTGACTAATCATACAGTGTAATTACTGCGTTACTTTTGCCCTCTAAAATAAAGTGCTACCTCATAATTAAAAATAAAGAGAATTGCAATCCTAATTATTAGGCTTTCATTAGGCTGACTGAGGCACACGTGGCACTGCAAGGACTGTTCTAGGTCCCTATGCACACCTCCCCGTGATGCTCCCAGGGAAGCCCAGGGCAAAACCTCCCACTGACAACAGGGGCAGACTGTCATCGCCACCAAATGCCATGCGGAGCTGAGGAACAGGAGGAGCCTGCCCTTGAACTTCAGTGCCTACTGCAGCCCAACCTGCAGGCTGCTGCTGGTGCTCAATCCTCAGCCACCTTAGCAGCTCATGCACTGCAATTTTAACATAATCATAAATAACACTGTTCTTCACATCCACATGGGAGATAATCATAGCCTGGTATCTTCACACTGAAAATACTGTGGTAAATACATTGCGTTGTTATTCCCAGCATCCCTGAGCAGCCATACCCCAGCATGTGGGGAAGGAAGAGCTGTGCGCTGAGGCTGCCTTTGCTGAGGCAGCTTCTGCTGGAGGCAGGAGGGCTTAGAAGTCTCTCTGAGCTCAAGAGTAAGTCTTGCTCCCACTATTAATGAAGTCATAAAATACCGTGTTGGAAATGCCGGCACTGGAAGAACAAGAACTAAGCACAGTGGCACTGTTTGTCAAGCACTGTAGAAGAGATGCCAGGTTATTCTTTTCCAGCCTTTCTCCCCCTCATCTCTTACACAAGCCAGCTTTGCTTAACCCTTTTGCAGTCATTGGCCGTTGCAGACCATCTCTCATATACCAAAACAGTTGGCCTGGCTCTGTCCAGAGGGGTAAACCAGAAACTCTCCTTGGAACCTGCCTGGAGTGGGACTAGCAGTGACAATGCCCAAGTGCCACTCAGGAGTGATGGCCACGGGCTGCCAAGAGCCTTGAAACCCTCTTCTTGGACCTTGTACCTCCCTGAAGTCTCTTGTTGTGTTTAGCATGTACTACCCAGGGCAGCTTTATCCATTGTCCTTGCCCTGGCTGTGTGAGGATCAGGAGCACAGGAGCTGTGGTGCTTCTACCAGGGCTGGAGGGGCCGTTGGGAGGACTGCTGGTTCCCCAGGGAATGGGGCAGGAGCAGGCAGAGGGGAGGTGGAAGGAAGCGGTAGTTTCCATCAGCAGCAGGAGGGGAATTCCGGCAGGACGCTGCTTCGTCAGTGCCTGCGCCTCCCGGGGCCACTCGTCCTGCTGGAAAGGAGCTCATGTGCTGGGAAAGTTAGAAACTGACTCGGGGTTATGCAGTCCCTCGGCCACGAGCTGCAGTGGGATTATGGGCGTGAGCAGGGCAGCACCGGGCGCCGTGCTGCCTTTGCTCCTCCCAGTACCACCAGAACGGAGGTGGCGGGATCCCTGGAGACCTCAGCCTGCCCTGGAAAATGAAGTGAGTTAAAAAGGGGCACCCTTCCTTGCTCCATCAGGGTGCGGGACACGGCCATTGGCGGCCAGCGAAAGATCAGCAGCTCCGGACAGAGCCTTGTCCTGCTATCACCTTCTTCTTAAATCCTCTGAGGGGTGTGAAGCAGCGTGGAGGAAGCCAGGAAAGCAGCGAAGGCTGTACCTGAGATGTGTGCCACCGAGTCGCTGCTGACAGAACAAGGATGGCAATCAACTGGCTAAAAAAAGGGAGTATGAGGGAGAGCTCAAGGGAGGAGCAATCAGCTTTTTCACATCGAATAAACTGTTCTGGGTTGCTACACGGTGAGACAGCATGGGACAGGAATTTGGGAGAGACAATTTTCTGAAGCTCCCTTTTAAGCTGTGTATCCCAAATGTGACTTTCCACCCATGCTGTTTTGGAGGGAAGAGCTGCCCAGGTCTGCAGGGAGGATTCTGCAGCTTCCAGGAGAAACGATCTCTTGGGATGAAGGCTTGTAACCGGCAGCTTGAATTCCGCCTGTCAAATGAACGTGGATTAGATTCAAGTTAAAGTAGCAGTTGTTCAGGTGAAACGAGAGAGGTCTCCAGATCCACGCAGCTTGAACGCTGGGGAAGCTGAGCTCACCCTCACATGTTCAGTCCTGAGATACAGCGAAGTAGAGAACAGCAGCAAATCTTGGATGTGAATCAGATGTTTCCAGAAACATCTGTGATTTCTGACATCCCATCTTCTGGTTCAAGCCCTCCTGTAATTTATAGTTCTGCTTTCCGAAAGAGAAGGCAGTATTTTGGGGCACAGTGCCAGATGGGCGCAGCTTCAGGACAGCAACATGCATGAACTGAGCACAGGCACGTTTCCAGTGACCTCATTCTTCGGAAGTGCTGCCCCTCTCCGTGTCGTCTTGTGAACAGCCAGGGGCTCCCTGTCTGCAGCTCTCGTCCTTAGGTTTGTTAAGCCAAAGCGCTGGTCAGGACACACACCCCCTGCATACTGCTGCGGCAAAGCCCATGGAACTGCAGGGGGTGTTAATGAGCCGTACAGCTCTTGCAGCAGCCTTCTGTAAATGGTGTCATAGGGCTGTAATTCTCCATTCAGCTCTCCAGGCAAGCTCCTGCAGGTAGGATCTCGTTCCCTTCTGGACTGTTATTGGATGTTTCAATCCTTGTTGCTGCCAGAGAAACTAATGGTTAGACTGGTTTCCTTGCAGGCTGTGTCCTATGGTGCGCTCAGTGATCCAGCCTCGGTCCAGCAAAGTGGTGATGTGTCCCGTATAAAGCACATGGAGATTCCCACAGAAGTCAGCATAAGGGAGAGCACCCTTGGGATCAGGGCACCAGCAGCCCATGAAGGAGGAGCCATCAAGTACTGCCATCACTGGATGTGGTTCTTCAGAGCGATGGTCAGCCCTGGTCAGTTCCCAGTACTCTGGTCAGTAACAGTGGTTTTCACTGCAAACATTTTCAGTTGCTCCAGTATGTGCCTCACCCTTCATATTTACAGCAATTACTGAGGCATTTTGTGGGAAAAAAAAAACAAAAAGGGCATCCTAGTAAAGCAAGGAAACGATGACAAAGCAAGAGGTGGTGAAAAGAAATACAGCTTGCCTAGCAAAACAGCTATCCTATTACCTCATCAATGGCACGGAGAGGGGAAAGTATAAATAGCAGCACTGGTAATGCCTGGGAGTTGCATCTTGGCGCCGCTGCCTCTGGCCACCTCCTTCTGGCTCCCGCTTCCACTGAAGTACGCGGGCAGGGGCAGGAGCTAGGTGGAAAATCCTGCCAGCTCTCTGACTTCCTGCTCCCGCAGGGCAGGCCCCGGGCCGGGCAGGCAGGCAAAGGTACCACTGACACAGCCCCAGCTGAACCAGCAGCGCAGAGGAAGGTTTTTTCTTAGGAAACACAGATTTCATTGGTGCAACTTGCCAAAATGCACAAGGGGAAGAGCCCAGAGATGGAGAAGGTAACTGTTCTTAACTGGTTGTCCCTGACCCTTGCAGTGATGGTGTATGATGCAGCCTTGGCTACAATAATCCCTGTTCACAGCAGGGAGAAAGGCTTTGTGCCATTACTGTGACATTGGACTAAAAAAAGGCAGAAGGAGAGCCAGGAGAGCATCTGTGACTGGCTCTTACCAAAGCTTGGAACAGAGAGTATCATCTATTAAATTCTACTGGGAGGGCTTCATTAAAGTTTATGGAGGGTAGTAAAGGAAACAGCCTGTGCACCATCCTATTGCTTCCATATTTTTCCAAAGATGTTGGAGAATGGATGTATACAAACACTTCATTGCACAATCCCTGTGATACAGGCCAGACACAGACCCACAAACCCAGCTGCTATTCCAAGGTGGTTGCAACGGGCTCCCACATTCTTTTGGGTTTCAGAGTAGCACACATCACTGGCAGCATCAGCAGCAAAGACCAAACCTGTGGTTCAGCTGATGCACAGTTACTTGGGAACTTTGGTAATCTGAAACGTGTTACCTTGTTCAGGCTCAGGCCAATCTCAGCAAATAGGGTGGAACTTAGATGTAAAGAAGAATTTTTTTCACAATGAGAGTGATGAAACACTGGCACAGGCTGCCCAGAGAGGTGGTGGATGCCCCATCCCTGGAAATATTCAAGGTCAAGCTGGACAGGGCTCTGGCAACCTGATGTAGTTGAAGAGGTCCCTGCTTATTGCAGGGGGTTGGGCTAGACAACCTTTGAAGGTCCCTTCCAACCTAAAGTCTTTTTCGATTCTAATTTGCTGACTTAACTTGACTGCTTCATACCTTGCATCCCCCAGATCAGTATTTAGTCAAGACACTCACTCCTGGCTCCACAGCCAAGCAAAACTTCCTCCGACCACCTGTGTGAAGGTCACCTGCACAGGGCATAAGGACCTCATCTTGTTGATTGCTGAGCACATCTCCTCCAGCCCACTGCAGCCACGGGCATATGGAGCAGTTGCACATCCCAGGCAGGACTCCAACAGTGTAACCCCACTTGCAGAGATCTGGCCATCACAGCACTGGCTGGTCACCTGCTGCTCCAGAAAAGAAAAGGTAACTGGGCCAAAAATACAGCAAACAGCTTATTTCCAGCAGATGCTCATGGTGACATGTTGGTTGTGATACCTACTGGTGTTCACTATGGAAATCATCCTTGGGTGCAGACGCATGGCATGCTTCAGTTCATGACTAGCACAAGGAGTCAGTGTATGTGTAGCCCTTTGATGGGACATGGGATGTTCTGCACCTCCCATCTTGTCTTCAGAGCCAGTTTCCTTAGTGACTGAGCAAGAAATCAAGCAGAATCTCCACAATGACAAGAAGAAACAACAAACTGTGAGGCTGTGGCTCAAAACCACTGGCCTCACAGCTGTTTGCAGGTGGACGGCTGGGGCACAGGAAGCCATGCCAGGCTCTGAGAGCTGGTGGTTCACGTTCTGCAACCATGTCCTGGCCACAAACCTCTGTGCTAGCAGAGAGTGGAGCAGTGGCCAAGGGGCTCCAAACAGCGCAAGGGAACAGCTCGGGGTCGGGTAGGAGGCTGAGACACAAACCAATAATTAAATGGAAAAACAAACAAATATAAAGGGTAACTCAGAGAAGAGGAAACTCTCAGATGGAGCTTTTATTCTGACCGCCTTGCAGAGGGGAGAAGGATGAAGAGAAGCGATCTGCAGATGCCTGTGGTGCGGGCAGTGCAAGGGAAGGACAGGGAGCCTGCAGAGACACCCCCCATCAGAAGCAGTGCTGGCAGTGAGCCAAGCAAGGGGGTTCACCCACCAGGGCAGCTGGGCTCAGCTCTCCCATGGCCTTTTGGCAGGCACCAAGTACTCTCTGCAGGTTGCTCGGAGGTGCTCAGGAATGGCCTTAGGCTGCTGCCTTTAGCCAGGACTCAGTGTCACCGGGAAGCCTCCTCCCTACCAGGTTTTCTTCCCCATGGCACAGATGGGGAAAGCAGTGTGGAAGAAGCGCAGGGTACTTGGCTGCTCTGGCTTACGCTGTTGAGGGTAACATCAAACTCTTCCCTGCAGGGAAGGGTGCTGCACAACCGGTTGTGTATTCCTGCCTTCTGCGGTTTCTCGCCATACAGCCCTGCTTTCTGATAAACCAAGTGGTACATGTCAGGGCCTCTGTTTGCTCCCAGCAGCAGGAATTTGTGGGTAAATCTTGGCTATAAAAGAGCTGGCTTTCATGGGGACCTTGCAATAAGAGCAAAGGTGGAAAGGGGATAGGCAGGAAAGCTGAAGTACTGAGATGGGTGACAAGTGTGGGTAACTGACGATTGGGTGTCAATCCCTTACCAAGATAGCAAAATGCAGCAGAGAAAGCCTTTCATCAGGGTGCTTCAGCCCCGAACAGCCACCGTTTGGCTACAGTGGCAGAAGGCTTCATCTATCACAAAGAACTGAAGGGAGGGCAAACACATAGAATTACACAGAAAATCAAGAAAGCCAAAGCTAACTAGCAGCAGAGCTTTCTGTGGAGCAGTCCGTGTTGGGACACTCGTCCCTTACTGGGGTTGGGACACTTGTGCCTTACTGGAGCTGTCTTTCTGGAGCAGAATACAGGCTTGTTTTCACTGTCAAAATTGATAGAATCTCTCAGAAATCGAGACTGAAGAGCCCTGGGAAGACAGCCCTGAGTTTTAGCTCCACATTCCCGTAGCCCAAAGGTAGCTGCAAATACGTCTAAGGAGCCATTCTCCTTCATGTCTGTGGTGATTTTTGCAATGGCTTCCACCTGCGTTTGAGTAGATTTTGGGTTATAATCTGGTAACATTAAAACCTGCTCATCTGGCTGTGCCCCTGTGGAGGAACAGAGCTGTTGAGTCTGAGCTGCCCAGCCGGGCCTTATGAAGATGGGGAGGGGGACTGCTTTTACGAAAAGCAGCTAAGCCAGCGATCACTTGTGTTGATCAGTAACCTGGCTGCAGGGGTGCTGCTGCAGGAGGCAGAGGTTGCTGTTACCCTTCATCACCCCAGGGAGGTGTGTTTCTGCCATGCAAAGCCTGCTGCAGCCCTAGGGAGCACAGAGACTGCAGAACAAAACCCGGTGTGTGTCTTGTTCTGACAAGGGCAGTGCTGTCAGAAGACACGGAGGAGTTAGAGCTTGCCCAGCCCTCCCTGCTCGGCTGCGGTAGCATCAGCACCCTCGGGCTTTGTACTTTGCTACCATGATATGGAACGTGATTTTGGATCGCTGTTCTCACTGTTTACTGCAGATCCCTTGGGAGTCTGCCAGCACACCACACTGATACCTGCTTGTTCTTGCCTATGCAGTGTGCACCATAGGCAAAGAGCATGAAAACATAAGCAGCAGAGCTGGAGGTGCACCTGGGTGAAACAGGCATGTTCTTATGGACAGAAATCCCAGGCACAAAGACCCCCTAGTGAGGGCACATCTGGAGGACTGTGTCCAGTTCTGGGCTCCCCGGTACAAGAAAGGCAAGGAGCTACTGGAGAGGGTCCATTGGAGGGCCATAAGGGTGATCATGGATCTGGAGCTTCTCTCTTATGAGGAGAGATTGCAGGAGCTGTGGCTGTTTAGTCTAGAGAAGAGAAGACTTAGAGGGGATCTCATTAATACATACAAATACCTCAAAGGTGAGTGCCAGGACGATGGTGCCAGACTCTTTTCAGTGGTACCCAGTGACAAGATGAGGAGCAATGGCCATAAATTAAAACACGAGAAGTTTCACCTCAACATAAGGAAGAACTGCTTTATGTTGAGGGTGGCAGAGCACTAGAACAGGCTGCCCAGGGGGAATGTGGAGTCTCCTTCTCTGGAGACATTCAAAACCTGCTTGGACAGGTTTCTGTGTGCCTTTCTCTGGGTGACCCTGCCTTGGCAGGGGGCTGGACTAGATGATCTCCAGAGGTCCCTTCCAACCCAGATCCTTGTGACCATCAAAGCCCTTGTTTTTTGTCTTTGCATTTCTGCCTATTCAGATCAAAATGCATGTTCCCAAAGACTTCAACACTCAAATCCTCTGAAGTACCTGAGCATCCCCGCTCTCAGCACTGGGGCATCTGCACCCTGTGGTAGGCCTTCACACCTTGCAAGAGGCACAGCCCAGACAGGGAACAGGGGAAGACAGCAAAAGATTCCACCTGCACTATCTGGACACCCCCTCTGGTGCTGCATGCCCAGCTCTGTGTCACATCCTGCAAAAGTGCTGAGTGCCCCTGTGCCAGAGTGGCCACTCTGTAACAGCCAGAGCCGCCCACCACTTTTCTGAGCTCTGGATTCGTTTTCAGCCTGCAGTTCATTAAGGCGAGATACTTGTATAAGCCCAAGGCCTGTCTGCCTGTTTTTAACCAGTCAGCACGGGTTCATGAAGGGCAGGTCATCCTTGACCAACTTATCTCCTTCTACAATAAGGTGACCCACCTGGTTGATGAGGGAAAGAAAGGCTGTGGACATTGTATATTTGGATTTTAGTAATTCATTTGACACTGCCTCCCACAGCATTCTCCTGGAGAAATTGGCTGCTCGTGGAGCTGGATAGGTGGATTCACCACTGGGTTGGAAACCGGCTGAATGGCAGAGCCCAAAGAGTGTTAGTAGATGGTATCACATCTTGTTGGCAACTGGTCACTAGGGGTGTCCCTGAGGGCTCATTGTTAGAGCCGATGTTGTTTAATGTCTTCACTGATGATCTGGATAAGGGGATAGAGTGCATCCTCAGTACATCTGTGGATGACACCAAGTTCGGCAGGAATGTTGATCTGCTGGATAGGGAAGCTCTGCAGAGGGATCTGGACAGGCTGGATGGATGGGCTGTGGCCAATGGTATGAGGTTCAACACAGCTCAGTGCCAGGTCCTGCACCTGGGTCACAACAACCCCATGCAACACTACAGGTTTGGGGGAAGTGGCTGAAAAGCTGCTTGGCAGAAAAGGACCTTGGGGTGCTGATTGACGAAGCTGAACATGAGTTTGTGTCCAGGCAGCCAAGAAGGCCAACAGCATCCTGGCATGTACCAACAATAGTGTGGCCAGCAGGGTCAGTGATCATCCTCCTGTACTTGGCACTGGTGAGGCTGCACCCCGAATCTTGTGTTCAGTTCTGGGTTCCTCACTACAAGAAAGACATTAAAGTGCTGGAGCGTGTCCAGAAAAGGGCAGTGAAGCTGGTGAAGGGTATGGAGCACAAGTATGATGGGGAATGGCTGAGGGACCTGGGCCTGTTTAGTCTGGAGAAGGCTCAGGAGGGACCTTATCACTCTCTACAACTGCCTGACAGGAGGTGGCAGTGAGGTGGGGGTCAGTCTCTTCTCCAAGTAACCAGTGATAGGACAAGAGGTAAAGGCCTCAAGCTGCACCAGGGGACGTTTAGATTGGATATGAGGAAAAATTTCTTCACCGAGGGGGTGCTCAGGCATTGGAACAGGCTGCCCAGGGCAGCGGTGCAGTCACCATCCCTGGAAGTGTTCAGAAACCATGTAGATGAGGCTCTCAGTGCCATGCTTTAGTGGTGGTCTTGGCACTCCTGGGGTAATGGTTGGACTTGATCTTAAAGGTCTTTTCCAGCCTAGCTGATTCTATGATTCTCAGTACCCCCAGATAACCTCAATTCAATTTAGCTGACATATCTCAGATATGCTGGAGTTCCTATAAATTTTAGTGACAATCGGTGGCTGGGCAGAGAAGAGAGAGACCCGTATCAGTGACCATGTCCATGGAATGCTGGTAGGAGCTTGGTTTGATTGCAGATGACATGCCACTGGGCACATGGGCACAGCTGGGGTGCCCATGCCATTGCCTGCCTCTGGTCCAGCAGCAGCAGGGCTAGCAGCAAGGTTTAGTGGCCAGCAGCTCAGGGGAGGCTGGGAGCCTGGTTTTGTTCCACCACTCAACAGCTTTCAAAAAGTAGCAGCTTCAAGTGCATGAAAAGACAGTTCCTGTTCTTATGTTCATGTATTTCTTTGGATTGTCTTTGCAATGACATTTTTAATAGATGTTTCCATTTCATTTTCTTATCCCTTTGGGTTTAATTGCACTCATGCTACTGCAGTTTAGAATCACTGGCCATTTAATGGTTCACCTTTCATTTAATCAGTTACATATACCATATTGCTTGTCCATAGGACTTTGCCACATCCTCGATGGCTGGCAGCTAACATCCTGTTCTTGTCGAGGGGGCTCTGTCACTCGTACAGATAGAGCAAGTACAGATCTGGGGGAAGTCTGCATGTGAGTGCAGCAGGAACCACAATGGAAGAATTTGCCTAAGATCAGACTATGGTGGCCAAGCAGAGTACCATAGCTGGTTTTAGTCTTTACTCCAAGCTAGGCCTGCAGTGCCGGGCCAGATGCAATTCCTTCCACACCCCCTTTCTTCCAGTCCCCTTTCAGATCCCTGAGGTCATGCATTGCCCTCCCCTTCTCCTCCAAGCCTTTGGTGGAGCAGAGCTCGTGCTGCACCACATCACACCCACACCACCCAGTCCTGGCCACAGCAAAGAGCGGCTGATGCCACAATAAACTGCTGGTAATTCGCTCTCTGTGCCAAGTCACCTCTGTCTGGCTCTCCCGCTGCATTCACCACACACCTAAGCCCAGGGGAGGAAGCCTTCACCAAGCACTCACCTAGGGCCTCTCCAGTGAGCTTGAGTGGGAACAAAACATCATCACAACTCAGGTTTGGCACTGCCTCACTAGAATGACCGTAAGCTGGGCAGGCACATGGAAGGTATAGACAGACACTGAGGTAGGGATGTTCAGAGCAGGGTGAACATTTCTAGAAAGCAGAAAAGCACTGAAACATTCAGATTCCTCTAAGCCACCCACAAGCTGCATCTGCCACAGGCTCCAGCAGCCAGTGCTTTTGCTCCACTCCTCTGCAGGGATGACTGAGACTGAAGCAGTCCCAGTTCAGTACATGCTGGAAAAGTATTCTCTATTTGCTTCAGCTCTAAGTCAGACAGCAAAGTCACCATCTTCCCCAGAAAGGGGGGGCATTTGTACAGTGTTACCTCATTTGCCAACTTGGGCTTTACCCGGCATTCTGCTGGCTGCCTCATGGGGCTGCGTGTGATGGGCTAGTTTGGCTCCTGTACCAGGGGAGCAGAGTTCTTCTCTACAGAGAGGAGAAGCAGCTGAGCAGCTAAGGACCATCCTCAAAAGGGCTCCTTGGCCCTGTGGCTATCTCAGTGGGCAGGAGAGCTCCTGCTCCATTTCCAGCACAGGTCTCCTCTTCCTCTGCTCACTGACTTTGTTTCCTTGCAGACTCATACCGAGCCCAAGGGGAATGAAGCTAACCTGGCAATAAGGGACAGAGGTAGCTCTGGGAGTCTAAAGAGATATCCTTACAAGACAAAAATCATAGTGTGTTTATCTAACACTGGTAACATGGCAGCAGTGGGAGGTGAATTCAGGCTTGCAGAGAGACTGAGGTGCTTAGCCAGAGACCCACCGTCTATTTTCCACACCAGTTGTGCCCTATCCTTGTGTGAGAAGAAAGGGGACAGGAGCCAGACATGTCAGAGATTAAAACCTCCCCATAGCACCTCTTAGCTCTGGAGAAGTGTGTGCTCCCCCTCCTCTGGGCAGTCACTGAAATCCTCTTGCCATCAGATCACTTCCCAGACCCAGGGCCTGAGGTCCCTCTTGACACATCATCTCTCTCTTCAGCCCTTTCACCAACACTCCACTCAGCCCTTGCATCTCTCTCCTTCCCTTCTTCTGCCCTCCTTTTTTGGGTGAAACAGGGTGACCAAACAATTAGTGCTAATTATTCCTCCAGAATTGCTGCAAAGGAGGTAGCTTCACAGGAGGCCTTAAGGCAAATTAACATTTTATCAGCACTGGAACAGTCTCCTTTTGTCCCTGGGCCACACACCCTAACGCTTATCAGCTCTGACTCTGGGAGTGGATTTAAGTCACTAAAACATCCCAAATTAACTTACTGCAAAAAATGCAAGCTGACCGTACAACCAACCAGCCCTTAAGAGGGAAGTGGTTGGGACTGTACGGGGTGGAGAAGGGGAGAAAGCCATAAGGATGAGGGAAGATAGGAGCAGAAAAGGGGAATGGACCTTCTCCTCTCAGTGGGTCTGTTCAGCCGCTGGTGGAACCACAAACGGTCAGTCAGAGCCCTCTAAAGGATGGCTGGGCAGCACCACGCTCCCAGTCTTCTCCCAGAGCACCAGATTTGGCCATGTTGTGTCCCGACTGTAACCCAAAGTGCACTGGAAGGTACAGACACCCCAAAATGTACCAGGACTGAACAGTTGTTGCAGTATGTAACAATGGCGGTAACTACTTCCTGCCTCTTAGGTAAGAGCGTTATTATAAGGCAGTTATTAATTGCCAGTACAATCCCTTTCAACTGAGAGAAAAGCTCTGCTGTGGTGTCCATGGTGGAGAGGGGAACAGAGGCAGCTGTGCCCAGGCTGCCCACGTCATGCTATGGGCAGGCTGTCTGGCTCCTTCCACAGGCAAGGGCCCTGGTCTGATGATACAACAAATTGAGCTGTAATGCCCTACCACTGGGTTAAAAGCAGTGAGATATGAAGCACTCACTGATACTAACTCCTCGTGGCAGATCACATTTGTCCAAACAACTGTGGTGGCTTTACTTCATACTAGCAGGGCTTTATGCAGGTTCTGTCATCACGTGTTCAGGCCAGGGTTTCATGGCACCTCTGAGGTTTTGTCATGTATTCTTTCTTGCTCTCCACCCATCCCTTTATCCTAGGTGTCACCAGCCTCCTTCAAATGCAGATCCTGTCAATCCTTTGCACATTCTCTCTGCTATCTGCACATCCTGCTCCAGATCTCAGGTTTTGTGCCCAGCTCAAGAAGACTTTTGCCCAGACCCTACTGCAACTTACACAATGGACTCAAGTCACCCAGGAAGGGTGAGCACAGCACTGAAATTGTGCTGGCTGTGGGAGAGGAGAGCCTGACAAGTGGATCTGCAAGGTCCTCAGGTGGTACAGCACTGTGGAGCCAATAGGTATGGACTAAGTTGAGGAATGAGAGGTAAATCAAGCCAGCACAGACTCAGTGGAAGCCCATTCAAGTCAGACCCTCATCATAAGGTCTTGTCACCAGCCAACTCATCATGCTGTGTATGAGCTGCACCTCTATGCCCTGCACATGGCTTCCTCAGCAGGCATCCTTCCCATGCCACATTGCATCTGCAGACCCACAAGCACCAGGCTGCAGGAGGCACCATGTGTCCATGCTCAGAAATGAGATCAGACAAGACCTAGCACCCAGAAGCCACTCAGCCTCATTCTGTGCTCTCCCTGAGCCAGTTTCATGCAGGTCTGTGAATCCCATTCTACTTCAGTTTTGGTTTTCCTCTTTGTATTTACTTTTCAAACTGTCCTTGCACTTCTCTTTGCTCACCATGTGAGCTGAGATAATTGGCTATAGGCTGCCAGGGTCTGTAGGGCTGTGCTAGAGGAGCTGCAGGCTGACATTTGAGAGCCAGCAGGGTTTCAGCACTGGGTTAGAAGATGCCAAGCTACTGATTCAAAGATGGCAGGACTATGATAAAGGTCCAGATCAAAGGGCCTGGACTGAGACCTGTGAGAAAAGTTTAGGTGAAAGCATCATCCACGGAGTAAGAAACACAGAAATGTGTCCTGCATACGGGTAATCTGAAGTCACAGTGAACAGCTAAAGCATTTTATGTAGACAAATTGGCCAAAACTTGTGGTCTTTCTGGTTCTCATGGCAAATGAATGAACTGCAGCTGGTCCACTGCAGGTCCCTGTCTCCTCTCAGGGAAGACACTCATGCTGCTACCATCAGCCTTTTGCAAAGGGAATATATACACAAAATCCCCACAACACAGTAGGGAAAATCAGGAGTGAAGTTAAGCCCAGGAAGAAGGGAGGGGTGGGGGGAAGGTGTTTTGGTTATATTTCCCCCGAGTAAAGCCTGTTTTGCCAGTGACAGTAACTGGTGAGTGATCTCTCCCTGTCCTTACCTCACCCCATGAGCCATTTGCTGTATTTTCTCTCCCCTGTCCTGTTGACAGAGCAGCTTTTGTGGGCACCTGGTGTCCAGCCACAGCCAACCCACTGCACATGTACACATGCTAATCCAGCAATGCCTATCAGAAACAGGTTACCTGTTCATGGCAGAGCTCACTCCAGTCTGACCCGCTCACTGAGCCAGCACTGCAGGACCAGTATGAATGCTTTCCAGTACATACCCCGCAAGGGAGACACGGCTTTGTTAGGAGGAGGGAGGGATGGAGGGGGGGATAAAAAAAGTGTCCTGCATTTCCATGAGGACACAATGAGAAGGAACTGCAAAAATGGGAACTTGGGTCACACACTGGGAAAATAATTTCCAAGTTAATGTGAGAGAGGCCCTGGAACAGACTGCCTGAGAGATCACTGCACTGCCATCCTTGGAGGGCTGCTATGAAAAAGCCTGAAACATCTCAGTGGGGAGGAGAGTGTTCTCATCTGGGGAAAGAGTGGACTAGGCCACTCCTATGCTTCCTTCCTGTCTCTTCTCCCACCCCTTCCCCAACAATTCTGCACCTTTAACAGTCTACATCTAAAATCTAGATGTTTGCATAGAAACTTGGCAGTAACTCTGTCTCCCAAAGTATACACCACTCACTAGTTCCTGTGTGGCATTCCAAGGACACTCAGAACAGCAGCATGATACTCAACTGTTTTTGCTTCAAGTACTTCAGTTCTTAAGGAAGAAATACTGTAGCTACTGATGAAGGGAGCAAGCCTCAGAGTTAAACAATTCTGACTCTATATAGTGAAGGGCACAGGGAGAGAGAAAAAAAAACCTAATCTGCTTTTCAAAATACCTTAATTTGGTGATTTCTAAGCAAGGGGGATGGATTGTATCTGGCAGAGGACAGGGAAACACAGCAGAGGATGTGGCCGAGAGGTGGTGTATGAGGGACAGGGATAAAGCAGGACAGAGCTCCCTCAGGGAAGGAAGAAGAGCCAAGAAGGGCAGCCAGGCAGAGCCTACCCCAGCTCCCACTCCTGCAGACAGAGCCTTCCTGGAGCAGCAGGAGCTCTTCCGTCCTTCCAACCCTGACGTCACTTCCCAAGGCTTAATACTTAACCAGTTCTTAGAGTGAGGAAGGGAGACAGAGAGTACTCTTGAGGAGATATGAGGGGAAAAATTCGGCAACATTCCTGACCAAACGCAGCTCAGTACCTTCCCATTACCTCAGCTGCACTTGGCATTGGAGAAATGCACAAACCTGTTGCTTTGTTTGCTTCAGGCAAAGTAATTAACTATCACCTTTCCCATGTCATGACTGCTTGGGAATGACACTTCTTTCCCTCTTCATTGCCAAAATGACTTCTAAGGTCCAGTTAGAATTAAACTTAGCTAGAGGTATTAAAGATAACAGGAAGGGATTCTACAGGTACATAGCAAATAAAAAACAGACTAGGGAGAATGCAGGCCCCCTCAGGAAGCTCTCAGGAGAACTGGCTACACAGGATTTGGAGAAGGCTGAGGTTCTGAATGACTTCTTTGCCTCAGTCTTCACTGGCAAAGGCTCTGACCAAACCACCCAAGTCTTGGAAGGCAGACGCAGGGACTGTGAGAATGAAGACCTTGGGCGCACTGTAGGAGAGGAACTGGTTCGAGACCATCTTAAAAATCTGAACATGTACAAGTCCATGGGTCCTGATGAGATCCATCCACGGGTCCTGAAGGAGCTGGCGAATGAAGTTGCTAAGCCACTGGCCATCATATTTGAGAAATCACGGGAGTCAGGTGAAGTTCTCGACGACTGGAAAAAGGGAAACACAACCCCCATTTTCAAGAAGGGGAAAATGGATGACCCAGGGAATTACAGACCCGGGGAATTACAAACCAGTCAGTCTCACCTCTGTGCCTGGCAAAATCTTGGAGCAGATTCTCCTGGAAGGCATGCTAAGGCACATGAAAATCAACAAGGTGCTTGGTGGCAGCCAGCATGGCTTCACTAAGGGGAAATCCTGCCTGACCAATTTGGTGGCCTTCTATCATAGGGCTACGGAACTGATGGAGAGGGGTAGAGCAGTTGATGTCATCTACCTGGACTTGTGCAAAGCGTTCGACACTGTCCCACACAACATCCTTGTCTCTAAATTGGAGAGACATCAATTTGATGGATGGACCACTTGGTGGATAAAGAACTGGCTGGATGGCCGCACACAAAGAGTTGTGGTCAATGGCTCAATGTCCGTCTGGAGACCAGTAACGAGTGGTGTCCCTCAGGGATTGGTGTTGGGACCGGTCTTGTTCAACATCTTTGTCGCTGACATGGACAGTGGGATTGAGTGCACCCTCAGCAAGTTTGCCGATGACACCAAGCTGTGTGGTTCGGTTGATACGCTGGAGGGAAGGAATGCCATCCAGAGGGACCTCAACACGCTTGTGAGGTGGGCAGATGGCAACCTCATGAAGTTTAACCATGCCAAGTGCGAGGTCCTACACCTGGGTCAGAGCAATCCCAGGCACAGCTACAGGTTGGGCAGAGAAGAGATTCAGAGCAGCCCTGCGGAGAAGGACTTGGGGGTGTTGGTCAGTGAGAAAATGAACATGAGCCGGCTGCAGTGTGCACTTGCAGCCCAGAAAGCCAACCGTATCCTGGGCTGCATCAAAAGGAGCGTGACCAGCAGGTCAAAGGAGGTGATCCTGCCCCTCTACTCTGCTCTCGTGAGACCTCACTTGGAGTATTGTGTGCAGTTCTGGTGTTCTCAACATAGAAAGGACATGGAACTGTTGGAACAAGTCCAGAGGAGGGCTACGAGGATGATCAGGGGACTGGAGCACCTCCTGTATGAAGACAGACTGAGGAAGTTGGGGCTGTTCAGCCTGGAGAAGAGAAGGCTGCATGGAGACCTCATAGCAGCTTTCCAGTATCTGAAGGGGGCCTGTAGGGATGCTAGAGAGGGACTCTTCATTAGGGACTGTAGTGATAGGACAAGGGGTAATGGGTTAAAACTTAAACAGGGGAAGTTTAGGTTGGATATAAGAAGGAAATTCTTTCCTGTTAGGGTGGTAAGGCACTGGAATGGGTTGCCCAGGGAGGTTGTGAATGCTCCATCCCTGGCAGTGTTCAAGGCCAGGTTGGACGAGGCCTTGGGTGATATGATTTAGCATAAGGTGTCCCTGCCCACGGCAAGGGGGATTGGAACTAGATGATCTTAAGGTCATTTTCAACCCTAACGATTCTATGATTCTTCACAAGCTCAGTAAAGGAAACAGACACAGTTCTTCATTTGAGTGAAGAATACTCATCAAATAGCCCAGAAAATAAGAAAGAAAACTGCTTTTGCTCACACTCAAGAATATTCAAAATTCAGAGCTCTGAGGTTGATTTAGGCTTTTTTTTTTTTGCTGGACATATTTCTCAGAATTTGGGATTGGCTTTTCTCAAAAGATCACCCAGCACTGAAAAGCCCATCTGAATTAAGTAGGCTACCAATAGCAAACAGTGTTATCAGTGAGGCACTCAGTTCAAAGAAGCAGGCACTCCCCTGCAAAAGGTTCAGGTTCTTCCTTATCTCTTTAACACAGCCCATCAAGGTTTTAGCTTTCACACTGCAGTTTTAGGACATGGCATCACTCTGCAGCTAAACAGAAAACTCGGACATGTGAAAAAGATCACGCAGTTCCCGAAGGCAGAAACACAGTGTGTGTGTTCTGAACAATAAAACCTTATTTTTCTTAAATCAACTATTAGCGGTGTTAAATTAAAAAAAAAAAAAAAAAAAAAGAAAAATCTTCAACATTAGCACTTTTCAGCTGCAATTTAAGAATGCCTCCTGTGGCTAACTACAAAGCTGGGTTTGCCTCATTTCCAACAGTTCAGTGCAATCCAGTGTATCAAAACCTCAGAATTCATAGGCAACAGAGAAGAAAGTTACTGAAGTCTGAACACATTTCAATAACTTCCCTATTTCCGTGACAGCCTGCAATAAAATAACAATTGCATTCACAAATCATAATGCCATTGGCACAAAAGAAAAATATTGTATCTGCTTAGAGCTTTCAATTACAAAGGAACATTATTTAACATTGGTAGAAATTATGTTTGGAAAACATGCACGAGTGTAGTCTCAAATATTAATCAATTGCTGTTGGTGAAGAATACTGTGTAAACTTGTTGTTGGGCAAAGAAGAGATTCAGAGCAGCCCTGTGGAGGACTTGGGGGTGTTGGTCGATGAGAAAATGAACATGAGCAGGCAGTGTGCACTTGCAGCCCAGAAAGCCAACCATATCCTGGGCTGCGTCAAAAGGAGCGTGACCAGCAGGACGAAGGAGGTGATCCTGCCCCTCTACTCTGCTCTCGTGAGACCTCACTTGGAGTATTGTGTGCAGTTCTGGTGTCCTCAACATAAAAAGGACATGGAACTGTTGGAACAAGTCCAGAGGAGGGCCACAAGGATGATCAGGGGACTGGAGCACCTCCCGTATGAAGACAGACTGAGGAAGTTGGGGCTGTTCAGCCTGGAGAAGAGAAGGCTGCATGGAGGCCTCATAGCAGCCTTCCAGTATCTGAAGGGGGGCTATAGGGATGCTGGGGAGGGACTCTTCATTAGGGACTGTAGTGATAGGACAAGGGGTAATGGGTTAAAACTTAAACAGGGGAAGTTTAGACTGGATATAAGGAGGAAATACTTTCCTGTTAGGGTGGTGAGGCACTGGAATGGGTTGCCCAGGGAGGTTGTGAATGCTCCATCCCTGGCAGTGTTCGAGACCAGGTTGGACGAAGCCTTGGGTGATACGTTTTAGTGTCAGGTGTCCCTGCCCATGGCAGGGGGGTTGGAACTTGATGATCTTAAGGTCCTTTCCAACCCTAACGATTCTTAACTTTGCTCCTTTTCCCATTTGGTAGTTCAATGAACATTTAGCTGAAAGGGAGCAATGCATCCATCAGGTAAGCTGTCTTACCTGGGTGGCAAAATACTGCAAAGATTTAGAATTAAAGAATTATTACCTCTCATTCAGTTCCTGTTTGGCTTAGATCCCCTGAGGCTGGTAAGCTACATCCTCCAGCTAAATCTCAAGCCTGGGGCTTGAAAAAAGAGCAGTTTCTGTCAGGAAGGCCAACTTCTAGGCCCAGCCAAAGATGTGGAACACCTGCAGTGACAGTGCATACACGGGGTCTAGACAGCAAACCCAGCTGATGAGACAAGCATGATACAGCAGCTCCTACCAGGCATCACACACAGCATCAGAGCTAAAATGGATTTTGGAGGGACACAATGAGAGTATGAAGTAACACCCAACAACAGTTCTCCCGACAGGACCCCTTCTAGACCTCAAACCTCACCTGGGGCTCTGGACTGCAGTTCCGGGTAAGCAACTGGCAGAACGAAGCATGTGAGCATCTAAGTCCTTCATGAAATTTAATCCTAAAAGACTAGAACTTGCCAGCAGCAGAATTCAAAGCTGAATACAAATCTTGTCCCTCAGCCACAGAACTATCCTTTCTTTTCACCTCACAACACTTAGGCCACATCTCAAAAAGTAAATGTTATAGAAGGAGGACAAGATAATTGTCTTGGGCACCACCAGATAACTATACCCACCTCCTACTGTGTAGGGGGTTTCTTCAAATTTCCTAAGACTGTGTGGCTGTATGTGAGTGCGAGGGGACTGACAGCAAAACCTTTACTGACTGTTACATTCCTGCTTCAACTCAGAGCAAAAGGACTGCAATCCGTGAAGACAAGCCCCAAGAATATACTATTTTGCTGAAAGAAAAAATACTAGACTTGTTTAATTAGAAAGCTCCAGTGCTTTTGAACACAACTTGAACTTTTCTGGATACCCACCTAGAGGTCAGGAGTGCACTTTTACTGTATTAATAGCCGTTAGTGTTAGAAAACTCTGAAGCCATACATTGTTAACAAGGCTAACAGCAAGATCACTGAAAGTTCCTCTCTGCTGCACAAAAGTTGCATTTTTTAAATTTTTTTTTTTTCCTTTAATTTTAAAGGCCCTACCATGCTCTGGGCAAATTCCTACCACCACCCAGGAGAGACAAGCACTGAAATGGGGTGACCTAACTCGCATGAAAGAACAAGATTATGACTAGGCAAAAAGAATCATGAAAGAATGTGCCCAGGAGCCAGTGACAGAGAAGTATGAAAAAGGACAGTCTGGGGAAAGGAGATGTGCTGAAGAACACAACGGAGTAAGGAAGGGAAAGAGCGGAAACAGTACATAATACATCCTAGGGAGGGCATTATAAACCAATATTTAAATTATAGGGGGTTTTCCCCTATAAAAATCATAGTTGAAAATTTAACAAACACGTCAAACTTCGCTATAAGGTACTGTTGACTCTGGCTGTTTGCTTTCTCGTGGGACATTGCTGTGGCAGGGCCCACAGAAGGAGACATGTTCATTTGTCAGCTGCTTCAAATCCCGGCCAGTGCCTCGGTTTAAGCCACCAGTGTGGGGTGGGGGGTTGAATGAAGATGATGATACTTCAGCATGAAGCAGATGGGGAGATGCCAGTCCCACCATGGGTTTGGTGACCTCCAACCAGAGGTAGTCAGCAGCTGACAAATACAGGAGGAATCCCCTACACATGACAGCAAAATTCTACAAGTACTCCTTCCTACAGCTCTGTTTAAAATGGAGATGGCAAATGCCAGTGAAAGGAAAATAAGGCACTGAATATAAAACAACAGAACAAGATACTAAAATGTAATTCTTCTGTTGAAACTATGTAAGACAAACAAAAAAAGAACCTACTAAACAAATATACAGAATTAAAACTACACTAAACATGAAAGAGCTGTAATCTCCAAAACTTCTGCAAGTCTAAGACCTGGCACTGAATTATTTAGCAGGAACAAACCATATTTGATTTCTGTTCTTTTGTGAGAATATGAAACATTTAATTGGTCGGTAATAAAATCCCACAGAATTTGAAAAGATAGGTTAAGTATTTTCCTTTTTTGTGAAAAACCTCATTTTTTTTAGGACCAAGCGATAAAAATGAACTGCCCCAGCAGCCTGCCTATCATGGGTTTGCTAAGCTCCACAGGGCTGCTTCTTCTCTGAAAAACTTAATATGGCACAAGTAACAGGACACATTTGACAAGTTTGTAACGGGGCATTATAGCCTTACATCACTCCCCCAACAACAATGGCAGATACCTTACACACATATCACAGCTACAAAGAGATGGTCAGCCCATTCCCAATTCAACGTACAACCAAAACTTTAATGGTTTAATACAAAACACAGCAACAACAGACATTAAACTTAAGGTACAACCAAAGCAAAACCTAAACGTTGCTTCCGCCAAGACGAGCTCCTGGAGATGCAACTTCCGATTTTCCTCCAAACTTTTACTGCTTCTTGAGCAAAATCCCCAAAGCGACGCGGTGCAGATTTGATCAGCACGGCTCAAGGGAGTAACGGCATCGCCGGGCTCCCCGCGAGCCAGCGGTGATGCCCGCAAAGCTCCCCCACACCGGTGGGGGCACACCAGCCCCACGAGGTGCCGATACCAACGCCCAAGTCACCCGCGAGCAACTTCGATACCGAGGCTCGAGGCTGCGGACCGGGAGCACACAGCTCCCGCATTTACCCGCGCACTAACCGCCCCCGAGCCGAACCAAGGCGAGACAGGCTCTCCGAGAAGCAGCAGCACCGCACA